>NW_027663702.1:0-600000 GCF_964034855.1 Anser brachyrhynchus
GTAATCAGTGCAACCCACTTGCTCCATGTAGCATCAGTTGCATGATGCGTAGAGGGGACCCTTCCTTTGAACATCCAGCCTAGTACTGGCAGTCGGGGTGCCAGGAGGAGCTGCGCTTCAGTACCGACCACTTCCGAAGCAGATCGAACTCCTTCATATGCTGCCAATATCTCCTTTTCAGTTGGAGTATAGCGGGCTTCAGATCCTCTGTATCCCCGACTCCAAAACCCCAGGGGTCGACCTCGAGTTTCCCCAGGTTCTTTCTGCCAGAGGCTCCAGGTGGGACCATTCTCTCCGGCTGCGGTGTAGAGCACATTCTTTACATCTGGTCCTGTTCGGACTGGCCCGAGGGCTACTGCATGAACTATTTCCTGCTTAATTTGTTCAAAGGCTTGTCGTTGCTCAGGGCCCCATTCAAAAGCATTCTTCTTACGGGTTACTTGGTAGAGCGGGTTTACAATCAGACTGTAATTTGGAATATGCATTCTCCAAAACCCCACGACACCTAGGAAAGTTTGTGTTTCTTTTTTGCTAGTTGGTGGAGACATAGCTGTTATTTTGTTGATCACATCCATTGGGATTTGACGGCGTCCATCTTGCCATTTTATTCCTAAAAACTGGATCTCTCGTGCAGGTCCTTTAACTTTATTCTGTTTTATGGCAAAACCGGCCTTCAGAAGGATTTGGACTATTTTCTTCCCTTTCTCGAAAACTTCTTCTGCAGTGTCACCCCACACAATGATGTCATCGATGTACTGCAGGTGTTCAGGAGCTTCCCCCTGCTCCAGCGCAGACTGGATCAGTCCATGGCAAATGGTAGGGCTGTGTTTCCACCCCTGGGGCAGCCGATTCCAAGTATATTGGACTCCCCTCCAAGTGAAAGCAAACTGTGGCCTGCACTGTGCTGCTAGAGGGATGGAGAAAAATGCATTAGCGATATCAATTGTGGCATACCACTTGGCTGCCTTTGATTCCAGTTCATACTGGAGTTCTAGCATGTCCGGCACTGCAGCACTCAGTGGTGGCGTGACTTCGTTCAGGCCACGATAGTCCACTGTTAGTCTCCACTCACCATTAGACTTTCGCACTGGCCATATGGGACTATTAAAAGGTGAATGAGTCTTGCTGATCACTCCTTGGCTCTCCAGTTGACGAATTAGCTTATGGATGGGACTCAGGGAGTCTCGGTTGGTGCGATATTGCCGCCGGTGCACAGTTGTGGTAGCGATCGGCACTTGCTGTTCTTCAACCCTCAGCAACCCCACAACAGAAGGGTCCTCTGAGAGACCAGGCAAGGTAGACAACTGTTTAATGTCCTCTGTCTCCAAAGCAGCTATGCCAAAAGCCCAGCGGAACCCTTTTGGGTCCTTGAAATATCCTCTTCTAAGATAGTCTATGCCAAGGATGCACGGAGCATCTGGGCCAGTCACAATACGGTGCTTTTGCCACTCATTACCGGTTAGACTCACTTCAGCCTCCAATACAGTTAACTGCTGGGATCCCCCCGTCACACCATAAATACAGATGGGCTCTGGCCCTTTATAGCTTGATGGCATTAGAGTACATTGTGCACCGGTGTCTACCAAAGCCTTATACTTCTGTGCGTCTGACGTGCCAGGCCATCGAATCCACACAGTCCAATAAACTCGATTGTCCCTTTCCTCCCCCTGGCTGGAGGCAGGGCCCCTCTAGTCCTGGTCAGAATCTTCATTTCTGTGTTTAAAGGACTGCCTGCTGGAAGTTGGAGCAGCAAACCTTTCAGAGAACTCCTTTTTCCCAATTGTTTTCCTTTGCAATTCACGTACCCGTGCCTCTAGGGTCACAGTAGATTTTCCATCCCATTTTCTCATGTCCTCTCCATGGTCACGTAGGTAAAACCACAGGGTGGCGCGGTGTGTGTGCCCACCATATTGTCTTCCTTGCATAGATGAACGTTTACCCCTAATAGCTGAGACACTGGTTTGTACAGGTGGGGAGGAAAATAAACTCTCTTTAAGTTGGTGGATCTCTTCAGAAAGTTTCTCCAAGGTATTCTCTTTTAGCTGGTGGACACTGGTTCGTTCAGGTGAAGGGGAAGATAATCTTTCTTCAAGTTGGTGGATCTTTTCAGAAAGTTTCTCCAAAGCATTCTCTTTTAGCTGGTGGACACTGGTTCGTTCAGGTGAAGGGGAAGATAATCTTTCTTCAAGTTGGTGGATCTTTTCAGAAAGTTTCTCTAAAGCATTCTCTTTTAGCTGGTGGACACTGGTTCGTTCAGGTGGAGGGGAAGATAAATTCTCTTTAAGTTGGTGGACCTCTTCAGAGAGTTTCTCCACAGCTGAGACACAGGCCTTTAGGGAAGAGGAGAGATTTCCTTCGTACTGCCGGAGTATTTTAGTCACTTCATTCACTGTGGGATTCTCCTCCGTTTTCCAGGCTAGCATTGCCAATGAGCTGGCATATGATGATGGGGCACTCTGTACAAACTTCCGCCACATGGGTAGTGTACACCGGACTGCATCTGGATCTGCGGATGTTTGTGCGTCGTCTAGGTCCTTATAAATTACTTCCCGTACGGACAATTCCCTCAGGTACTGAATTCCCTTCTCCATGGTGGTCCATTTGCTTGGTAAACATACAAGTTCTTCCTTGAAGGGATACCTTTCCTTCACAGCTGACAGAAGACGCCTCCAGAGGCTGCGAGATTGTGCTCCATCTCCAATTGCTTTGTCAATGCATGCGTCCCTAGCAAGGGATCCCAGCCGCCTGGCTTCCTTGCCCTCCAATTCCACATAATTGGCTCCCGTGTCCCAGCACCGGAGCAGCCAGGTGACAAGCTGCTCGCCTATACAGCGACCAAAATCTTTTCGCACATCTCGTAGCTCACGCTGGTATAGAGTCCGGGTAATTACTGTTGATTTTTCGACATCCTCATCCTCATCTTCAGTCTTCTGCACCTTTGATGGCCGGTGTAGAGTCCGGGTAGTTACTGTTGATTTTCCGACATCCTCATCCTCATCTTCAGTCTCCTGCACCTTTGATGGCTGGTATGGAGTCCGGGTAGTTACTGTTGATTTTTCGCCATCCTCATCCTCATCTTCAGTCTCCTGCACCTTTGATGGCCCAGCCTCGTCTTCACTACGCCCAGACTTAGCAGAAGACTGTCTGCGTTTTAAACGACCTGAGCCTCTATACCATTTTTTCACCTTGTCTACAGGGGCAACTTGCACTGCTACAGCTCGTTTCTCTGACCCAGCCACAGGGTCTGCCACAGGGGTTGGAATACCCTCTGCGGGGTCAACTTGCACTGCTACAGCTCGTTTCTCTGACCCAGACGCAGGGTCTGCCACAGGGGTTGGAATACCCTCTGCGGGGTCAACTTGCACTGCTACAGCTCGTTTCTCTGACCCAGACGCAGGGTCTGCCACAGGGGTTGGAATACCCTCTGCGGGGTCAACTTGCACTGCTACAGCTCGTTTCTCTGACCCAGCCACAGGAGTGGGAGCAGCTGCACGAGCTGGGGCAGCTGCAGGAGCTGGGGCAGCTGCAGGAGCTGGAGCGGCTGCAGGGGCTGGAGCTGGAGCGGCTGCAGGGGCTGGAGCTGGAGCGGCTGCAGGAGCCGGAACGGCTGCAGGAGCTGGAGCTGGAGCGGCTGCAGGAGCTGGAACTGGAGCGGCTGCAGGAGCTGGAGCGGCTGCAGGAGCTGGAGCTGGAGCGGCTGCAGGAGCTGGAGCTGGAGCGGCTGCAGGAGCCGGAACGGCTGCAGGAGCTGGAGCGGCTGCAGGAGCTGGAACTGGAACGGCTGCAGGAGCTGGAGCGGCTGCAGGAGCTGGAACTGGAACGGCTGCAGGAGCTGGAGCGGCTGCAGGAGCTGGAGCTGGAGTAGCTGCAGGAGCTGGAACTGGAACGGCTGCAGGAGCTGGAGCGGCTGCAGGAGCTGGAACTGGAACGGCTGCAGGAGCTGGAGCGGCTGCAGGAGCTGGAGCTGGAGTAGCTGCAGGAGCTGGAACTGGAGCGGCTGCAGGAGCTGGAGCGGCTGCAGGAGCTGGAGCGGCTGCAGGAGCTGGAGCTGGAGTAGCTGCAGGATCTGGAACTGGAGCGGCTGCAGGAGCTGGAGCGGCTGCAGGAGCTGGAGCGGCTGCAGGAGCTGGAGCGGCTGCAGGAGCTGGAGCTGGAACGGCTACAGGAGCTGGAGCTGGAGCGGCTGCAGGAGCTGCAGCTGGAGCGGCTGCAGGAGCTGCAGCTGGAGTGGCTGCAGGAGCTGCAGCTGGAACGGCTACAGGAGCTGGAGCTAGGTTGCTAGTAGCATCAATTGCAGCTCGATAGGCACAAGCCAGACCCCAGCACGCTACAGTGATTTGTGTCACTTTGGAACTGCCAGAGTCATGACACCTTTTTTTCAAGCATTCTGCCAGCTTTTTAGGATTTTGCAGTTGTTCAGGGGTGAATGTCCAAAACACTGGAGGTGACCACTGCTCTAGAAACCTGCCCATATCCTCCCACACTCCCTGCCACTCGCAACTATCCCGCCTCAAGACAGATCTCCGGATGAGATTCCTAATGAGGATTCCTAAATGAGATTTCTAATGCTCAGAAATTTGCGGGGCTAATCACAGCTACATACCCATTGTAGTAGAATCAACCCCACTCCCACATTTCGAGGCCTGATCGTCCCTTCTATCATCATCCTAATCATTAAGAAGCTATGCAACAGCACTAGCCTTTTAAGCTAGCCAAAGAGGGACTTCCCCCTCCTTAATGATATGCCACAGCTTAACCCCGCACCATGATTTTCAATCATAATTATAACCTGATTAACCCTAGCACTCCTCATCCAACCAAAACTACGAGCCTTCACCACAACCAACCCCCCATCAAATAAGACCTCCCTCACTACCAAACCCACACCATGATCCTGACCATGAACCTAAGCTTCTTTGACCAATTTTCCAGCCCCAATCTATTCGGCATCCCCTTAATCCTACTATCCCTACTCTTCCCAGCCCTACTATTCCCGTCCCCAAACAACCGATGAATCAACAACCGCCTTTCTACTATCCAAACATGACTCCTTCACCTAATCACAAAACAACTAATAGTCCCACTCAACAAAAATGGCCACAAATGAGCCATAATATTTACATCCCTAATAATCATACTTCTTACAATCAACCTTCTAGGCCTCCTTCCATATACATTCACCCCAACCACCCAACTATCTATGAACATAGCCCTAGCCTTCCCACTATGGCTCGCCACACTACTAACAGGCCTACGAAACCAACCATCAGCCTCTTTAGCCCACCTATTACCCGAAGGTACCCCTACACCCCTAATCCCCGCACTAATCCTGATCAAAACAACCAGCCTACTAATCCGCCCCCTAGCCCTCGGAGTCCGCCTTACAGCCAACCTTACAGCAGGACACTTACTCATCCAACTCATCTCTACAGCCTCCATTGCATTAATACCCACCCTTCCTGCAGTATCCATCCTAACAATAATCATCCTACTACTCCTAACCATCCTAGAAGTAGCAGTAGCCATAATCCAGGCCTACGTCTTCGTGCTCCTTCTAAGCCTATACTTACAAGAAAACATCTAATGGCACACCAAGCACACTCATACCACATAGTTGACCCAAGCCCTTGACCAATCTTCGGGGCAGCTGCCGCCCTACTCACAACCTCAGGATTAATCATGTGATTCCACTACAACTCATCCATACTACTAACCCTAGGCCTCATCTCAATACTCCTAGTAATACTCCAATGATGACGAGACATTGTACGAGAAAGCACCTTCCAAGGCCATCACACTCCCACAGTCCAAAAAGGCCTACGATACGGCATAATCCTTTTCATCACATCCGAAGCATTCTTCTTCTTAGGGTTCTTCTGAGCGTTCTTCCACTCGAGCCTGGCCCCAACCCCAGAACTAGGAGGCCAATGACCCCCAACAGGAATTAAACCACTCAACCCGATAGAAGTCCCCCTACTAAACACAGCCATCCTACTAGCCTCAGGCGTTACCGTAACGTGAGCCCATCACAGCATCACAGAAGGAAACCGAAAACATGCCATCCACGCCCTAACCCTAACGATCCTCTTGGGATTCTACTTCACAGCCCTACAAGCAATAGAATACCACGAAGCCCCATTCTCAATCGCTGATAGCGTCTACGGATCTACCTTCTTCGTTGCCACTGGATTCCACGGACTCCACGTAATCATCGGATCCTCCTTCCTGACCGTCTGCCTCTTCCGACTGATCAAGTTCCACTTTACATCAGACCACCACTTCGGATTCGAGGCAGCAGCCTGATACTGACACTTCGTAGACGTCATCTGACTATTCCTCTACATAACCATCTACTGATGAGGATCTTGCTCTTCTAGTATATTAATTACAATTGACTTCCAATCTCTAGAATCTGGTATAAACCCAGAGGAGAGCAATGAACGCACTCATGTTCATATTCGCCCTATCATCAATCCTAAGCGCCGCCCTAACCGCATTAAACTTCTGACTCGCCCAAATAAACCCCGACTCAGAGAAACTCTCACCGTACGAATGTGGATTCGACCCACTTGGATCTGCTCGATTACCATTCTCAGTCCGATTCTTCCTCAGTAGCCATCCTGTTCGTCCTATTCGACCTAGAAATCGCCCTCCTACTCCCCCTGCCATGAGCCGTCCAACTCCAATCCCCCCTAATGACCCTCACCTGAACTGTAGTGATCCTCCTTCTCCTAACACTCGGACTGGCCTACGAGTGAATTCAAGGGGGCCTAGAATGAGCAGAATAACAGAAAGTTAGTCTAACCAAAAAGATAGCTGGTTTCGACCCAGCAGATTACAGCCAACCCTGTAACTTTCTTATGTCGCCCCTACATTTAAGCTTCTACTCAGCCTTCATTTTCAGCGGACTAGGACTAGCCTTCCACCGAACCCACCTAGTATCCGCCCTACTATGCCTTGAAAGCATAATATTATCGATATTCGTAGGCCTATCAATATGATCCATCGAAAACCAAGTCTCCTCATTCACCATGGTACCAATTCTCATGCTAACCTTCTCAGCGTGTGAGGCGGGCACAGGCCTGGCCATCCTAGTAGCCTCCACCCGCACACATGGCTCCGACCATCTACACAACCTAAACCTCCTGCAATGCTAAAAATCATCCTACCCACAATCATACTTCTTCCAACAGCCCTGCTGTCTCCACCAAAATTTCTATGGACTAACACCACCTTATACAGCCTCCTAATCGCTGCCCTAAGCCTACAGTGATTAATCCCAACCTACTACCCCTACAAATTTTTATCCAACTGAACAGGAATTGACCAAATCTCATCCCCCCTCCTAGTACTATCCTGCTGACTACTCCCACTCATAATCATAGCAAGCCAAAACCACCTGCAACAAGAACCCCTACAACGCAAACGAATCTTTATCTCAACCTTAGTCGCAGTCCAGCCATTCATCCTACTAGCCTTTTCCACCACAGAACTAGCACTATTTTACATCTCATTTGAAGCAACCCTCATTCCCACCCTAATCTTAATCACCCGATGGGGGAACCAACCAGAACGCCTAAGCGCTGGCATCTACCTGCTATTCTACACGCCAGTAAGCTCTCTACCCCTGCTAATCACAATCATACACCTATACGTGAAAATTGGCACCCTGCACCTGCCAACCCTACAACTAACCCACCCAACCCTATCCACCTCATGGACAGGAATACTATCAGGTCTAGCACTGCTCATAGCATTCATAGTAAAAGCCCCACTATACGGCCTACACCTCTGACTGCCAAAAGCCCACGTAGAAGCACCCATCGCAGGCTCAATACTCCTCGCCGCCCTACTACTAAAGCTAGGAGGATACGGAATTATACGAGTCACTCTATTTATGGGCCCACTGTCCAACCTCCTGCACTACCCCTTCCTAACCCTGGCCCTATGAGGCGCCCTAATGACTAGCTCAATCTGCCTACGACAGACAGACCTAAAATCACTAATCGCTTATTCATCCGTTAGCCACATAGGCCTAGTTATCGCCGCAGGAATAATCCAAACCCACTGATCATTCTCAGGGGCAATGATCCTAATAATTTCCCATGGACTAACTTCCTCCATACTATTCTGCCTAGCCAACACAAACTATGAACGTACGCACAGCCGAATTCTACTACTCACACGAGGCCTACAACCTCTCCTACCACTCATAGCTACCTGATGATTGCTGGCCAATCTAACAAACATAGCCTTACCCCCAACAACAAACCTCATAGCAGAGCTAACCATTATAATCACCTTATTCAACTGATCTGCCTTCACGATCATCCTAACAGGAATCGCAACCCTACTAACCGCCTCCTACACCTTATTCATACTACTAATGACCCAACGAGGCTCAATCCCCTCCCACATCACATCTATGCAAAACTCAACCACGCGAGAACACCTGCTCATAACACTCCACATTATCCCAATATTCCTCCTAATCCTCAAACCCGAACTGATCTCCGGAATCCCCTCATGCAAGTATAGTTTAAACCAAACATTAGACTGTGATTCTAAGAATAGAAGTTCAAACCTTCTTACCTGCCGAGGGGAGGGTTTAACCAACAAGAGCTGCTAACTCTTACATCTGAGCCTAAAACCTCAGCCCCCTTACTTTTAAAGGATAACAGCAATCCACTGGTCTTAGGAACCACCCATCTTGGTGCAAATCCAAGTAAAAATAGTGAACCCCACACTACTAATCAACTCCCTCACACTACTCACGCTGACAATCCTCCTAACCCCAATCATCCTGCCATTTCTATTTAAAAACTTTAAAAACACCCCACAAGCCACCACCCGCGCTGTTAAAACCGCATTCCTAATTAGCCTAGCCCCTACAACCGCATTCATCTACTCGGGAGTAGAATCTGTCACCTGCCACTGGGAGTGAAAATTCATTATAAACTTTAAAATCCCCCTGAGCCTAAAAATAGACCAATACTCAATAACATTTCTTCCAATCGCCCTATTTGTAACATGATCAATCCTACAATTCGCCATATGATACATGGCCTCAGAGCCATACGTAACAAAATTTTTCACCTACCTACTGACATTCCTAGTCGCCATACTCCTCCTAACAACCGCAAACAACATATTCCTCCTATTCGTAGGCTGGGAAGGAGTACGAATCATGTCCTTCCTTCTCATCGGCTGATGACAAGGCCGAGCAGATGCCAACACCGCCGCCCTACGAGCCGTAATCTACAACCGAATCGGAGACGTCGGACTGATCCTGAGCATAGCATGACTAGCTTCAACATTCAACACCTGAGAGATCCAACAAGCCGTACACCCCCACCAAACCCCAATCCTCCCCCTCATAGGATTAATCCTCGCAGCCGCAGGAAAATCCGCCCAATTTGGACTCCACCCATGACTGCCCGCAGCAATAGAAGGCCCCACCCCAGTATCAGCCCTACTGCACTCCAGTACCATAGTAGTAGCCGGAATCTTCCTGCTCATCCGCATGCACCCCCTGCTAGCCACCAACCAGACAGCCCTAACTGCCTGCCTATGCCTAGGTGCTCTATCAACCCTATTCGCTGCCACATGCGCCCTAACCCAAAATGACATCAAAAAAATCATTGCTTTCTCAACATCCAGCCAACTAGGACTAATAATAGTCACTATCGGACTAAACCTCCCACAACTAGCCTTCCTACACATCTCAACCCATGCCTTCTTTAAAGCCATACTATTCCTATGCTCAGGGTCTATCATCCACAACCTAAACGGAGAACAAGATATCCGAAAGATAGGAGGCCTACAGAAAATACTCCCAGTCACTACTTCCTGCCTAACCATCGGAAACCTGGCGCTGATAGGAACCCCATTCCTAGCCGGATTCTACTCAAAAGACCTCATCATCGAAAGCTTAAACACATCATACCTAAATACTTGAGCCCTACTCCTAACCCTTATAGCCACAGCATTCACCGCAACCTACAGCATCCGCATAACCATCCTAGTCCAAGCTGGACAAACCCGAATCCCCCCAATAGTATCAATAAACGAAAACAACCCACTAATCACCGCCCCCCTAACCCGACTCGCCCTAGGCAGCATTACAGCAGGAATAATCATTACCTCTTTCATCACACCAACCAAAACCCCCCCAATAACCATACCCCTTATCACCAAAACCGCTGCCATCCTCATAACAATCCTAGGAATCATCCTAGGCCCCTCATGTACAGGGCCACACCCCTCTAACGGCGCAAGCTTACATAGAAACATTATTAACAGACCTAGACAGATACAAAAACCCCTACAAGACCACGTATTAACTAACCCTGTTAACCCGACTCAGGAGCGCCTATAAGAGCGATTAAAATCTGTGAAAGGAACTCGGCAAATTAATAAGGCCCGACTGTTTACCAAAAACATAGCCTTCAGCAAATTAAACAAGTATTGAAGGTGATGCCTGCCCGGTGACTTAGGTTTAACGGCCGCGGTATCCTAACCGTGCAAAGATAGCGCAATCAATTGTCCCATAAATCGAGACTTGTATGAATGGCTAAACGAGGTCTTAACTGTCTCTCACAGATAATCAGTGAAATTGATCTCCCCGTGCAAAAGCGGGGATGTGAACATAAGACGAGAAGACCCTGTGGAACTTAAAAATCAACGACCACCGCGAATCCTCAATCAACCCCACTGGGGCCACTACCATCGCAGAGCCTGGTCGATATTTTTCGGTTGGGGCGACCTTGGAGGAGAACAAATCCTCCAAAAACAAGACCATACCTCTTTACCTAGAGCTACCCCTCAAAGTGCTAACAGTGACCAGACCCAATATAATTGATTAATGGACCAAGCTACCCCAGGGATAACAGCGCAATCCCCCTCAAGAGCCCATATCGACAGGGGGGTTTACGACCTCGATGTTGGATCAGGACATCCTAATGGTGCAGCCGCTATTAAGGGTTCGTTTGTTCAACGATTAACAGTCCTACGTGATCTGAGTTCAGACCGGAGCAATCCAGGTCGGTTTCTATCTATGACACACTCTCCCCAGTACGAAAGGACCGGGAAAGTGGGGCCAATACCACAAGCACGCCCCCCCCCTCTAAGCAGTGAAACCAACTAAACCGTGAAGAGGGCCTTCCCCCACCACTTTCAATCCTAGAAAAGGACCAGCTAGAGTGGCAGAGCCCGGCAAGTGCAGAAGGCTTAAGCCCTTTCCCCAGAGGTTCAAATCCTCTCCCTAGCTTCACCCATGATTCAAATAACAACACTAAGCTGCCTCGTTATATCCCTCCTATACATCATCCCAATCCTGATTGCCGTAGCCTTCCTAACCCTAGTAGAACGGAAAATCCTAAGCTACATACAATCCCGCAAAGGCCCTAACGTTGTCGGGCCTTTTGGCCTACTTCAACCATTTGCGGACGGACTGAAACTATTTACCAAAGAGCCCATCCAACCCTCTACCTCTTCCCCACTTCTATTCATTCTGATACCAATACTAGCCCTTGTCCTAGCCCTCACCACTTGAGCACCACTACCACTCCCATTTCCCCTAGCAGATCTAAACCTCGGAGTTCTCTTCCTAATAGCCATGTCAAGCCTAGCCGTCTACTCAGTCCTATGATCAGGCTGAGCCTCGAACTCAAAATACGCACTAATCGGAGCCCTACGGGCAGTAGCACAGACCATTTCATACGAAGTGACACTGGCCATAATCCTGCTATCAATAATCATACTAAGCGGAAGCTACACACTCAGCTCCTTTGCCATCGCACAGGAGCCTCTATACTTCATTTTCTCCTCATGACCCCTAGCAATAATATGATACGTATCCACCCTAGCAGAGACAAACCGAGCTCCTTTTGACCTCACAGAGGGTGAATCTGAGCTAGTCTCAGGGTTTAACGTTGAATACGCCGCAGGACCCTTCGCCTTATTCTTCCTAGCTGAATATGCGAACATTATGCTAATAAATACACTTACAGCCATCATATTCCTAAACCCAAGCGCCCTAGGGCCACCCACAGAACTATTCCCCGTCATCCTAGCCACAAAAGTCCTCCTACTATCTTCTGGTTTCTTATGGGTCCGAGCTTCATACCCACGATTCCGATATGACCAACTAATGCACCTACTATGAAAAAACTTCCTACCCCTCACACTAGCTCTGTGCCTCTGACACATCAGCATACCTATCTGCTATGCAGGCCTACCTCCTTACATAAGGAAATGTGCCTGAACTACAAAGGGTCACTATGATAAAGTGAACATAGAGGTATAACAGCCCTCTCATTTCCTGTTGACCTTAGAAAAGTAGGAATTGAACCCACACAAGAGAAATCAAAATTCTCCATACTTCCCTTATATTATTTTCTAGTAGAGTCAGCTAATCAAGCTATCGGGCCCATACCCCGAAAATGATGGTTTAACCCCCTCCTCTACTAATGAACCCTTACGCGACCCCAATCATAACCTTCAGCCTCATCTTGGGCACCACAATCACAATTTCCAGCAACCACTGAGTTCTGGCCTGGACAGGACTGGAGATCAACGCACTAGCCATCATTCCCCTAATTGCCAAATCCCACCACCCACGAGCAGTAGAAGCCGCAACGAAATACTTCCTAACCCAAGCAGCTGCTTCCGCCCTGGTCCTATTCTCTAGCATAACCAATGCCTGAGTCACCGGCCAATGAGACATCACACAAATAAACCACCCAACCTCCTGTCTACTACTGACAGCAGCAATCGCTATTAAACTGGGCCTAGTGCCATTTCACTTCTGATTCCCAGAAGTACTACAAGGATCGCCACTAATAACAGCCCTGCTACTCTCGACCCTCATAAAATTCCCCCCACTAACCCTGCTCCTACTAACATCCAAATCCCTCGACCCAGCTCTACTCACCGCCATGGCCCTAGCCTCAACAGCACTAGGAGGCTGAATAGGACTGAACCAAACACAAACACGCAAAATCCTAGCCTTCTCGTCCATCTCCCACTTAGGCTGAATCGCCATCATCCTAGTTTACAGCCCCAAATTGGCCTTACTTACCTTCTACCTATACACAATCATAACATCAGCCGTATTCCTAGCCCTTAACAAAATCAAAGCCCTTAACCTATCCATGATCACAACCTCATGAACAAAAACCCCAGTGCTAAACGCCACCCTAATACTAGTACTTTTATCCCTAGCAGGCCTCCCCCCATGTGGGGATGCAGTGCAGTGAGTCCAGAGACTGTAGCATACTACATAGTCAAGGAGCCCTTCGGCTACATGGGAATAGTCTGAGCCATACTATCCATCGGCTTCCTAGGATTCATCGTCTGAGCTCACCACATGTTTACAGTAGGAATAGACGTTGATACCCGAGCCTACTTTACATCAGCCACTATAATCATTGCCATCCCTACCGGAATCAAAGTATTTAGCTGACTAGCCACCCTGCACGGAGGAACAATCAAATGAGACTCCCCCCAATACTATGAGCTCTAGGATTTATCTTCCTATTTACCATCGGAGGATTAACAGGAATCGTTCTTGCAAACTCTTCCCTAGACATCGCCCTGCACGACACGTACTACGTAGTTGCCCACTTCCACTACGTCCTATCCATAGGCGCCGTCTTTGCCATTCTAGCAGGATTTACTCACTGATTCCCACTACTCACTGGGTTTACCCTACACCAAACATGAGCAAAAGCCCACTTCGGGGTAATATATACAGGAGTAAACCTAACGTTCTTCCCCCAGCACTTCCTAGGCCTAGCATCCCCAGTGGTGCCAGTGCACTCTCTTGAGTCACAGCACTGCATCCCCAGTGGTGCCAGTGCACTCTCTGGACTCACTGCAGTGCATCCCCAGTGGTGCCAGTGCACTCTCTGGACTCACTGCACTGCATCCCCAGTGGTGCCAGTGCACTCTCTGGACTCACTGCAGTGCATCCCCAGTGGTGCCAGTGCACTCTCTGGACTCACTGAAGTGCATTCTCAGTGGTGCCAGTGCACTCTCTGGACTCACTGCAGTGCATCCCCAGTGGTGCCAGTACACTCACTGGACTCACTGCACTGCATCCCCAGTGATGCCAGTGCACTCTCTGGACTCACTAAACTGTATCACCAGTGGTGACTCTGCACTCTCTGGACTCACTGCACTGCTTCCCCAGTGGTGCCAGTGCACTCACTGGACTCACTGCAGTGCATCCCCACTGGTGCCAGTGCACTCTCTGGGCTCACTGCAGTGCATCCCCAGTGGTGCCAGTGCACTCTCTGGACTCACTGCACTGCATCCCCAGTGGTGCCTGTGCGCTCTCTGGAGTCACAGCACTGCATCCCCAGTGGTGCCAGTGCAATCTCTGGACTCACTGCACTGCATCCCCAGTGGTGCCAGTGCACTCTCTGGACTCACTGCACTGCATCCCCAGTGGTGCCAGTGCACTCTCTGGACTCACTGAACTGCATCCCCAGTGGTGCCAGTGCACTCTCTGGACTCACTGCACTGCATCCCCAGTGCTGCCAGTGCACTCTCTGGACTCACTGCACTGCATCCCCAGTGGTGCCACTGCACTCTCTTGACTCACTGCACTGAAGACCCAGTGGTGCCAGTGCACTCTCTGGACTCACTGCACTGCATCCCCAGTGGTTCCAGCGCACTCTCTGGACTCACTGCACTGCATCCCCAGTGGTGCTAGTGCACTCTGTGGACTCACTGCACTGCATCCCCAGTGGTGCCAGTGCACTCTCTGGACTCACTGCACTGCATCCCCAGTGGTTCCAGTGCACTCTCTGGACTCACTGCACTGCATCCCCAGTGGTGCCAGTGCACTCTCTGGACTCACTCCAGTGCATCCCCAGTGGTGCCAGTGCACTCTCTGGACTCACTGCACTGCATCCCCAGTGGTGCCAGTGCAGTCTCTGGAGTAACTGCAGTGCATCCCCACTGGTGCCAAAGCACTCTCTGGACTCCCGGCACCGCATCCCCAGTGGTGCCAGTGCACTCTCTGGACTCACTGCACTGCATCCCCAGTGGTGCCAGTGCACTCTCTGGACTCACTGCACTGCATCCCCAGTGGTGCCAGTGCACTCTCTGGACTCACTGCAGTGCATCCCCAGTGGTGCCAGTGCACTCTCTGGACTCACTGAAGTGCATCCCCAGTGGTGCCAGTGCACTCTCTGGACTCACTGAAGTGCATTCTCAGTGGTGCCAGTGCACTCTCTGGACTCACTGCAGTGCATCCCCAGTGGTGCCAGTACACTCACTGGACTCACTGCACTGCATCCCCAGTGGTGCCAGTGCACTCTCTGGACTCACTAAACTGCATCACCAGTGGTGCCTCTGCACTCTCTGGACTCACTGCACTGCTTCCCCAGTGGTGCCAGTGCACTCACTGGACTCACTGCAGTGCATCCCCACTGGTGCCAGTGCACTCTCTGGACTCACTGCAGTGCATCCCGAGTGGTGCCAGTGCACTCTCTGGACTCACTGTACTGCATCCCCAGTGGTGCCTGTGCGCTCTCTGGAGTCACAGCACTGCATCCCCTGTGGTGCCAGTGCAATCTCTGGACTCACTGCACTGCATCCCCAGTGGTGCCAGTGCACTCTCTGGACTCACTGAAGTGCATTCTCAGTGGTGCCAGTGCACTCTCTGGACTCACTGCACTGCATCCCCAGTGGTGCCAGTGCACTCTCTGGACTCACTGCAGTGCATTCCCAGTGGTGCCAGTGCACTCTCTGGACTCACTGCACTGCATCCCCAGTGCTGCCAGTGCACTCTATGGACTCACTGCACTGCATCCCTAGTGGTGCCACTGCACTCTCTGGTCTCACTGCACTGCTTCCCCAGTGGTGCCAGTGCACTCTCTGGACTCACTGTACTGCATCCCCAGTGGTGACAGTGCACTCACTGGACTCACTGCAGTGCATCCCCAGTGGTGCCAGTGCACTCTCTGGACTCACTGCACTGCATCCCCAGTGGTGCCAGTGCACTCTCTGGACTCACTGCACTGCATCCCCAGTGGTTCCAGCGCACTCTCTGGACTCACTGCACTGCATCCCCAGTGGTTCTAGTGCACTCTGTGGACTCACTGCACTGCATCCCCAGTGGTGTCAGTGCACTCTCTGGACTCACTGAAGTGCATCCCCAGTTGTGCCAGTGCACTCTCTGGACTCAATGCACTGCATCCCCAGTGGTGCCAGTGCACTCTCTGGACTCACTGCACTGCATCCCCAGTGGTGCCAGTGCAATCTCTGGACTCACTGAAGTGCATCCCCAGTGGTGCCAGTGCACTCTCTGGACTCACTGCAGTGCATCACCAGTGGTGCCAGTGCACTCTCTGGACTCACTGTACTGCATCACCAGTGGTGCCAGTGCACTCTCTGGACTCACTGCAGTGCATTCCCAGTGGTGCCAGTGCACTCTTTGGACTCACTGCACTGCAGCCCCATTGGTGCCAGTGCACTCTCTGGACTCACTTCACTGCATCACAGGTGGTGCCAGTGCACTCTCTGGACTCACTGCACTGCATCCCCAGGGGTGCCAGTGCACTCTCTGGACTCACTGCACTGCATCCCCAGTGGTGCCAGTGCACTCTCTGCACTCACTTCTCTGCATTCCCAGTGGTGCCAGTGAAGTCTCTGGACTCACTGCACTGCATCCACAGTGGTGCCAGTGCAATCTCTGGACTCACTGCAGTGCATCCCCAGTGGTGCCAGTGCACTCTCTGGACTCACTGCACTGCATCCCCAGTGGTGCCAGTGCACTCTCTGGACTCACTGCAGTGCATCCCCAGTGGTGCCAGTGCACTCTCTGGACTCACTGCACTGCATCCCCAGTGGTGCAAGTGCACTCTCTCGAGTCACTGCACTACATCCCCAGTGGTGCCAGTGCACTCACTGGACTCAGTGTACTGCATCATCTGTGTTGCCAGTGCACTCTCTGGACTCACTGCAATGCATCCCCAGTGGTGCCAGTGCACTCTCTGGACTCACTGCACTGCATCCCCAGTGGTGCCAGTGCACTCTCTGGACTCACTGCACTGTATCCCCAGCGGTGCCAGTGCACTCACTGGATTCACTGCAGTGCATCCCCAGTGGTGCCAGTGCACTCTCTGGACTCACTAAACTGCATCACCAGTGGTGCCTCTGCACTCTCTGGACTCACTGCACTGCTTCCCCAGTGGTGCCAGTGCACTCACTGGACTCACTGCAGTGCATCCCCACTGGTGCCAGTGCACTCTCTGGACTCACTGCAGTGCATCCCGAGTGGTGCCAGTGCACTCTCTGGACTCACTGCACTGCATCCCCAGTGGTGCCTGTGCGCTCTCTGGAGTCACAGCACTGCATCCCCAGTGGTGCCAGTGCAATCTCTGGACTCACTGCACTGCATCCCCAGTGGTGCCAGTGCACTCTCTGGACTCACTGAAGTGCATTCTCAGTGGTGCCAGTGCACTCTCTGGACTCACTGCACTGCATCCCCAGTGGTGCCAGTGCACTCTCTGGACTCACTGAAGTGCATCCCCAGTGGTGCCAGTGCACTCTCTGGACTCACTGCAGTGCATCCCCAGTGCTGCCAGTGCACTCTTTGGACTCACTGCACTGCATCCCTAGTGGTGCCACTGCACTCTCTGGACTCACTGCACTGCTTCCCCAGTGGTGCCAGTGCACTCTCTGGACTCACTGCACTGCATCCCCAGTGGTGCCAGTGCACTCACTGGACTCACTGCAGTGCATCCCCACTGGTGCCAGTGCACTCTCTGGACTCACTGCACTGCATCCCCAGTGGTGCCAGTGCACTCTCTGGACTCACTGCACTGCATCCCCAGTGGTTCCAGCGCACTCTCTGGACTCACTGCACTGCATCCCCAGTGGTGCCAGTGCACTCTCTGGACTCACTGCACTGCATCCCCAGTGGTGCCAGTGCACTCTCTGGACTCACTGCACTGCATCCCCAGTGGTGCCAGTGCACTCTCTGGACTCACTGCACTGTTCCCCAGTGGTGCCAGTGCACTCACTGGATTCACTGCACTGCATCCCCAGTGGTGCCAGTGCACTCTCTGGACTCACTAAACTGCATCACCAGTGGTGCCTCTGCACTCTCTGGACTCACTGCACTGCTTCCCCAGTGGTGCCAGTGCACTCACTGGACTCACTGCAGTGCATCCCCACTGGTGCCAGTGCACTCTCTGGACTCACTGCAGTGCATCCCGAGTGGTGCCAGTGCACTCTCTGGACTCACTGCAGTGCATCCCCAGTGCTGCCAGTGCACTCTCTGGACTCACTGCACTGCATCCCCAGTGGTGCCAGTGCACTCTCTGGACTCACTGAAGTGCATCCCCAGTGGTGCCAGTGCACTCTCTGGACTCACTGAAGTGCATCCCCAGTGGTGCCAGTGCACTCTCTGGACTCACTGCACTGCATCCCCAGGGCTGCCAGTGCACTCTCTGGACTCACTGCACTGCATCCCTAGTGGTGCCACTGCACTCTCTGGACTCACTGCACTGCTTCCCCAGTGGTGCCAGTGCACTCTCTGGACTCACTGCACTGCATCCCCAGTGGTGCCAGTGCACTCACTGGACTCACTGCAGTGCGTCCCCACTGGTGCCAGTGCACTCTCTGGACTCACTGCACTGCATCCCCAGTGGTGCCAGTGCACTCTCTGGACTCACTGCACTGCATCCCCAGTGGTGCTAGTGCACTCTGTGGACTCACTGCACTGCATCCCCAGTGGTGCCAGTGCACTCTCTGGACTCACTGTACTGCACCCCCAGTGGTGCCAGTGCACTCTCTGGACTGACTGCACTGCATCCCCAGTGGTGCCAGTGCACTCTCTGGACTCACTGCACTGCATCCCCACTGGTGCCAGTGTACTCTCTGGACTCACTGCACTGCATCACCATTGGTGCCAGTGCACTCTCTGGAGTCACTGCACTGCATCCCCAGTGCTGCCAGTGCACTCTATGGACTCACTGCACTGCATCCCCAGTGGTGTCAGTGCACTCTCTGGACTCACTGAAGTGCATCCCCAGTTGTGCCAGTGCACTCTCTGGACTCAATGCACTGCATCCCCAGTGGTGCCAGTGCACTCTCTGGACTCACTGCACTGCATCCCCAGTGGTGCCAGTGCAATCTCTGGACTCACTGAAGTGCATCCCCAGTGCTGCCAGTGCACTCTCTGGACTCACTGCAGTGCATCACCAGTGGTGCCAGTGCACTCTCTGGACTCACTGTACTGCATCACCAGTGGTGCCAGTGCACTCTCTGGACTCACTGCAGTGCATTCCCAGTGGTGCCAGTGCACTCTCTGGACTCACTGCACTGCAGCCCCATTGGTGCCAGTGCACTCTCTGGACTCACTGCACTGCATCACAGGTGGTGCCAGTGCACTCTCTGGACTCACTGCACTGCATCCCCAGGGGTGCCAGTGCACTCTCTGGACTCACTGCACTGCATCCCCAGTGGTGCCAGTGCACTCTCTGGACTCACTTCTTTGCATTCCCAGTGGTGCCAGTGAAGTCTCTGGACTCACTGCACTGCATCCACAGTGGTGCCAGTGCAATCTCTGGACTCACTGCAGTGCATCCCCAGTGGTGCCAGTGCACTCTCTGGACTCACTGCACTGCATCCCCAGTGGTGCCAGTGCACTCTCTGGACTCACTGCAGTGCATCCCCAGTGGTGCCAGTGCACTCTCTGGACTCACTGCACTGCATCCCCAGTGGTGCAAGTGCACTCTCTCGAGTCACTGCACTACATCCCCAGTGGTGCCAGTGCACTCACTGGACTCAGTGTACTGCATCATCTGTGGTGCCAGTGCACTCTCTGGACTCACTGTACTGCATCCCCAGTGGTGCCAGTGCACTCTCTGGACTCACTGCACTGCATCCCCAGTGGTGCCAGTGCACTCTCTGGACTCACTGCACTGTATCCCCAGTGGTGCCAGTGCACTCACTGGATTCACTGCAGTGCATCCCCAGTGGTGCCAGTGCACTCTCTGGACTCACTGCACTGCATCCCCAGTGGTGCCAGTGCACTCTGTGGACTCACTGCACTGCATCCCCAGTGGTGACAGTGCACTCTCTGGACTCACTCCAGTGCATCCCCAGTGGTGCCAGTGCACTCTCTGGACTCACTGCACTGCATCCCCAGTGGTGCCAGTGCAGTCTCTGGAGTAACTGCAGTGCATCCCCAGTGGTGCCAGTGCACTCTCTGGAGTCACAGCACTGCATCCCCAGTGGTGCCAGTGCACTCTCTGGACTCACTGAAGTGCATCCCCAGTGGTGCCAGTGCACTCTCTGGACTCACTGCACTGCATCCCCAGTGCTGCCAGTGCACTCTCTGGACTCACTGCACTGCATCCCTAGTGGTGCCACTGCACTCTCTGGACTCACTGCACTGCTTCCCCAGTGGTGCCAGTGCACTCTCTGGACTCACTGCACTGCATCCCCAGTGGTGCCAGTGCACTCACTGGACTCACTGCACTGCATCCCCAGTGGTGCCAGTGCACTCTCTGGACTCACTGCACTGCATCCCCAGTGGTGCCAGTGCACTCTCTGGACTCACTGCACTGCATCCCCAGTGGTTCCAGCGCACTCTCTGGACTCACTGCACTGCATCCCCAGTGGTGCCAGTGCACTCTCTGGACTCACTGAAGTGCATTCTCAGTGGTGCCAGTGCACTCTCTGGACTCACTTCAGTGCATCCCCAGTGGTGCCAGTACACTCTCTGGACTCACTGCAGTGCATCCCCAGTGGTGCCAGTGCACTCTCTGGACTCACTGCAGTGCATCCCCAGTGGAGCCAGTGCACTCTCTGGACTCACTGCAGTGCATCCGCAGTGGTGCCATTGCACTCTCTGGACTCACTGTACTGCATCTCCAGTGGTGCCAGTGCACTCTCTGGACTCACTGCACTGCATCCCCAGTGCTGCCAGTGCACTCTCTTGAGTCACTGCACTGCATCCCCTGTGGTGCAAGAGCACTCTCTGGACTCACAGCAGTGCATCACCAGTGGTGCCAGTGCACTCTCTGGACTCACTGCACTGCATCACCAGTGGTGCCAGTGCACTCTCTGGACTCACTGCACTGCATCCCCAGTGGTGCTAGTGCACTGTGTGGACTCACAGTACTGCATCCCCAGTGGTGCCAGTGCAATCTCTGGACTCACTGCACTGCATCCCCAGTGGTGCCAGTGCACTCTCAGGACTCACTGCACTGCATCCCCAGTGGTGCCAGTGCACTCTCTGGACTCACTGCAGTGCATCCCCAGTGGTGCCAGTGCACTCACTGGATTCACTGCACTGCATCCCCAGTGGTGCTAGTGCACTGTGTGGACTCACTGTACTGCATCCCCAGTGGTGCCAGTGCAATCTCTGGACTCACTGCAGTGCATCCCCAGTGGTGCCAGTGCACTCTCTGGACTCACTGCACTGCATCCCCAGTAGTGACAGTGCACTCTCTGGACTCACTGCAGTGCATCCCCAGTGGTGCCAGTGCACTCTCTGGACTTACTGCACTGCATCCCCAGTGGTGCCAGTGCACTCTCTGGACTCACTGCACTGCATCCCCAGTGGTGCCAGTGCACTCTCTGGACTCACTGCACTGCATCCCCAGTGGTGCCAGTGCACTCTGTGGACTCACTGCAGTGCATCCCCAGTGGTGCCAGTGCACTCTCTGGACTCACTGCAGTGCATCCCCAGTGGTGCCAGTGCACTCTCTGGACTCACTGCAGTGCATCCCCAGTGGTGCCAGTGCACTCTCTGGACTCACTGCACTGCATCCCCAGTGGTGCCAGTGCAGTCTCTGGAGTAACTGCAGTGCATCCCCACTGGTGCCAAAGCACTCTCTGGACTCACTGCAGTGCATCCCCAGTGGTGCCACTGCACTCTCTGGACTCACTGCAGTGCATCCCCAGTGGTGCCAGTGCACTCTCTGGACTCATTGAAGTGCATTCTCAGTGGTGCCAGTGCACTCTCTGGACTCACTGCAGTGCATCCCAGGTGGTGCCAGTACACTCACTGGACTCACTGCACTACATCCCCAGTGGTGCCAGTGCACTCTCTGGACTCACTAAACTGCATCACCAGTGGTGCCACTGCACTCTCTGGACTCACTGCACTGCTTCCCCAGTGGTGGCAGTGCACTCACTGGACTCACTGCAGTGCATCCCCACTGGTGCCAGTGCACTCTCTGGGCTCACTGCAGTGCATCCCCAGTGGTGCCAGTGCACTCTCTGGACTCACTGCACTGCATCACCAGTGGTGCCAGTGCGCTCTCTGGAGTCACAGCACTGCATCCCCAGTGGTGCCAGTGCAAATCTCTGGACTCACTGCACTGCATCCCCAGTGGTGCCAGTGCACTCTCTGGACTCACTGCACTGCATCCCCGGTGGTGCCAGTGCAGTCTCTGGAGTAACTGCACTGCATCCCCACTGGTGCCAAAGCACTCTCTGGACTCCCAGCACCGCATCCCCAGTGGTGCCAGTGCACTCTCTGGACTCACTGCACTGCATGCCCAGTGGTGCCAGTGCACTCTCTGGACTCACTGTACTGCATACCCACTGGTGCCAGTGCACTCTGTGGACTCACTGTACTGCATTCCCAGTGGTGACAGTGCACTCTCTGGACTCACTGCAGTGCATCCCCAGTGGTGCCAGTGCACTCTCTGGACTCACTGCAGTGCATCCCCAGTGGTGCCAGTGCACTCTCTTGACTCACTGCACTGAAGACCCAGTGGTGCCAGTGCACTCTCTGGACTCACTGCAGTGCATCCCCAGTGGTGCCAGTGCACTCTCTGGACTCACTGCACTGCATCCCCAGTGGTGCCAGTGCACTCTCTGGACTCACTGCAGGGCATCCCCAGTGGTGCCAGTGCACTCTCTGGACTCACTGCAGTGCATCCCCAGTGGTGCCAGTGCACTCTCTGGACTCACTGTACTGCACCCCCAGTGGTGCCAGTGCACTCACTGGACTGACTGCACTGCATCCCCAGTGGTGCCAGTGCACTCTCTGGACTCACTGCACTGCATCCCCACTGGTGCCAGTGTACTCTCTGGACACACTGCACTGCATCCCCAGTGGTTCCAGTGCACTCACTGGACTCACTGGACACATCCCCAGTGGTGCCAGTGCACTCTCTGGACTCACTGCACTGCATCCCCACTGGTGCCAGTGCACTCTCTGGACTCACTGAAGTGCATCCCCAGTGGTGCCAGTGCACTCTCTGGACTCACTGCAGTGCATCCCCAGTGGAGCCAGTGCACTCTCTGGACTCACTGCAGTGCATCCCAAGTGGTGCCATTGCACTCTCTGGACTCACTGCACTGCATCTCCAGTGGTGCCAGTGCACTCTCTGGACTCACTGCACTGCATCCCCAGTGCTGCCAGTGCACTCTCTTGAGTCACTGCACTGCATCCCCTGTGGTGCAAGAGCACTCTCTGGACTCATAGCAGTGCATCACCAGTGGTGCCAGTGCACTCTCTGGACTCACTGCACTGCATCACCAGTGGTGCCAGTGCACTCTCTGGACTCACTGCACTGCATCCCCAGTGGTGCTAGTGCACTGTGTGGACTCACTGTACTGCATCCCCAGTGGTGCCAGTGCAATCTCTGGACTCACTGCAGTGCATCCCCAGTGGTGCCAGTGCACTCTCAGGACTCACTGCACTGCATCCTCAGTGGTGCCAGTGCACTCTCTGGACTCACTGCACTGCATCCCCAGTAGTGACAGTGCACTCTCTGGACTCACTGCAGTGCATCCCCACTGGTGCCAGTGCACTCTCTGGACTTACTGCACTGCATCCCCAGTAGTGCCAGTGCACTCTCTGGACTCACTGCACTGCATCCCCAGTGGTGCCAGTGCACTCACTGGATTCACTGCACTGCATCCCCAGTGGTGCCAGTGCATTCTCTGGACTCACTGCACTGCATCCCCAGTGGTGCCAGTGCAGTCTGTGGACTCACTGTACTGCATCCCCAGTGGTGACAGTGCACTCTCTGAACTCACTGCAGTGCATCCCCAGTGGTGCCAGTGCACTCTCTGGACTCACTGCAGTGCATCCCCACTGGTGCCAGTGCACTCTCTTGAGTCACTGCACTGCATCCCCTGTGGTGCAAGAGCACTCTCTGGACTCACTGCAGTGCATCCCCAGTGGTGCCACTGCACTCTCTGGACTCACTGCAGTGCATCCCCAGTGGTGCCAGTGCACTCTCTGGACTCATTGAAGTGCATTCTCAGTGGTGCCAGTGCACTCTCTGGACTCACTGCAGTGCATCCCCAGTGGTGCCAGTACACTCACTGGACTCACTGCACTGCATCCCCAGTGGTTCCAGTGCACTCTCTGGACTCACTAAACTGCATCACCAGTGGTGCCACTGCACTCTCTGGACTCACTGCAGTGCATCACCAGTGGTGCCAGTGCACTCTCTGGACTCACTGCAGTGCATCCCCAGTGGTGCCAGTGCACTCTCTGGACTCACTGCAGTGCATCCCCACTGGTGCCAGTGCACTCTCTGGACTCACTGCACTGCATCCCCAGTGGTGCCAGTGCAGTCTCTGGAGTAACTGCAGTGCATCCCCACTGGTGCCAAAGCACTCTCTGGACTCACTGCAGTGCATCCCCAGTGGTGCCACTGCACTCTCTGGTCTCACTGCAGTGCATCCCCAGTGGTGCCAGTGCACTCTCTGGACTCATTGAAGTGCATTCTCAGTGGTGCCAGTGCACTCTCTGGACTCACTGCAGTGCATCCCCAGTGGTGCCAGTACACTCACTGGACTCACTGCACTGCATCCCCAGTGGTGCCAGTGCACTCTCTGGACTCACTAAACTGCATCACCAGTGGTGCCACTGAACTCTCTGCACTCACTGCACTGCTTCCCCAGTGGTGCCAGTGCACTCACTGGACTCACTGCAGTGCATCCCCAGTGGTGCCAGTGCACTCTCTGGGCTCACTGCAGTGCATCCCCAGTGGTGCCAGTGCACTCTCTGGACTCACTGCACTGCATCCCCAGTGGTGCCAGTGCGCTCTCTGGAGTCACAGCACTGCATCCCCAGTGGTGCCAGTGCAAATCTCTGGACTCACTGCACTGCATCCCCACTGGTGCCAAAGCACTCTCTGGACTCCCAGCACCGCATCCCCCGTGGTGCCAGTGCACTCTCTGGACTCACTGCACTGCATGCCCAGTGGTGCCAGTGCACTCTCTGGACTCACTGTACTGCATACCCACTGGTGCCAGTGCACTCTGTGGACTCACTGTACTGCATCCCCAGTGGTGACAGTGCACTCTCTGGACTCACTGAAGTGCATCCCCAGTGGTGCCAGTGCACTCTCTGGACTCACTGCAGTGCATCCCCAGTGGTGCCAGTGCACTCTCTTGACTCACTGCACTGAAGCCCCAGTGGTGCCAGTGCACTCTCTGGACTCACTGCAGTGCATCCCCAGTGGTGCCAGTGCACTCTCTGGACTCACTGCACTGCATCCCCAGTGGTGCCAGTGCACTCTCTGGACTCACTGCAGGGCATCCCCAGTGGTGCCAGTGCACTGTCTGGACTCACTGCAGTGTATCCCCAGTGGTGCCAGTGCACTCTCTGGACTCACTGTACTGCACCCCCAGTGGTGCCAGTGCACTCACTGGACTGACTGCACTGCATCCCCAGTGGTGCCAGTGCACTCTCTGGACTCACTGCACTGCATCCCCACTGGTGCCAGTGTACTCTCTGGACTCACTGCACTGCATCCCCAGTGGTGCCAGTGCACTCACTGGACTCACTGGACACATCCCCAGTGGTGCCAGTGCACTCTCTGGACTCACTGCAGTGCATCCCCAGTGGTGCCAGTGCACTCTCTGGACTCACTGCACTGCATCCCCAGTGGTGCCAGTGTACTCTCAGGACTCACTGCAGTGCATCCCCAGTGGTGCCAGTGCACTCTCTGGACTCACTGCACTGCATCCCCACTGGTGCCAGTGCACTCTCTGGACTCACTGAAGTGCATCCCCAGTTGTGCCAGTGCACTCTCTGGACTCAATGCACTGCATCCCCAGTGGTGCCAGTGCACTCTCTGGACTCACTGCACTGCATCCCCAGTGGTGCCAGTGCAATCTCTGGATTCACTGTAGTGCATCCCCAGTGGTGCCAGTGCACTCTCTGGACTCACTGCAGTGCATCCCCAGTGGTGCCAGTGTACTCTCTGGACTCACTGCAGTGCATTCCCAGTGGTGCCAGTGCACTCTTTGGACTCACTGCACTGCAGCCCCATTGGTGCCAGTGCATTCTCTGGACTCACTGCACTGCATCACAGGTGGTGCCAGTGCACTCTCTGGACTCACTGCACTGCATCCCCAATGGTGCCAGTGCACTCTCTGGACTCACTGCACTGCATCCCCAGTGGTGCAAGTGCACTCTCTGGACTCACTGCAGTGCATCCCCAGTGGTGCCAGTGCACTCTCTGCACTCACTTCTCTGCATTCCCAGTGGTGCCAGTGAAGTCTCTGGACTCACTGCACTGCATCCACAGTGGTGCCAGTGCAATCTCTGGACTCACTGCAGTGCATCACCAGTGGTGCCAGTGCACTCTCTGGACTCACTGCACTGCATCCCCAGTGGTGCCAGTGCACTCTCTGGACTCACTGCACTGCATCCCCAGTGGTGCCAGTGCACTCTCTGGACTCACTGCACTGTATCCCCAGTGGTGCCAGTGCACTCACTGGATTCACTGCAGTGCATCCCCAGTGGTGCCAGTGCACTCTCTGGACTCACTGCACTGCATCCCCAGTGGTGCCAGTGCACTCTGTGGACTCACTGCACTGCATCCCCAGTGGTGACAGTGCACTCTCTGGACTCACTGCAGTGCATCCCCAGTGGTGACAGTGCACTCTCTGGACTCACTGCAGTGCATCCCCAGTGGTGCCAGTGCACTCTCTGGACTCACTGCACTGCATCCCCAGTGGTGCCAGTGCAGTCTCTGGAGTAACTGCAGTGCATCCCCACTGGTGCCAAAGCACTCTCTGGACTCCCGGCACCGCATCCCCAGTGGTGCCAGTGCACTCTCTGGACTCACTGCACTGCATCCCCAGTGGTGCCAGTGCACTCTCTGGAGTCACAGCACTGCATCCCCAGTGGTGCCAGTGCACTCTCTGGACTCACTGAAGTGCATTCTCAGTGGTGCCAGTGCACTCTCCGGAGTCACAGCACTGCATCCCCAGTGGTGCCAGTGCACTCTCTGGACTCACTGCACTGCATCCCCAGTGGTGACAGTGCACTCTCTGGACTCACTGCAGTGCATCCCCAGTGGTGACAGTGCACTCTCTGGACTCACTGCAGTGCATCCCCAGTGGTGCCAGTGCACTCTCTGAACTCACTGCACTGCATCCCCAGTGGTGCCAGTGCAGTCTCTGGAGTAACTGCAGTGCATCCCCACTGGTGCCAAAGCACTCTCTGGACTCCCGGCACCGCATCCCCAGTGGTGCCAGTGCACTCTCTGGACTCACTAAACTGCATCCCCACTGGTGCCAGTGCACTCTCTGGAGTCACAGCACTGCATCCCCAGTGGTGCCAGTGCACTCTCTAGACTCACTGCACTGCATCCCCAGTGGTGCCAGTGCACTCTGTGGACTCACTGCACTGCATCCCCAGTGGTGCCAGTGCACTCTCTGGACTCACTGCAGTGCATCCCCACTGGTGCCAGTGCACTCTCTGGACTCACTGCACTGCATCCCCAGTGGTGCCAGTGCAGTCTCTGGAGTAACTGCAGTGCATCCCCACTGGTGCCAAAGCACTCTCTGGACTCACTGCAGTGCATCCCCAGTGGTGCCACTGCACTCTCTGGACTCACTGCAGTGCATCCCCAGTGGTGCCAGTGCACTCTCTGGACTCATTGAAATGCATTCTCAGTGGTGCCAGTGCACTCTCTGGACTCACTGCAGTGCATCCCCAGTGGTGCCAGTACACTTACTGGACTCACTGCACTGCATCCCCAGTGGTGCCAGTGCACTCTCTGGACTCACTAAACTGCATCACCAGTGGTGCCACTGCACTCTCTGGACTCACTGCACTGCTTCCCCAGTGGTGCCAGTGCACTCACTGGACTCACTGCAGTGCATTCCCACTGGTGCCAGTGCACTCTCTGGGCTCACTGCAGTGCATCCCCAGTGGTGCCAGTGCACTCTCTGGAGTCACAGCACTGCATCCCCAGTGGTACCAGTGCAAATCTCTGGACTCACTGCACTGCATCCCCAGTGGTGCCAGTGCACTCTCTGGACTCACTGCACTGCATCCCCAGTGGTGCCAGTGCAGTCTCTGGAGTAACTGCACTGCATCCCCACTGGTGCCAAAGCACTCTCTGGACTCCCAGCACCGCATCCCCAGTGGTGCCAGTGCACTCTCTGGACTCAGTGCACTGCATGCCCAGTGGTGCCAGTGCACTCTCTGGACTCACTGTACTGCATACCCACTGGTGCCAGTGCACTCTGTGGACTCACTGTACTGCATCCCCAGTGGTGACAGTGCACTCTCTGGACTCACTGCAGTGCATCCCCAGTGGTGCCAGTGCACTCTCTGGACTCACTGCACTGCATCCCCAGTGGTGCCAGTGCACTCTCTTGACTCACTGCACTGAAGACCCAGTGGTGCCAGTGCACTCTCTGGACTCACTGCAGTGCATCCCCAGTGGTGCCAGTGCACTCTCTGGACTCACTGCACTGCATCCCCAGTGGTGCCAGTGCACTCTCTGGACTCACTGCAGGGCATCCCCAGTGGTGCCAGTGCACTGTCTGGACTCACTGCAGTGTATCCCCAGTGGTGCCAGTGCACTCTCTGGACTCACTGTACTGCACCCCCTGTGGTGCCAGTGCACTCACTGGACTGACTGCACTGCATCCCCAGTGGTGCCAGTGCACTCTCTGGACTCACTGCACTGCATCCCCACTGGTGCCAGTGTACTCTCTGGACTCACTGCACTGCATCCCCAGTGGTGCCAGTGCACTCACTGGACTCACTGGACACATCCCCAGTGGTGCCAGTGCACTCTCTGGACTCACTGCAGTGCATCCCCAGTGGTGCCAGTGCACTCTCTGGACTCACTGCAGTGCATCCCCAGTGGTGCCAGTGTACTCTCTGGACTCACTGCAGTGCATCCCCAGTGGTGCCAGTGCACTCTCTGGACTTACTGCACTGCATCCCCAGTAGTGCCAGTGCACTCTCTGGACTCACTGCACTGCATCCCCAGTGGTGCCAGTGCACTCACTGGATTCACTGCACTGCATCCCCAGTGGTGCCAGTGCACTCTCTGGACTCACTGCACTGCATCCCCAGTGGTGCCAGTGCAGTCTGTGGACTCACTGTACTGCATCCCCAGTGGTGACAGTGCACTCTCTGAACTCACTGCAGTGCATCCCCAGTGGTGCCAGTGCACTCTCTGGACTCACTGCAGTGCATCCCCACTGGTGCCAGTGCACTCTCTGGACTCACTGCACTGCATCCCCAGTGGTGCCAGTGCACTCTCTTGAGTCACTGCACTGCATCCCCTGTGGTGCAAGAGCACTCTCTGGACTCACTGCAGTGCATCCCCAGTGGTGCCACTGCACTCTCTGGACTCACTGCAGTGCATCCCCAGTGGTGCCAGTGCACTCTCTGGACTCATTGAAGTGCATTCTCAGTGGTGCCAGTGCACTCTCTGGACTCACTGCACTGCATCCCCAGTGGTGCCAGTACACTCACTGGACTCACTGCACTGCATCCCCAGTGGTGCCAGTGCACTCTCTGGACTCACTAAACTGCATCACCAGTGGTGCCACTGCACTCTCTGGACTCACTGCAGTGCATCCCCAGTGGTGCCAGTGCACTCACTGGACTCACTGCAGTGCATCCCCGCTGGTGCCAGTGCACTCTCTGGGCTCACTGCACTGCATCCCCAGTGGTGCCAGTGCACTCTCTGGACTCACTGCACTGCATCCCCAGTGGTGCCAGTGCGCTCTCTGGAGTCACAGCACTGCATCCCCAGTGGTGCCAGTGCACTCTCAGGACTCACTGCACTGCATCCCCAGTGGTGCCAGTGCACTCTCTGGACTCACTGCACTGCATCCCCGGTGGTGCCAGTGCACTCTCTGGACTCACTGCACTGCATCCCCAGTGGTGCCAGTGCACTCTGTGGACTCACTGTACTGCATCCCCAGTGGTGACAGTGCACTCTCTGGACTCACTGCAGTGCATCCCCAGTGGTGCCAGTGCACTCTCTGGACTCACTGCAGTGCATCCCCACTGGTGCCAGTGCACTCTCTGGACTCACTGCACTGCATCCCCAGTGGTGCCAGTGCAGTCTCTGGAGTAACTACAGTGCATCCCCACTGGTGCCAAAGCACTCTCTGGACTCACTGCAGTGCATCCCCAGTGGTGCCACTGCACTCTCTGGTCTCACTGCAGTGCATCCCCAGTGGTGCCAGTGCACTCTCTGGACTCATTGAAGTGCATTCTCAGTGGTGCCAGTGCACTCTCTGGACTCACTGCAGTGCATCCCCAGTGGTGCCAGTACACTCACTGGACTCACTGCACTGCATCCCCAGTGGTGCCAGTGCACTCACTGGACTCACTGCAGTGCATCCCCGCTGGTGCCAGTGCACTCTCTGGGCTCACTGCAGTGCATCCCCAGTGGTGCCAGTGCACTCTCTGGACTCACTGCACTGCATCCCCAGTGGTGCCAGTGCGCTCTCTGGAGTCACAGCACTGCATCCCCAGTGGTGCCAGTGCAAATCTCTGGACTCACTGCACTGCATCCCCAGTGGTGCCAGTGCACTCTCTGGACTCACTGCACTGCATCCCCAGTGGTGCCAGTGCAGTCTCTGGAGTAACTGCACTGCATCCCCACTGGTGCCAAAGCACTCTCTGGACTCCCAGCACCGCATCCCCCGTGGTGCCAGTGCACTCTCTGGACTCACTGCACTGCATGCCCAGTGGTGCCAGTGCACTCTCTGGACTCACTGTACTGCATACCCACTGGTGCCAGTGCACTCTGTGGACTCACTGTACTGCATCCCCAGTGGTGCCAGTGCACTCTCTGGACTCACTGAAGTGCATCCCCAGTGGTGCCAGTGCACTCTCTGGACTCACTGCACTGCATCCCCAGTGGTGCCAGTGCACTCTCTGGACTCACTGCACTGCATCCCCAGTGGTGCCAGTGCACTCTCTGGACTCACTGCAGGGCATCCCCAGTGGTGCCAGTGCACTGTCTGGACTCACTGCAGTGCATCCCCAGTGGTGCCAGTGCACTCTCTGGACTCACTGTACTGCACCCCCAGTGGTGCCAGTGCACTCACTGGACTGACTGCACTGCATCCCCAGTGGTGCCAGTGCACTCTCTGGACTCACTGCACTGCATCCCCACTGGTGCCAGTGTACTCTCTGGACTCACTGCACTGCATCCCCAGTGGTGCCAGTGCACTCACTGGACTCACTGGACACATCCCCAGTGGTGCCAGTGCACTCTCTGGACTCACTGCACTGCATCCCCACTGGTGCCAGTGCACTCTCTGGACTCACTGAAGTGCATCCCCAGTTGTGCCAGTGCACTCTCTGGACTCAATGCACTGCATCCCCAGTGGTGCCAGTGCACTCTCTGGACTCACTGCACTGCATCCCCAGTGGTGCCAGTGCAATCTCTGGATTCACTGTAGTGCATCCCCAGTGGTGCCAGTGCACTCTCTGGACTCACTGCAGTGCATCCCCAGTGGTGCAAGTGCACTCTCTGGACTCACTGCAGTGCATTCCCAGTGGTGCCAGTGCACTCTTTGGACTCACTGCACTGCAGCCCCATTGGTGCCAGTGCATTCTCTGGACTCACTGCACTGCATCACAGGTGGTGCCAGTGCACTCTCTGGACTCACTGCACTGCATCCCCAATGGTGCCAGTGCACTCTCTGGACTCACTGCACTGCATCCCCAGTGGTGCCAGTGCACTCTCTGCACTCACTTCTCTGCATTCCCAGTGGTGCCAGTGAAGTCTCTGGACTCACTGCACTGCATCACAGGTGGTGCCAGTGCACTCTCTGGACTCACTGCACTGCATCCCCAATGGTGCCAGTACACTCTCTGGACTCACTGCACTGCATCCACAGTGGTGCCAGTGCAATCTCTGGACTCACTGCAGTGCATCACCAGTGGTGCCAGTGCACTCTCTGGACTCACTGCACTGCATCCCCAGTGGTGCCAGTGCACTCTCTGGACTCACTGCACTGCATCCCCAGTGGTGCCAGTGCACTCTCTGGACTCACTGCACTGTATCCCCAGTGGTGCCAGTGCACTCACTGGATTCACTGCAGTGCATCCCCAGTGGTGCCAGTGCACTCTCTGGACTCACTGCACTGCATCCCCAGTGGTGCCAGTGCACTCTGTGGACTCACTGCACTGCATCCCCAGTGGTGACAGTGCACTCTCTGGACTCACTGCAGTGCATCCCCAGTGGTGCCAGTGCACTCTCTGGACTCACTGCACTGCATCCCCAGTGGTGCCAGTGCAGTCTCTGGAGTAACTGCAGTGCATCCCCACTGGTGCCAAAGCACTCTCTGGACTCCCGGCACCGCATCCCCAGTGGTGCCAGTGCACTCTCTGGACTCACTGCACTGCATCCCCAGTGGTGCCAGTGCACTCTCTGGAGTCACAGCACTGCATCCCCAGTGGTGCCAGTGCACTCTCTGGACTCACTGAAGTGCATCCCCAGTGGTGCCAGTGCACTCTCTGGACTCACTGAAGTGCATTCTCAGTGGTGCCAGTGCACTCTCCGGAGTCACAGCACTGCATCCCCAGTGGTGCCAGTGCACTCTCTGGACTCACTGCACTGCATCCCCAGTGGTGACAGTGCACTCTCTGGACTCACTGCAGTGCATCCCCAGTGGTGCCAGTGCACTCTCTGAACTCACTGCACTGCATCCCCAGTGGTGCCAGTGCAGTCTCTGGAGTAACTGCAGTGCATCCCCACTGGTGCCAAAGCACTCTCTGGACTCCCGGCACCGCATCCCCAGTGGTGCCAGTGCACTCTCTGGACTCACTAAACTGCATCCCCAGTGGTGCCAGTGCACTCTCTGGAGTCACAGCACTGCATCCCCAGTGGTGCCAGTGCACTCTCTGGACTCACTGCACTGCATCCCCAGTGGTGCCAGTGCACTCTCTGGACTCACTGTAGTGCATCCCCAGTGGTGCCACTGCACTCTCTGGACTCACTGCAGTGCATCCCCAGTGGTGCCAGTGCACTCTCTGGACTCACTGCAGTGCATCCCCAGTGGTGCCAGTACACTCACTGGACTCACTGCACTGCATCCCCAGTGGTGCCAGTGCACTCTCTGGACTCACTAAACTGCATCACCAGTGGTGCCACTGCACTCTCTGGACTCACTGCACTGCTTCCCCAGTGGTGCCAGTGCACTCACTGGACTCACTGCAGTGCATTCCCACTGGTGCCAGTGCACTCTCTGGGCTCACTGCAGTGCATCCCCAGTGGTGCCAGTGCACTCTCTGGAGTCACAGCACTGCATCCCCAGTGGTACCAGTGCAAATCTCTGGACTCACTGCACTGCATCCCCAGTGGTGCCAGTGCACTCTCTGGACTCACTGCACTGCATCCCCGGTGGTGCCAGTGCAGTCTCTGGAGTAACTGCACTGCATCCCCAGTGGTGCCAGTGCAGTCTGTGGACTCACTGTACTGCATCCCCAGTGGTGCCAGTGCACTCACTGGACTCACTGGACACATCCCCAGTGGTGCCAGTGCACTCTCTGGACTCACTAAACTGCATCACCAGTGGTGCCACTGCACTCTCTGGACTCACTGCACTGCTTCCCCAGTGGTGCCAGTGCACTCCCTGGAGTCACTGCACTGCATTCCCAGTGGTGCCAGTGCACTCTCTGGACTCACTGCAGTGCATCCCCAGTGGTGCCAGTGCACTCTCTGGACTCACTGCAGTGCATCCCCAGTGGTGCCAGTGTACTCTCTGGACTCACTGCAGTGCATCCCCAGTGGTGCCAGTGCACTCTCTGGACTCACTGCACTGCATCCCCACTGGTGCCAGTGCACTCTCTGGACTCACTGCACTGCATCCCCACTGGTGCCAGTGCACTCTCTGGACTCACTGAAGTGCATCCCCAGTGGTGCCAGTGCACTCTCTGGACTCACTGCAGTGCATCCCCAGTGGAGCCAGTGCACTCTCTGGACTCACTGCAGTGCATCCGCAGTGGTGCCATTGCACTCTCTGGACTCACTGCACTGCATCTCCAGTGGTGCCAGTGCACTCTCTGGACTCACTGCACTGCATCCCCAGTGCTGCCAGTGCACTCTCTTGAGTCACTGCACTGCATCCCCTGTGGTGCAAGAGCACTCTCTGGACTCATAGCAGTGCATCACCAGTGGTGCCAGTGCACTCTCTGGACTCACTGCACTGCATCACCAGTGGTGCCAGTGCACTCTCTGGACTCACTGCACTGCATCCCCAGTGGCGCTAGTGCACTGTGTGGACTCACTGTACTGCAACCCCAGTGGTGCCAGAGCACTCTCTGGACTCACTGCAGTGCATCCCCAGTGGTGCCAGTGCACTCTCAGGACTCACTGCACTGCATCCTCAGTGGTGCCAGTGCACTCTCTGGACTCACTGCACTGCATCCCCAGTAGTGACAGTGCACTCTCTGGACTCACTGCAGTGCATCCCCAGTGGTGCCAGTGCACTCTCTGGACTTACTGCACTGCATCCCCAGTGGTGCCAGTGCACTCTCTGGACTCACTGCACTGCATCCCCAGTGGTGCCAGTGCACTCACTGGATTCACTGCACTGCATCCCCAGTGGTGCCAGTGCACTCTCTGGACTCACTGCACTGCATCCCCAGTGGTGCCAGTGCAGTCTGTGGACTCACTGTACTGCATCCCCAGTGGTGACAGTGCACTCTCTGAACTCACTGCACTGCATCCCCAGTGGTGCCAGTGCACTCTCTGGACTCACTGCAGTGCATCCCCACTGGTGCCAGTGCACTCTCTGGACTCACTGCACTGCATCCCCAGTGGTGCCAGTGCAGTCTCTGGAGTAACTGCAGTGCATCCCCACTGGTGCCAAAGCACTCTCTGGACTCACTGCAGTGCATCCCCAGTGGTGCCACTGCACTCTCTGGACTCACTGCAGTGCATCCCCAGTGGTGCCAGTGCACTCTCTGGACTCATTGAAGTGCATTCTCAGTGGTGCCAGTGCACTCTCTGGACTCACTGCAGTGCATCCCCAGTGGTGCCAGTGCACTCTCTGGACTCACTAAACTGCATCACCAGTGGTGCCACTGCACTCTCTGGACTCACTGCACTGCATCCCCACTGGTGCCAGTGTACTCACTGGACTCACTGCACTGCATCCCCAGTGGTGCCAGTGCACTCTCTGGACTCACTAAACTGCATCACCAGTGGTGCCTCTGAACTCTCTGGACTCACTGCACTGCTTCTCCAGTGGTGCCAGTGCACTCACTGGACTCACTGCAGTGCATCCCCGCTGGTGCCAGTGCACTCTCTGGGCTCACTGCAGTGCATCCCCAGTGGTGCCAGTGCACTCTCTGGACTCACTGCACTGCATCCCCAGTGGTGCCAGTGCGCTCTCTGGAGTCACAGCACTGCATCCCCAGTGGTGCCAGTGCAAATCTCTGGACTCACTGCACTGCATCCCCAGTGGTGCCAGTGCACTCTCTGGACTCACTGCACTGCATCCCCAGTGGTGCCAGTGCAGTCTCTGGAGTAACTGCACTGCATCCCCACTGGTGCCAAAGCACTCTCTGGACTCCCAGCACCGCATCCCCCGTGGTGCCAGTGCACTCTCTGGACTCACTGCACTGCATGCCCCAGTGGTGCCAGTGCACTCTCTGGACTCACTGTACTGCATACCCACTGGTGCCAGTGCACTCTGTGGACTCACTGTACTGCATCCCCAGTGGTGACAGTGCACTCTCTGGACTCACTGCAGTGCATCCCCAGTGGTGCCAGTGCACTCTCTGGACTCACTGCAGTGCATCCCCAGTGGTGCCAGTGCACTCTCTTGACTCACTGCACTGAAGCCCCAGTGTTGCCAGTGCACTCTCTGGACTCACTGCAGTGCATCCCCAGTGGTGCCAGTGCACTCTCTGAACTCACTGCACTGCATCCCCAGTGGTGCCAGTGCACTCTCTGGACTCACTGCAGGGCATCCCCAGTGGTGCCAGTGCACTGTCTGGACTCACAGCACTGCATCCCCAGTGGTGCCAGTGCACTCACTGGACTCACTGGACACATCCCCAGTGGTGCCAGTGCACTCTCTGGACTCACTGCAGTGCATCCCCAGTGGTGACAGTGCACTCTCTGGACTCACTGCAGTGCATCCCCAGTGGTGCCAGTGCACTCTCTGGACTCACTGCACTGCATCCCCAGTGGTGCCAGTGCAGTCTCTGGAGTAACTGCAGTGCATCCCCACTGGTGCCAAAGCACTCTCTGGACTCCCGGCACCGCATCCCCAGTGGTGCCAGTGCACTCTCTGGACTCACTAAACTGCAGCCCCAGTGGTGCCAGTGCACTCTCTGGAGTCACAGCACTGCATCCCCAGTGGTGCCAGTGCACTCTCTGGACTCACTGAAGTGCATCCCCAGTGGTGCCAGTGCACTCTCTGGACTCACTGAAGTGCATTCTCAGTGGTGCTAGTGCACTCTCCGGAGTCACAGCACTGCATCCCCAGTGGTGCCAGTGCACTCTCTGGACTCACTGCACTGCATCCCCAGTGGTGACAGTGCACTCTCTGGACTCACTGCAGTGCATCCCCAGTGGTGCCAGTGCACTCTCTGGACTCACTGCACTGCATCCCCAGTGGTGCCAGGGCAGTCTCTGGAGTAACTGCAGTGCATCCCCACTGGTGCCAAAGCACTCTCTGGACTCCCGGCACCGCATCCCCAGTGGTGCCAGTGCACTCTCTGGACTCACTGCACTGCATCCCCAGTGGTGCCAGTGCACTCTCTGGAGTCACAGCACTGCATCCCCAGTGGTGCCAGTGCACTCTCTGGACTCACTGAAGTGCATCCCCAGTGGTGCCAGTGCACTCTCTGGACTCACTGAAGTGCATTCTCAGTGGTGCCAGTGCACTCTCTGGACTCACTTCAGTGCATCCCCAGTGGTGCCAGTACACTCTCTGGACTCACTGCAGTGCATCCCCAGTGGTGCCAGTGCACTCTCTGGACTCACTGCAGTGCATCCGCAGTGGTGCCATTGCACTCTCTGGACTCACTGCACTGCATCTCAAGTGGTGCCAGTGCACTCTCTACACTCACTGCACTGCATCCCCAGTGCTGCCAGTGCACTCTCTTGAGTCACTGCACTGCATCCCCTGTGGTGCAAGAGCACTCTCTGGACTCACAGCAGTGCATCACCAGTGGTGCCAGTGCACTCTCTGGACTCACTGCACTGCATCCCCAGTGGTGCCAGTGCACTCTCTGGACTCACTGCACTGCATCCCCAGTGGTGCTAGTGCACTGTGTGGACTCACTGTACTGCATCCCCAGTGGTGCCAGTGCAATCTCTGGACTCACTGCACTGCATCCCCAGTGGTGCCAGTGCACTCTCAGGACTCACTGCACTGCATCCCCAGTGGTGCCAGTGCACTCTCTGGACTCACTGCACTGCATCCCCAGTAGTGACAGTGCACTCTCTGGACTCACTGCAGTGCATCCCCAGTGGTGCCAGTGCAATCTCTGGACTCACTGCACTGCATCCCCAGTGGTGCCAGTGCACTCTCTGGACTCACTGCACTGCATCCCCAGTGGTGCCAGTGCAGTCTCTGGAGTAACTGCACTGCATCCCCACTGGTACCAAAGCACTCTCTGAACTCCCAGCACCGCATCCCCAGTGGTGCCAGTGCACTCTCTGGACTCACTGCACTGCATCCCCAGTGGTGCCAGTGCACTCTCTGGACTCACTGCACTGCATCCCCAGTGTTGCCAGTGCACTCTCTGGACTCACTGCAGTGCATCCCCAGTGTTGCCAGTGCACTCTCTGGACTCACTGCAGTGCATCCCCAGTGGTGCCAGTGCACTCTCTGGACTCACTGCACTGCATCCCCAGTGGTGCCAGTGCACTCTCTGGACTCACTGCACTGCATCCCCAGTGGTGCCAGTGCACTCACTGGTCTTACTGCAGTGCATCCCCACTGGTGCCAGTGCACTCTCTGGGCTCACTGCAGTGCATCCCCAGTGGTGCCAGTGCACTCTCTGGACTCACTGAAGTGCATCCCCAGTGGTGCCAGTGCACTCTCTGGACTCACTGCACTGCATCCCCAGTGCTGCCAGTGCACTCTCTGGACTCACTGCACTGCATCCCCAGTAGTGCTAGTGCACTCTGTGGACTCACTGCAGTGCATCCCCAGTGGTGCCAGTGCACTCTCTGGACTCACTGCAGTGCATCCCCAGTGGTGCCAGTGCACTCTCTGGACTCACTGCAGTGCATCCCCAGTGGTGCCAGTACACTCTCTGGACTCACTGCAGTGCATCCCCAGTGGTGCCAGTGCACTCTCTGGACTCACTGCAGTGCATCCCCAGTGGTGCCAGTGCACTCTCTGGACTCACTGCACTGCATCCCCAGTGGTGCCAGTGCAGTCTCTGGAGTAACTGCAGTGCATCCCCACTGGTGCCAAAGCACTCTCTGGACTCCCGGCACCGCATCCCCAGTGGTGCCAGTGCACTCTCTGGACTCACTGCACTGCATCCCCAGTGGTGCCAGTGCACTCTCTGGAGTCACAGCACTGCATCCCCAGTGGTGCCAGTGCACTCTCTGGACTCACTGAAGTGCATCCCCAGTGGTGCCAGTGCACTCTCTGGACTCACTGAAGTGCATTCTCAGTGGTGCCAGTGCACTCTCTGGACTCACTTCAGTGCATCCCCAGTGGTGCCAGTGCAATCTCTGGACTCACTGCAGTGCATCCCCAGTGGTGCCAGTGCACTCTCTGGAGTCACTGCAGTGCATCCCCAGTGGAGCCAGTGCACTCTCTGGACTCACTGCAGTGCATCACCAGTGGTGCCAGTGCACTCTCTGGACTCACTGCACTGCATCCCCAGTGGTGCCAGTGCACTCTCTGGACTCACTGCACTGCATCCCCAGTGGTGCTAGTGCACTGTGTGGACTCACTGTACTGCATCCCCAGTGGTGCCAGTGCAATCTCTGGACTCACTGCACTGCATCCCCAGTGGTGCCAGTGCACTCTCAGGACTCACTGCACTGCATCCCCAGTGGTGCCAGTGCACTCTCTGGACTCACTGCACTGCATCCCCAGTAGTGACAGTGCACTCTCTGGACTCACTGCAGTGCATCCCCAGTGGTGCCAGTGCACTCTCTGGACTCACTGCAGTGCATCCCCAGTGGTGCCAGTGTACTCTCTGGACTCATTGAAATGCATTCTCAGTGGTGCCAGTGCACTCTCTGGACTCACTGCAGTGCATCCCCAGTGGTGCCAGTGCACTCTCTGGACTCACTGCACTGCATCCCCAGTGGTGCCAGTGCAATCTCTGGACTCACTGCAGTGCATCCCCAGTGGTGCCACTGCACTCTCTGGACTCACTGCACTGCTTCCCCAGTGGTGCCAGTGCACTCTCTGGACTCACTGCAGTGCATCCCCACTGGTGCCAGTGCACTCTCTGGGCTCACTGCAGTGCATCCCCAGTGGTGCCAGTGCACTCTCTGGACTCACTGCACTGCATCCCCAGTGGTGCCAGTTCGCTCTCTGGAGTCACAGCACTGCATCCCCAGTGGTGCCAGTGCACTCTCTGGACTCACTGCACTGCATCCCCAGTGGTGCCAGTGCACTCTCTGGACTCACTGCACTGCATCCCCGGTGGTGCCAGTGCAATCTCTGGAGTAACTGCACTGCATCCCCAGTGGTGTCAGTGCACTCTCTGGACTCACTGCTCTGCATCCCCAGTGGTGCTAGTGCACTCTGGACTCACTGCAGTGCATCCCCAGTGGTGCCAGTGCACTCTCTGGACTCACTGCACCGCATTCCCACTGGTGTCAGTGCACTCTGTGGACTCACTGCACTGCATCCCCAGTGGTGTCAGTGCACTCTCTGGACTCCCGGCACCGTATCCCCAGTGGTGCCAGTGCATTCGCTGGACTCACGGCACTGCATCCACAGTGGTGCCAGTGCACTCTCTGGACTCACTGAAGTGCATTCTCAGTGGAGCCAGTGCACTCTCTGGACTCACTGCACTGCATCCCCAGTGGTGCCAGTGCACTCTCTGGACTCACTGCAGTGCATCCCAAGTGGTGCCAATGCACTCTCTGGACTCACTGCAGTGCATCCCCAGTGGTGCCAGTACACTCACTGGACTCACTGCACTGCATCCCCAGTGGTGCCAGTGCAGTCTCTGCACTCACTGAAGTGCATCTCCAGTGGTGCCAGAGCACTCTCTGGACACTCTGCACTGCATCCCCACTGGTGCCAGTGCACTCTCTGGACTCACTGCACTGCATCCCCAGTGGTGCCAGTGCACTCTCTGGACTCACTGCACTGCATCTCCAATGGTGCCAGTGCACTCTCTGGACTCACTGCACTGCATCCCCAGTGGTGCCAATGCACTCTCTGGACTCACTGCTGTGCATCCCCAGTGGTGCCAGTACACTCACTGGACTGACTGAAGTGCATTCCCAGTGGTGACATTGAAGTCTTTGGACTCACTGCACTCCATCCCCACTGGTGCCTTTGCACTCCCTGGACTCACTGCACTGCTCCAGCCGCGGCAGCCGCTCCAGCCGCGGTAGCCCTCCAGCCGTGGCAGCCGCTCCACTCGGTAGCGGCTGGAGCGGCTGCCGCGGCTGGAGCGGCTGCCGCGGATGGAGAGGCTGGCGCGGCTGGAGGGGCTGGAGCGGCTGCCGCGGCTGGAGGGGCTACCGCGGGGTTGACTCGGCTGGAGCGGATGCCGAGGCTGGAACGGCACTCTCTGGACTCACTGAAATGCATTCTCAGTGGTGCCAGTGCACTCTCTGGACTCACTGCAGTGCATCCCCAGTGGTGTCAGTGCACTCACTGGAGTCACTGCACTGCATCCCCAGTGGTGCAAGTGCACTCCCTGGACTCACTGCACTGCATTCCCAGTGGTGACAGTGAAGTCTTTGGACTCACTGCACTCCATCCCCACTGGTGCCTTTGCACTCCCTGGACTCACTGCACTGCTCCAGCCGCGGCAGCCGCTCCAGCCGCGGTAGCCCTCCAGCCGTGGCAGCCGCTCCACTCGGTAGCGGCTGGAGCGGCTGCCGCGGTTGGAGCGGCTGGAGCGGCTGCCGCGGCTGGAGCGGCTGCCGCGGATGGAGAGGCTGGCGAGGCTGGAGGGGCTGGAGCGGCTGCCGCGGCTGGAGCGGCTGGAGCGGCTGCCGCGGCTGGAGCGTCTGCCGCGGCTGGAGGGCCTACCGCGGGGTTGACTCGGCTGGAGCGGATACCGAGGCTGGAACGGCACTCTCTGGACTCACTGAAATGCATTCTCAGTGGTGCCAGTGCACTCTCTGGACTCACTGCTCTGCATCCCCAGTGGTGCCAGTGCACTCTCTGGACTCACTGCACCGCATTCCCACTGGTGTCAGTGCACTCTGTGGACTCACTGCACTGCATCCCCAGTGGTGTCAGTGCACTCTCTGGACTCCCGGCACCGTATCCCCAGTGGTGCCAGTGCATTCGCTGGACTCACGGCACTGCATCCACAGTGGTGCCAGTGCACTCTCTGGACTCACTGAAGTGCATTCTCAGTGGAGCCAGTGCACTCTCTGGACTCACTGCACTGCATCCCCAGTGGTGCCAGTGCACTCTCTGGACTCACTGCAGTGCATCCCAAGTGGTGCCAATGCACTCTCTGGACTCACTGCAGTGCATCCCCAGTGGTGCCAGTACACTCACTGGACTCACTGCACTGCATCCCCAGTGGTGCCAGTGCAGTCTCTGCACTCACTGAAGTGCATCTCCAGTGGTGCCAGAGCACTCTCTGGACTCACTGCAGTGCATCCCAGTGGTGCCAGTGCACTCTCTGGACACTCTGCACTGCATCCCCACTGGTGCCAGTGCACTCTCTGGACTCACTGCACTGCATCCCCAGTGGTGCCAGTGCACTCTCTGGACTCACTGCACTGCATCTCCAATGGTGCCAGTGCACTCTCTGGACTCACTGCACTGCATCCCCAGTGGTGCCAATGCACTCTCTGGACTCACTGCTGTGCATCCCCAGTGGTGCCAGTACACTCACTGGACTGACTGAAGTGCATTCCCAGTGGTGACATTGAAGTCTTTGGACTCACTGCACTCCATCCCCACTGGTGCCTTTGCACTCCCTGGACTCACTGCACTGCTCCAGCCGCGGCAGCCGCTCCAGCCGCGGTAGCCCTCCAGCCGTGGCAGCCGCTCCACTCGGTAGCGGCTGGAGCGGCTGCCGCGGCTGGAGCGGCTGCCGCGGCTGGAGCGGCTGCCGCGGATGGAGAGGCTGGCGCGGCTGGAGGGGCTGGAGCGGCTGCCGCGGCTGGAGCGGCTGGAGCGGCTGCCGCGGCTGGAGCGTCTGCCGCGGCTGGAGGGCCTACCGCGGGGTTGACTCGGCTGGAGCGGATGCCGAGGCTGGAACGGCACTCTCTGGACTCACTGAAATGCATTCTCAGTGGTGCCAGTGCACTCTCTGGACTCACTGCTCTGCATCCCCAGTGGTGCTAGTGCACTCTCTGGACTCACTGCAGTGCATCCCCAGTGGTGCCATTGCACTCTCTGGACTCACTGCACCGCATTCCCACTGGTGCCAGTGCGCTCTCTGGACTCACTGCACTGCATCCCCAGTGGTGCCAGTGCGCTCTCAGGACTCACTGCAGGGCATCCCCAGTGGTGCCAGTGCACTCTCTGGACTCACTGCACTGCATCCCCAGTCCTGCCAGTGCACTCTCTTGACTCACTGCAGTGCATCCCCAGTGGTGCCAGTACACTCACTGGACTGACTGAAGTGCATCCCCAGTGGTGTCAGTGCACTCACTGGAGTCACTGCACTGCATCCCCAGTGGTGCAAGTGCACTCCCTGGACTCACTGCACTGCATTCCCAGTGGTGACAGTGAAGTCTTTGGACTCACTGCACTCCATCCCCACTGGTGCCTTTGCACTCCCTGGACTCACTGCACTGCTCCAGCCGCGGCAGCCGCTCCAGCCGCGGTAGCCCTCCAGCCGTGGCAGCCGCTCCACTCGGTAGCGGCTGGAGCGGCTGCCGCGGTTGGAGCGGCTGGAGCGGCTGCCGCGGCTGGAGCGGCTGCCGCGGATGGAGAGGCTGGCGAGGCTGGAGGGGCTGGAGCGGCTGCCGCGGCTGGAGCGGCTGGAGCGGCTGCCGCGGCTGGAGCGTCTGCCGCGGCTGGAGGGCCTACCGCGGGGTTGACTCGGCTGGAGCGGATACCGAGGCTGGAACGGCACTCTCTGGACTCACTGAAATGCATTCTCAGTGGTGCCAGTGCACTCTCTGGACTCACTGCTCTGCATCCCCAGTGGTGCTAGTGCACTCTGGACTCACTGCAGTGCATCCCCAGTGGTGCCAGTGCACTCTCTGGACTCACTGCACCGCATTCCCACTGGTGTCAGTGCACTCTGTGGACTCACTGCACTGCATCCCCAGTGGTGTCAGTGCACTCTCTGGACTCCCGGCACCGTATCCCCAGTGGTGCCAGTGCATTCGCTGGACTCACGGCACTGCATCCACAGTGGTGCCAGTGCACTCTCTGGACTCACTGAAGTGCATTCTCAGTGGAGCCAGTGCACTCTCTGGACTCACTGCACTGCATCCCCAGTGGTGCCAGTGCACTCTCTGGACTCACTGCAGTGCATCCCAAGTGGTGCCAATGCACTCTCTGGACTCACTGCAGTGCATCCCCAGTGGTGCCAGTACACTCACTGGACTCACTGCACTGCATCCCCAGTGGTGCCAGTGCAGTCTCTGCACTCACTGAAGTGCATCTCCAGTGGTGCCAGAGCACTCTCTGGACTCACTGCAGTGCATCCCAGTGGTGCCAGTGCACTCTCTGGACACTCTGCACTGCATCCCCACTGGTGCCAGTGCACTCTCTGGACTCACTGCACTGCATCCCCAGTGGTGCCAGTGCACTCTCTGGACTCACTGCACTGCATCTCCAATGGTGCCAGTGCACTCTCTGGACTCACTGCACTGCATCCCCAGTGGTGCCAATGCACTCTCTGGACTCACTGCTGTGCATCCCCAGTGGTGCCAGTACACTCACTGGACTGACTGAAGTGCATTCCCAGTGGTGACATTGAAGTCTTTGGACTCACTGCACTCCATCCCCACTGGTGCCTTTGCACTCCCTGGACTCACTGCACTGCTCCAGCCGCGGCAGCCGCTCCAGCCGCGGTAGCCCTCCAGCCGTGGCAGCCGCTCCACTCGGTAGCGGCTGGAGCGGCTGCCGCGGCTGGAGCGGCTGGAGCGGCTGCCGCGGCTGGAGCGGCTGCCGCGGATGGAGAGGCTGGCGCGGCTGGAGGGGCTGGAGCGGCTGCCGCGGCTGGAGCGGCTGGAGCGGCTGCCGCGGCTGGAGCGTCTGCCGCGGCTGGAGGGGCTACCGCGGGGTTGACTCGGCTGGAGCGGATGCCGAGGCTGGAACGGCACTCTCTGGACTCACTGAAATGCATTCTCAGTGGTGCCAGTGCACTCTCTGGACTCACTGCTCTGCATCCCCAGTGGTGCTAGTGCACTCTCTGGACTCACTGCAGTGCATCCCCAGTGGTGCCATTGCACTCTCTGGACTCACTGCACCGCATTCCCACTGGTGCCAGTGCGCTCTCTGGACTCACTGCACTGCATCCCCAGTGGTGCCAGTGCGCTCTCAGGACTCACTGCAGGGCATCCCCAGTGGTGCCAGTGCACTCTCTGGACTCACTGCACTGCATCCCCAGTCCTGCCAGTGCACTCTCTTGACTCACTGCAGTGCATCCCCAGTGGTGCCAGTACACTCACTGGACTGACTGAAGTGCATCCCCAGTGGTGTCAGTGCACTCACTGGAGTCACTGCACTGCATCCCCAGTGGTGCCAGTGCACTCTCTGGACTCACTGCACTGCATCTCCAATGGTGCCAGTGCACTCTCTGGACTCACTGCACTGGATCCCCAGTGGTGCCAATGCACTCTCTGGACTCACTGCTGTGCATCCCCAGTGGTGCCAGTACACTCACTGGACTGACTGAAGTGCATTCCCAGTGGTGACATTGAAGTCTTTGGACTCACTGCACTCCATCCCCACTGGTGCCTTTGCACTCCCTGGACTCACTGCACTGCTCCAGCCGCGGCAGCCGCTCCAGCCGCGGTAGCCCTCCAGCCGTGGCAGCCGCTCCACTCGGTAGCGGCTGGAGCGGCTGCCGCGGCTGGAGCGGCTGGAGCGGCTGCCGCGGCTGGAGCGGCTGCCGCGGCTGGAGCGGCTGCCGCGGATGGAGAGGCTGGCGCGGCTGGAGGGGCTGGAGCGGCTGCCGCGGCTGGAGCGGCTGGAGCGGCTGCCGCGGCTGGAGCGTCTGCCGCGGCTGGAGGGGCTACCGCGGGGTTGACTCGGCTGGAGCGGATGCCGAGGCTGGAACGGCACTCTCTGGACTCACTGAAATGCATTCTCAGTGGTGCCAGTGCACTCTCTGGACTCACTGCTCTGCATCCCCAGTGGTGCTAGTGCACTCTCTGGACTCACTGCAGTGCATCCCCAGTGGTGCCATTGCACTCTCTGGACTCACTGCACCGCATTCCCACTGGTGCCAGTGCGCTCTCTGGACTCACTGCACTGCATCCCCAGTGGTGCCAGTGCGCTCTCAGGACTCACTGCAGGGCATCCCCAGTGGTGCCAGTGCACTCTCTGGACTCACTGCACTGCATCCCCAGTCCTGCCAGTGCACTCTCTTGACTCACTGCAGTGCATCCCCAGTGGTGCCAGTACACTCACTGGACTGACTGAAGTGCATCCCCAGTGGTGTCAGTGCACTCACTGGAGTCACTGCACTGCATCCCCAGTGGTGCAAGTGCACTCCCTGGACTCACTGCACTGCATTCCCAGTGGTGACAGTGAAGTCTTTGGACTCACTGCACTCCATCCCCACTGGTGCCTTTGCACTCCCTGGACTCACTGCACTGCTCCAGCCGCGGCAGCCGCTCCAGCCGCGGTAGCCCTCCAGCCGTGGCAGCCGCTCCACTCGGTAGCGGCTGGAGCGGCTGCCGCGGTTGGAGCGGCTGGAGCGGCTGCCGCGGCTGGAGCGGCTGCCGCGGATGGAGAGGCTGGCGAGGCTGGAGGGGCTGGAGCGGCTGCCGCGGCTGGAGCGGCTGGAGCGGCTGCCGCGGCTGGAGCGTCTGCCGCGGCTGGAGGGCCTACCGCGGGGTTGACTCGGCTGGAGCGGATACCGAGGCTGGAACGGCACTCTCTGGACTCACTGAAATGCATTCTCAGTGGTGCCAGTGCACTCTCTGGACTCACTGCTCTGCATCCCCAGTGGTGCTAGTGCACTCTGGACTCACTGCAGTGCATCCCCAGTGGTGCCAGTGCACTCTCTGGACTCACTGCACCGCATTCCCACTGGTGTCAGTGCACTCTGTGGACTCACTGCACTGCATCCCCAGTGGTGTCAGTGCACTCTCTGGACTCCCGGCACCGTATCCCCAGTGGTGCCAGTGCATTCGCTGGACTCACGGCACTGCATCCACAGTGGTGCCAGTGCACTCTCTGGACTCACTGAAGTGCATTCTCAGTGGAGCCAGTGCACTCTCTGGACTCACTGCACTGCATCCCCAGTGGTGCCAGTGCACTCTCTGGACTCACTGCAGTGCATCCCAAGTGGTGCCAATGCACTCTCTGGACTCACTGCAGTGCATCCCCAGTGGTGCCAGTACACTCACTGGACTCACTGCACTGCATCCCCAGTGGTGCCAGTGCAGTCTCTGCACTCACTGAAGTGCATCTCCAGTGGTGCCAGAGCACTCTCTGGACTCACTGCAGTGCATCCCAGTGGTGCCAGTGCACTCTCTGGACACTCTGCACTGCATCCCCACTGGTGCCAGTGCACTCTCTGGACTCACTGCACTGCATCCCCAGTGGTGCCAGTGCACTCTCTGGACTCACTGCACTGCATCTCCAATGGTGCCAGTGCACTCTCTGGACTCACTGCACTGCATCCCCAGTGGTGCCAATGCACTCTCTGGACTCACTGCTGTGCATCCCCAGTGGTGCCAGTACACTCACTGGACTGACTGAAGTGCATTCCCAGTGGTGACATTGAAGTCTTTGGACTCACTGCACTCCATCCCCACTGGTGCCTTTGCACTCCCTGGACTCACTGCACTGCTCCAGCCGCGGCAGCCGCTCCAGCCGCGGTAGCCCTCCAGCCGTGGCAGCCGCTCCACTCGGTAGCGGCTGGAGCGGCTGCCGCGGCTGGAGCGGCTGCCGCGGATGGAGAGGCTGGCGCGGCTGGAGGGGCTGGAGCGGCTGCCGCGGCTGGAGCGGCTGGAGCGGCTGCCGCGGCTGGAGCGTCTGCCGCGGCTGGAGGGGCTACCGCGGGGTTGACTCGGCTGGAGCGGATGCCGAGGCTGGAACGGCACTCTCTGGACTCACTGAAATGCATTCTCAGTGGTGCCAGTGCACTCTCTGGACTCACTGCTCTGCATCCCCAGTGGTGCTAGTGCACTCTCTGGACTCACTGCAGTGCATCCCCAGTGGTGCCATTGCACTCTCTGGACTCACTGCACCGCATTCCCACTGGTGCCAGTGCGCTCTCTGGACTCACTGCACTGCATCCCCAGTGGTGCCAGTGCGCTCTCAGGACTCACTGCAGGGCATCCCCAGTGGTGCCAGTGCACTCTCTGGACTCACTGCACTGCATCCCCAGTCCTGCCAGTGCACTCTCTTGACTCACTGCAGTGCATCCCCAGTGGTGCCAGTACACTCACTGGACTGACTGAAGTGCATCCCCAGTGGTGTCAGTGCACTCACTGGAGTCACTGCACTGCATCCCCAGTGGTGCAAGTGCACTCCCTGGACTCACTGCACTGCATTCCCAGTGGTGACAGTGAAGTCTTTGGACTCACTGCACTCCATCCCCACTGGTGCCTTTGCACTCCCTGGACTCACTGCACTGCTCCAGCCGCGGCAGCCGCTCCAGCCGCGGTAGCCCTCCAGCCGTGGCAGCCGCTCCACTCGGTAGCGGCTGGAGCGGCTGCCGCGGTTGGAGCGGCTGGAGCGGCTGCCGCGGCTGGAGCGGCTGCCGCGGATGGAGAGGCTGGCGAGGCTGGAGGGGCTGGAGCGGCTGCCGCGGCTGGAGCGGCTGGAGCGGCTGCCGCGGCTGGAGCGTCTGCCGCGGCTGGAGGGCCTACCGCGGGGTTGACTCGGCTGGAGCGGATACCGAGGCTGGAACGGCACTCTCTGGACTCACTGAAATGCATTCTCAGTGGTGCCAGTGCACTCTCTGGACTCACTGCTCTGCATCCCCAGTGGTGCTAGTGCACTCTGGACTCACTGCAGTGCATCCCCAGTGGTGCCAGTGCACTCTCTGGACTCACTGCACCGCATTCCCACTGGTGTCAGTGCACTCTGTGGACTCACTGCACTGCATCCCCAGTGGTGTCAGTGCACTCTCTGGACTCCCGGCACCGTATCCCCAGTGGTGCCAGTGCATTCGCTGGACTCACGGCACTGCATCCACAGTGGTGCCAGTGCACTCTCTGGACTCACTGAAGTGCATTCTCAGTGGAGCCAGTGCACTCTCTGGACTCACTGCACTGCATCCCCAGTGGTGCCAGTGCACTCTCTGGACTCACTGCAGTGCATCCCCAGTGGTGCCAGTACACTCACTGGACTCACTGCACTGCATCCCCAGTGGTGCCAGTGCAGTCTCTGCACTCACTGAAGTGCATCTCCAGTGGTGCCAGAGCACTCTCTGGACTCACTGCAGTGCATCCCAGTGGTGCCAGTGCACTCTCTGGACACTCTGCACTGCATCCCCACTGGTGCCAGTGCACTCTCTGGACTCACTGCACTGCATCCCCACTGGTGCCAGTGCACTCTCTGGACTCACTGCACTGCATCCCCAGTGGTGCCAATGCACTCTCTGGACTCACTGCACTGCATCTCCAATGGTGCCAGTGCACTCTCTGGACTCACTGCACTGCATCCCCAGTGGTGCCAATGCACTCTCTGGACTCACTGCTGTGCATCCCCAGTGGTGCCAGTACACTCACTGGACTGACTGAAGTGCATTCCCAGTGGTGACATTGAAGTCTTTGGACTCACTGCACTCCATCCCCACTGGTGCCTTTGCACTCCCTGGACTCACTGCACTGCTCCAGCCGCGGCAGCCGCTCCAGCCGCGGTAGCCCTCCAGCCGTGGCAGCCGCTCCACTCGGTAGCGGCTGGAGCGGCTGCCGCGGCTGGAGCGGCTGGAGCGGCTGCCGCGGCTGGAGCGGCTGCCGCGGATGGAGAGGCTGGCGCGGCTGGAGGGGCTGGAGCGGCTGCCGCGGCTGGAGCGGCTGGAGCGGCTGCCGCGGCTGGAGCGTCTGCCGCGGCTGGAGGGGCTACCGCGGGGTTGACTCGGCTGGAGCGGATGCCGAGGCTGGAACGGCACTCTCTGGACTCACTGAAATGCATTCTCAGTGGTGCCAGTGCACTCTCTGGACTCACTGCTCTGCATCCCCAGTGGTGCTAGTGCACTCTCTGGACTCACTGCAGTGCATCCCCAGTGGTGCCATTGCACTCTCTGGACTCACTGCACCGCATTCCCACTGGTGCCAGTGCGCTCTCTGGACTCACTGCACTGCATCCCCAGTGGTGCCAGTGCGCTCTCAGGACTCACTGCAGGGCATCCCCAGTGGTGCCAGTACACTCACTGGACTGACTGAAGTGCATCCCCAGTGGTGTCAGTGCACTCACTGGAGTCACTGCACTGCATCCCCAGTGGTGCAAGTGCACTCCCTGGACTCACTGGACTGCATTCCCAGTGGTGACAGTGAAGTCTTTGGACTCACTGCACTCCATCCCCACTGGTGCCTTTGCACTCCCTGGACTCACTGCACTGCTCCAGCCGCGGCAGCCGCTCCAGCCGCGGTAGCCCTCCAGCCGTGGCAGCCGCTCCACTCGGTAGCGGCTGGAGCGGCTGCCGCGGTTGGAGCGGCTGGAGCGGCTGCCGCGGCTGGAGCGGCTGCCGCGGATGGAGAGGCTGGCGAGGCTGGAGGGGCTGGAGCGGCTGCCGCGGCTGGAGCGGCTGGAGCGGCTGCCGCGGCTGGAGCGTCTGCCGCGGCTGGAGGGCCTACCGCGGGGTTGACTCGGCTGGAGCGGATACCGAGGCTGGAACGGCACTCTCTGGACTCACTGAAATGCATTCTCAGTGGTGCCAGTGCACTCTCTGGACTCACTGCTCTGCATCCCCAGTGGTGCTAGTGCACTCTGGACTCACTGCAGTGCATCCCCAGTGGTGCCAGTGCACTCTCTGGACTCACTGCACCGCATTCCCACTGGTGTCAGTGCACTCTGTGGACTCACTGCACTGCATCCCCAGTGGTGTCAGTGCACTCTCTGGACTCCCGGCACCGTATCCCCAGTGGTGCCAGTGCATTCGCTGGACTCACGGCACTGCATCCACAGTGGTGCCAGTGCACTCTCTGGACTCACTGAAGTGCATTCTCAGTGGAGCCAGTGCACTCTCTGGACTCACTGCACTGCATCCCCAGTGGTGCCAGTGCACTCTCTGGACTCACTGCAGTGCATCCCAAGTGGTGCCAATGCACTCTCTGGACTCACTGCAGTGCATCCCCAGTGGTGCCAGTACACTCACTGGACTCACTGCACTGCATCCCCAGTGGTGCCAGTGCAGTCTCTGCACTCACTGAAGTGCATCTCCAGTGGTGCCAGAGCACTCTCTGGACTCACTGCAGTGCATCCCAGTGGTGCCAGTGCACTCTCTGGACACTCTGCACTGCATCCCCACTGGTGCCAGTGCACTCTCTGGACTCACTGCACTGCATCCCCAGTGGTGCCATTGCACTCTCTGGACTCACTGCACCGCATTCCCACTGGTGCCAGTGCGCTCTCTGGACTCACTGCACTGCATCCCCAGTGGTGCCAGTGCGCTCTCAGGACTCACTGCAGGGCATCCCCAGTGGTGCCAGTGCACTCTCTGGACTCACTGCACTGCATCCCCAGTCCTGCCAGTGCACTCTCTTGACTCACTGCAGTGCATCCCCAGTGGTGCCAGTACACTCACTGGACTGACTGAAGTGCATCCCCAGTGGTGCCAGTGCACTCTCTGGACTCACAGCACTGCATGCCCAGTGGTGCTAGTGCACTCTCTGGACTCACTGCAGTGCATCCCCAGTGGTGCCATTGCACTCTCTGGACTCACTGCACCGCATTCCCACTGGTGCCAGTGCGCTCTCTGGACTCACTGCACTGCATCCCCAGTGGTGCCAGTGCGCTCTCAGGACTCACTGCAGGGCATCCCCAGTGGTGCCAGTGCACTCTCTGGACTCACTGCACTGCATCCCCAGTCCTGCCAGTGCACTCTCTTGACTCACTGCAGTGCATCCCCAGTGGTGCCAGTACACTCACTGGACTGACTGAAGTGCATCCCCAGTGGTGCCAGTGCACTCTCTGGACTCACAGCACTGCATGCCCAGTGGTGCCAGTGCACTCTCTGGACTCACTGCATTGCATCCTCAGTGGTGCCAGTGCACTCTCTGGACTCACTGCACTGCATCCCCAGTCCTGCCAGTGCACTCTCTGGACTCACTGCACTGCATCCCCAATGGTGCCAGTGCACTCTCTGGACTCACTGCACTGCTCCAGCCGCGGCAGCCTCTCCAGGCGCACCAGCCGCGGCATCCGCTCCAGCCTCGGCATCCGCTCCAGCCGCGTTAACCGCTCCAGCCGCGGTAGCTCCTCCAGCCGCGCCAGCCGCTCCAGCCGCGGCAGCCGCTCCAGCCGCTCCAGCCGCGGCAGCCGCTCCAGCCGCTACCGAGTGGAGCGGCTGCCACGGCTGGAGGGCTACCGCGGCTGGAGCGGCTGCCGCGGCTGGAGAGGCTGGCGCGGCTGGAGGGGCTGGAGCGGCTGCCGCGGCTGGAGCGGCTGCCGCGGCTGCCGCGGCTGGAGCGTCTGCCGCGGCTGGAGGGGCTACCGCGGGGTTGACTCGGCTGGAGCGGATGCCGAGGCTGGAACGGCACTCTCTGGACTCACTGAAATGCATTCTCAGTGGTGCCAGTGCACTCTCTGGACTCACTGCTCTGCATCCCCAGTGGTGCTAGTGCACTCTCTGGACTCACTGCAGTGCATCCCCAGTGGTGCCAGTGCACTCTCTGGACTCACTGCACTGCATCCCCAGTGGTGCCAGTGCACTCTCTGGACTCACTGCACTGCATCCCCAGTCCTGCCAGTGCACTCTCTTGACTCACTGCAGTGCATCCCCAGTGGTGCCAGTACACTCACTGGACTGACTGAAGTGCATCCCCAGTGGTGTCAGTGCACTCACTGGAGTCACTGCACTGCATCCCCAGTGGTGCAAGTGCACTCCCTGGACTCACTGCACTGCATTCCCAGTGGTGACAGTGAAGTCTTTGGACTCACTGCACTCCATCCCCACTGGTGCCTTTGCACTCCCTGGACTCACTGCACTGCTCCAGCCGCGGCAGCCGCTCCAGCCGCGGTAGCCCTCCAGCCGTGGCAGCCGCTCCACTCGGTAGCGGCTGGAGCGGCTGCCGCGGTTGGAGCGGCTGGAGCGGCTGCCGCGGCTGGAGCGGCTGCCGCGGATGGAGAGGCTGGCGAGGCTGGAGGGGCTGGAGCGGCTGCCGCGGCTGGAGCGGCTGGAGCGGCTGCCGCGGCTGGAGCGTCTGCCGCGGCTGGAGGGCCTACCGCGGGGTTGACTCGGCTGGAGCGGATACCGAGGCTGGAACGGCACTCTCTGGACTCACTGAAATGCATTCTCAGTGGTGCCAGTGCACTCTCTGGACTCACTGCTCTGCATCCCCAGTGGTGCTAGTGCACTCTGGACTCACTGCAGTGCATCCCCAGTGGTGCCAGTGCACTCTCTGGACTCACTGCACCGCATTCCCACTGGTGTCAGTGCACTCTGTGGACTCACTGCACTGCATCCCCAGTGGTGTCAGTGCACTCTCTGGACTCCCGGCACCGTATCCCCAGTGGTGCCAGTGCATTCGCTGGACTCACGGCACTGCATCCACAGTGGTGCCAGTGCACTCTCTGGACTCACTGAAGTGCATTCTCAGTGGAGCCAGTGCACTCTCTGGACTCACTGCACTGCATCCCCAGTGGTGCCAGTGCACTCTCTGGACTCACTGCAGTGCATCCCCAGTGGTGCCAGTACACTCACTGGACTCACTGCACTGCATCCCCAGTGGTGCCAGTGCAGTCTCTGCACTCACTGAAGTGCATCTCCAGTGGTGCCAGAGCACTCTCTGGACTCACTGCAGTGCATCCCAGTGGTGCCAGTGCACTCTCTGGACACTCTGCACTGCATCCCCACTGGTGCCAGTGCACTCTCTGGACTCACTGCACTGCATCCCCACTGGTGCCAGTGCACTCTCTGGACTCACTGCACTGCATCCCCAGTGGTGCCAATGCACTCTCTGGACTCACTGCACTGCATCTCCAATGGTGCCAGTGCACTCTCTGGACTCACTGCACTGCATCCCCAGTGGTGCCAATGCACTCTCTGGACTCACTGCTGTGCATCCCCAGTGGTGCCAGTACACTCACTGGACTGACTGAAGTGCATTCCCAGTGGTGACATTGAAGTCTTTGGACTCACTGCACTCCATCCCCACTGGTGCCTTTGCACTCCCTGGACTCACTGCACTGCTCCAGCCGCGGCAGCCGCTCCAGCCGCGGTAGCCCTCCAGCCGTGGCAGCCGCTCCACTCGGTAGCGGCTGGAGCGGCTGCCGCGGCTGGAGCGGCTGGAGCGGCTGCCGCGGCTGGAGCGGCTGCCGCGGATGGAGAGGCTGGCGCGGCTGGAGGGGCTGGAGCGGCTGCCGCGGCTGGAGCGGCTGGAGCGGCTGCCGCGGCTGGAGCGTCTGCCGCGGCTGGAGGGGCTACCGCGGGGTTGACTCGGCTGGAGCGGATGCCGAGGCTGGAACGGCACTCTCTGGACTCACTGAAATGCATTCTCAGTGGTGCCAGTGCACTCTCTGGACTCACTGCTCTGCATCCCCAGTGGTGCTAGTGCACTCTCTGGACTCACTGCAGTGCATCCCCAGTGGTGCCATTGCACTCTCTGGACTCACTGCACCGCATTCCCACTGGTGCCAGTGCGCTCTCTGGACTCACTGCACTGCATCCCCAGTGGAGCCAGTGCGCTCTCAGGACTCACTGCAGGGCATCCCCAGTGGTGCCAGTACACTCACTGGACTGACTGAAGTGCATCCCCAGTGGTGTCAGTGCACTCACTGGAGTCACTGCACTGCATCCCCAGTGGTGCAAGTGCACTCCCTGGACTCACTGCACTGCATTCCCAGTGGTGACAGTGAAGTCTTTGGACTCACTGCACTCCATCCCCACTGGTGCCTTTGCACTCCCTGGACTCACTGCACTGCTCCAGCCGCGGCAGCCGCTCCAGCCGCGGTAGCCCTCCAGCCGTGGCAGCCGCTCCACTCGGTAGCGGCTGGAGCGGCTGCCGCGGTTGGAGCGGCTGGAGCGGCTGCCGCGGCTGGAGCGGCTGCCGCGGATGGAGAGGCTGGCGAGGCTGGAGGGGCTGGAGCGGCTGCCGCGGCTGGAGCGGCTGGAGCGGCTGCCGCGGCTGGAGCGTCTGCCGCGGCTGGAGGGCCTACCGCGGGGTTGACTCGGCTGGAGCGGATACCGAGGCTGGAACGGCACTCTCTGGACTCACTGAAATGCATTCTCAGTGGTGCCAGTGCACTCTCTGGACTCACTGCTCTGCATCCCCAGTGGTGCTAGTGCACTCTGGACTCACTGCAGTGCATCCCCAGTGGTGCCAGTGCACTCTCTGGACTCACTGCACCGCATTCCCACTGGTGTCAGTGCACTCTGTGGACTCACTGCACTGCATCCCCAGTGGTGTCAGTGCACTCTCTGGACTCCCGGCACCGTATCCCCAGTGGTGCCAGTGCATTCGCTGGACTCACGGCACTGCATCCACAGTGGTGCCAGTGCACTCTCTGGACTCACTGAAGTGCATTCTCAGTGGAGCCAGTGCACTCTCTGGACTCACTGCACTGCATCCCCAGTGGTGCCAGTGCACTCTCTGGACTCACTGCAGTGCATCCCAAGTGGTGCCAATGCACTCTCTGGACTCACTGCAGTGCATCCCCAGTGGTGCCAGTACACTCACTGGACTCACTGCACTGCATCCCCAGTGGTGCCAGTGCAGTCTCTGCACTCACTGAAGTGCATCTCCAGTGGTGCCAGAGCACTCTCTGGACTCACTGCAGTGCATCCCAGTGGTGCCAGTGCACTCTCTGGACACTCTGCACTGCATCCCCACTGGTGCCAGTGCACTCTCTGGACTCACTGCACTGCATCCCCAGTGGTGCCAGTGCACTCTCTGGACTCACTGCACTGCATCTCCAATGGTGCCAGTGCACTCTCTGGACTCACTGCACTGCATCCCCAGTGGTGCCAATGCACTCTCTGGACTCACTGCTGTGCATCCCCAGTGGTGCCAGTACACTCACTGGACTGACTGAAGTGCATTCCCAGTGGTGACATTGAAGTCTTTGGACTCACTGCACTCCATCCCCACTGGTGCCTTTGCACTCCCTGGACTCACTGCACTGCTCCAGCCGCGGCAGCCGCTCCAGCCGCGGTAGCCCTCCAGCCGTGGCAGCCGCTCCACTCGGTAGCGGCTGGAGCGGCTGCCGCGGCTGGAGCGGCTGGAGCGGCTGCCGCGGCTGGAGCGGCTGCCGCGGATGGAGAGGCTGGCGCGGCTGCAGGGGCTGGAGCGGCTGCCGCGGCTGGAGCGGCTGGAGCGGCTGCCGCGGCTGGAGCGTCTGCCGCGGCTGGAGGGGCTACCGCGGGGTTGACTCGGCTGGAGCGGATGCCGAGGCTGGAACGGCACTCTCTGGACTCACTGAAATGCATTCTCAGTGGTGCCAGTGCACTCTCTGGACTCACTGCTCTGCATCCCCAGTGGTGCTAGTGCACTCTCTGGACTCACTGCAGTGCATCCCCAGTGGTGCCATTGCACTCTCTGGACTCACTGCACCGCATTCCCACTGGTGCCAGTGCGCTCTCTGGACTCACTGCACTGCATCCCCAGTGGTGCCAGTGCGCTCTCAGGACTCACTGCAGGGCATCCCCAGTGGTGCCAGTGCACTCTCTGGACTCACTGCACTGCATCCCCAGTCCTGCCAGTGCACTCTCTTGACTCACTGCAGTGCATCCCCAGTGGTGCCAGTACACTCACTGGACTGACTGAAGTGCATCCCCAGTGGTGTCAGTGCACTCACTGGAGTCACTGCACTGCATCCCCAGTGGTGCAAGTGCACTCCCTGGACTCACTGCACTGCATTCCCAGTGGTGACAGTGAAGTCTTTGGACTCACTGCACTCCATCCCCACTGGTGCCTTTGCACTCCCTGGACTCACTGCACTGCTCCAGCCGCGGCAGCCGCTCCAGCCGCGGTAGCCCTCCAGCCGTGGCAGCCGCTCCACTCGGTAGCGGCTGGAGCGGCTGCCGCGGTTGGAGCGGCTGGAGCGGCTGCCGCGGCTGGAGCGGCTGCCGCGGATGGAGAGGCTGGCGAGGCTGGAGGGGCTGGAGCGGCTGCCGCGGCTGGAGCGGCTGGAGCGGCTGCCGCGGCTGGAGCGTCTGCCGCGGCTGGAGGGCCTACCGCGGGGTTGACTCGGCTGGAGCGGATACCGAGGCTGGAACGGCACTCTCTGGACTCACTGAAATGCATTCTCAGTGGTGCCAGTGCACTCTCTGGACTCACTGCTCTGCATCCCCAGTGGTGCTAGTGCACTCTGGACTCACTGCAGTGCATCCCCAGTGGTGCCAGTGCACTCTCTGGACTCACTGCACCGCATTCCCACTGGTGTCAGTGCACTCTGTGGACTCACTGCACTGCATCCCCAGTGGTGTCAGTGCACTCTCTGGACTCCCGGCACCGTATCCCCAGTGGTGCCAGTGCATTCGCTGGACTCACGGCACTGCATCCACAGTGGTGCCAGTGCACTCTCTGGACTCACTGAAGTGCATTCTCAGTGGAGCCAGTGCACTCTCTGGACTCACTGCACTGCATCCCCAGTGGTGCCAGTGCACTCTCTGGACTCACTGCAGTGCATCCCAAGTGGTGCCAATGCACTCTCTGGACTCACTGCAGTGCATCCCCAGTGGTGCCAGTACACTCACTGGACTCACTGCACTGCATCCCCAGTGGTGCCAGTGCAGTCTCTGCACTCACTGAAGTGCATCTCCAGTGGTGCCAGAGCACTCTCTGGACTCACTGCAGTGCATCACCTGTGGTGCCAGTGCACTCTCTGGACACTCTGCACTGCATCCCCACTGGTGCCAGTGCACTCTCTGGACTCACTGCACTGCATCCCCAGTGGTGCCAGTGCACTCTCTGGACTCACTGCACTGCATCTCCAATGGTGCCAGTGCACTCTCTGGACTCACTGCACTGCATCCCCAGTGGTGCCAATGCACTCTCTGGACTCACTGCTGTGCATCCCCAGTGGTGCCAGTACACTCACTGGACTGACTGAAGTGCATTCCCAGTGGTGACATTGAAGTCTTTGGACTCACTGCACTCCATCCCCACTGGTGCCTTTGCACTCCCTGGACTCACTGCACTGCTCCAGCCGCGGCAGCCGCTCCAGCCGCGGTAGCCCTCCAGCCGTGGCAGCCGCTCCACTCGGTAGCGGCTGGAGCGGCTGCCGCGGCTGGAGCGGCTGCCGCGGCTGGAGCGGCTGCCGCGGATGGAGAGGCTGGCGCGGCTGGAGGGGCTGGAGCGGCTGCCGCGGCTGGAGCGGCTGGAGCGGCTGCCGCGGCTGGAGCGTCTGCCGCGGCTGGAGGGGCTACCGCGGGGTTGACTCGGCTGGAGCGGATGCCGAGGCTGGAACGGCACTCTCTGGACTCACTGAAATGCATTCTCAGTGGTGCCAGTGCACTCTCTGGACTCACTGCTCTGCATCCCCAGTGGTGCTAGTGCACTCTCTGGACTCACTGCAGTGCATCCCCAGTGGTGCCATTGCACTCTCTGGACTCACTGCACCGCATTCCCACTGGTGCCAGTGCGCTCTCTGGACTCACTGCACTGCATCCCCAGTGGTGCCAGTGCGCTCTCAGGACTCACTGCAGGGCATCCCCAGTGGTGCCAGTGCACTCTCTGGACTCACTGCACTGCATCCCCAGTCCTGCCAGTGCACTCTCTTGACTCACTGCAGTGCATCCCCAGTGGTGCCAGTACACTCACTGGACTGACTGAAGTGCATCCCCAGTGGTGCCAGTGCACTCTCTGGACTCACAGCACTGCATGCCCAGTGGTGCCAGTGCACTCTCTGGACTCACTGCATTGCATCCTCAGTGGTGCCAGTGCACTCTCTGGACTCACTGCACTGCATCCCCAGTCCTGCCAGTGCACTCTCTGGACTCACTGCACTGCATCCCCAATGGTGCCAGTGCACTCTCTGGACTCACTGCACTGCTCCAGCCGCGGCAGCCTCTCCAGGCGCACCAGCCGCGGCATCCGCTCCAGCCTCGGCATCCGCTCCAGCCGCGTTAACCGCTCCAGCCGCGGTAGCTCCTCCAGCCGCGCCAGCCGCTCCAGCCGCGGCAGCCGCTCCAGCCGCTCCAGCCGCGGCATCCGCTCCAGCCGCTCCAGCCGCGGCAGCCGCTCCAACCGCGGCAGCCGCTCCAGTCGCGGCAGCCGCTCCAGCCGCTCCAGCCGCGGCAGCCGCTCCAGCCGCTACCGAGTGGAGCGGCTGCCACGGCTGGAGGGCTACCGCGGCTGGAGCGGCTGCCGCGGCTGGAGAGGCTGGCGCGGCTGGAGGGGCTGGAGCGGCTGCCGCGGCTGGAGCGGCTGCCGCGGCTGCCGCGGCTGGAGCGTCTGCCGCGGCTGGAGGGGCTACCGCGGGGTTGACTCGGCTGGAGCGGATGCCGAGGCTGGAACGGCACTCTCTGGACTCACTGAAATGCATTCTCAGTGGTGCCAGTGCACTCTCTGGACTCACTGCTCTGCATCCCCAGTGGTGCTAGTGCACTCTGGACTCACTGCAGTGCATCCCCAGTGGTGCCAGTGCACTCTCTGGACTCACTGCACCGCATTCCCACTGGTGTCAGTGCACTCTGTGGACTCACTGCACTGCATCCCCAGTGGTGTCAGTGCACTCTCTGGACTCCCGGCACCGTATCCCCAGTGGTGCCAGTGCATTCGCTGGACTCACGGCACTGCATCCACAGTGGTGCCAGTGCACTCTCTGGACTCACTGAAGTGCATTCTCAGTGGAGCCAGTGCACTCTCTGGACTCACTGCACTGCATCCCCAGTGGTGCCAGTGCACTCTCTGGACTCACTGCAGTGCATCCCAAGTGGTGCCAATGCACTCTCTGGACTCACTGCAGTGCATCCCCAGTGGTGCCAGTACACTCACTGGACTCACTGCACTGCATCCCCAGTGGTGCCAGTGCACTCTCTGGACTCACTGCAGTGCATCCCCAGTGGTGCCAGTGCACTCTCTGGACTCACTGCACTGCATCCCCAGTGGTGCAAGTGCACTCTCTCGAGTCACTGCACTACATCCCCAGTGGTGCCAGTGCACTCACTGGACTCAGTGTACTGCATCATCTGTGGTGCCAGTGCACTCTCTGGACTCACTGTACTGCATCCCCAGTGGTGCCAGTGCACTCTCTGGACTCACTGCACTGCATCCCCAGTGGTGCCAGTGCACTCTCTGGACTCACTGCACTGTATCCCCAGTGGTGCCAGTGCACTCACTGGATTCACTGCAGTGCATCCCCAGTGGTGCCAGTGCACTCTCTGGACTCACTGCACTGCATCCCCAGTGGTGCCAGTGCACTCTGTGGACTCACTGCACTGCATCCCCAGTGGTGACAGTGCACTCTCTGGACTCACTCCAGTGCATCCCCAGTGGTGCCAGTGCACTCTCTGGACTCACTGCACTGCATCCCCAGTGGTGCCAGTGCAGTCTCTGGAGTAACTGCAGTGCATCCCCAGTGCTGCCAGTGCACTCTCTGGAGTCACAGCACTGCATCCCCAGTGGTGCCAGTGCACTCTCTGGACTCACTGAAGTGCATCCCCAGTGGTGCCAGTGCACTCTCTGGACTCACTGCACTGCATCCCCAGTGCTGCCAGTGCACTCTCTGGACTCACTGCACTGCATCCCTAGTGGTGCCACTGCACTCTCTGGACTCACTGCACTGCTTCCCCAGTGGTGCCAGTGCACTCTCTGGACTCACTGCACTGCATCCCCAGTGGTGCCAGTGCACTCACTGGACTCACTGCACTGCATCCCCAGTGGTGCCAGTGCACTCTCTGGACTCACTGCACTGCATCCCCAGTGGTGCCAGTGCACTCTCTGGACTCACTGCACTGCATCCCCAGTGGTTCCAGCGCACTCTCTGGACTCACTGCACTGCATCCCCAGTGGTGCTAGTGCACTCTGTGGACTCACTGCAGTGCATCCCCAGTGGTGCCAGTGCACTCTCTGGACTCACTGAAGTGCATTCTCAGTGGTGCCAGTGCACTCTCTGGACTCACTTCAGTGCATCCCCAGTGGTGCCAGTACACTCTCTGGACTCACTGCAGTGCATCCCCAGTGGTGCCAGTGCACTCTCTGGACTCACTGCAGTGCATCCCCAGTGGAGCCAGTGCACTCTCTGGACTCACTGCAGTGCATCCGCAGTGGTGCCATTGCACTCTCTGGACTCACTGTACTGCATCTCCAGTGGTGCCAGTGCACTCTCTGTACTCACTGCACTGCATCCCCAGTGCTGCCAGTGCACTCTCTTGAGTCACTGCACTGCATCCCCTGTGGTGCAAGAGCACTCTCTGGACTCACAGCAGTGCATCACCAGTGGTGCCAGTGCACTCTCTGGACTCACTGCACTGCATCACCAGTGGTGCCAGTGCACTCTCTGGACTCACTGCACTGCATCCCCAGTGGTGCTAGTGCACTGTGTGGACTCACAGTACTGCATCCCCAGTGGTGCCAGTGCAATCTCTGGACTCACTGCACTGCATCCCCAGTGGTGCCAGTGCACTCTCAGGACTCACTGCACTGCATCCCCAGTGGTGCCAGTGCACTCTCTGGACTCACTGCAGTGCATCCCCAGTGGTGCCAGTGCACTCACTGGATTCACTGCACTGCATCCCCAGTGGTGCTAGTGCACTGTGTGGACTCACTGTACTGCATCCCCAGTGGTGCCAGTGCAATCTCTGGACTCACTGCAGTGCATCCCCAGTGGTGCCAGTGCACTCTCTGGACTCACTGCACTGCATCCCCAGTAGTGACAGTGCACTCTCTGGACTCACTGCAGTGCATCCCCAGTGGTGCCAGTGCACTCTCTGGACTTACTGCACTGCATCCCCAGTGGTGCCAGTGCACTCTCTGGACTCACTGCACTGCATCCCCAGTGGTGCCAGTGCACTCTCTGGACTCACTGCACTGCATCCCCAGTGGTGCCAGTGCACTCTGTGGACTCACTGCAGTGCATCCCCAGTGGTGCCAGTGCACTCTCTGGACTCACTGCAGTGCATCCCCAGTGGTGCCAGTGCACTCTCTGGACTCACTGCAGTGCATCCCCAGTGGTGCCAGTGCACTCTCTGGACTCACTGCACTGCATCCCCAGTGGTGCCAGTGCAGTCTCTGGAGTAACTGCAGTGCATCCCCACTGGTGCCAAAGCACTCTCTGGACTCACTGCAGTGCATCCCCAGTGGTGCCACTGCACTCTCTGGACTCACTGCAGTGCATCCCCAGTGGTGCCAGTGCACTCTCTGGACTCATTGAAGTGCATTCTCAGTGGTGCCAGTGCACTCTCTGGACTCACTGCAGTGCATCCCAGGTGGTGCCAGTACACTCACTGGACTCACTGCACTACATCCCCAGTGGTGCCAGTGCACTCTCTGGACTCACTAAACTGCATCACCAGTGGTGCCACTGCACTCTCTGGACTCACTGCACTGCTTCCCCAGTGGTGGCAGTGCACTCACTGGACTCACTGCAGTGCATCCCCACTGGTGCCAGTGCACTCTCTGGGCTCACTGCAGTGCATCCCCAGTGGTGCCAGTGCACTCTCTGGACTCACTGCACTGCATCACCAGTGGTGCCAGTGCGCTCTCTGGAGTCACAGCACTGCATCCCCAGTGGTGCCAGTGCAAATCTCTGGACTCACTGCACTGCATCCCCAGTGGTGCCAGTGCACTCTCTGGACTCACTGCACTGCATCCCCGGTGGTGCCAGTGCAGTCTCTGGAGTAACTGCACTGCATCCCCACTGGTGCCAAAGCACTCTCTGGACTCCCAGCACCGCATCCCCAGTGGTGCCAGTGCACTCTCTGGACTCACTGCACTGCATGCCCAGTGGTGCCAGTGCACTCTCTGGACTCACTGTACTGCATACCCACTGGTGCCAGTGCACTCTGTGGACTCACTGTACTGCATTCCCAGTGGTGACAGTGCACTCTCTGGACTCACTGCAGTGCATCCCCAGTGGTGCCAGTGCACTCTCTGGACTCACTGCAGTGCATCCCCAGTGGTGCCAGTGCACTCTCTTGACTCACTGCACTGAAGACCCAGTGGTGCCAGTGCACTCTCTGGACTCACTGCAGTGCATCCCCAGTGGTGCCAGTGCACTCTCTGGACTCACTGCACTGCATCCCCAGTGGTGCCAGTGCACTCTCTGGACTCACTGCAGGGCATCCCCAGTGGTGCCAGTGCACTCTCTGGACTCACTGCAGTGCATCCCCAGTGGTGCCAGTGCACTCTCTGGACTCACTGTACTGCACCCCCAGTGGTGCCAGTGCACTCACTGGACTGACTGCACTGCATCCCCAGTGGTGCCAGTGCACTCTCTGGACACACTGCACTGCATCCCCAGTGGTTCCAGTGCACTCACTGGACTCACTGGACACATCCCCAGTGGTGCCAGTGCACTCTCTGGACTCACTGCACTGCATCCCCACTGGTGCCAGTGCACTCTCTGGACTCACTGAAGTGCATCCCCAGTGGTGCCAGTGCACTCTCTGGACTCACTGCAGTGCATCCCCAGTGGAGCCAGTGCACTCTCTGGACTCACTGCAGTGCATCCCAAGTGGTGCCATTGCACTCTCTGGACTCACTGCACTGCATCTCCAGTGGTGCCAGTGCACTCTCTGGACTCACTGCACTGCATCCCCAGTGCTGCCAGTGCACTCTCTTGAGTCACTGCACTGCATCCCCTGTGGTGCAAGAGCACTCTCTGGACTCATAGCAGTGCATCACCAGTGGTGCCAGTGCACTCTCTGGACTCACTGCACTGCATCACCAGTGGTGCCAGTGCACTCTCTGGACTCACTGCACTGCATCCCCAGTGGTGCTAGTGCACTGTGTGGACTCACTGTACTGCATCCCCAGTGGTGCCAGTGCAATCTCTGGACTCACTGCAGTGCATCCCCAGTGGTGCCAGTGCACTCTCAGGACTCACTGCACTGCATCCTCAGTGGTGCCAGTGCACTCTCTGGACTCACTGCACTGCATCCCCAGTAGTGCCAGTGCACTCTCTGGACTCACTGCACTGCATCCCCAGTGGTGCCAGTGCACTCACTGGATTCACTGCACTGCATCCCCAGTGGTGCCAGTGCATTCTCTGGACTCACTGCACTGCATCCCCAGTGGTGCCAGTGCAGTCTGTGGACTCACTGTACTGCATCCCCAGTGGTGACAGTGCACTCTCTGAACTCACTGCAGTGCATCCCCAGTGGTGCCAGTGCACTCTCTGGACTCACTGCAGTGCATCCCCACTGGTGCCAGTGCACTCTCTGGACTCACTGCACTGCATCCCCAGTGGTGCCAGTGCACTCTCTTGAGTCACTGCACTGCATCCCCTGTGGTGCAAGAGCACTCTCTGGACTCACTGCAGTGCATCCCCAGTGGTGCCACTGCACTCTCTGGACTCACTGCAGTGCATCCCCAGTGGTGCCAGTGCACTCTCTGGACTCATTGAAGTGCATTCTCAGTGGTGCCAGTGCACTCTCTGGACTCACTGCAGTGCATCCCCAGTGGTGCCAGTACACTCACTGGACTCACTGCACTGCATCCCCAGTGGTTCCAGTGCACTCTCTGGACTCACTAAACTGCATCACCAGTGGTGCCACTGCACTCTCTGGACTCACTGCAGTGCATCACCAGTGGTGCCAGTGCACTCTCTGGACTCACTGCAGTGCATCCCCAGTGGTGCCAGTGCACTCTCTGGACTCACTGCAGTGCATCCCCACTGGTGCCAGTGCACTCTCTGGACTCACTGCACTGCATCCCCAGTGGTGCCAGTGCAGTCTCTGGAGTAACTGCAGTGCATCCCCACTGGTGCCAAAGCACTCTCTGGACTCACTGCAGTGCATCCCCAGTGGTGCCACTGCACTCTCTGGTCTCACTGCAGTGCATCCCCAGTGGTGCCAGTGCACTCTCTGGACTCATTGAAGTGCATTCTCAGTGGTGCCAGTGCACTCTCTGGACTCACTGCAGTGCATCCCCAGTGGTGCCAGTACACTCACTGGACTCACTGCAGTGCATCCCCAGTGGTGCCAGTGCACTCTCTGGACTCACTAAACTGCATCACCAGTGGTGCCACTGAACTCTCTGCACTCACTGCACTGCTTCCCCAGTGGTGCCAGTGCACTCACTGGACTCACTGCAGTGCATCCCCAGTGGTGCCAGTGCACTCTCTGGGCTCACTGCAGTGCATCCCCAGTGGTGCCAGTGCACTCTCTGGACTCACTGCACTGCATCCCCAGTGGTGCCAGTGCGCTCTCTGGAGTCACAGCACTGCATCCCCAGTGGTGCCAGTGCAAATCTCTGGACTCACTGCACTGCATCCCCACTGGTGCCAAAGCACTCTCTGGACTCCCAGCACCGCATCCCCCGTGGTGCCAGTGCACTCTCTGGACTCACTGCACTGCATGCCCAGTGGTGCCAGTGCACTCTCTGGACTCACTGTACTGCATACCCACTGGTGCCAGTGCACTCTGTGGACTCACTGTACTGCATCCCCAGTGGTGACAGTGCACTCTCTGGACTCACTGAAGTGCATCCCCAGTGGTGCCAGTGCACTCTCTGGACTCACTGCAGTGCATCCCCAGTGGTGCCAGTGCACTCTCTTGACTCACTGCACTGAAGCCCCAGTGGTGCCAGTGCACTCTCTGGACTCACTGCAGTGCATCCCCAGTGGTGCCAGTGCACTCTCTGGACTCACTGCACTGCATCCCCAGTGGTGCCAGTGCACTCTCTGGACTCACTGCAGGGCATCCCCAGTGGTGCCAGTGCACTGTCTGGACTCACTGCAGTGTATCCCCAGTGGTGCCAGTGCACTCTCTGGACTCACTGTACTGCACCCCCAGTGGTGCCAGTGCACTCACTGGACTGACTGCACTGCATCCCCAGTGGTGCCAGTGCACTCTCTGGACTCACTGCACTGCATCCCCACTGGTGCCAGTGTACTCTCTGGACTCACTGCACTGCATCCCCAGTGGTGCCAGTGCACTCACTGGACTCACTGGACACATCCCCAGTGGTGCCAGTGCACTCTCTGGACTCACTGCAGTGCATCCCCAGTGGTGCCAGTGCACTCTCTGGACTCACTGCACTGCATCCCCAGTGGTGCCAGTGTACTCTCAGGACTCACTGCAGTGCATCCCCAGTGGTGCCAGTGCACTCTCTGGACTCACTGCACTGCATCCCCACTGGTGCCAGTGCACTCTCTGGACTCACTGAAGTGCATCCCCAGTTGTGCCAGTGCACTCTCTGGACTCAATGCACTGCATCCCCAGTGGTGCCAGTGCACTCTCTGGACTCACTGCACTGCATCCCCAGTGGTGCCAGTGCAATCTCTGGATTCACTGTAGTGCATCCCCAGTGGTGCCAGTGCACTCTCTGGACTCACTGCAGTGCATCCCCAGTGGTGCCAGTGTACTCTCTGGACTCACTGCAGTGCATTCCCAGTGGTGCCAGTGCACTCTTTGGACTCACTGCACTGCAGCCCCATTGGTGCCAGTGCATTCTCTGGACTCACTGCACTGCATCACAGGTGGTGCCAGTGCACTCTCTGGACTCACTGCACTGCATCCCCAATGGTGCCAGTGCACTCTCTGGACTCACTGCACTGCATCCCCAGTGGTGCAAGTGCACTCTCTGGACTCACTGCAGTGCATCCCCAGTGGTGCCAGTGCACTCTCTGCACTCACTTCTCTGCATTCCCAGTGGTGCCAGTGAAGTCTCTGGACTCACTGCACTGCATCCACAGTGGTGCCAGTGCAATCTCTGGACTCACTGCAGTGCATCACCAGTGGTGCCAGTGCACTCTCTGGACTCACTGCACTGCATCCCCAGTGGTGCCAGTGCACTCTCTGGACTCACTGCACTGCATCCCCAGTGGTGCCAGTGCACTCTCTGGACTCACTGCACTGTATCCCCAGTGGTGCCAGTGCACTCACTGGATTCACTGCAGTGCATCCCCAGTGGTGCCAGTGCACTCTCTGGACTCACTGCACTGCATCCCCAGTGGTGCCAGTGCACTCTGTGGACTCACTGCACTGCATCCCCAGTGGTGACAGTGCACTCTCTGGACTCACTGCAGTGCATCCCCAGTGGTGACAGTGCACTCTCTGGACTCACTGCAGTGCATCCCCAGTGGTGCCAGTGCACTCTCTGGACTCACTGCACTGCATCCCCAGTGGTGCCAGTGCAGTCTCTGGAGTAACTGCAGTGCATCCCCACTGGTGCCAAAGCACTCTCTGGACTCCCGGCACCGCATCCCCAGTGGTGCCAGTGCACTCTCTGGACTCACTGCACTGCATCCCCAGTGGTGCCAGTGCACTCTCTGGAGTCACAGCACTGCATCCCCAGTGGTGCCAGTGCACTCTCTGGACTCACTGAAGTGCATTCTCAGTGGTGCCAGTGCACTCTCCGGAGTCACAGCACTGCATCCCCAGTGGTGCCAGTGCACTCTCTGGACTCACTGCACTGCATCCCCAGTGGTGACAGTGCACTCTCTGGACTCACTGCAGTGCATCCCCAGTGGTGACAGTGCACTCTCTGGACTCACTGCAGTGCATCCCCAGTGGTGCCAGTGCACTCTCTGAACTCACTGCACTGCATCCCCAGTGGTGCCAGTTCAGTCTCTGGAGTAACTGCAGTGCATCCCCACTGGTGCCAAAGCACTCTCTGGACTCCCGGCACCGCATCCCCAGTGGTGCCAGTGCACTCTCTGGACTCACTAAACTGCATCCCCACTGGTGCCAGTGCACTCTCTGGAGTCACAGCACTGCATCCCCAGTGGTGCCAGTGCACTCTCTAGACTCACTGCACTGCATCCCCAGTGGTGCCAGTGCACTCTGTGGACTCACTGCACTGCATCCCCAGTGGTGCCAGTGCACTCTCTGGACTCACTGCAGTGCATCCCCACTGGTGCCAGTGCACTCTCTGGACTCACGGCACTGCATCCCCAGTGGTGCCAGTGCAGTCTCTGGAGTAACTGCAGTGCATCCCCACTGGTGCCAAAGCACTCTCTGGACTCACTGCAGTGCATCCCCAGTGGTGCCACTGCACTCTCGGGACTCACTGCAGTGCATCCCCAGTGGTGCCAGTGCACTCTCTGGACTCATTGAAGTGCATTCTCAGTGGTGCCAGTGCACTCTCTGGACTCACTGCAGTGCATCCCCAGTGGTGCCAGTACACTTACTGGACTCACTGCACTGCATCCCCAGTGGTGCCAGTGCACTCTCTGGACTCACTAAACTGCATCACCAGTGGTGCCACTGCACTCTCTGGACTCACTGCACTGCTTCCCCAGTGGTGCCAGTGCACTCACTGGACTCACTGCAGTGCATTCCCACTGGTGCCAGTGCACTCTCTGGGCTCACTGCAGTGCATCCCCAGTGGTGCCCGTGCACTCTCTGGAGTCACAGCACTGCATCCCCAGTGGTACCAGTGCAAATCTCTGGACTCACTGCACTGCATCCCCAGTGGTGCCAGTGCACTCTCTGGACTCACTGCACTGCATCCCCAGTGGTGCCAGTGCAGTCTCTGGAGTAACTGCACTGCATCCCCACTGGTGCCAAAGCACTCTCTGGACTCCCAGCACCGCATCCCCAGTGGTGCCAGTGCACTCTCTGGACTCACTGCACTGCATGCCCAGTGGTGCCAGTGCACTCTCTGGACTCACTGTACTGCATACCCACTGGTGCCAGTGCACTCTGTGGACTCACTGTACTGCATCCCCAGTGGTGACAGTGCACTCTCTGGACTCACTGCAGTGCATCCCCAGTGGTGCCAGTGCACTCTCTGGACTCACTGCACTGCATCCCCAGTGGTGCCAGTGCACTCTCTTGACTCACTGCACTGAAGACCCAGTGGTGCCAGTGCACTCTCTGGACTCACTGCAGTGCATCCCCAGTGGTGCCAGTGCACTCTCTGGACTCACTGCACTGCATCCCCAGTGGTGCCAGTGCACTCTCTGGACTCACTGCAGGGCATCCCCAGTGGTGCCAGTGCACTGTCTGGACTCACTGCAGTGTATCCCCAGTGGTGCCAGTGCACTCTCTGGACTCACTGTACTGCACCCCCTGTGGTGCCAGTGCACTCACTGGACTGACTGCACTGCATCCCCAGTGGTGCCAGTGCACTCTCTGGACTCACTGCACTGCATCCCCACTGGTGCCAGTGTACTCTCTGGACTCACTGCACTGCATCCCCAGTGGTGCCAGTGCACTCACTGGACTCACTGGACACATCCCCAGTGGTGCCAGTGCACTCTCTGGACTCACTGCAGTGCATCCCCAGTGGTGCCAGTGCACTCTCTGGACTCACTGCAGTGCATCCCCAGTGGTGCCAGTGTACTCTCTGGACTCACTGCAGTGCATCCCCAGTGGTGCCAGTGCACTCTCTGGACTTACTGCACTGCATCCCCAGTAGTGCCAGTGCACTCTCTGGACTCACTGCACTGCATCCCCAGTGGTGCCAGTGCACTCACTGGATTCACTGCACTGCATCCCCAGTGGTGCCAGTGCACTCTCTGGACTCACTGCACTGCATCCCCAGTGGTGCCAGTGCAGTCTGTGGACTCACTGTACTGCATCCCCAGTGGTGACAGTGCACTCTCTGAACTCACTGCAGTGCATCCCCAGTGGTGCCAGTGCACTCTCTGGACTCACTGCAGTGCATCCCCACTGGTGCCAGTGCACTCTCTGGACTCACTGCACTGCATCCCCAGTGGTGCCAGTGCACTCTCTTGAGTCACTGCACTGCATCCCCTGTGGTGCAAGAGCACTCTCTGGACTCACTGCAGTGCATCCCCAGTGGTGCCACTGCACTCTCTGGACTCACTGCAGTGCATCCCCAGTGGTGCCAGTGCACTCTCTGGACTCATTGAAGTGCATTCTCAGTGGTGCCAGTGCACTCTCTGGACTCACTGCACTGCATCCCCAGTGGTGCCAGTACACTCACTGGACTCACTGCACTGCATCCCCAGTGGTGCCAGTGCACTCTCTGGACTCACTAAACTGCATCACCAGTGGTGCCACTGCACTCTCTGGACTCACTGCAGTGCATCACCAGTGGTGCCAGTGCACTCACTGGACTCACTGCAGTGCATCCCCGCTGGTGCCAGTGCACTCTCTGGGCTCACTGCACTGCATCCCCAGTGGTGCCAGTGCACTCTCTGGACTCACTGCACTGCATCCCCAGTGGTGCCAGTGCGCTCTCTGGAGTCACAGCACTGCATCCCCAGTGGTGCCAGTGCACTCTCAGGACTCACTGCACTGCATCCCCAGTGGTGCCAGTGCACTCTCTGGACTCACTGCACTGCATCCCCGGTGGTGCCAGTGCACTCTCTGGACTCACTGCACTGCATCCCCAGTGGTGCCAGTGCACTCTGTGGACTCACTGTACTGCATCCCCAGTGGTGACAGTGCACTCTCTGGACTCACTGCACTGCATCCCCAGTGGTGCCAGTGCACTCTCTGGACTCACTGCACTGCATCCCCGGTGGTGCCAGTGCACTCTCTGGACTCACTGCAGTGCATCCCCAGTGGTGCCAGTGCACTCTCTGGACTCACTGCAGTGCATCCCCACTGGTGCCAGTGCACTCTCTGGACTCACTGCACTGCATCCCCAGTGGTGCCAGTGCAGTCTCTGGAGTAACTACAGTGCATCCCCACTGGTGCCAAAGCACTCTCTGGACTCACTGCAGTGCATCCCCAGTGGTGCCACTGCACTCTCTGGTCTCACTGCAGTGCATCCCCAGTGGTGCCAGTGCACTCTCTGGACTCATTGAAGTGCATTCTCAGTGGTGCCAGTGCACTCTCTGGACTCACTGCAGTGCATCCCCAGTGGTGCCAGTACACTCACTGGACTCACTGCACTGCATCCCCAGTGGTGCCAGTGCACTCACTGGACTCACTGCAGTGCATCCCCGCTGGTGCCAGTGCACTCTCTGGGCTCACTGCAGTGCATCCCCAGTGGTGCCAGTGCACTCTCTGGACTCACTGCACTGCATCCCCAGTGGTGCCAGTGCGCTCTCTGGAGTCACAGCACTGCATCCCCAGTGGTGCCAGTGCAAATCTCTGGACTCACTGCACTGCATCCCCAGTGGTGCCAGTGCACTCTCTGGACTCACTGCACTGCATCCCCAGTGGTGCCAGTGCAGTCTCTGGAGTAACTGCACTGCATCCCCACTGGTGCCAAAGCACTCTCTGGACTCCCAGCACCGCATCCCCCGTGGTGCCAGTGCACTCTCTGGACTCACTGCACTGCATGCCCAGTGGTGCCAGTGCACTCTCTGGACTCACTGTACTGCATACCCACTGGTGCCAGTGCACTCTGTGGACTCACTGTACTGCATCCCCAGTGGTGCCAGTGCACTCTCTGGACTCACTGAAGTGCATCCCCAGTGGTGCCAGTGCACTCTCTGGACTCACTGCAGTGCATCCCCAGTGGTGCCAGTGCACTCTCTTGACTCACTGCACTGAAGCCCCAGTGGTGCCAGTGCACTCTCTGGACTCACTGCAGTGCATCCCCAGTGGTGCCAGTGCACTCTCTGGACTCACTGCACTGCATCCCCAGTGGTGCCAGTGCACTCTCTGGACTCACTGCAGGGCATCCCCAGTGGTGCCAGTGCACTGTCTGGACTCACTGCAGTGCATCCCCAGTGGTGCCAGTGCACTCTCTGGACTCACTGTACTGCACCCCCAGTGGTGCCAGTGCACTCACTGGACTGACTGCACTGCATCCCCAGTGGTGCCAGTGCACTCTCTGGACTCACTGCACTGCATCCCCACTGGTGCCAGTGTACTCTCTGGACTCACTGCACTGCATCCCCAGTGGTGCCAGTGCACTCACTGGACTCACTGGACACATCCCCAGTGGTGCCAGTGCACTCTCTGGACTCACTGCAGTGCATCCCCAGTGGTGCCAGTGCACTCTCTGGACTCACTGCACTGCATCCCCAGTGGTGCCAGTGTACTCTCAGGACTCACTGCAGTGCATCCCCAGTGGTGCCAGTGCACTCTCTGGACTCACTGCACTGCATCCCCAGTGGTGCCAGTGCACTCTCTGGACTCACTGAAGTGCATCCCCAGTTGTGCCAGTGCACTCTCTGGACTCAATGCACTGCATCCCCAGTGGTGCCAGTGCACTCTCTGGACTCACTGCACTGCATCCCCAGTGGTGCCAGTGCAATCTCTGGATTCACTGTAGTGCATCCCCAGTGGTGCCAGTGCACTCTCTGGACTCACTGCAGTGCATCCCCAGTGGTGCCAGTGTACTCTCTGGACTCACTGCAGTGCATTCCCAGTGGTGCCAGTGCACTCTTTGGACTCACTGCACTGCAGCCCCATTGGTGCCAGTGCATTCTCTGGACTCACTGCACTGCATCACAGGTGGTGCCAGTGCACTCTCTGGACTCACTGCACTGCATCCCCAATGGTGCCAGTGCACTCTCTGGACTCACTGCACTGCATCCCCAGTGGTGCCAGTGCACTCTCTGCACTCACTTCTCTGCATTCCCAGTGGTGCCAGTGAAGTCTCTGGACTCACTGCACTGCATCCACAGTGGTGCCAGTGCAATCTCTGGACTCACTGCAGTGCATCACCAGTGGTGCCAGTGCACTCTCTGGACTCACTGCACTGCATCCCCAGTGGTGCCAGTGCACTCTCTGGACTCACTGCACTGCATCCCCAGTGGTGCCAGTGCACTCTCTGGACTCACTGCACTGTATCCCCAGTGGTGCCAGTGCACTCACTGGATTCACTGCAGTGCATCCCCAGTGGTGCCAGTGCACTCTCTGGACTCACTGCACTGCATCCCCAGTGGTGCCAGTGCACTCTGTGGACTCACTGCACTGCATCCCCAGTGGTGACAGTGCACTCTCTGGACTCACTGCAGTGCATCCCCAGTGGTGCCAGTGCACTCTCTGGACTCACTGCACTGCATCCCCAGTGGTGCCAGTGCAGTCTCTGGAGTAACTGCAGTGCATCCCCACTGGTGCCAAAGCACTCTCTGGACTCCCGGCACCGCATCCCCAGTGGTGCCAGTGCACTCTCTGGACTCACTGCACTGCATCCCCAGTGGTGCCAGTGCACTCTCTGGAGTCACAGCACTGCATCCCCAGTGGTGCCAGTGCACTCTCTGGACTCACTGAAGTGCATCCCCAGTGGTGCCAGTGCACTCTCTGGACTCACTGAAGTGCATTCTCAGTGGTGCCAGTGCACTCTCCGGAGTCACAGCACTGCATCCCCAGTGGTGCCAGTGCACTCTCTGGACTCACTGCACTGCATCCCCAGTGGTGACAGTGCACTCTCTGGACTCACTGCAGTGCATCCCCAGTGGTGCCAGTGCACTCTCTGAACTCACTGCACTGCATCCCCAGTGGTGCCAGTGCAGTCTCTGGAGTAACTGCAGTGCATCCCCACTGGTGCCAAAGCACTCTCTGGACTCCCGGCACCGCATCCCCAGTGGTGCCAGTGCACTCTCTGGACTCACTAAACTGCATCCCCAGTGGTGCCAGTGCACTCTCTGGAGTCACAGCACTGCATCCCCAGTGGTGCCAGTGCACTCTCTGGACTCACTGCACTGCATCCCCAGTGGTGCCAGTGCACTCTGTGGACTCACTGCACTGCATCCCCAGTGGTGCCAGTGCACTCTCTGGACTCACTGTAGTGCATCCCCAGTGGTGCCACTGCACTCTCTGGACTCACTGCAGTGCATCCCCAGTGGTGCCAGTGCACTCTCTGGACTCATTGAAGTGCATTCTCAGTGGTGCCAGTGCACTCTCTGGACTCACTGCAGTGCATCCCCAGTGGTGCCAGTACACTCACTGGACTCACTGCACTGCATCCCCAGTGGTGCCAGTGCACTCTCTGGACTCACTAAACTGCATCACCAGTGGTGCCACTGCACTCTCTGGACTCACTGCACTGCTTCCCCAGTGGTGCCAGTGCACTCACTGGACTCACTGCAGTGCATTCCCACTGGTGCCAGTGCACTCTCTGGGCTCACTGCAGTGCATCCCCAGTGGTGCCAGTGCACTCTCTGGAGTCACAGCACTGCATCCCCAGTGGTACCAGTGCAAATCTCTGGACTCACTGCACTGCATCCCCAGTGGTGCCAGTGCACTCTCTGGACTCACTGCACTGCATCCCCGGTGGTGCCAGTGCAGTCTCTGGAGTAACTGCACTGCATCCCCAGTGGTGCCAGTGCAGTCTGTGGACTCACTGTACTGCATCCCCAGTGGTGCCAGTGCACTCACTGGACTCACTGGACACATCCCCAGTGGTGCCAGTGCACTCTCTGGACTCACTAAACTGCATCACCAGTGGTGCCACTGCACTCTCTGGACTCACTGCACTGCTTCCCCAGTGGTGCCAGTGCACTCCCTGGAGTCACTGCACTGCATTCCCAGTGGTGCCAGTGCACTCTCTGGACTCACTGCAGTGCATCCCCAGTGGTGCCAGTGCACTCTCTGGACTCACTGCAGTGCATCCCCAGTGGTGCCAGTGTACTCTCTGGACTCACTGCAGTGCATCCCCAGTGGTGCCAGTGCACTCTCTGGACTCACTGCACTGCATCCCCACTGGTGCCAGTGCACTCTCTGGACTCACTGCACTGCATCCCCACTGGTGCCAGTGCACTCTCTGGACTCACTGAAGTGCATCCCCAGTGGTGCCAGTGCACTCTCTGGACTCACTGCAGTGCATCCCCAGTGGAGCCAGTGCACTCTCTGGACTCACTGCAGTGCATCCGCAGTGGTGCCATTGCACTCTCTGGACTCACTGCACTGCATCTCCAGTGGTGCCAGTGCACTCTCTGGACTCACTGCACTGCATCCCCAGTGCTGCCAGTGCACTCTCTTGAGTCACTGCACTGCATCCCCTGTGGTGCAAGAGCACTCTCTGGACTCATAGCAGTGCATCACCAGTGGTGCCAGTGCACTCTCTGGACTCACTGCACTGCATCACCAGTGGTGCCAGTGCACTCTCTGGACTCACTGCACTGCATCCCCAGTGGCGCTAGTGCACTGTGTGGACTCACTGTACTGCAACCCCAGTGGTGCCAGAGCACTCTCTGGACTCACTGCAGTGCATCCCCAGTGGTGCCAGTGCACTCTCAGGACTCACTGCACTGCATCCTCAGTGGTGCCAGTGCACTCTCTGGACTCACTGCACTGCATCCCCAGTAGTGACAGTGCACTCTCTGGACTCACTGCAGTGCATCCCCAGTGGTGCCAGTGCACTCTCTGGACTTACTGCACTGCATCCCCAGTGGTGCCAGTGCACTCTCTGGACTCACTGCACTGCATCCCCAGTGGTGCCAGTGCACTCACTGGATTCACTGCACTGCATCCCCAGTGGTGCCAGTGCACTCTCTGGACTCACTGCACTGCATCCCCAGTGGTGCCAGTGCAGTCTGTGGACTCACTGTACTGCATCCCCAGTGGTGACAGTGCACTCTCTGAACTCACTGCACTGCATCCCCAGTGGTGCCAGTGCACTCTCTGGACTCACTGCAGTGCATCCCCACTGGTGCCAGTGCACTCTCTGGACTCACTGCACTGCATCCCCAGTGGTGCCAGTGCAGTCTCTGGAGTAACTGCAGTGCATCCCCACTGGTGCCAAAGCACTCTCTGGACTCACTGCAGTGCATCCCCAGTGGTGCCACTGCACTCTCTGGACTCACTGCAGTGCATCCCCAGTGGTGCCAGTGTACTCTCTGGACTCACTGCAGTGCATCCCCAGTGGTGCCAGTGCACTCTCTGGACTCACTAAACTGCATCACCAGTGGTGCCACTGCACTCTCTGGACTCACTGCACTGCATCTTCACTGGTGCCAGTGTACTCACTGGACTCACTGCACTGCATCCCCAGTGGTGCCAGTGCACTCTCTGGACTCACTAAACTGCATCACCAGTGGTGCCACTGCACTCTCTGGACTCACTGCAGTGCATCACCAGTGGTGCCAGTGCACTCACTGGACTCACTGCAGTGCATCCCCGCTGGTGCCAGTGCACTCTCTGGGCTCACTGCACTGCATCCCCAGTGGTGCCAGTGCACTCTCTGGACTCACTGACTGCATCCCCAGTGGTGCCAGTGCGCTCTCTGGAGTCACAGCACTGCATCCCCAGTGGTGCCAGTGCAAATATCTGGACTCACTGCACTGCATCCCCAGTGGTGCCAGTGCACTCTCTGGACTCACTGCACTGCATCCCCGGTGGTGCCAGTGCACTCTCTGGACTCACGGCACTGCATCCCCAGTGGTGCCAGTGCACTCTGTGGACTCACTGTACTGCATCCCCAGTGGTGACAGTGCACTCTCTGGACTCACTGCAGTGCATCCCCAGTGGTGCCAGTGCACTCTCTGGACTCACTGCACTGCATCCCCACTGGTGCCAGTGCACTCTCTGGACTCACTGCACTGCATCCCCAGTGGTGCCAGTGCAGTCTCTGGAGTAACTGCAGTGCATCCCCACTGGTGCCAAAGCACTCTCTGGACTCACTGCAGTGCATCCCCAGTGGTGCCACTGCACTCTCTGGACTCACTGCAGTGCATCCCCAGTGGTGCCAGTGCACTCTCTAGACTCATTGAAGTGCATTCTCAGTGGTGCCAGTGCACTCTCTGGACTCACAGCAGTGCATCCCCAGTGGTGCCAGTACACTCACTGGACTCACTGCACTGCATCCCCAGTGGTGCCAGTGCACTCTCTGGACTCACTAAACTGCATCACCAGTGGTGCCTCTGAACTCTCTGGACTCACTGCACTGCTTCTCCAGTGGTGCCAGTGCACTCACTGGACTCACTGCAGTGCATCCCCGCTGGTGCCAGTGCACTCTCTGGGCTCACTGCAGTGCATCCCCAGTGGTGCCAGTGCACTCTCTGGACTCACTGCACTGCATCCCCAGTGGTGCCAGTGCGCTCTCTGGAGTCACAGCACTGCATCCCCAGTGGTGCCAGTGCAAATCTCTGGACTCACTGCACTGCATCCCCAGTGGTGCCAGTGCACTCTCTGGACTCACTGCACTGCATCCCCAGTGGTGCCAGTGCAGTCTCTGGAGTAACTGCACTGCATCCCCACTGGTGCCAAAGCACTCTCTGGACTCCCAGCACCGCATCCCCCGTGGTGCCAGTGCACTCTCTGGACTCACTGCACTGCATGCCCCAGTGGTGCCAGTGCACTCTCTGGACTCACTGTACTGCATACCCACTGGTGCCAGTGCACTCTGTGGACTCACTGTACTGCATCCCCAGTGGTGACAGTGCACTCTCTGGACTCACTGCAGTGCATCCCCAGTGGTGCCAGTGCACTCTCTGGACTCACTGCAGTGCATCCCCAGTGGTGCCAGTGCACTCTCTTGACTCACTGCACTGAAGCCCCAGTGTTGCCAGTGCACTCTCTGGACTCACTGCAGTGCATCCCCAGTGGTGCCAGTGCACTCTCTGAACTCACTGCACTGCATCCCCAGTGGTGCCAGTGCACTCTCTGGACTCACTGCAGGGCATCCCCAGTGGTGCCAGTGCACTGTCTGGACTCACAGCACTGCATCCCCAGTGGTGCCAGTGCACTCACTGGACTCACTGGACACATCCCCAGTGGTGCCAGTGCACTCTCTGGACTCACTGCAGTGCATCCCCAGTGGTGACAGTGCACTCTCTGGACTCACTGCAGTGCATCCCCAGTGGTGCCAGTGCACTCTCTGGACTCACTGCACTGCATCCCCAGTGGTGCCAGTGCAGTCTCTGGAGTAACTGCAGTGCATCCCCACTGGTGCCAAAGCACTCTCTGGACTCCCGGCACCGCATCCCCAGTGGTGCCAGTGCACTCTCTGGACTCACTAAACTGCATCCCCAGTGGTGCCAGTGCACTCTCTGGAGTCACAGCACTGCATCCCCAGTGGTGCCAGTGCACTCTCTGGACTCACTGAAGTGCATCCCCAGTGGTGCCAGTGCACTCTCTGGACTCACTGAAGTGCATTCTCAGTGGTGCTAGTGCACTCTCCGGAGTCACAGCACTGCATCCCCAGTGGTGCCAGTGCACTCTCTGGACTCACTGCACTGCATCCCCAGTGGTGACAGTGCACTCTCTGGACTCACTGCAGTGCATCCCCAGTGGTGCCAGTGCACTCTCTGAACTCACTGCACTGCATCCCCAGTGGTGCCAGGGCAGTCTCTGGAGTAACTGCAGTGCATCCCCACTGGTGCCAAAGCACTCTCTGGACTCCCGGCACCGCATCCCCAGTGGTGCCAGTGCACTCTCTGGACTCACTGCACTGCATCCCCAGTGGTGCCAGTGCACTCTCTGGAGTCACAGCACTGCATCCCCAGTGGTGCCAGTGCACTCTCTGGACTCACTGAAGTGCATTCTCAGTGGTGCCAGTGCACTCTCTGGACTCACTTCAGTGCATCCCCAGTGGTGCCAGTACACTCTCTGGACTCACTGCAGTGCATCCCCAGTGGTGCCAGTGCACTCTCTGGACTCACTGCAGTGCATCCGCAGTGGTGCCATTGCACTCTCTGGACTCACTGCACTGCATCTCAAGTGGTGCCAGTGCACTCTCTACACTCACTGCACTGCATCCCCAGTGCTGCCAGTGCACTCTCTTGAGTCACTGCACTGCATCCCCTGTGGTGCAAGAGCACTCTCTGGACTCACAGCAGTGCATCACCAGTGGTGCCAGTGCACTCTCTGGACTCACTGCACTGCATCCCCAGTGGTGCCAGTGCACTCTCTGGACTCACTGCACTGCATCCCCAGTGGTGCTAGTGCACTGTGTGGACTCACTGTACTGCATCCCCAGTGGTGCCAGTGCAATCTCTGGACTCACTGCACTGCATCCCCAGTGGTGCCAGTGCACTCTCAGGACTCACTGCACTGCATCCCCAGTGGTGCCAGTGCACTCTCTGGACTCACTGCACTGCATCCCCAGTAGTGACAGTGCACTCTCTGGACTCACTGCAGTGCATCCCCAGTGGTGCCAGTGCAATCTCTGGACTCACTGCACTGCATCCCCAGTGGTGCCAGTGCACTCTCTGGACTCACTGCACTGCATCCCCGGTGGTGCCAGTGCAGTCTCTGGAGTAACTGCACTGCATCCCCACTGGTACCAAAGCACTCTCTGAACTCCCAGCACCGCATCCCCAGTGGTGCCAGTGCACTCTCTGGACTCACTGCACTGCATCCCCAGTGGTGCCAGTGCACTCTCTGGACTCACTGCACTGCATCCCCAGTGTTGCCAGTGCACTCTCTGGACTCACTGCAGTGCATCCCCAGTGTTGCCAGTGCACTCTCTGGACTCACTGCAGTGCATCCCCAGTGGTGCCAGTGCACTCTCTGGACTCACTGCACTGCATCCCCAGTGGTGCCAGTGCACTCTCTGGACTCACTGCACTGCATCCCCAGTGGTGCCAGTGCACTCACTGGACTTACTGCAGTGCATCCCCACTGGTGCCAGTGCACTCTCTGGGCTCACTGCAGTGCATCCCCAGTGGTGCCAGTGCACTCTCTGGACTCACTGAAGTGCATCCCCAGTGGTGCCAGTGCACTCTCTGGACTCACTGCACTGCATCCCCAGTGCTGCCAGTGCACTCTCTGGACTCACTGCACTGCATCCCCAGTAGTGCTAGTGCACTCTGTGGACTCACTGCAGTGCATCCCCAGTGGTGCCAGTGCACTCTCTGGACTCACTGCAGTGCATCCCCAGTGGTGCCAGTGCACTCTCTGGACTCACTGCAGTGCATCCCCAGTGGTGCCAGTACACTCTCTGGACTCACTGCAGTGCATCCCCAGTGGTGCCAGTGCACTCTCTGGACTCACTGCAGTGCATCCCCAGTGGTGCCAGTGCACTCTCTGGACTCACTGCACTGCATCCCCAGTGGTGCCAGTGCAGTCTCTGGAGTAACTGCAGTGCATCCCCACTGGTGCCAAAGCACTCTCTGGACTCCCGGCACCGCATCCCCAGTGGTGCCAGTGCACTCTCTGGACTCACTGCACTGCATCCCCAGTGGTGCCAGTGCACTCTCTGGAGTCACAGCACTGCATCCCCAGTGGTGCCAGTGCACTCTCTGGACTCACTGAAGTGCATCCCCAGTGGTGCCAGTGCACTCTCTGGACTCACTGAAGTGCATTCTCAGTGGTGCCAGTGCACTCTCTGGACTCACTTCAGTGCATCCCCAGTGGTGCCAGTGCAATCTCTGGACTCACTGCAGTGCATCCCCAGTGGTGCCAGTGCACTCTCTGGAGTCACTGCAGTGCATCCCCAGTGGAGCCAGTGCACTCTCTGGACTCACTGCAGTGCATCACCAGTGGTGCCAGTGCACTCTCTGGACTCACTGCACTGCATCCCCAGTGGTGCCAGTGCACTCTCTGGACTCACTGCACTGCATCCCCAGTGGTGCTAGTGCACTGTGTGGACTCACTGTACTGCATCCCCAGTGGTGCCAGTGCAATCTCTGGACTCACTGCACTGCATCCCCAGTGGTGCCAGTGCACTCTCAGGACTCACTGCACTGCATCCCCAGTGGTGCCAGTGCACTCTCTGGACTCACTGCACTGCATCCCCAGTAGTGACAGTGCACTCTCTGGACTCACTGCAGTGCATCCCCAGTGGTGCCAGTGCACTCTCTGGACTCACTGCAGTGCATCCCCAGTGGTGCCAGTGTACTCTCTGGACTCATTGAAATGCATTCTCAGTGGTGCCAGTGCACTCTCTGGACTCACTGCAGTGCATCCCCAGTGGTGCCAGTGCACTCTCTGGACTCACTGCAGTGCATCCCCAGTGGTGCCAGTGCACTCTCTGGACTCACTGCAGTGCATCCCCAGTGGTTCCAGTGCACTCTCTGGACTCACTGCAGTGCATCCCCAGTGGTGCCAGTGCAATCTCTGGACTCACTGCACTGCATCCCCAGTGGTGCCACTGCACTCTCTGGACTCACTGAAGTGCATCCCCAGTGGTGCCAGTGCACTCTCTGGACTCACTGCAGTGCATCCCCAGTGGTGCCAGTGCACTCTCTGGACTCACTGCAGTGCATCCCCACTGGTGCCAGTTCACTCTCTGGACTCACTGCACTGCATCCCCAGTGGTGCCAGTGCAATCTCTGGACTCACTGCAGTGCATCCCCAGTGGTGCCACTGCACTCTCTGGACTCACTGCACTGCTTCCCCAGTGGTGCCAGTGCACTCTCTGGACTCACTGCAGTGCATCCCCACTGGTGCCAGTGCACTCTCTGGGCTCACTGCAGTGCATCCCCAGTGGTGCCAGTGCACTCTCTGGACTCACTGCACTGCATCCCCAGTGGTGCCAGTTCGCTCTCTGGAGTCACAGCACTGCATCCCCAGTGGTGCCAGTGCACTCTCTGGACTCACTGCACTGCATCCCCAGTGGTGCCAGTGCACTCTCTGGACTCACTGCACTGCATCCCCGGTGGTGCCAGTGCAATCTCTGGAGTAACTGCACTGCATCCCCAGTGGTGTCAGTGCACTCTCTGGACTCACTGCTCTGCATCCCCAGTGGTGCTAGTGCACTCTGGACTCACTGCAGTGCATCCCCAGTGGTGCCAGTGCACTCTCTGGACTCACTGCACTGCATCCCCACTGCTGCCAGAGCACTCTCTGGACTCACTGCACTGCATCCCCACTGGTGCCAGTGCAATCTCTGGACTCACTGCACTGCATCCCCAGTGGTGCCAGTGCACTCTCTGGACTCACTGCAGTGCATCCCAAGTGGTGCCAATGCACTCTCTGGACTCACTGCAGTGCATCCCCAGTGGTGCCAGTACACTCACTGGACTCACTGCACTGCATCCCCAGTGGTGCCAGTGCAGTCTCTGCACTCACTGAAGTGCATCTCCAGTGGTGCCAGAGCACTCTCTGGACTCACTGCAGTGCATCCCAGTGGTGCCAGTGCACTCTCTGGACACTCTGCACTGCATCCCCACTGGTGCCAGTGCACTCTCTGGACTCACTGCACTGCATCCCCAGTGGTGCCAGTGCACTCTCTGGACTCACTGCACTGCATCTCCAATGGTGCCAGTGCACTCTCTGGACTCACTGCACTGCATCCCCAGTGGTGCCAATGCACTCTCTGGACTCACTGCTGTGCATCCCCAGTGGTGCCAGTACACTCACTGGACTGACTGAAGTGCATTCCCAGTGGTGACATTGAAGTCTTTGGACTCACTGCACTCCATCCCCACTGGTGCCTTTGCACTCCCTGGACTCACTGCACTGCTCCAGCCGCGGCAGCCGCTCCAGCCGCGGTAGCCCTCCAGCCGTGGCAGCCGCTCCACTCGGTAGCGGCTGGAGCGGCTGCCGCGGCTGGAGCGGCTGGAGCGGCTGGAGCGGCTGCCGCGGATGGAGAGGCTGGCGCGGCTGGAGAGGCTGGCGCTGCTGGAGGGGCTGGAGCGGCTGCCGCGGCTGGAGCGGCTGGAGCGGCTGCCGCGGCTGGAGCGTCTGCCGCGGCTGGAGGGGCTACCGCGGGGTTGACTCGGCTGGAGCGGATGCCGAGGCTGGAACGGCACTCTCTGGACTCACTGAAATGCATTCTCAGTGGTGCCAGTGCACTCTCTGGACTCACTGCTCTGCATCCCCAGTGGTGCCATTGCACTCTCTGGACTCACTGCACCGCATTCCCACTGGTGCCAGTGCGCTCTCTGGACTCACTGCACTGCATCCCCAGTGGTGCCAGTGCGCTCTCAGGACTCACTGCAGGGCATCCCCAGTGGTGCCAGTGCACTCTCTGGACTCACTGCACTGCATCCCCAGTCCTGCCAGTGCACTCTCTTGACTCACTGCAGTGCATCCCCAGTGGTGCCAGTACACTCACTGGACTGACTGAAGTGCATCCCCAGTGGTGTCAGTGCACTCACTGGAGTCACTGCACTGCATCCCCAGTGGTGCAAGTGCACTCCCTGGACTCACTGCACTGCATTCCCAGTGGTGACAGTGAAGTCTTTGGACTCACTGCACTCCATCCCCACTGGTGCCTTTGCACTCCCTGGACTCACTGCACTGCTCCAGCCGCGGCAGCCGCTCCAGCCGCGGTAGCCCTCCAGCCGTGGCAGCCGCTCCACTCGGTAGCGGCTGGAGCGGCTGCCGCGGTTGGAGCGGCTGGAGCGGCTGCCGCGGCTGGAGCGGCTGCCGCGGATGGAGAGGCTGCCGCGGCTGGAGGGCCTACCGCGGGGTTGACTCGGCTGGAGCGGATACCGAGGCTGGAACGGCACTCTCTGGACTCACTGAAATGCATTCTCAGTGGTGCCAGTGCACTCTCTGGACTCACTGCTCTGCATCCCCAGTGGTGCTAGTGCACTCTGGACTCACTGCAGTGCATCCCCAGTGGTGCCAGTGCACTCTCTGGACTCACTGCACCGCATTCCCACTGGTGTCAGTGCACTCTGTGGACTCACTGCACTGCATCCCCAGTGGTGTCAGTGCACTCTCTGGACTCCCGGCACCGTATCCCCAGTGGTGCCAGTGCATTCGCTGGACTCACGGCACTGCATCCACAGTGGTGCCAGTGCACTCTCTGGACTCACTGAAGTGCATTCTCAGTGGTGCCAGTGCACTCTCTGGACTCACTGCACTGCATGCCCAGTGGTGCCAGTGCACTCTCTGGACTCACTGTACTGCATACCCACTGGTGCCAGTGCACTCTGTGGACTCACTGTACTGCATCCCCAGTGGTGCCAGTGCACTCTCTGGACTCACTGAAGTGCATCCCCAGTGGTGCCAGTGCACTCTCTGGACTCACTGCAGTGCATCCCCAGTGGTGCCAGTGCACTCTCTTGACTCACTGCACTGAAGCCCCAGTGGTGCCAGTGCACTCTCTGGACTCACTGCAGTGCATCCCCAGTGGTGCCAGTGCACTCTCTGGACTCACTGCACTGCATCCCCAGTGGTGCCAGTGCACTCTCTGGACTCACTGCAGGGCATCCCCAGTGGTGCCAGTGCACTGTCTGGACTCACTGCAGTGCATCCCCAGTGGTGCCAGTGCACTCTCTGGACTCACTGTACTGCACCCCCAGTGGTGCCAGTGCACTCACTGGACTGACTGCACTGCATCCCCAGTGGTGCCAGTGCACTCTCTGGACTCACTGCACTGCATCCCCACTGGTGCCAGTGTACTCTCTGGACTCACTGCACTGCATCCCCAGTGGTGCCAGTGCACTCACTGGACTCACTGGACACATCCCCAGTGGTGCCAGTGCACTCTCTGGACTCACTGCAGTGCATCCCCAGTGGTGCCAGTGCACTCTCTGGACTCACTGCACTGCATCCCCAGTGGTGCCAGTGTACTCTCAGGACTCACTGCAGTGCATCCCCAGTGGTGCCAGTGCACTCTCTGGACTCACTGCACTGCATCCCCAGTGGTGCCAGTGCACTCTCTGGACTCACTGAAGTGCATCCCCAGTTGTGCCAGTGCACTCTCTGGACTCAATGCACTGCATCCCCAGTGGTGCCAGTGCACTCTCTGGACTCACTGCACTGCATCCCCAGTGGTGCCAGTGCAATCTCTGGATTCACTGTAGTGCATCCCCAGTGGTGCCAGTGCACTCTCTGGACTCACTGCAGTGCATCCCCAGTGGTGCCAGTGTACTCTCTGGACTCACTGCAGTGCATTCCCAGTGGTGCCAGTGCACTCTTTGGACTCACTGCACTGCAGCCCCATTGGTGCCAGTGCATTCTCTGGACTCACTGCACTGCATCACAGGTGGTGCCAGTGCACTCTCTGGACTCACTGCACTGCATCCCCAATGGTGCCAGTGCACTCTCTGGACTCACTGCACTGCATCCCCAGTGGTGCCAGTGCACTCTCTGCACTCACTTCTCTGCATTCCCAGTGGTGCCAGTGAAGTCTCTGGACTCACTGCACTGCATCCACAGTGGTGCCAGTGCAATCTCTGGACTCACTGCAGTGCATCACCAGTGGTGCCAGTGCACTCTCTGGACTCACTGCACTGCATCCCCAGTGGTGCCAGTGCACTCTCTGGACTCACTGCACTGCATCCCCAGTGGTGCCAGTGCACTCTCTGGACTCACTGCACTGTATCCCCAGTGGTGCCAGTGCACTCACTGGATTCACTGCAGTGCATCCCCAGTGGTGCCAGTGCACTCTCTGGACTCACTGCACTGCATCCCCAGTGGTGCCAGTGCACTCTGTGGACTCACTGCACTGCATCCCCAGTGGTGACAGTGCACTCTCTGGACTCACTGCAGTGCATCCCCAGTGGTGCCAGTGCACTCTCTGGACTCACTGCACTGCATCCCCAGTGGTGCCAGTGCAGTCTCTGGAGTAACTGCAGTGCATCCCCACTGGTGCCAAAGCACTCTCTGGACTCCCGGCACCGCATCCCCAGTGGTGCCAGTGCACTCTCTGGACTCACTGCACTGCATCCCCAGTGGTGCCAGTGCACTCTCTGGAGTCACAGCACTGCATCCCCAGTGGTGCCAGTGCACTCTCTGGACTCACTGAAGTGCATCCCCAGTGGTGCCAGTGCACTCTCTGGACTCACTGAAGTGCATTCTCAGTGGTGCCAGTGCACTCTCCGGAGTCACAGCACTGCATCCCCAGTGGTGCCAGTGCACTCTCTGGACTCACTGCACTGCATCCCCAGTGGTGACAGTGCACTCTCTGGACTCACTGCAGTGCATCCCCAGTGGTGCCAGTGCACTCTCTGAACTCACTGCACTGCATCCCCAGTGGTGCCAGTGCAGTCTCTGGAGTAACTGCAGTGCATCCCCACTGGTGCCAAAGCACTCTCTGGACTCCCGGCACCGCATCCCCAGTGGTGCCAGTGCACTCTCTGGACTCACTAAACTGCATCCCCAGTGGTGCCAGTGCACTCTCTGGAGTCACAGCACTGCATCCCCAGTGGTGCCAGTGCACTCTCTGGACTCACTGCACTGCATCCCCAGTGGTGCCAGTGCACTCTGTGGACTCACTGCACTGCATCCCCAGTGGTGCCAGTGCACTCTCTGGACTCACTGTAGTGCATCCCCAGTGGTGCCACTGCACTCTCTGGACTCACTGCAGTGCATCCCCAGTGGTGCCAGTGCACTCTCTGGACTCATTGAAGTGCATTCTCAGTGGTGCCAGTGCACTCTCTGGACTCACTGCAGTGCATCCCCAGTGGTGCCAGTACACTCACTGGACTCACTGCACTGCATCCCCAGTGGTGCCAGTGCACTCTCTGGACTCACTAAACTGCATCACCAGTGGTGCCACTGCACTCTCTGGACTCACTGCACTGCTTCCCCAGTGGTGCCAGTGCACTCACTGGACTCACTGCAGTGCATTCCCACTGGTGCCAGTGCACTCTCTGGGCTCACTGCAGTGCATCCCCAGTGGTGCCAGTGCACTCTCTGGAGTCACAGCACTGCATCCCCAGTGGTACCAGTGCAAATCTCTGGACTCACTGCACTGCATCCCCAGTGGTGCCAGTGCACTCTCTGGACTCACTGCACTGCATCCCCGGTGGTGCCAGTGCAGTCTCTGGAGTAACTGCACTGCATCCCCAGTGGTGCCAGTGCAGTCTGTGGACTCACTGTACTGCATCCCCAGTGGTGCCAGTGCACTCACTGGACTCACTGGACACATCCCCAGTGGTGCCAGTGCACTCTCTGGACTCACTAAACTGCATCACCAGTGGTGCCACTGCACTCTCTGGACTCACTGCACTGCTTCCCCAGTGGTGCCAGTGCACTCCCTGGAGTCACTGCACTGCATTCCCAGTGGTGCCAGTGCACTCTCTGGACTCACTGCAGTGCATCCCCAGTGGTGCCAGTGCACTCTCTGGACTCACTGCAGTGCATCCCCAGTGGTGCCAGTGTACTCTCTGGACTCACTGCAGTGCATCCCCAGTGGTGCCAGTGCACTCTCTGGACTCACTGCACTGCATCCCCACTGGTGCCAGTGCACTCTCTGGACTCACTGCACTGCATCCCCACTGGTGCCAGTGCACTCTCTGGACTCACTGAAGTGCATCCCCAGTGGTGCCAGTGCACTCTCTGGACTCACTGCAGTGCATCCCCAGTGGAGCCAGTGCACTCTCTGGACTCACTGCAGTGCATCCGCAGTGGTGCCATTGCACTCTCTGGACTCACTGCACTGCATCTCCAGTGGTGCCAGTGCACTCTCTGGACTCACTGCACTGCATCCCCAGTGCTGCCAGTGCACTCTCTTGAGTCACTGCACTGCATCCCCTGTGGTGCAAGAGCACTCTCTGGACTCATAGCAGTGCATCACCAGTGGTGCCAGTGCACTCTCTGGACTCACTGCACTGCATCACCAGTGGTGCCAGTGCACTCTCTGGACTCACTGCACTGCATCCCCAGTGGCGCTAGTGCACTGTGTGGACTCACTGTACTGCAACCCCAGTGGTGCCAGAGCACTCTCTGGACTCACTGCAGTGCATCCCCAGTGGTGCCAGTGCACTCTCAGGACTCACTGCACTGCATCCTCAGTGGTGCCAGTGCACTCTCTGGACTCACTGCACTGCATCCCCAGTAGTGACAGTGCACTCTCTGGACTCACTGCAGTGCATCCCCAGTGGTGCCAGTGCACTCTCTGGACTTACTGCACTGCATCCCCAGTGGTGCCAGTGCACTCTCTGGACTCACTGCACTGCATCCCCAGTGGTGCCAGTGCACTCACTGGATTCACTGCACTGCATCCCCAGTGGTGCCAGTGCACTCTCTGGACTCACTGCACTGCATCCCCAGTGGTGCCAGTGCAGTCTGTGGACTCACTGTACTGCATCCCCAGTGGTGACAGTGCACTCTCTGAACTCACTGCACTGCATCCCCAGTGGTGCCAGTGCACTCTCTGGACTCACTGCAGTGCATCCCCACTGGTGCCAGTGCACTCTCTGGACTCACTGCACTGCATCCCCAGTGGTGCCAGTGCAGTCTCTGGAGTAACTGCAGTGCATCCCCACTGGTGCCAAAGCACTCTCTGGACTCACTGCAGTGCATCCCCAGTGGTGCCACTGCACTCTCTGGACTCACTGCAGTGCATCCCCAGTGGTGCCAGTGTACTCTCTGGACTCACTGCAGTGCATCCCCAGTGGTGCCAGTGCACTCTCTGGACTCACTAAACTGCATCACCAGTGGTGCCACTGCACTCTCTGGACTCACTGCACTGCATCTTCACTGGTGCCAGTGTACTCACTGGACTCACTGCACTGCATCCCCAGTGGTGCCAGTGCACTCTCTGGACTCACTAAACTGCATCACCAGTGGTGCCACTGCACTCTCTGGACTCACTGCAGTGCATCACCAGTGGTGCCAGTGCACTCACTGGACTCACTGCAGTGCATCCCCGCTGGTGCCAGTGCACTCTCTGGGCTCACTGCACTGCATCCCCAGTGGTGCCAGTGCACTCTCTGGACTCACTGACTGCATCCCCAGTGGTGCCAGTGCGCTCTCTGGAGTCACAGCACTGCATCCCCAGTGGTGCCAGTGCAAATATCTGGACTCACTGCACTGCATCCCCAGTGGTGCCAGTGCACTCTCTGGACTCACTGCACTGCATCCCCGGTGGTGCCAGTGCACTCTCTGGACTCACGGCACTGCATCCCCAGTGGTGCCAGTGCACTCTGTGGACTCACTGTACTGCATCCCCAGTGGTGACAGTGCACTCTCTGGACTCACTGCAGTGCATCCCCAGTGGTGCCAGTGCACTCTCTGGACTCACTGCACTGCATCCCCACTGGTGCCAGTGCACTCTCTGGACTCACTGCACTGCATCCCCAGTGGTGCCAGTGCAGTCTCTGGAGTAACTGCAGTGCATCCCCACTGGTGCCAAAGCACTCTCTGGACTCACTGCAGTGCATCCCCAGTGGTGCCACTGCACTCTCTGGACTCACTGCAGTGCATCCCCAGTGGTGCCAGTGCACTCTCTAGACTCATTGAAGTGCATTCTCAGTGGTGCCAGTGCACTCTCTGGACTCACAGCAGTGCATCCCCAGTGGTGCCAGTACACTCACTGGACTCACTGCACTGCATCCCCAGTGGTGCCAGTGCACTCTCTGGACTCACTAAACTGCATCACCAGTGGTGCCTCTGAACTCTCTGGACTCACTGCACTGCTTCTCCAGTGGTGCCAGTGCACTCACTGGACTCACTGCAGTGCATCCCCGCTGGTGCCAGTGCACTCTCTGGGCTCACTGCAGTGCATCCCCAGTGGTGCCAGTGCACTCTCTGGACTCACTGCACTGCATCCCCAGTGGTGCCAGTGCGCTCTCTGGAGTCACAGCACTGCATCCCCAGTGGTGCCAGTGCAAATCTCTGGACTCACTGCACTGCATCCCCAGTGGTGCCAGTGCACTCTCTGGACTCACTGCACTGCATCCCCAGTGGTGCCAGTGCAGTCTCTGGAGTAACTGCACTGCATCCCCACTGGTGCCAAAGCACTCTCTGGACTCCCAGCACCGCATCCCCCGTGGTGCCAGTGCACTCTCTGGACTCACTGCACTGCATGCCCCAGTGGTGCCAGTGCACTCTCTGGACTCACTGTACTGCATACCCACTGGTGCCAGTGCACTCTGTGGACTCACTGTACTGCATCCCCAGTGGTGACAGTGCACTCTCTGGACTCACTGCAGTGCATCCCCAGTGGTGCCAGTGCACTCTCTGGACTCACTGCAGTGCATCCCCAGTGGTGCCAGTGCACTCTCTTGACTCACTGCACTGAAGCCCCAGTGTTGCCAGTGCACTCTCTGGACTCACTGCAGTGCATCCCCAGTGGTGCCAGTGCACTCTCTGAACTCACTGCACTGCATCCCCAGTGGTGCCAGTGCACTCTCTGGACTCACTGCAGGGCATCCCCAGTGGTGCCAGTGCACTGTCTGGACTCACAGCACTGCATCCCCAGTGGTGCCAGTGCACTCACTGGACTCACTGGACACATCCCCAGTGGTGCCAGTGCACTCTCTGGACTCACTGCAGTGCATCCCCAGTGGTGACAGTGCACTCTCTGGACTCACTGCAGTGCATCCCCAGTGGTGCCAGTGCACTCTCTGGACTCACTGCACTGCATCCCCAGTGGTGCCAGTGCAGTCTCTGGAGTAACTGCAGTGCATCCCCACTGGTGCCAAAGCACTCTCTGGACTCCCGGCACCGCATCCCCAGTGGTGCCAGTGCACTCTCTGGACTCACTAAACTGCATCCCCAGTGGTGCCAGTGCACTCTCTGGAGTCACAGCACTGCATCCCCAGTGGTGCCAGTGCACTCTCTGGACTCACTGAAGTGCATCCCCAGTGGTGCCAGTGCACTCTCTGGACTCACTGAAGTGCATTCTCAGTGGTGCTAGTGCACTCTCCGGAGTCACAGCACTGCATCCCCAGTGGTGCCAGTGCACTCTCTGGACTCACTGCACTGCATCCCCAGTGGTGACAGTGCACTCTCTGGACTCACTGCAGTGCATCCCCAGTGGTGCCAGTGCACTCTCTGAACTCACTGCACTGCATCCCCAGTGGTGCCAGGGCAGTCTCTGGAGTAACTGCAGTGCATCCCCACTGGTGCCAAAGCACTCTCTGGACTCCCGGCACCGCATCCCCAGTGGTGCCAGTGCACTCTCTGGACTCACTGCACTGCATCCCCAGTGGTGCCAGTGCACTCTCTGGAGTCACAGCACTGCATCCCCAGTGGTGCCAGTGCACTCTCTGGACTCACTGAAGTGCATCCCCAGTGGTGCCAGTGCACTCTCTGGACTCACTGAAGTGCATTCTCAGTGGTGCCAGTGCACTCTCTGGACTCACTTCAGTGCATCCCCAGTGGTGCCAGTACACTCTCTGGACTCACTGCAGTGCATCCCCAGTGGTGCCAGTGCACTCTCTGGACTCACTGCAGTGCATCCGCAGTGGTGCCATTGCACTCTCTGGACTCACTGCACTGCATCTCAAGTGGTGCCAGTGCACTCTCTACACTCACTGCACTGCATCCCCAGTGCTGCCAGTGCACTCTCTTGAGTCACTGCACTGCATCCCCTGTGGTGCAAGAGCACTCTCTGGACTCACAGCAGTGCATCACCAGTGGTGCCAGTGCACTCTCTGGACTCACTGCACTGCATCCCCAGTGGTGCCAGTGCACTCTCTGGACTCACTGCACTGCATCCCCAGTGGTGCTAGTGCACTGTGTGGACTCACTGTACTGCATCCCCAGTGGTGCCAGTGCAATCTCTGGACTCACTGCACTGCATCCCCAGTGGTGCCAGTGCACTCTCAGGACTCACTGCACTGCATCCCCAGTGGTGCCAGTGCACTCTCTGGACTCACTGCACTGCATCCCCAGTAGTGACAGTGCACTCTCTGGACTCACTGCAGTGCATCCCCAGTGGTGCCAGTGCAATCTCTGGACTCACTGCACTGCATCCCCAGTGGTGCCAGTGCACTCTCTGGACTCACTGCACTGCATCCCCGGTGGTGCCAGTGCAGTCTCTGGAGTAACTGCACTGCATCCCCACTGGTACCAAAGCACTCTCTGAACTCCCAGCACCGCATCCCCAGTGGTGCCAGTGCACTCTCTGGACTCACTGCACTGCATCCCCAGTGGTGCCAGTGCACTCTCTGGACTCACTGCACTGCATCCCCAGTGTTGCCAGTGCACTCTCTGGACTCACTGCAGTGCATCCCCAGTGTTGCCAGTGCACTCTCTGGACTCACTGCAGTGCATCCCCAGTGGTGCCAGTGCACTCTCTGGACTCACTGCACTGCATCCCCAGTGGTGCCAGTGCACTCTCTGGACTCACTGCACTGCATCCCCAGTGGTGCCAGTGCACTCACTGGACTTACTGCAGTGCATCCCCACTGGTGCCAGTGCACTCTCTGGGCTCACTGCAGTGCATCCCCAGTGGTGCCAGTGCACTCTCTGGACTCACTGAAGTGCATCCCCAGTGGTGCCAGTGCACTCTCTGGACTCACTGCACTGCATCCCCAGTGCTGCCAGTGCACTCTCTGGACTCACTGCACTGCATCCCCAGTAGTGCTAGTGCACTCTGTGGACTCACTGCAGTGCATCCCCAGTGGTGCCAGTGCACTCTCTGGACTCACTGCAGTGCATCCCCAGTGGTGCCAGTGCACTCTCTGGACTCACTGCAGTGCATCCCCAGTGGTGCCAGTACACTCTCTGGACTCACTGCAGTGCATCCCCAGTGGTGCCAGTGCACTCTCTGGACTCACTGCAGTGCATCCCCAGTGGTGCCAGTGCACTCTCTGGACTCACTGCACTGCATCCCCAGTGGTGCCAGTGCAGTCTCTGGAGTAACTGCAGTGCATCCCCACTGGTGCCAAAGCACTCTCTGGACTCCCGGCACCGCATCCCCAGTGGTGCCAGTGCACTCTCTGGACTCACTGCACTGCATCCCCAGTGGTGCCAGTGCACTCTCTGGAGTCACAGCACTGCATCCCCAGTGGTGCCAGTGCACTCTCTGGACTCACTGAAGTGCATCCCCAGTGGTGCCAGTGCACTCTCTGGACTCACTGAAGTGCATTCTCAGTGGTGCCAGTGCACTCTCTGGACTCACTTCAGTGCATCCCCAGTGGTGCCAGTGCAATCTCTGGACTCACTGCAGTGCATCCCCAGTGGTGCCAGTGCACTCTCTGGAGTCACTGCAGTGCATCCCCAGTGGAGCCAGTGCACTCTCTGGACTCACTGCAGTGCATCACCAGTGGTGCCAGTGCACTCTCTGGACTCACTGCACTGCATCCCCAGTGGTGCCAGTGCACTCTCTGGACTCACTGCACTGCATCCCCAGTGGTGCTAGTGCACTGTGTGGACTCACTGTACTGCATCCCCAGTGGTGCCAGTGCAATCTCTGGACTCACTGCACTGCATCCCCAGTGGTGCCAGTGCACTCTCAGGACTCACTGCACTGCATCCCCAGTGGTGCCAGTGCACTCTCTGGACTCACTGCACTGCATCCCCAGTAGTGACAGTGCACTCTCTGGACTCACTGCAGTGCATCCCCAGTGGTGCCAGTGCACTCTCTGGACTCACTGCAGTGCATCCCCAGTGGTGCCAGTGTACTCTCTGGACTCATTGAAATGCATTCTCAGTGGTGCCAGTGCACTCTCTGGACTCACTGCAGTGCATCCCCAGTGGTGCCAGTGCACTCTCTGGACTCACTGCAGTGCATCCCCAGTGGTGCCAGTGCACTCTCTGGACTCACTGCAGTGCATCCCCAGTGGTTCCAGTGCACTCTCTGGACTCACTGCAGTGCATCCCCAGTGGTGCCAGTGCAATCTCTGGACTCACTGCACTGCATCCCCAGTGGTGCCACTGCACTCTCTGGACTCACTGAAGTGCATCCCCAGTGGTGCCAGTGCACTCTCTGGACTCACTGCAGTGCATCCCCAGTGGTGCCAGTGCACTCTCTGGACTCACTGCAGTGCATCCCCACTGGTGCCAGTGCACTCTCTGGACTCACTGCACTGCATCCCCAGTGGTGCCAGTGCAATCTCTGGACTCACTGCAGTGCATCCCCAGTGGTGCCACTGCACTCTCTGGACTCACTGCACTGCTTCCCCAGTGGTGCCAGTGCACTCTCTGGACTCACTGCAGTGCATCCCCACTGGTGCCAGTGCACTCTCTGGGCTCACTGCAGTGCATCCCCAGTGGTGCCAGTGCACTCTCTGGACTCACTGCACTGCATCCCCAGTGGTGCCAGTTCGCTCTCTGGAGTCACAGCACTGCATCCCCAGTGGTGCCAGTGCACTCTCTGGACTCACTGCACTGCATCCCCAGTGGTGCCAGTGCACTCTCTGGACTCACTGCACTGCATCCCCGGTGGTGCCAGTGCAATCTCTGGAGTAACTGCACTGCATCCCCAGTGGTGTCAGTGCACTCTCTGGACTCACTGCTCTGCATCCCCAGTGGTGCTAGTGCACTCTGGACTCACTGCAGTGCATCCCCAGTGGTGCCAGTGCACTCTCTGGACTCACTGCACCGCATTCCCACTGGTGTCAGTGCACTCTGTGGACTCACTGCACTGCATCCCCAGTGGTGTCAGTGCACTCTCTGGACTCCCGGCACCGTATCCCCAGTGGTGCCAGTGCATTCGCTGGACTCACGGCACTGCATCCACAGTGGTGCCAGTGCACTCTCTGGACTCACTGAAGTGCATTCTCAGTGGAGCCAGTGCACTCTCTGGACTCACTGCACTGCATCCCCAGTGGTGCCAGTGCACTCTCTGGACTCACTGCAGTGCATCCCAAGTGGTGCCAATGCACTCTCTGGACTCACTGCAGTGCATCCCCAGTGGTGCCAGTACACTCACTGGACTCACTGCACTGCATCCCCAGTGGTGCCAGTGCAGACTCTGCACTCACTGAAGTGCATCTCCAGTGGTGCCAGAGCACTCTCTGGACTCACTGCAGTGCATCCCAGTGGTGCCAGTGCACTCTCTGGACACTCTGCACTGCATCCCCACTGGTGCCAGTGCACTCTCTGGAATCACTGCACTGCATCCCCAGTGGTGCCAGTGCACTCTCTGGACTCACTGCACTGCATCTCCAATGGTGCCAGTGCACTCTCTGGACTCACTGCACTGCATCCCCAGTGGTGCCAATGCACTCTCTGGACTCACTGCTGTGCATCCCCAGTGGTGCCAGTACACTCACTGGACTGACTGAAGTGCATTCCCAGTGGTGACATTGAAGTCTTTGGACTCACTGCACTCCATCCCCACTGGTGCCTTTGCACTCCCTGGACTCACTGCACTGCTCCAGCCGCGGCAGCCGCTCCAGCCGCGGTAGCCCTCCAGCCGTGGCAGCCGCTCCACTCGGTAGCGGCTGGAGCGGCTGCCGCGGTTGGAGCGGCTGGAGCGGCTGCCGCGGCTGGAGCGGCTGCCGCGGATGGAGAGGCTGGCGAGGCTGGAGGGGCTGGAGCGGCTGCCGCGGCTGGAGCGGCTGGAGCGGCTGCCGCGGCTGGAGCGTCTGCCGCGGCTGGAGGGCCTACCGCGGGGTTGACTCGGCTGGAGCGGATACCGAGGCTGGAACGGCACTCTCTGGACTCACTGAAATGCATTCTCAGTGGTGCCAGTGCACTCTCTGGACTCACTGCTCTGCATCCCCAGTGGTGCTAGTGCACTCTGGACTCACTGCAGTGCATCCCCAGTGGTGCCAGTGCACTCTCTGGACTCACTGCACCGCATTCCCACTGGTGTCAGTGCACTCTGTGGACTCACTGCACTGCATCCCCAGTGGTGTCAGTGCACTCTCTGGACTCCCGGCACCGTATCCCCAGTGGTGCCAGTGCATTCGCTGGACTCACGGCACTGCATCCACAGTGGTGCCAGTGCACTCTCTGGACTCACTGAAGTGCATTCTCAGTGGAGCCAGTGCACTCTCTGGACTCACTGCACTGCATCCCCAGTGGTGCCAGTGCACTCTCTGGACTCACTGCAGTGCATCCCAAGTGGTGCCAATGCACTCTCTGGACTCACTGCAGTGCATCCCCAGTGGTGCCAGTACACTCACTGGACTCACTGCACTGCATCCCCAGTGGTGCCAGTGCAGACTCTGCACTCACTGAAGTGCATCTCCAGTGGTGCCAGAGCACTCTCTGGACTCACTGCAGTGCATCCCAGTGGTGCCAGTGCACTCTCTGGACACTCTGCACTGCATCCCCACTGGTGCCAGTGCACTCTCTGGAATCACTGCACTGCATCCCCAGTGGTGCCAGTGCACTCTCTGGACTCACTGCACTGCATCTCCAATGGTGCCAGTGCACTCTCTGGACTCACTGCACTGCATCCCCAGTGGTGCCAATGCACTCTCTGGACTCACTGCTGTGCATCCCCAGTGGTGCCAGTACACTCACTGGACTGACTGAAGTGCATTCCCAGTGGTGACATTGAAGTCTTTGGACTCACTGCACTCCATCCCCACTGGTGCCTTTGCACTCCCTGGACTCACTGCACTGCTCCAGCCGCGGCAGCCGCTCCAGCCGCGGTAGCCCTCCAGCCGTGGCAGCCGCTCCACTCGGTAGCGGCTGGAGCGGCTGCCGCGGCTGGAGCGGCTGGAGCGGCTGCCGCGGCTGGAGCGGCTGCCGCGGATGGAGAGGCTGGCGCGGCTGGAGGGGCTGGAGCGGCTGCCGCGGCTGGAGCGGCTGGAGCGGCTGCCGCGGCTGGAGCGTCTGCCGCGGCTGGAGGGGCTACCGCGGGGTTGACTCGGCTGGAGCGGATGCCGAGGCTGGAACGGCACTCTCTGGACTCACTGAAATGCATTCTCAGTGGTGCCAGTGCACTCTCTGGACTCACTGCTCTGCATCCCCAGTGGTGCTAGTGCACTCTCTGGACTCACTGCAGTGCATCCCCAGTGGTGCCATTGCACTCTCTGGACTCACTGCACCGCATTCCCACTGGTGCCAGTGCGCTCTCTGGACTCACTGCACTGCATCTCCAATGGTGCCAGTGCACTCTCTGGACTCACTGCACTGCATCCCCAGTGGTGCCAGTGCACTCTCTGGACTCACTGCTCTGCATCCCCAGTGGTGCTAGTGCACTCTCTGGACTCACTGCAGTGCATCCCCAGTGGTGCCAGTGCACTCTCTGGACTCACTGCACTGCATCCCCAGTCCTGCCAGTGCACTCTCTTGACTCACTGCAGTGCATCCCCAGTGGTGCCAGTACACTCACTGGACTGACTGAAGTGCATCCCCAGTGGTGTCAGTGCACTCACTGGAGTCACTGCACTGCATCCCCAGTGGTGCAAGTGCACTCCCTGGACTCACTGCACTGCATTCCCAGTGGTGACAGTGAAGTCTTTGGACTCACTGCACTCCATCCCCACTGGTGCCTTTGCACTCCCTGGACTCACTGCACTGCTCCAGCCGCGGCAGCCGCTCCAGCCGCGGTAGCCCTCCAGCCGTGGCAGCCGCTCCACTCGGTAGCGGCTGGAGCGGCTGCCGCGGTTGGAGCGGCTGGAGCGGCTGCCGCGGCTGGAGCGGCTGCCGCGGATGGAGAGGCTGGCGAGGCTGGAGGGGCTGGAGCGGCTGCCGCGGCTGGAGCGGCTGGAGCGGCTGCCGCGGCTGGAGCGTCTGCCGCGGCTGGAGGGCCTACCGCGGGGTTGACTCGGCTGGAGCGGATACCGAGGCTGGAACGGCACTCTCTGGACTCACTGAAATGCATTCTCAGTGGTGCCAGTGCACTCTCTGGACTCACTGCTCTGCATCCCCAGTGGTGCTAGTGCACTCTGGACTCACTGCAGTGCATCCCCAGTGGTGCCAGTGCACTCTCTGGACTCACTGCACCGCATTCCCACTGGTGTCAGTGCACTCTGTGGACTCACTGCACTGCATCCCCAGTGGTGTCAGTGCACTCTCTGGACTCACTGCAGTGCATCCCCAGTGGTGCCAGTGCACTCTCTGGACTCACTGCACCGCATTCCCACTGGTGTCAGTGCACTCTGTGGACTCACTGCACTGCATCCCCAGTGGTGTCAGTGCACTCTCTGGACTCCCGGCACCGTATCCCCAGTGGTGCCAGTGCATTCGCTGGACTCACGGCACTGCATCCACAGTGGTGCCAGTGCACTCTCTGGACTCACTGAAGTGCATTCTCAGTGGAGCCAGTGCACTCTCTGGACTCACTGCACTGCATCCCCAGTGGTGCCAGTGCACTCTCTGGACTCACTGCAGTGCATCCCCAGTGGTGCCAGTACACTCACTGGACTCACTGCACTGCATCCCCAGTGGTGCCAGTGCAGTCTCTGCACTCACTGAAGTGCATCTCCAGTGGTGCCAGAGCACTCTCTGGACTCACTGCAGTGCATCCCAGTGGTGCCAGTGCACTCTCTGGACACTCTGCACTGCATCCCCACTGGTGCCAGTGCACTCTCTGGACTCACTGCACTGCATCCCCAGTGGTGCCAATGCACTCTCTGGACTCACTGCACTGCATCTCCAATGGTGCCAGTGCACTCTCTGGACTCACTGCACTGCATCCCCAGTGGTGCCAATGCACTCTCTGGACTCACTGCTGTGCATCCCCAGTGGTGCCAGTACACTCACTGGACTGACTGAAGTGCATTCCCAGTGGTGACATTGAAGTCTTTGGACTCACTGCACTCCATCCCCACTGGTGCCTTTGCACTCCCTGGACTCACTGCACTGCTCCAGCCGCGGCAGCCGCTCCAGCCGCGGTAGCCCTCCAGCCGTGGCAGCCGCTCCACTCGGTAGCGGCTGGAGCGGCTGCCGCGGCTGGAGCGGCTGGAGCGGCTGCCGCGGCTGGAGCGGCTGCCGCGGATGGAGAGGCTGGCGCGGCTGGAGGGGCTGGAGCGGCTGCCGCGGCTGGAGCGGCTGGAGCGGCTGCCGCGGCTGGAGCGTCTGCCGCGGCTGGAGGGGCTACCGCGGGGTTGACTCGGCTGGAGCGGATGCCGAGGCTGGAACGGCACTCTCTGGACTCACTGAAATGCATTCTCAGTGGTGCCAGTGCACTCTCTGGACTCACTGCTCTGCATCCCCAGTGGTGCTAGTGCACTCTCTGGACTCACTGCAGTGCATCCCCAGTGGTGCCATTGCACTCTCTGGACTCACTGCACCGCATTCCCACTGGTGCCAGTGCGCTCTCTGGACTCACTGCACTGCATCCCCAGTGGTGCCAGTGCGCTCTCAGGACTCACTGCAGGGCATCCCCAGTGGTGCCAGTACACTCACTGGACTGACTGAAGTGCATCCCCAGTGGTGTCAGTGCACTCACTGGAGTCACTGCACTGCATCCCCAGTGGTGCAAGTGCACTCCCTGGACTCACTGCACTGCATTCCCAGTGGTGACAGTGAAGTCTTTGGACTCACTGCACTCCATCCCCACTGGTGCCTTTGCACTCCCTGGACTCACTGCACTGCTCCAGCCGCGGCAGCCGCTCCAGCCGCGGTAGCCCTCCAGCCGTGGCAGCCGCTCCACTCGGTAGCGGCTGGAGCGGCTGCCGCGGTTGGAGCGGCTGGAGCGGCTGCCGCGGCTGGAGCGGCTGCCGCGGATGGAGAGGCTGGCGAGGCTGGAGGGGCTGGAGCGGCTGCCGCGGCTGGAGCGGCTGGAGCGGCTGCCGCGGCTGGAGCGTCTGCCGCGGCTGGAGGGCCTACCGCGGGGTTGACTCGGCTGGAGCGGATACCGAGGCTGGAACGGCACTCTCTGGACTCACTGAAATGCATTCTCAGTGGTGCCAGTGCACTCTCTGGACTCACTGCTCTGCATCCCCAGTGGTGCTAGTGCACTCTGGACTCACTGCAGTGCATCCCCAGTGGTGCCAGTGCACTCTCTGGACTCACTGCACCGCATTCCCACTGGTGTCAGTGCACTCTGTGGACTCACTGCACTGCATCCCCAGTGGTGTCAGTGCACTCTCTGGACTCCCGGCACCGTATCCCAGTGGTGCCAGTGCATTCGCTGGACTCACGGCACTGCATCCACAGTGGTGCCAGTGCACTCTCTGGACTCACTGAAGTGCATTCTCAGTGGAGCCAGTGCACTCTCTGGACTCACTGCACTGCATCCCCAGTGGTGCCAGTGCACTCTCTGGACTCACTGCAGTGCATCCCAAGTGGTGCCAATGCACTCTCTGGACTCACTGCAGTGCATCCCCAGTGGTGCCAGTACACTCACTGGACTCACTGCACTGCATCCCCAGTGGTGCCAGTGCAGTCTCTGCACTCACTGAAGTGCATCTCCAGTGGTGCCAGAGCACTCTCTGGACTCACTGCAGTGCATCACCTGTGGTGCCAGTGCACTCTCTGGACACTCTGCACTGCATCCCCACTGGTGCCAGTGCACTCTCTGGACTCACTGCACTGCATCCCCAGTGGTGCCAGTGCACTCTCTGGACTCACTAAACTGCATCTCCAATGGTGCCAGTGCACTCTCTGGACTCACTGCACTGCATCCCCAGTGGTGCCAATGCACTCTCTGGACTCACTGCTGTGCATCCCCAGTGGTGCCAGTACACTCACTGGACTGACTGAAGTGCATTCCCAGTGGTGACATTGAAGTCTTTGGACTCACTGCACTCCATCCCCACTGGTGCCTTTGCACTCCCTGGACTCACTGCACTGCTCCAGCCGCGGCAGCCGCTCCAGCCGCGGTAGCCCTCCAGCCGTGGCAGCCGCTCCACTCGGTAGCGGCTGGAGCGGCTGCCGCGGCTGGAGCGGCTGCCGCGGCTGGAGCGGCTGCCGCGGATGGAGAGGCTGGCGCGGCTGGAGGGGCTGGAGCGGCTGCCGCGGCTGGAGCGGCTGGAGCGGCTGCCGCGGCTGGAGCGTCTGCCGCGGCTGGAGGGGCTACCGCGGGGTTGACTCGGCTGGAGCGGATGCCGAGGCTGGAACGGCACTCTCTGGACTCACTGAAATGCATTCTCAGTGGTGCCAGTGCACTCTCTGGACTCACTGCTCTGCATCCCCAGTGGTGCTAGTGCACTCTCTGGACTCACTGCAGTGCATCCCCAGTGGTGCCATTGCACTCTCTGGACTCACTGCACCGCATTCCCACTGGTGCCAGTGCGCTCTCTGGACTCACTGCACTGCATCCCCAGTGGTGCCAGTGCGCTCTCAGGACTCACTGCAGGGCATCCCCAGTGGTGCCAGTGCACTCTCTGGACTCACTGCACTGCATCCCCAGTCCTGCCAGTGCACTCTCTTGACTCACTGCAGTGCATCCCCAGTGGTGCCAGTACACTCACTGGACTGACTGAAGTGCATCCCCAGTGGTGCCAGTGCACTCTCTGGACTCACAGCACTGCATGCCCAGTGGTGCCAGTGCACTCTCTGGACTCACTGCATTGCATCCTCAGTGGTGCCAGTGCACTCTCTGGACTCACTGCACTGCATCCCCAGTCCTGCCAGTGCACTCTCTGGACTCACTGCACTGCATCCCCAATGGTGCCAGTGCACTCTCTGGACTCACTGCACTGCTCCAGCCGCGGCAGCCTCTCCAGGCGCACCAGCCGCGGCATCCGCTCCAGCCTCGGCATCCGCTCCAGCCGCGTTAACCGCTCCAGCCGCGGTAGCTCCTCCAGCCGCGCCAGCCGCTCCAGCCGCGGCAGCCGCTCCAGCCGCTCCAGCCGCGGCATCCGCTCCAGCCGCTCCAGCCGCGGCAGCCGCTCCAACCGCGGCAGCCGCTCCAGTCGCGGCAGCCGCTCCAGCCGCTCCAGCCGCGGCAGCCGCTCCAGCCGCTACCGAGTGGAGCGGCTGCCACGGCTGGAGGGCTACCGCGGCTGGAGCGGCTGCCGCGGCTGGAGAGGCTGGCGCGGCTGGAGGGGCTGGAGCGGCTGCCGCGGCTGGAGCGGCTGCCGCGGCTGCCGCGGCTGGAGCGTCTGCCGCGGCTGGAGGGGCTACCGCGGGGTTGACTCGGCTGGAGCGGATGCCGAGGCTGGAACGGCACTCTCTGGACTCACTGAAATGCATTCTCAGTGGTGCCAGTGCACTCTCTGGACTCACTGCTCTGCATCCCCAGTGGTGCTAGTGCACTCTCTGGACTCACTGCAGTGCATCCCCAGTGGTGCCATTGCACTCTCTGGACTCACTGCACCGCATTCCCACTGGTGCCAGTGCGCTCTCTGGACTCACTGCACTGCATCCCCAGTGGTGCCAGTGCACTCTCAGGACTCACTGCAGGGCATCCCCAGTGGTGCCAGTGCACTCTCTGGACTCACTGCACTGCATCCCCAGTCCTGCCAGTGCACTCTCTTGACTCACTGCAGTGCATCCCCAGTGGTGCCAGTACACTCACTGGACTGACTGAAGTGCATCCCCAGTGGTGTCAGTGCACTCACTGGAGTCACTGCACTGCATCCCCAGTGGTGCAAGTGCACTCCCTGGACTCACTGCACTGCATTCCCAGTGGTGACAGTGAAGTCTTTGGACTCACTGCACTCCATCCCCACTGGTGCCTTTGCACTCCCTGGACTCACTGCACTGCTCCAGCCGCGGCAGCCGCTCCAGCCGCGGTAGCCCTCCAGCCGTGGCAGCCGCTCCACTCGGTAGCGGCTGGAGCGGCTGCCGCGGTTGGAGCGGCTGGAGCGGCTGCCGCGGCTGGAGCGGCTGCCGCGGATGGAGAGGCTGGCGAGGCTGGAGGGGCTGGAGCGGCTGCCGCGGCTGGAGCGGCTGGAGCGGCTGCCGCGGCTGGAGCGTCTGCCGCGGCTGGAGGGCCTACCGCGGGGTTGACTCGGCTGGAGCGGATACCGAGGCTGGAACGGCACTCTCTGGACTCACTGAAATGCATTCTCAGTGGTGCCAGTGCACTCTCTGGACTCACTGCTCTGCATCCCCAGTGGTGCTAGTGCACTCTGGACTCACTGCAGTGCATCCCCAGTGGTGCCAGTGCACTCTCTGGACTCACTGCACCGCATTCCCACTGGTGTCAGTGCACTCTGTGGACTCACTGCACTGCATCCCCAGTGGTGTCAGTGCACTCTCTGGACTCCCGGCACCGTATCCCCAGTGGTGCCAGTGCATTCGCTGGACTCACGGCACTGCATCCACAGTGGTGCCAGTGCACTCTCTGGACTCACTGAAGTGCATTCTCAGTGGAGCCAGTGCACTCTCTGGACTCACTGCACTGCATCCCCAGTGGTGCCAGTGCACTCTCTGGACTCACTGCAGTGCATCCCAAGTGGTGCCAATGCACTCTCTGGACTCACTGCAGTGCATCCCCAGTGGTGCCAGTACACTCACTGGACTCACTGCACTGCATCCCCAGTGGTGCCAGTGCAGTCTCTGCACTCACTGAAGTGCATCTCCAGTGGTGCCAGAGCACTCTCTGGACTCACTGCAGTGCATCCCAGTGGTGCCAGTGCACTCTCTGGACACTCTGCACTGCATCCCCACTGGTGCCAGTGCACTCTCTGGACTCACTGCACTGCATCCCCAGTGGTGCCAGTGCACTCTCTGGACTCACTGCACTGCATCTCCAATGGTGCCAGTGCACTCTCTGGACTCACTGCACTGCATCCCCAGTGGTGCCAATGCACTCTCTGGACTCACTGCTGTGCATCCCCAGTGGTGCCAGTACACTCACTGGACTGACTGAAGTGCATTCCCAGTGGTGACATTGAAGTCTTTGGACTCACTGCACTCCATCCCCACTGGTGCCAGTGCACTCTCTGGACTCACTGCACTGCATCCCCAGTGGTGCCAGTGCGCTCTCAGGACTCACTGCAGGGCATCCCCAGTGGTGCCAGTGCACTCTCTGGACTCACTGCACTGCATCCCCAGTCCTGCCAGTGCACTCTCTTGACTCACTGCAGTGCATCCCCAGTGGTGCCAGTACACTCACTGGACTGACTGAAGTGCATCCCCAGTGGTGTCAGTGCACTCACTGGAGTCACTGCACTGCATCCCCAGTGGTGCAAGTGCACTCCCTGGACTCACTGCACTGCATTCCCAGTGGTGACAGTGAAGTCTTTGGACTCACTGCACTCCATCCCCACTGGTGCCTTTGCACTCCCTGGACTCACTGCACTGCTCCAGCCGCGGCAGCCGCTCCAGCCGCGGTAGCCCTCCAGCCGTGGCAGCCGCTCCACTCGGTAGCGGCTGGAGCGGCTGCCGCGGCTGGAGCGGCTGGAGCGGCTGCCGCGGCTGGAGCGGCTGCCGCGGATGGAGAGGCTGGCGCGGCTGGAGGGGCTGGAGCGGCTGCCGCGGCTGGAGCGGCTGGAGCGGCTGCCGCGGCTGGAGCGTCTGCCGCGGCTGGAGGGGCTACCGCGGGGTTGACTCGGCTGGAGCGGATGCCGAGGCTGGAACGGCACTCTCTGGACTCACTGAAATGCATTCTCAGTGGTGCCAGTGCACTCTCTGGACTCACTGCAGTGCATCCCCAGTGGTGCCAGTGCACTCTCTGGACTCACTGCTCTGCATCCCCAGTGGTGCTAGTGCACTCTGGACTCACTGCAGTGCATCCCCAGTGGTGCCAGTGCACTCTCTGGACTCACTGCACCGCATTCCCACTGGTGTCAGTGCACTCTGTGGACTCACTGCACTGCATCCCCAGTGGTGCCAGTGCACTCTCTGGACTCACTGAAGTGCATTCTCAGTGGAGCCAGTGCACTCTCTGGACTCACTGCACTGCATCCCCAGTGGTGCCAGTGCACTCTCTGGACTCACTGCAGTGCATCCCAAGTGGTGCCAATGCACTCTCTGGACTCACTGCAGTGCATCCCCAGTGGTGCCAGTACACTCACTGGACTCACTGCACTGCATCCCCAGTGGTGCCAGTGCACTCTCTGGACTCACTGCAGTGCATCCCCAGTGGTGCCAGTGCACTCTCTGGACTCACTGCACTGCATCCCCAGTGGTGCAAGTGCACTCTCTCGAGTCACTGCACTACATCCCCAGTGGTGCCAGAGCACTCTCTGGACTCACTGTACTGCATCCCCAGTGGTGCCAGTGCACTCTCTGGACTCACTGCACTGCATCCCCAGTGGTGCCAGTGCACTCTCTGGACTCACTGCACTGTATCCCCAGTGGTGCCAGTGCACTCTCTGGACTCACTGCACTGCATCCCCAGTGGTGCCAGTGCACTCTGTGGACTCACTGCACTGCATCCCCAGTGGTGACAGTGCACTCTCTGGACTCACTGCAGTGCATCCCCAGTGGTGCCAGTGCACTCTCTGGACTCACTGCACTGCATCCCCAGTGGTGCCAGTGCACTCTGTGGACTCACTGCACTGCATCCCCAGTGGTGACAGTGCACTCTCTGGACTCACTGCAGTGCATCCCCAGTGGTGCCAGTGCACTCTCTGGACTCACTGCACTGCATCCCCAGTGGTGCCAGTGCAGTCTCTGGAGTAACTGCAGTGCATCCCCAGTGGTGCCAGTGCACTCTGTGGACTCACTGCACTGCATCCCCAGTGGTGCCAGTGCACTCTCTGGACTCACTGAAGTGCATCCCCAGTGGTGCCAGTGCACTCTCTGGACTCACTGCACTGCATCCCCAGTGCTGCCAGTGCACTCTCTGGACTCACTGCACTGCATCCCTAGTGGTGCCACTGCACTCTCTGGACTCACTGCACTGCTTCCCCAGTGGTGCCAGTGCACTCTCTGGACTCACTGCACTGCATCCCCAGTGGTGCCAGTGCACTCACTGGACTCACTGCACTGCATCCCCAGTGGTGCCAGTGCACTCTCTGGACTCACTGCACTGCATCCCCAGTGGTGCCAGTGCACTCTCTGGACTCACTGCACTGCATCCCCAGTGGTTCCAGCGCACTCTCTGGACTCACTGCACTGCATCCCCAGTGGTGCTAGTGCACTCTGTGGACTCACTGCAGTGCATCCCCAGTGGTGCCAGTGCACTCTCTGGACTCACTGAAGTGCATTCTCAGTGGTGCCAGTGCACTCTCTGGACTCACTTCAGTGCATCCCCAGTGGTGCCAGTACACTCTCTGGACTCACTGCAGTGCATCCCCAGTGGTGCCAGTGCACTCTCTGGACTCACTGCAGTGCATCCCCAGTGGAGCCAGTGCACTCTCTGGACTCACTGCAGTGCATCCGCAGTGGTGCCATTGCACTCTCTGGACTCACTGTACTGCATCTCCAGTGGTGCCAGTGCACTCTCTGGACTCACTGCACTGCATCCCCAGTGCTGCCAGTGCACTCTCTTGAGTCACTGCACTGCATCCCCTGTGGTGCAAGAGCACTCTCTGGACTCACAGCAGTGCATCACCAGTGGTGCCAGTGCACTCTCTGGACTCACTGCACTGCATCACCAGTGGTGCCAGTGCACTCTCTGGACTCACTGCACTGCATCCCCAGTGGTGCTAGTGCACTGTGTGGACTCACAGTACTGCATCCCCAGTGGTGCCAGTGCAATCTCTGGACTCACTGCACTGCATCCCCAGTGGTGCCAGTGCACTCTCAGGACTCACTGCACTGCATCCCCAGTGGTGCCAGTGCACTCTCTGGACTCACTGCAGTGCATCCCCAGTGGTGCCAGTGCACTCACTGGATTCACTGCACTGCATCCCCAGTGGTGCTAGTGCACTGTGTGGACTCACTGTACTGCATCCCCAGTGGTGCCAGTGCAATCTCTGGACTCACTGCAGTGCATCCCCAGTGGTGCCAGTGCACTCTCTGGACTCACTGCACTGCATCCCCAGTAGTGACAGTGCACTCTCTGGACTCACTGCAGTGCATCCCCAGTGGTGCCAGTGCACTCTCTGGACTTACTGCACTGCATCCCCAGTGGTGCCAGTGCACTCTCTGGACTCACTGCACTGCATCCCCAGTGGTGCCAGTGCACTCTCTGGACTCACTGCACTGCATCCCCAGTGGTGCCAGTGCACTCTGTGGACTCACTGCAGTGCATCCCCAGTGGTGTCAGTGCACTCTCTGGACTCACTGCAGTGCATCCCCAGTGGTGCCAGTGCACTCTCTGGACTCACTGCAGTGCATCCCCAGTGGTGCCAGTGCACTCTCTGGACTCACTGCACTGCATCCCCAGTGGTGCCAGTGCAGTCTCTGGAGTAACTGCAGTGCATCCCCACTGGTGCCAAAGCACTCTCTGGACTCACTGCAGTGCATCCCCAGTGGTGCCACTGCACTCTCTGGACTCACTGCAGTGCATCCCCAGTGGTGCCAGTGCACTCTCTGGACTCATTGAAGTGCATTCTCAGTGGTGCCAGTGCACTCTCTGGACTCACTGCAGTGCATCCCAGGTGGTGCCAGTACACTCACTGGACTCACTGCACTACATCCCCAGTGGTGCCAGTGCACTCTCTGGACTCACTAAACTGCATCACCAGTGGTGCCACTGCACTCTCTGGACTCACTGCACTGCTTCCCCAGTGGTGGCAGTGCACTCACTGGACTCACTGCAGTGCATCCCCACTGGTGCCAGTGCACTCTCTGGGCTCACTGCAGTGCATCCCCAGTGGTGCCAGTGCACTCTCTGGACTCACTGCACTGCATCACCAGTGGTGCCAGTGCGCTCTCTGGAGTCACAGCACTGCATCCCCAGTGGTGCCAGTGCAAATCTCTGGACTCACTGCACTGCATCCCCAGTGGTGCCAGTGCACTCTCTGGACTCACTGCACTGCATCCCCGGTGGTGCCAGTGCAGTCTCTGGAGTAACTGCACTGCATCCCCACTGGTGCCAAAGCACTCTCTGGACTCCCAGCACCGCATCCCCAGTGGTGCCAGTGCACTCTCTGGACTCACTGCACTGCATGCCCAGTGGTGCCAGTGCACTCTCTGGACTCACTGTACTGCATACCCACTGGTGCCAGTGCACTCTGTGGACTCACTGTACTGCATTCCCAGTGGTGACAGTGCACTCTCTGGACTCACTGCAGTGCATCCCCAGTGGTGCCAGTGCACTCTCTGGACTCACTGCAGTGCATCCCCAGTGGTGCCAGTGCACTCTCTTGACTCACTGCACTGAAGACCCAGTGGTGCCAGTGCACTCTCTGGACTCACTGCAGTGCATCCCCAGTGGTGCCAGTGCACTCTCTGGACTCACTGCACTGCATCCCCAGTGGTGCCAGTGCACTCTCTGGACTCACTGCAGGGCATCCCCAGTGGTGCCAGTGCACTCTCTGGACTCACTGCAGTGCATCCCCAGTGGTGCCAGTGCACTCTCTGGACTCACTGTACTGCACCCCCAGTGGTGCCAGTGCACTCACTGGACTGACTGCACTGCATCCCCAGTGGTGCCAGTGCACTCTCTGGACTCACTGCACTGCATCCCCACTGGTGCCAGTGTACTCTCTGGACACACTGCACTGCATCCCCAGTGGTTCCAGTGCACTCACTGGACTCACTGGACACATCCCCAGTGGTGCCAGTGCACTCTCTGGACTCACTGCACTGCATCCCCACTGGTGCCAGTGCACTCTCTGGACTCACTGAAGTGCATCCCCAGTGGTGCCAGTGCACTCTCTGGACTCACTGCAGTGCATCCCCAGTGGAGCCAGTGCACTCTCTGGACTCACTGCAGTGCATCCCAAGTGGTGCCATTGCACTCTCTGGACTCACTGCACTGCATCTCCAGTGGTGCCAGTGCACTCTCTGGACTCACTGCACTGCATCCCCAGTGCTGCCAGTGCACTCTCTTGAGTCACTGCACTGCATCCCCTGTGGTGCAAGAGCACTCTCTGGACTCATAGCAGTGCATCACCAGTGGTGCCAGTGCACTCTCTGGACTCACTGCACTGCATCACCAGTGGTGCCAGTGCACTCTCTGGACTCACTGCACTGCATCCCCAGTGGTGCTAGTGCACTGTGTGGACTCACTGTACTGCATCCCCAGTGGTGCCAGTGCAATCTCTGGACTCACTGCAGTGCATCCCCACTGGTGCCAGTGCACTCTCAGGACTCACTGCACTGCATCCTCAGTGGTGCCAGTGCACTCTCTGGACTCACTGCACTGCATCCCCAGTAGTGACAGTGCACTCTCTGGACTCACTGCAGTGCATCCCCACTGGTGCCAGTGCACTCTCTGGACTTACTGCACTGCATCCCCAGTAGTGCCAGTGCACTCTCTGGACTCACTGCACTGCATCCCCAGTGGTGCCAGTGCACTCACTGGATTCACTGCACTGCATCCCCAGTGGTGCCAGTGCATTCTCTGGACTCACTGCACTGCATCCCCAGTGGTGCCAGTGCAGTCTGTGGACTCACTGTACTGCATCCCCAGTGGTGACAGTGCACTCTCTGAACTCACTGCAGTGCATCCCCAGTGGTGCCAGTGCACTCTCTGGACTCACTGCAGTGCATCCCCACTGGTGCCAGTGCACTCTCTGGACTCACTGCACTGCATCCCCAGTGGTGCCAGTGCACTCTCTTGAGTCACTGCACTGCATCCCCTGTGGTGCAAGAGCACTCTCTGGACTCACTGCAGTGCATCCCCAGTGGTGCCACTGCACTCTCTGGACTCACTGCAGTGCATCCCCAGTGGTGCCAGTGCACTCTCTGGACTCATTGAAGTGCATTCTCAGTGGTGCCAGTGCACTCTCTGGACTCACTGCAGTGCATCCCCAGTGGTGCCAGTACACTCACTGGACTCACTGCACTGCATCCCCAGTGGTTCCAGTGCACTCTCTGGACTCACTAAACTGCATCACCAGTGGTGCCACTGCACTCTCTGGACTCACTGCAGTGCATCACCAGTGGTGCCAGTGCACTCTCTGGACTCACTGCAGTGCATCCCCAGTGGTGCCAGTGCACTCTCTGGACTCACTGCAGTGCATCCCCACTGGTGCCAGTGCACTCTCTGGACTCACTGCACTGCATCCCCAGTGGTGCCAGTGCAGTCTCTGGAGTAACTGCAGTGCATCCCCACTGGTGCCAAAGCACTCTCTGGACTCACTGCAGTGCATCCCCAGTGGTGCCACTGCACTCTCTGGTCTCACTGCAGTGCATCCCCAGTGGTGCCAGTGCACTCTCTGGACTCATTGAAGTGCATTCTCAGTGGTGCCAGTGCACTCTCTGGACTCACTGCAGTGCATCCCCAGTGGTGCCAGTACACTCACTGGACTCACTGCACTGCATCCCCAGTGGTGCCAGTGCACTCTCTGGACTCACTAAACTGCATCACCAGTGGTGCCACTGAACTCTCTGCACTCACTGCACTGCTTCCCCAGTGGTGCCAGTGCACTCACTGGACTCACTGCAGTGCATCCCCAGTGGTGCCAGTGCACTCTCTGGGCTCACTGCAGTGCATCCCCAGTGGTGCCAGTGCACTCTCTGGACTCACTGCACTGCATCCCCAGTGGTGCCAGTGCGCTCTCTGGAGTCACAGCACTGCATCCCCAGTGGTGCCAGTGCAAATCTCTGGACTCACTGCACTGCATCCCCACTGGTGCCAAAGCACTCTCTGGACTCCCAGCACCGCATCCCCCGTGGTGCCAGTGCACTCTCTGGACTCACTGCACTGCATGCCCAGTGGTGCCAGTGCACTCTCTGGACTCACTGTACTGCATACCCACTGGTGCCAGTGCACTCTGTGGACTCACTGTACTGCATCCCCAGTGGTGACAGTGCACTCTCTGGACTCACTGAAGTGCATCCCCAGTGGTGCCAGTGCACTCTCTGGACTCACTGCAGTGCATCCCCAGTGGTGCCAGTGCACTCTCTTGACTCACTGCACTGAAGCCCCAGTGGTGCCAGTGCACTCTCTGGACTCACTGCAGTGCATCCCCAGTGGTGCCAGTGCACTCTCTGGACTCACTGCACTGCATCCCCAGTGGTGCCAGTGCACTCTCTGGACTCACTGCAGGGCATCCCCAGTGGTGCCAGTGCACTGTCTGGACTCACTGCAGTGTATCCCCAGTGGTGCCAGTGCACTCTCTGGACTCACTGTACTGCACCCCCAGTGGTGCCAGTGCACTCACTGGACTGACTGCACTGCATCCCCAGTGGTGCCAGTGCACTCTCTGGACTCACTGCACTGCATCCCCACTGGTGCCAGTGTACTCTCTGGACTCACTGCACTGCATCCCCAGTGGTGCCAGTGCACTCACTGGACTCACTGGACACATCCCCAGTGGTGCCAGTGCACTCTCTGGACTCACTGCAGTGCATCCCCAGTGGTGCCAGTGCACTCTCTGGACTCACTGCACTGCATCCCCAGTGGTGCCAGTGTACTCTCAGGACTCACTGCAGTGCATCCCCAGTGGTGCCAGTGCACTCTCTGGACTCACTGCACTGCATCCCCACTGGTGCCAGTGCACTCTCTGGACTCACTGAAGTGCATCCCCAGTTGTGCCAGTGCACTCTCTGGACTCAATGCACTGCATCCCCAGTGGTGCCAGTGCACTCTCTGGACTCACTGCACTGCATCCCCAGTGGTGCCAGTGCAATCTCTGGATTCACTGTAGTGCATCCCCAGTGGTGCCAGTGCACTCTCTGGACTCACTGCAGTGCATCCCCAGTGGTGCCAGTGTACTCTCTGGACTCACTGCAGTGCATTCCCAGTGGTGCCAGTGCACTCTTTGGACTCACTGCACTGCAGCCCCATTGGTGCCAGTGCATTCTCTGGACTCACTGCACTGCATCACAGGTGGTGCCAGTGCACTCTCTGGACTCACTGCACTGCATCCCCAGTGGTGCCAGTGCACTCTCTGGACTCACTGCACTGCATCCCCAATGGTGCCAGTGCACTCTCTGGACTCACTGCACTGCATCCCCAGTGGTGCAAGTGCACTCTCTGGACTCACTGCAGTGCATCCCCAGTGGTGCCAGTGCACTCTCTGCACTCACTTCTCTGCATTCCCAGTGGTGCCAGTGAAGTCTCTGGACTCACTGCACTGCATCCACAGTGGTGCCAGTGCAATCTCTGGACTCACTGCAGTGCATCACCAGTGGTGCCAGTGCACTCTCTGGACTCACTGCACTGCATCCCCAGTGGTGCCAGTGCACTCTCTGGACTCACTGCACTGCATCCCCAGTGGTGCCAGTGCACTCTCTGGACTCACTGCACTGTATCCCCAGTGGTGCCAGTGCACTCACTGGATTCACTGCAGTGCATCCCCAGTGGTGCCAGTGCACTCTCTGGACTCACTGCACTGCATCCCCAGTGGTGCCAGTGCACTCTGTGGACTCACTGCACTGCATCCCCAGTGGTGACAGTGCACTCTCTGGACTCACTGCAGTGCATCCCCAGTGGTGCCAGTGCACTCTCTGGACTCACTGAAGTGCATTCTCAGTGGTGCCAGTGCACTCTCCGGAGTCACAGCACTGCATCCCCAGTGGTGCCAGTGCACTCTCTGGACTCACTGCACTGCATCCCCAGTGGTGACAGTGCACTCTCTGGACTCACTGCAGTGCATCCCCAGTGGTGACAGTGCACTCTCTGGACTCACTGCAGTGCATCCCCAGTGGTGCCAGTGCACTCTCTGAACTCACTGCACTGCATCCCCAGTGGTGCCAGTGCAGTCTCTGGAGTAACTGCAGTGCATCCCCACTGGTGCCAAAGCACTCTCTGGACTCCCGGCACCGCATCCCCAGTGGTGCCAGTGCACTCTCTGGACTCACTAAACTGCATCCCCAGTGGTGCCAGTGCACTCTCTGGAGTCACAGCACTGCATCCCCAGTGGTGCCAGTGCACTCTCTGGACTCACTGCACTGCATCCCCAGTGGTGCCAGTGCACTCTGTGGACTCACTGCACTGCATCCCCAGTGGTGCCAGTGCACTCTCTGGACTCACTGCAGTGCATCCCCACTGGTGCCAGTGCACTCTCTGGACTCACTGCACTGCATCCCCAGTGGTGCCAGTGCAGTCTCTGGAGTAACTGCAGTGCATCCCCACTGGTGCCAAAGCACTCTCTGGACTCACTGCAGTGCATCCCCAGTGGTGCCACTGCACTCTCTGGACTCACTGCAGTGCATCCCCAGTGGTGCCAGTGCACTCTCTGGACTCATTGAAGTGCATTCTCAGTGGTGCCAGTGCACTCTCTGGACTCACTGCAGTGCATCCCCAGTGGTGCCAGTACACTTACTGGACTCACTGCACTGCATCCCCAGTGGTGCCAGTGCACTCTCTGGACTCACTAAACTGCATCACCAGTGGTGCCACTGCACTCTCTGGACTCACTGCACTGCTTCCCCAGTGGTGCCAGTGCACTCACTGGACTCACTGCAGTGCATTCCCACTGGTGCCAGTGCACTCTCTGGGCTCACTGCAGTGCATCCCCAGTGGTGCCAGTGCACTCTCTGGAGTCACAGCACTGCATCCCCAGTGGTACCAGTGCAAATCTCTGGACTCACTGCACTGCATCCCCAGTGGTGCCAGTGCACTCTCTGGACTCACTGCACTGCATCCCCAGTGGTGCCAGTGCAGTCTCTGGAGTAACTGCACTGCATCCCCACTGGTGCCAAAGCACTCTCTGGACTCCCAGCACCGCATCCCCAGTGGTGCCAGTGCACTCTCTGGACTCACTGCACTGCATGCCCAGTGGTGCCAGTGCACTCTCTGGACTCACTGTACTGCATACCCACTGGTGCCAGTGCACTCTGTGGACTCACTGTACTGCATCCCCAGTGGTGACAGTGCACTCTCTGGACTCACTGCAGTGCATCCCCAGTGGTGCCAGTGCACTCTCTGGACTCACTGCACTGCATCCCCAGTGGTGCCAGTGCACTCTCTTGACTCACTGCACTGAAGACCCAGTGGTGCCAGTGCACTCTCTGGACTCACTGCAGTGCATCCCCAGTGGTGCCAGTGCACTCTCTGGACTCACTGCACTGCATCCCCAGTGGTGCCAGTGCACTCTCTGGACTCACTGCAGGGCATCCCCAGTGGTGCCAGTGCACTGTCTGGACTCACTGCAGTGTATCCCCAGTGGTGCCAGTGCACTCTCTGGACTCACTGTACTGCACCCCCTGTGGTGCCAGTGCACTCACTGGACTGACTGCACTGCATCCCCAGTGGTGCCAGTGCACTCTCTGGACTCACTGCACTGCATCCCCACTGGTGCCAGTGTACTCTCTGGACTCACTGCACTGCATCCCCAGTGGTGCCAGTGCACTCACTGGACTCACTGGACACATCCCCAGTGGTGCCAGTGCACTCTCTGGACTCACTGCAGTGCATCCCCAGTGGTGCCAGTGCACTCTCTGGACTCACTGCAGTGCATCCCCAGTGGTGCCAGTGTACTCTCTGGACTCACTGCAGTGCATCCCCAGTGGTGCCAGTGCACTCTCTGGACTTACTGCACTGCATCCCCAGTAGTGCCAGTGCACTCTCTGGACTCACTGCACTGCATCCCCAGTGGTGCCAGTGCACTCACTGGATTCACTGCACTGCATCCCCAGTGGTGCCAGTGCACTCTCTGGACTCACTGCACTGCATCCCCAGTGGTGCCAGTGCAGTCTGTGGACTCACTGTACTGCATCCCCAGTGGTGACAGTGCACTCTCTGAACTCACTGCAGTGCATCCCCAGTGGTGCCAGTGCACTCTCTGGACTCACTGCAGTGCATCCCCAGTGGTGCCAGTGCACTCTCTGGACTCACTGCACTGCATCCCCAGTGGTGCCAGTGCACTCTCTTGAGTCACTGCACTGCATCCCCTGTGGTGCAAGAGCACTCTCTGGACTCACTGCAGTGCATCCCCAGTGGTGCCACTGCACTCTCTGGACTCACTGCAGTGCATCCCCAGTGGTGCCAGTGCACTCTCTGGACTCATTGAAGTGCATTCTCAGTGGTGCCAGTGCACTCTCTGGACTCACTGCACTGCATCCCCAGTGGTGCCAGTACACTCACTGGACTCACTGCACTGCATCCCCAGTGGTGCCAGTGCACTCTCTGGACTCACTGCAGTGCATCCCCAGTGGTGCCACTGCACTCTCTGGACTCACTGCAGTGCATCACCAGTGGTGCCAGTGCACTCACTGGACTCACTGCAGTGCATCCCCGCTGGTGCCAGTGCACTCTCTGGGCTCACTGCACTGCATCCCCAGTGGTGCCAGTGCACTCTCTGGACTCACTGCACTGCATCCCCAGTGGTGCCAGTGCGCTCTCTGGAGTCACAGCACTGCATCCCCAGTGGTGCCAGTGCACTCTCAGGACTCACTGCACTGCATCCCCAGTGGTGCCAGTGCACTCTCTGGACTCACTGCACTGCATCCCCGGTGGTGCCAGTGCACTCTCTGGACTCACTGCACTGCATCCCCAGTGGTGCCAGTGCACTCTCTGGACTCACTGCAGTGCATCCCCAGTGGTGCCAGTGCACTCTCTGGACTCACTGCAGTGCATCCCCACTGGTGCCAGTGCACTCTCTGGACTCACTGCACTGCATCCCCAGTGGTGCCAGTGCAGTCTCTGGAGTAACTACAGTGCATCCCCACTGGTGCCAAAGCACTCTCTGGACTCACTGCAGTGCATCCCCAGTGGTGCCACTGCACTCTCTGGTCTCACTGCAGTGCATCCCCAGTGGTGCCAGTGCACTCTCTGGACTCATTGAAGTGCATTCTCAGTGGTGCCAGTGCACTCTCTGGACTCACTGCAGTGCATCCCCAGTGGTGCCAGTACACTCACTGGACTCACTGCACTGCATCCCCAGTGGTGCCAGTGCACTCACTGGACTCACTGCAGTGCATCCCCGCTGGTGCCAGTGCACTCTCTGGGCTCACTGCAGTGCATCCCCAGTGGTGCCAGTGCACTCTCTGGACTCACTGCACTGCATCCCCAGTGGTGCCAGTGCGCTCTCTGGAGTCACAGCACTGCATCCCCAGTGGTGCCAGTGCAAATCTCTGGACTCACTGCACTGCATCCCCAGTGGTGCCAGTGCACTCTCTGGACTCACTGCACTGCATCCCCAGTGGTGCCAGTGCAGTCTCTGGAGTAACTGCACTGCATCCCCACTGGTGCCAAAGCACTCTCTGGACTCCCAGCACCGCATCCCCCGTGGTGCCAGTGCACTCTCTGGACTCACTGCACTGCATGCCCAGTGGTGCCAGTGCACTCTCTGGACTCACTGTACTGCATACCCACTGGTGCCAGTGCACTCTGTGGACTCACTGTACTGCATCCCCAGTGGTGCCAGTGCACTCTCTGGACTCACTGAAGTGCATCCCCAGTGGTGCCAGTGCACTCTCTGGACTCACTGCAGTGCATCCCCAGTGGTGCCAGTGCACTCTCTTGACTCACTGCACTGAAGCCCCAGTGGTGCCAGTGCACTCTCTGGACTCACTGCAGTGCATCCCCAGTGGTGCCAGTGCACTCTCTGGACTCACTGCACTGCATCCCCAGTGGTGCCAGTGCACTCTCTGGACTCACTGCAGGGCATCCCCAGTGGTGCCAGTGCACTGTCTGGACTCACTGCAGTGCATCCCCAGTGGTGCCAGTGCACTCTCTGGACTCACTGTACTGCACCCCCAGTGGTGCCAGTGCACTCACTGGACTGACTGCACTGCATCCCCAGTGGTGCCAGTGCACTCTCTGGACTCACTGCACTGCATCCCCACTGGTGCCAGTGTACTCTCTGGACTCACTGCACTGCATCCCCAGTGGTGCCAGTGCACTCACTGGACTCACTGGACACATCCCCAGTGGTGCCAGTGCACTCTCTGGACTCACTGCAGTGCATCCCCAGTGGTGCCAGTGCACTCTCTGGACTCACTGCACTGCATCCCCAGTGGTGCCAGTGTACTCTCAGGACTCACTGCAGTGCATCCCCAGTGGTGCCAGTGCACTCTCTGGACTCACTGCACTGCATCCCCACTGGTGCCAGTGCACTCTCTGGACTCACTGAAGTGCATCCCCAGTTGTGCCAGTGCACTCTCTGGACTCAATGCACTGCATCCCCAGTGGTGCCAGTGCACTCTCTGGACTCACTGCACTGCATCCCCAGTGGTGCCAGTGCAATCTCTGGATTCACTGTAGTGCATCCCCAGTGGTGCCAGTGCACTCTCTGGACTCACTGCAGTGCATCCCCAGTGGTGCCAGTGTACTCTCTGGACTCACTGCAGTGCATTCCCAGTGGTGCCAGTGCACTCTTTGGACTCACTGCACTGCAGCCCCATTGGTGCCAGTGCATTCTCTGGACTCACTGCACTGCATCACAGGTGGTGCCAGTGCACTCTCTGGACTCACTGCACTGCATCCCCAATGGTGCCAGTGCACTCTCTGGACTCACTGCACTGCATCCCCAGTGGTGCCAGTGCACTCTCTGCACTCACTTCTCTGCATTCCCAGTGGTGCCAGTGAAGTCTCTGGACTCACTGCACTGCATCCACAGTGGTGCCAGTGCAATCTCTGGACTCACTGCAGTGCATCACCAGTGGTGCCAGTGCACTCTCTGGACTCACTGCACTGCATCCCCAGTGGTGCCAGTGCACTCTCTGGACTCACTGCACTGCATCCCCAGTGGTGCCAGTGCACTCTCTGGACTCACTGCACTGTATCCCCAGTGGTGCCAGTGCACTCACTGGATTCACTGCAGTGCATCCCCAGTGGTGCCAGTGCACTCTCTGGACTCACTGCACTGCATCCCCAGTGGTGCCAGTGCACTCTCTGGACTCACTGCACTGCATCCCCAGTGGTGCCAGTGCAGTCTCTGGAGTAACTGCAGTGCATCCCCACTGGTGCCAAAGCACTCTCTGGACTCCCGGCACCGCATCCCCAGTGGTGCCAGTGCACTCTCTGGACTCACTGCACTGCATCCCCAGTGGTGCCAGTGCACTCTCTGGAGTCACAGCACTGCATCCCCAGTGGTGCCAGTGCACTCTCTGGACTCACTGAAGTGCATCCCCAGTGGTGCCAGTGCACTCTCTGGACTCACTGAAGTGCATTCTCAGTGGTGCCAGTGCACTCTCCGGAGTCACAGCACTGCATCCCCAGTGGTGCCAGTGCACTCTCTGGACTCACTGCACTGCATCCCCAGTGGTGACAGTGCACTCTCTGGACTCACTGCAGTGCATCCCCAGTGGTGCCAGTGCACTCTCTGAACTCACTGCACTGCATCCCCAGTGGTGCCAGTGCAGTCTCTGGAGTAACTGCAGTGCATCCCCACTGGTGCCAAAGCACTCTCTGGACTCCCGGCACCGCATCCCCAGTGGTGCCAGTGCACTCTCTGGACTCACTAAACTGCATCCCCAGTGGTGCCAGTGCACTCTCTGGAGTCACAGCACTGCATCCCCAGTGGTGCCAGTGCACTCTCTGGACTCACTGCACTGCATCCCCAGTGGTGCCAGTGCACTCTGTGGACTCACTGCACTGCATCCCCAGTGGTGCCAGTGCACTCTCTGGACTCACTGTAGTGCATCCCCAGTGGTGCCACTGCACTCTCTGGACTCACTGCAGTGCATCCCCAGTGGTGCCAGTGCACTCTCTGGACTCATTGAAGTGCATTCTCAGTGGTGCCAGTGCACTCTCTGGACTCACTGCAGTGCATCCCCAGTGGTGCCAGTACACTCACTGGACTCACTGCACTGCATCCCCAGTGGTGCCAGTGCACTCTCTGGACTCACTAAACTGCATCACCAGTGGTGCCACTGCACTCTCTGGACTCACTGCACTGCTTCCCCAGTGGTGCCAGTGCACTCACTGGACTCACTGCAGTGCATTCCCACTGGTGCCAGTGCACTCTCTGGGCTCACTGCAGTGCATCCCCAGTGGTGCCAGTGCACTCTCTGGAGTCACAGCACTGCATCCCCAGTGGTACCAGTGCAAATCTCTGGACTCACTGCACTGCATCCCCAGTGGTGCCAGTGCACTCTCTGGACTCACTGCACTGCATCCCCGGTGGTGCCAGTGCAGTCTCTGGAGTAACTGCACTGCATCCCCAGTGGTGCCAGTGCAGTCTGTGGACTCACTGTACTGCATCCCCAGTGGTGCCAGTGCACTCACTGGACTCACTGGACACATCCCCAGTGGTGCCAGTGCACTCTCTGGACTCACTAAACTGCATCACCAGTGGTGCCACTGCACTCTCTGGACTCACTGCACTGCTTCCCCAGTGGTGCCAGTGCACTCCCTGGAGTCACTGCACTGCATTCCCAGTGGTGCCAGTGCACTCTCTGGACTCACTGCAGTGCATCCCCAGTGGTGCCAGTGCACTCTCTGGACTCACTGCAGTGCATCCCCAGTGGTGCCAGTGTACTCTCTGGACTCACTGCAGTGCATCCCCAGTGGTGCCAGTGCACTCTCTGGACTCACTGCACTGCATCCCCACTGGTGCCAGTGCACTCTCTGGACTCACTGCACTGCATCCCCACTGGTGCCAGTGCACTCTCTGGACTCACTGAAGTGCATCCCCAGTGGTGCCAGTGCACTCTCTGGACTCACTGCAGTGCATCCCCAGTGGAGCCAGTGCACTCTCTGGACTCACTGCAGTGCATCCGCAGTGGTGCCATTGCACTCTCTGGACTCACTGCACTGCATCTCCAGTGGTGCCAGTGCACTCTCTGGACTCACTGCACTGCATCCCCAGTGCTGCCAGTGCACTCTCTTGAGTCACTGCACTGCATCCCCTGTGGTGCAAGAGCACTCTCTGGACTCATAGCAGTGCATCACCAGTGGTGCCAGTGCACTCTCTGGACTCACTGCACTGCATCACCAGTGGTGCCAGTGCACTCTCTGGACTCACTGCACTGCATCCCCAGTGGCGCTAGTGCACTGTGTGGACTCACTGTACTGCAACCCCAGTGGTGCCAGAGCACTCTCTGGACTCACTGCAGTGCATCCCCAGTGGTGCCAGTGCACTCTCAGGACTCACTGCACTGCATCCTCAGTGGTGCCAGTGCACTCTCTGGACTCACTGCACTGCATCCCCAGTAGTGACAGTGCACTCTCTGGACTCACTGCAGTGCATCCCCAGTGGTGCCAGTGCACTCTCTGGACTTACTGCACTGCATCCCCAGTGGTGCCAGTGCACTCTCTGGACTCACTGCACTGCATCCCCAGTGGTGCCAGTGCACTCACTGGATTCACTGCACTGCATCCCCAGTGGTGCCAGTGCACTCTCTGGACTCACTGCACTGCATCCCCAGTGGTGCCAGTGCAGTCTGTGGACTCACTGTACTGCATCCCCAGTGGTGACAGTGCACTCTCTGAACTCACTGCACTGCATCCCCAGTGGTGCCAGTGCACTCTCTGGACTCACTGCAGTGCATCCCCACTGGTGCCAGTGCACTCTCTGGACTCACTGCACTGCATCCCCAGTGGTGCCAGTGCAGTCTCTGGAGTAACTGCAGTGCATCCCCACTGGTGCCAAAGCACTCTCTGGACTCACTGCAGTGCATCCCCAGTGGTGCCACTGCACTCTCTGGACTCACTGCAGTGCATCCCCAGTGGTGCCAGTGCACTCTCTGGACTCATTGAAGTGCATTCTCAGTGGTGCCAGTGCACTCTCTGGACTCACTGCAGTGCATCCCCAGTGGTGCCAGTGCACTCTCTGGACTCACTAAACTGCATCACCAGTGGTGCCACTGCACTCTCTGGACTCACTGCACTGCATCCCCACTGGTGCCAGTGTACTCACTGGACTCACTGCACTGCATCCCCAGTGGTGCCAGTGCACTCTCTGGACTCACTAAACTGCATCACCAGTGGTGCCACTGCACTCTCTGGACTCACTGCAGTGCATCACCAGTGGTGCCAGTGCACTCACTGGACTCACTGCAGTGCATCCCCGCTGGTGCCAGTGCACTCTCTGGGCTCACTGCACTGCATCCCCAGTGGTGCCAGTGCACTCTCTGGACTCACTGCACTGCATCCCCAGTGGTGCCAGTGCGCTCTCTGGAGTCACAGCACTGCATCCCCAGTGGTGCCAGTGCAAATATCTGGACTCACTGCACTGCATCCCCAGTGGTGCCAGTGCACTCTCTGGACTCACTGCACTGCATCCCCGGTGGTGCCAGTGCACTCTCTGGACTCACGGCACTGCATCCCCAGTGGTGCCAGTGCACTCTGTGGACTCACTGTACTGCATCCCCAGTGGTGACAGTGCACTCTCTGGACTCACTGCAGTGCATCCCCAGTGGTGCCAGTGCACTCTCTGGACTCACTGCACTGCATCCCCACTGGTGCCAGTGCACTCTCTGGACTCACTGCACTGCATCCCCAGTGGTGCCAGTGCAGTCTCTGGAGTAACTGCAGTGCATCCCCACTGGTGCCAAAGCACTCTCTGGACTCACTGCAGTGCATCCCCAGTGGTGCCACTGCACTCTCTGGACTCACTGCAGTGCATCCCCAGTGGTGCCAGTGCACTCTCTAGACTCATTGAAGTGCATTCTCAGTGGTGCCAGTGCACTCTCTGGACTCACAGCAGTGCATCCCCAGTGGTGCCAGTACACTCACTGGACTCACTGCACTGCATCCCCAGTGGTGCCAGTGCACTCTCTGGACTCACTAAACTGCATCACCAGTGGTGCCTCTGAACTCTCTGGACTCACTGCACTGCTTCTCCAGTGGTGCCAGTGCACTCACTGGACTCACTGCAGTGCATCCCCGCTGGTGCCAGTGCACTCTCTGGGCTCACTGCAGTGCATCCCCAGTGGTGCCAGTGCACTCTCTGGACTCACTGCACTGCATCCCCAGTGGTGCCAGTGCGCTCTCTGGAGTCACAGCACTGCATCCCCAGTGGTGCCAGTGCAAATCTCTGGACTCACTGCACTGCATCCCAAGTGGTGCCAGTGCACTCTCTGGACTCACTGCACTGCATCCCCAGTGGTGCCAGTGCAGTCTCTGGAGTAACTGCACTGCATCCCCACTGGTGCCAAAGCACTCTCTGGACTCCCAGCACCGCATCCCCCGTGGTGCCAGTGCACTCTCTGGACTCACTGCACTGCATGCCCCAGTGGTGCCAGTGCACTCTCTGGACTCACTGTACTGCATACCCACTGGTGCCAGTGCACTCTGTGGACTCACTGTACTGCATCCCCAGTGGTGACAGTGCACTCTCTGGACTCACTGCAGTGCATCCCCAGTGGTGCCAGTGCACTCTCTGGACTCACTGCAGTGCATCCCCAGTGGTGCCAGTGCACTCTCTTGACTCACTGCACTGAAGCCCCAGTGTTGCCAGTGCACTCTCTGGACTCACTGCAGTGCATCCCCAGTGGTGCCAGTGCACTCTCTGAACTCACTGCACTGCATCCCCAGTGGTGCCAGTGCACTCTCTGGACTCACTGCAGGGCATCCCCAGTGGTGCCAGTGCACTGTCTGGACTCACAGCACTGCATCCCCAGTGGTGCCAGTGCACTCACTGGACTCACTGGACACATCCCCAGTGGTGCCAGTGCACTCTCTGGACTCACTGCAGTGCATCCCCAGTGGTGACAGTGCACTCTCTGGACTCACTGCAGTGCATCCCCAGTGGTGCCAGTGCACTCTCTGGACTCACTGCACTGCATCCCCAGTGGTGCCAGTGCAGTCTCTGGAGTAACTGCAGTGCATCCCCACTGGTGCCAAAGCACTCTCTGGACTCCCGGCACCGCATCCCCAGTGGTGCCAGTGCACTCTCTGGACTCACTAAACTGCATCCCCAGTGGTGCCAGTGCACTCTCTGGAGTCACAGCACTGCATCCCCAGTGGTGCCAGTGCACTCTCTGGACTCACTGAAGTGCATCCCCAGTGGTGCCAGTGCACTCTCTGGACTCACTGAAGTGCATTCTCAGTGGTGCTAGTGCACTCTCCGGAGTCACAGCACTGCATCCCCAGTGGTGCCAGTGCACTCTCTGGACTCACTGCACTGCATCCCCAGTGGTGACAGTGCACTCTCTGGACTCACTGCAGTGCATCCCCAGTGGTGCCAGTGCACTCTCTGAACTCACTGCACTGCATCCCCAGTGGTGCCAGGGCAGTCTCTGGAGTAACTGCAGTGCATCCCCACTGGTGCCAAAGCACTCTCTGGACTCCCGGCACCGCATCCCCAGTGGTGCCAGTGCACTCTCTGGACTCACTGCACTGCATCCCCAGTGGTGCCAGTGCACTCTCTGGAGTCACAGCACTGCATCCCCAGTGGTGCCAGTGCACTCTCTGGACTCACTGAAGTGCATCCCCAGTGGTGCCAGTGCACTCTCTGGACTCACTGAAGTGCATTCTCAGTGGTGCCAGTGCACTCTCTGGACTCACTTCAGTGCATCCCCAGTGGTGCCAGTACACTCTCTGGACTCACTGCAGTGCATCCCCAGTGGTGCCAGTGCACTCTCTGGACTCACTGCAGTGCATCCGCAGTGGTGCCATTGCACTCTCTGGACTCACTGCACTGCATCTCAAGTGGTGCCAGTGCACTCTCTACACTCACTGCACTGCATCCCCAGTGCTGCCAGTGCACTCTCTTGAGTCACTGCACTGCATCCCCTGTGGTGCAAGAGCACTCTCTGGACTCACAGCAGTGCATCACCAGTGGTGCCAGTGCACTCTCTGGACTCACTGCACTGCATCCCCAGTGGTGCCAGTGCACTCTCTGGACTCACTGCACTGCATCCCCAGTGGTGCTAGTGCACTGTGTGGACTCACTGTACTGCATCCCCAGTGGTGCCAGTGCAATCTCTGGACTCACTGCACTGCATCCCCAGTGGTGCCAGTGCACTCTCAGGACTCACTGCACTGCATCCCCAGTGGTGCCAGTGCACTCTCTGGACTCACTGCACTGCATCCCCAGTAGTGACAGTGCACTCTCTGGACTCACTGCAGTGCATCCCCAGTGGTGCCAGTGCAATCTCTGGACTCACTGCACTGCATCCCCAGTGGTGCCAGTGCACTCTCTGGACTCACTGCACTGCATCCCCGGTGGTGCCAGTGCAGTCTCTGGAGTAACTGCACTGCATCCCCACTGGTACCAAAGCACTCTCTGAACTCCCAGCACCGCATCCCCAGTGGTGCCAGTGCACTCTCTGGACTCACTGCACTGCATCCCCAGTGGTGCCAGTGCACTCTCTGGACTCACTGCACTGCATCCCCAGTGTTGCCAGTGCACTCTCTGGACTCACTGCAGTGCATCCCCAGTGTTGCCAGTGCACTCTCTGGACTCACTGCAGTGCATCCCCAGTGGTGCCAGTGCACTCTCTGGACTCACTGCACTGCATCCCCAGTGGTGCCAGTGCACTCTCTGGACTCACTGCACTGCATCCCCAGTGGTGCCAGTGCACTCACTGGACTTACTGCAGTGCATCCCCACTGGTGCCAGTGCACTCTCTGGGCTCACTGCAGTGCATCCCCAGTGGTGCCAGTGCACTCTCTGGACTCACTGAAGTGCATCCCCAGTGGTGCCAGTGCACTCTCTGGACTCACTGCACTGCATCCCCAGTGCTGCCAGTGCACTCTCTGGACTCACTGCACTGCATCCCCAGTAGTGCTAGTGCACTCTGTGGACTCACTGCAGTGCATCCCCAGTGGTGCCAGTGCACTCTCTGGACTCACTGCAGTGCATCCCCAGTGGTGCCAGTGCACTCTCTGGACTCACTGCAGTGCATCCCCAGTGGTGCCAGTGCACTCTCTGGACTCACTGCACTGCATCCCCAGTGGTGCCAGTGCAGTCTCTGGAGTAACTGCAGTGCATCCCCACTGGTGCCAAAGCACTCTCTGGACTCCCGGCACCGCATCCCCAGTGGTGCCAGTGCACTCTCTGGACTCACTGCACTGCATCCCCAGTGGTGCCAGTGCACTCTCTGGAGTCACAGCACTGCATCCCCAGTGGTGCCAGTGCACTCTCTGGACTCACTGCACTGCATCCCCAGTGGTGTCAGTGCACTCTCTGGACTCACTGAAGTGCATCCCCAGTGGTGCCAGTGCACTCTCTGGACTCACTGAAGTGCATTCTCAGTGGTGCCAGTGCACTCTCTGGACTCACTTCAGTGCATCCCCAGTGGTGCCAGTGCAATCTCTGGACTCACTGCAGTGCATCCCCAGTGGTGCCAGTGCACTCTCTGGAGTCACTGCAGTGCATCCCCAGTGGAGCAAGTGCACTCTCTGGACTCACTGCAGTGCATCACCAGTGGTGCCAGTGCACTCTCTGGACTCACTGCACTGCATCCCCAGTGGTGCCAGTGCACTCTCTGGACTCACTGCACTGCATCCCCAGTGGTGCTAGTGCACTGTGTGGACTCACTGTACTGCATCCCCAGTGGTGCCAGTGCAATCTCTGGACTCACTGCACTGCATCCCCAGTGGTGCCAGTGCACTCTCAGGACTCACTGCACTGCATCCCCAGTGGTGCCAGTGCACTCTCTGGACTCACTGCACTGCATCCCCAGTAGTGACAGTGCACTCTCTGGACTCACTGCAGTGCATCCCCAGTGGTGCCAGTGCACTCTCTGGACTCACTGCAGTGCATCCCCAGTGGTGCCAGTGTACTCTCTGGACTCATTGAAATGCATTCTCAGTGGTGCCAGTGCACTCTCTGGACTCACTGCAGTGCATCCCCAGTGGTGCCAGTGCACTCTCTGGACTCACTGCACTGCATCCCCAGTGGTGCCAGTGCAATCTCTGGACTCACTGCAGTGCATCCCCAGTGGTGCCAGTGCACTCTCTGGACTCACTGCACTGCATCCCCAGTGGTGCCAGTGCACTCTCTGGACTCACTGCAGTGCATCCCCACTGGTGCCAGTGCACTCTCTGGGCTCACTGCAGTGCATCCCCAGTGGTGCCAGTGCACTCTCTGGACTCACTGCACTGCATCCCCAGTGGTGCCAGTTCGCTCTCTGGAGTCACAGCACTGCATCCCCAGTGGTGCCAGTGCACTCTCTGGACTCACTGCACTGCATCCCCAGTGGTGCCAGTGCACTCTCTGGACTCACTGCACTGCATCCCCGGTGGTGCCAGTGCAATCTCTGGAGTAACTGCACTGCATCCCCAGTGGTGTCAGTGCACTCTCTGGACTCACTGCTCTGCATCCCCAGTGGTGCTAGTGCACTCTGGACTCACTGCAGTGCATCCCCAGTGGTGCCAGTGCACTCTCTGGACTCACTGCACCGCATTCCCACTGGTGTCAGTGCACTCTGTGGACTCACTGCACTGCATCCCCAGTGGTGTCAGTGCACTCTCTGGACTCCCGGCACCGTATCCCCAGTGGTGCCAGTGCATTCGCTGGACTCACGGCACTGCATCCACAGTGGTGCCAGTGCACTCTCTGGACTCACTGAAGTGCATTCTCAGTGGAGCCAGTGCACTCTCTGGACTCACTGCACTGCATCCCCAGTGGTGCCAGTGCACTCTCTGGACTCACTGCAGTGCATCCCAAGTGGTGCCAATGCACTCTCTGGACTCACTGCAGTGCATCCCCAGTGGTGCCAGTACACTCACTGGACTCACTGCACTGCATCCCCAGTGGTGCCAGTGCAGTCTCTGCACTCACTGAAGTGCATCTCCAGTGGTGCCAGAGCACTCTCTGGACTCACTGCAGTGCATCCCAGTGGTGCCAGTGCACTCTCTGGACACTCTGCACTGCATCCCCACTGGTGCCAGTGCACTCTCTGGACTCACTGCACTGCATCCCCAGTGGTGCCAGTGCACTCTCTGGACTCACTGCACTGCATCTCCAATGGTGCCAGTGCACTCTCTGGACTCACTGCACTGCATCCCCAGTGGTGCCAATGCACTCTCTGGACTCACTGCTGTGCATCCCCAGTGGTGCCAGTACACTCACTGGACTGACTGAAGTGCATTCCCAGTGGTGACATTGAAGTCTTTGGACTCACTGCACTCCATCCCCACTGGTGCCTTTGCACTCCCTGGACTCACTGCACTGCTCCAGCCGCGGCAGCCGCTCCAGCCGCGGTAGCCCTCCAGCCGTGGCAGCCGCTCCACTCGGTAGCGGCTGGAGCGGCTGCCGCGGCTGGAGCGGCTGCCGCGGATGGAGAGGCTGGCGCGGCTGGAGGGGCTGGAGCGGCTGCCGCGGCTGGAGGGGCTACCGCGGGGTTGACTCGGCTGGAGCGGATGCCGAGGCTGGAACGGCACTCTCTGGACTCACTGAAATGCATTCTCAGTGGTGCCAGTGCACTCTCTGGACTCACTGCAGTGCATCCCCAGTGGTGCCAGTGCACTCTCTGGACTCACTGCAGTGCATCCCCAGTGGTGCCATTGCACTCTCTGGACTCACTGCACCGCATTCCCACTGGTGCCAGTGCGCTCTCTGGACTCACTGCACTGCATCCCCAGTGGTGCCAGTGCGCTCTCAGGACTCACTGCAGGGCATCCCCAGTGGTGCCAGTGCACTCTCTGGACTCACTGCACTGCATCCCCAGTCCTGCCAGTGCACTCTCTTGACTCACTGCAGTGCATCCCCAGTGGTGCCAGTACACTCACTGGACTGACTGAAGTGCATCCCCAGTGGTGTCAGTGCACTCACTGGAGTCACTGCACTGCATCCCCAGTGGTGCAAGTGCACTCCCTGGACTCACTGCACTGCATTCCCAGTGGTGACAGTGAAGTCTTTGGACTCACTGCACTCCATCCCCACTGGTGCCTTTGCACTCCCTGGACTCACTGCACTGCTCCAGCCGCGGCAGCCGCTCCAGCCGCGGTAGCCCTCCAGCCGTGGCAGCCGCTCCACTCGGTAGCGGCTGGAGCGGCTGCCGCGGCTGGAGCGGCTGCCGCGGATGGAGAGGCTGGCGAGGCTGGAGGGGCTGGAGCGGCTGCCGCGGCTGGAGCGGCTGGAGCGGCTGCCGCGGCTGGAGCGTCTGCCGCGGCTGGAGGGCCTACCGCGGGGTTGACTCGGCTGGAGCGGATACCGAGGCTGGAACGGCACTCTCTGGACTCACTGAAATGCATTCTCAGTGGTGCCAGTGCACTCTCTGGACTCACTGCTCTGCATCCCCAGTGGTGCTAGTGCACTCTGGACTCACTGCAGTGCATCCCCAGTGGTGCCAGTGCACTCTCTGGACTCACTGCACCGCATTCCCACTGGTGTCAGTGCACTCTGTGGACTCACTGCACTGCATCCCCAGTGGTGTCAGTGCACTCTCTGGACTCCCGGCACCGTATCCCCAGTGGTGCCAGTGCATTCGCTGGACTCACGGCACTGCATGCACAGTGGTGCCAGTGCACTCTCTGGACTCACTGAAGTGCATTCTCAGTGGAGCCAGTGCACTCTCTGGACTCACTGCACTGCATCCCCAGTGGTGCCAGTGCACTCTCTGGACTCACTGCAGTGCATCCCAAGTGGTGCCAATGCACTCTCTGGACTCACTGCAGTGCATCCCCAGTGGTGCCAGTACACTCACTGGACTCACTGCACTGCATCCCCAGTGGTGCCAGTGCAGTCTCTGCACTCACTGAAGTGCATCTCCAGTGGTGCCAGAGCACTCTCTGGACTCACTGCAGTGCATCCCAGTGGTGCCAGTGCACTCTCTGGACACTCTGCACTGCATCCCCACTGGTGCCAGTGCACTCTCTGGACTCACTGCACTGCATCCCCAGTGGTGCCAGTGCACTCTCTGGACTCACTGCACTGCATCTCCAATGGTGCCAGTGCACTCTCTGGACTCACTGCACTGCATCCCCAGTGGTGCCAATGCACTCTCTGGACTCACTGCTGTGCATCCCCAGTGGTGCCAGTACACTCACTGGACTGACTGAAGTGCATTCCCAGTGGTGACATTGAAGTCTTTGGACTCACTGCACTCCATCCCCACTGGTGCCTTTGCACTCCCTGGACTCACTGCACTGCTCCAGCCGCGGCAGCCGCTCCAGCCGCGGTAGCCCTCCAGCCGTGGCAGCCGCTCCACTCGGTAGCGGCTGGAGCGGCTGCCGCGGCTGGAGCGGCTGCCGCGGCTGGAGCGGCTGCCGCGGCTGGAGCGGCTGGAGCGGCTGCCGCGGCTGGAGCGGCTGCCGCGGATGGAGAGGCTGGCGCGGCTGGAGGGGCTGGAGCGGCTGCCGCGGCTGGAGGGGCTGGAGCGGCTGCCGCGGCTGGAGGGGCTGGAGCGTCTGCCGCGGCTGGAGGGCCTACCGCGGGGTTGACTCGGCTGGAGCGGATACCGAGGCTGGAACGGCACTCTCTGGACTCACTTAAGTGCATTCTCAGTGGAGCCAGTGCACTCTCTGGACTCACTGCACTGCATCCCCAGTGGTGCCAGTGCACTCTCTGGACTCACTGCAGTGCATCCCAAGTGGTGCCAATGCACTCTCTGGACTCACTGCAGTGCATCCCCAGTGGTGCCAGTACACTCACTGGACTCACTGCACTGCATCCCCAGTGGTGCCAGTGCAGTCTCTGCACTCACTGAAGTGCATCTCCAGTGGTGCCAGAGCACTCTCTGGACTCACTGCAGTGCATCCCAGTGGTGCCAGTGCACTCTCTGGACACTCTGCACTGCATCCCCACTGGTGCCAGTGCACTCTCTGGACTCACTGCACTGCATCCCCAGTGGTGCCAGTGCACTCTCTGGACTCACTGCACTGCATCTCCAATGGTGCCAGTGCACTCTCTGGACTCACTGCACTGCATCCCCAGTGGTGCCAATGCACTCTCTGGACTCACTGCTGTGCATCCCCAGTGGTGCCAGTACACTCACTGGACTGACTGAAGTGCATTCCCAGTGGTGACATTGAAGTCTTTGGACTCACTGCACTCCATCCCCACTGGTGCCTTTGCACTCCCTGGACTCACTGCACTGCTCCAGCCGCGGCAGCCGCTCCAGCCGCGGTAGCCCTCCAGCCGTGGCAGCCGCTCCACTCGGTAGCGGCTGGAGCGGCTGCCGCGGCTGGAGCGGCTGGAGCGGCTGCCGCGGCTGGAGCGGCTGCCGCGGATGGAGAGGCTGGCGCGGCTGGAGGGGCTGGAGCGGCTGCCGCGGCTGGAGCGGCTGCCGCGGCTGGAGCGTCTGCCGCGGCTGGAGGGGCTACCGCGGATGGAGAGGCTGGCGCGGCTGGAGCGGCTGCCGCGGATGGAGAGGCTGGCGCGGCTGGAGGGGCTGGAGCGGCTGCCGCGGCTGGAGGGGCTACCGCGGGGTTGACTCGGCTGGAGCGGATGCCGAGGCTGGAACGGCACTCTCTGGACTCACTGAAATGCATTCTCAGTGGTGCCAGTGCACTCTCTGGACTCACTGCAGTGCATCCCCAGTGGTGCCAGTGCACTCTCTGGACTCACTGCAGTGCATCCCCAGTGGTGCCATTGCACTCTCTGGACTCACTGCACCGCATTCCCACTGGTGCCAGTGCGCTCTCTGGACTCACTGCACTGCATCCCCAGTGGTGCCAGTGCGCTCTCAGGACTCACTGCAGGGCATCCCCAGTGGTGCCAGTGCACTCTCTGGACTCACTGCACTGCATCCCCAGTCCTGCCAGTGCACTCTCTTGACTCACTGCAGTGCATCCCCAGTGGTGCCAGTACACTCACTGGACTGACTGAAGTGCATCCCCAGTGGTGTCAGTGCACTCACTGGAGTCACTGCACTGCATCCCCAGTGGTGCAAGTGCACTCCCTGGACTCACTGCACTGCATTCCCAGTGGTGACAGTGAAGTCTTTGGACTCACTGCACTCCATCCCCACTGGTGCCTTTGCACTCCCTGGACTCACTGCACTGCTCCAGCCGCGGCAGCCGCTCCAGCCGCGGTAGCCCTCCAGCCGTGGCAGCCGCTCCACTCGGTAGCGGCTGGAGCGGCTGCCGCGGTTGGAGCGGCTGGAGCGGCTGCCGCGGCTGGAGCGGCTGCCGCGGATGGAGAGGCTGGCGAGGCTGGAGGGGCTGGAGCGGCTGCCGCGGCTGGAGCGGCTGGAGCGGCTGCCGCGGCTGGAGCGTCTGCCGCGGCTGGAGGGCCTACCGCGGGGTTGACTCGGCTGGAGCGGATACCGAGGCTGGAACGGCACTCTCTGGACTCACTGAAATGCATTCTCAGTGGTGCCAGTGCACTCTCTGGACTCACTGCTCTGCATCCCCAGTGGTGCTAGTGCACTCTGGACTCACTGCAGTGCATCCCCAGTGGTGCCAGTGCACTCTCTGGACTCACTGCACCGCATTCCCACTGGTGTCAGTGCACTCTGTGGACTCACTGCACTGCATCCCCAGTGGTGTCAGTGCACTCTCTGGACTCCCGGCACCGTATCCCCAGTGGTGCCAGTGCATTCGCTGGACTCACGGCACTGCATGCACAGTGGTGCCAGTGCACTCTCTGGACTCACTGAAGTGCATTCTCAGTGGAGCCAGTGCACTCTCTGGACTCACTGCACTGCATCCCCAGTGGTGCCAGTGCACTCTCTGGACTCACTGCAGTGCATCCCAAGTGGTGCCAATGCACTCTCTGGACTCACTGCAGTGCATCCCCAGTGGTGCCAGTACACTCACTGGACTCACTGCACTGCATCCCCAGTGGTGCCAGTGCAGTCTCTGCACTCACTGAAGTGCATCTCCAGTGGTGCCAGAGCACTCTCTGGACTCACTGCAGTGCATCCCAGTGGTGCCAGTGCACTCTCTGGACACTCTGCACTGCATCCCCACTGGTGCCAGTGCACTCTCTGGACTCACTGCACTGCATCCCCAGTGGTGCCAGTGCACTCTCTGGACTCACTGCACTGCATCTCCAATGGTGCCAGTGCACTCTCTGGACTCACTGCACTGCATCCCCAGTGGTGCCAATGCACTCTCTGGACTCACTGCTGTGCATCCCCAGTGGTGCCAGTACACTCACTGGACTGACTGAAGTGCATTCCCAGTGGTGACATTGAAGTCTTTGGACTCACTGCACTCCATCCCCACTGGTGCCTTTGCACTCCCTGGACTCACTGCACTGCTCCAGCCGCGGCAGCCGCTCCAGCCGCGGTAGCCCTCCAGCCGTGGCAGCCGCTCCACTCGGTAGCGGCTGGAGCGGCTGCCGCGGCTGGAGCGGCTGCCGCGGCTGGAGCGGCTGCCGCGGCTGGAGCGGCTGGAGCGGCTGCCGCGGCTGGAGCGGCTGCCGCGGATGGAGAGGCTGGCGCGGCTGGAGGGGCTGGAGCGGCTGCCGCGGCTGGAGGGGCTGGAGCGGCTGCCGCGGCTGGAGGGGCTGGAGCGTCTGCCGCGGCTGGAGGGCCTACCGCGGGGTTGACTCGGCTGGAGCGGATACCGAGGCTGGAACGGCACTCTCTGGACTCACTTAAGTGCATTCTCAGTGGAGCCAGTGCACTCTCTGGACTCACTGCACTGCATCCCCAGTGGTGCCAGTGCACTCTCTGGACTCACTGCAGTGCATCCCAAGTGGTGCCAATGCACTCTCTGGACTCACTGCAGTGCATCCCCAGTGGTGCCAGTACACTCACTGGACTCACTGCACTGCATCCCCAGTGGTGCCAGTGCAGTCTCTGCACTCACTGAAGTGCATCTCCAGTGGTGCCAGAGCACTCTCTGGACTCACTGCAGTGCATCCCAGTGGTGCCAGTGCACTCTCTGGACACTCTGCACTGCATCCCCACTGGTGCCAGTGCACTCTCTGGACTCACTGCACTGCATCCCCAGTGGTGCCAGTGCACTCTCTGGACTCACTGCACTGCATCTCCAATGGTGCCAGTGCACTCTCTGGACTCACTGCACTGCATCCCCAGTGGTGCCAATGCACTCTCTGGACTCACTGCTGTGCATCCCCAGTGGTGCCAGTACACTCACTGGACTGACTGAAGTGCATTCCCAGTGGTGACATTGAAGTCTTTGGACTCACTGCACTCCATCCCCACTGGTGCCTTTGCACTCCCTGGACTCACTGCACTGCTCCAGCCGCGGCAGCCGCTCCAGCCGCGGTAGCCCTCCAGCCGTGGCAGCCGCTCCACTCGGTAGCGGCTGGAGCGGCTGCCGCGGCTGGAGCGGCTGGAGCGGCTGCCGCGGCTGGAGCGGCTGCCGCGGATGGAGAGGCTGGCGCGGCTGGAGGGGCTGGAGCGGCTGCCGCGGCTGGAGCGGCTGCCGCGGCTGGAGCGTCTGCCGCGGCTGGAGGGGCTACCGCGGGGTTGACTCGGCTGGAGCGGATGCCGAGGCTGGAACGGCACTCTCTGGACTCACTGAAATGCATTCTCAGTGGTGCCAGTGCACTCTCTGGACTCACTGCTCTGCATCCCCAGTGGTGCTAGTGCACTCTCTGGACTCACTGCAGTGCATCCCCAGTGGTGCCATTGCACTCTCTGGACTCACTGCACCGCATTCCCACTGGTGCCAGTGCGCTCTCTGGACTCACTGCACTGCATCCCCAGTGGTGCCAGTGCGCTCTCAGGACTCACTGCAGGGCATCCCCAGTGGTGCCAGTGCACTCTCTGGACTCACTGCACTGCATCCCCAGTCCTGCCAGTGCACTCTCTTGACTCACTGCAGTGCATCCCCAGTGGTGCCAGTACACTCACTGGACTGACTGAAGTGCATCCCCAGTGGTGTCAGTGCACTCACTGGAGTCACTGCACTGCATCCCCAGTGGTGCAAGTGCACTCCCTGGACTCACTGCACTGCATTCCCAGTGGTGACAGTGAAGTCTTTGGACTCACTGCACTCCATCCCCACTGGTGCCTTTGCACTCCCTGGACTCACTGCACTGCTCCAGCCGCGGCAGCCGCTCCAGCCGCGGTAGCCCTCCAGCCGTGGCAGCCGCTCCACTCGGTAGCGGCTGGAGCGGCTGCCGCGGTTGGAGCGGCTGGAGCGGCTGCCGCGGCTGGAGCGGCTGCCGCGGATGGAGAGGCTGGCGCGGCTGGAGGGGCTGGAGCGGCTGCCGCGGCTGGAGCGGCTGGAGCGGCTGCCGCGGCTGGAGCGTCTGCCGCGGCTGGAGGGGCTACCGCGGGGTTGACTCGGCTGGAGCGGATGCCGAGGCTGGAACGGCACTCTCTGGACTCACTGAAATGCATTCTCAGTGGTGCCAGTGCACTCTCTGGACTCACTGCTCTGCATCCCCAGTGGTGCTAGTGCACTCTCTGGACTCACTGCAGTGCATCCCCAGTGGTGCCATTGCACTCTCTGGACTCACTGCACCGCATTCCCACTGGTGCCAGTGCGCTCTCTGGACTCACTGCACTGCATCCCCAGTGGTGCCAGTGCGCTCTCAGGACTCACTGCAGGGCATCCCCAGTGGTGCCAGTGCACTCTCTGGACTCACTGCACTGCATCCCCAGTCCTGCCAGTGCACTCTCTTGACTCACTGCAGTGCATCCCCAGTGGTGCCAGTACACTCACTGGACTGACTGAAGTGCATCCCCAGTGGTGTCAGTGCACTCACTGGAGTCACTGCACTGCATCCCCAGTGGTGCAAGTGCACTCCCTGGACTCACTGCACTGCATTCCCAGTGGTGACAGTGAAGTCTTTGGACTCACTGCACTCCATCCCCACTGGTGCCTTTGCACTCCCTGGACTCACTGCACTGCTCCAGCCGCGGCAGCCGCTCCAGCCGCGGTAGCCCTCCAGCCGTGGCAGCCGCTCCACTCGGTAGCGGCTGGAGCGGCTGCCGCGGTTGGAGCGGCTGGAGCGGCTGCCGCGGCTGGAGCGGCTGCCGCGGATGGAGAGGCTGGCGAGGCTGGAGGGGCTGGAGCGGCTGCCGCGGCTGGAGCGGCTGGAGCGGCTGCCGCGGCTGGAGCGTCTGCCGCGGCTGGAGGGCCTACCGCGGGGTTGACTCGGCTGGAGCGGATACCGAGGCTGGAACGGCACTCTCTGGACTCACTGAAATGCATTCTCAGTGGTGCCAGTGCACTCTCTGGACTCACTGCTCTGCATCCCCAGTGGTGCTAGTGCACTCTGGACTCACTGCAGTGCATCCCCAGTGGTGCCAGTGCACTCTCTGGACTCACTGCACCGCATTCCCACTGGTGTCAGTGCACTCTGTGGACTCACTGCACTGCATCCCCAGTGGTGTCAGTGCACTCTCTGGACTCCCGGCACCGTATCCCCAGTGGTGCCAGTGCATTCGCTGGACTCACGGCACTGCATCCACAGTGGTGCCAGTGCACTCTCTGGACTCACTGAAGTGCATTCTCAGTGGAGCCAGTGCACTCTCTGGACTCACTGCACTGCATCCCCAGTGGTGCCAGTGCACTCTCTGGACTCACTGCAGTGCATCCCCAGTGGTGCCAGTACACTCACTGGACTCACTGCACTGCATCCCCAGTGGTGCCAGTGCAGTCTCTGCACTCACTGAAGTGCATCTCCAGTGGTGCCAGAGCACTCTCTGGACTCACTGCAGTGCATCCCAGTGGTGCCAGTGCACTCTCTGGACACTCTGCACTGCATCCCCACTGGTGCCAGTGCACTCTCTGGACTCACTGCACTGCATCCCCAGTGGTGCCAATGCACTCTCTGGACTCACTGCACTGCATCTCCAATGGTGCCAGTGCACTCTCTGGACTCACTGCACTGCATCCCCAGTGGTGCCTTTGCACTCCCTGGACTCACTGCACTGCTCCAGCCGCGGCAGCCGCTCCAGCCGCGGTAGCCCTCCAGCCGTGGCAGCCGCTCCACTCGGTAGCGGCTGGAGCGGCTGCCGCGGCTGGAGCGGCTGGAGCGGCTGCCGCGGCTGGAGCGGCTGCCGCGGATGGAGAGGCTGGCGCGGCTGGAGGGGCTGGAGCGGCTGCCGCGGCTGGAGCGGCTGGAGCGGCTGCCGCGGCTGGAGCGTCTGCCGCGGCTGGAGGGGCTACCGCGGGGTTGACTCGGCTGGAGCGGATGCCGAGGCTGGAACGGCACTCTCTGGACTCACTGAAATGCATTCTCAGTGGTGCCAGTGCACTCTCTGGACTCACTGCAGTGCATCCCAAGTGGTGCCAATGCACTCTCTGGACTCACTGCAGTGCATCCCCAGTGGTGCCAGTACACTCACTGGACTCACTGCACTGCATCCCCAGTGGTGCCAGTGCAGTCTCTGCACTCACTGAAGTGCATCTCCAGTGGTGCCAGAGCACTCTCTGGACTCACTGCAGTGCATCCCAGTGGTGCCAGTGCACTCTCTGGACACTCTGCACTGCATCCCCACTGGTGCCAGTGCACTCTCTGGACTCACTGCACTGCATCCCCAGTGGTGCCAGTGCACTCTCTGGACTCACTGCACTGCATCTCCAATGGTGCCAGTGCACTCTCTGGACTCACTGCACTGCATCCCCAGTGGTGCCAATGCACTCTCTGGACTCACTGCTGTGCATCCCCAGTGGTGCCAGTACACTCACTGGACTGACTGAAGTGCATTCCCAGTGGTGACATTGAAGTCTTTGGACTCACTGCACTCCATCCCCACTGGTGCCTTTGCACTCCCTGGACTCACTGCACTGCTCCAGCCGCGGCAGCCGCTCCAGCCGCGGTAGCCCTCCAGCCGTGGCAGCCGCTCCACTCGGTAGCGGCTGGAGCGGCTGCCGCGGTTGGAGCGGCTGGAGCGGCTGCCGCGGCTGGAGCGGCTGCCGCGGATGGAGAGGCTGGCGAGGCTGGAGGGGCTGGAGCGGCTGCCGCGGCTGGAGCGGCTGGAGCGGCTGCCGCGGCTGGAGCGTCTGCCGCGGCTGGAGGGCCTACCGCGGGGTTGACTCGGCTGGAGCGGATACCGAGGCTGGAACGGCACTCTCTGGACTCACTGAAATGCATTCTCAGTGGTGCCAGTGCACTCTCTGGACTCACTGCTCTGCATCCCCAGTGGTGCTAGTGCACTCTGGACTCACTGCAGTGCATCCCCAGTGGTGCCAGTGCACTCTCTGGACTCACTGCACCGCATTCCCACTGGTGTCAGTGCACTCTGTGGACTCACTGCACTGCATCCCCAGTGGTGTCAGTGCACTCTCTGGACTCCCGGCACCGTATCCCCAGTGGTGCCAGTGCATTCGCTGGACTCACGGCACTGCATCCACAGTGGTGCCAGTGCACTCTCTGGACTCACTGAAGTGCATTCTCAGTGGAGCCAGTGCACTCTCTGGACTCACTGCACTGCATCCCCAGTGGTGCCAGTGCACTCTCTGGACTCACTGCAGTGCATCCCAAGTGGTGCCAATGCACTCTCTGGACTCACTGCAGTGCATCCCCAGTGGTGCCAGTACACTCACTGGACTCACTGCACTGCATCCCCAGTGGTGCCAGTGCAGTCTCTGCACTCACTGAAGTGCATCTCCAGTGGTGCCAGAGCACTCTCTGGACTCACTGCAGTGCATCACCTGTGGTGCCAGTGCACTCTCTGGACACTCTGCACTGCATCCCCACTGGTGCCAGTGCACTCTCTGGACTCACTGCACTGCATCCCCAGTGGTGCCAGTGCACTCTCTGGACTCACTGCACTGCATCTCCAATGGTGCCAGTGCACTCTCTGGACTCACTGCACTGCATCCCCAGTGGTGCCAATGCACTCTCTGGACTCACTGCTGTGCATCCCCAGTGGTGCCAGTACACTCACTGGACTGACTGAAGTGCATTCCCAGTGGTGACATTGAAGTCTTTGGACTCACTGCACTCCATCCCCACTGGTGCCTTTGCACTCCCTGGACTCACTGCACTGCTCCAGCCGCGGCAGCCGCTCCAGCCGCGGTAGCCCTCCAGCCGTGGCAGCCGCTCCACTCGGTAGCGGCTGGAGCGGCTGCCGCGGCTGGAGCGGCTGCCGCGGCTGGAGCGGCTGCCGCGGATGGAGAGGCTGGCGCGGCTGGAGGGGCTGGAGCGGCTGCCGCGGCTGGAGCGGCTGGAGCGGCTGCCGCGGCTGGAGCGTCTGCCGCGGCTGGAGGGGCTACCGCGGGGTTGACTCGGCTGGAGCGGATGCCGAGGCTGGAACGGCACTCTCTGGACTCACTGAAATGCATTCTCAGTGGTGCCAGTGCACTCTCTGGACTCACTGCTCTGCATCCCCAGTGGTGCTAGTGCACTCTCTGGACTCACTGCAGTGCATCCCCAGTGGTGCCATTGCACTCTCTGGACTCACTGCACCGCATTCCCACTGGTGCCAGTGCGCTCTCTGGACTCACTGCACTGCATCCCCAGTGGTGCCAGTGCGCTCTCAGGACTCACTGCAGGGCATCCCCAGTGGTGCCAGTGCACTCTCTGGACTCACTGCACTGCATCCCCAGTCCTGCCAGTGCACTCTCTTGACTCACTGCAGTGCATCCCCAGTGGTGCCAGTACACTCACTGGACTGACTGAAGTGCATCCCCAGTGGTGCCAGTGCACTCTCTGGACTCACAGCACTGCATGCCCAGTGGTGCCAGTGCACTCTCTGGACTCACTGCATTGCATCCTCAGTGGTGCCAGTGCACTCTCTGGACTCACTGCACTGCATCCCCAGTCCTGCCAGTGCACTCTCTGGACTCACTGCACTGCATCCCCAATGGTGCCAGTGCACTCTCTGGACTCACTGCACTGCTCCAGCCGCGGCAGCCTCTCCAGGCGCACCAGCCGCGGCATCCGCTCCAGCCTCGGCATCCGCTCCAGCCGCGTTAACCGCTCCAGCCGCGGTAGCTCCTCCAGCCGCGCCAGCCGCTCCAGCCGCGGCAGCCGCTCCAGCCGCTCCAGCCGCGGCATCCGCTCCAGCCGCTCCAGCCGCGGCAGCCGCTCCAACCGCGGCAGCCGCTCCAGTCGCGGCAGCCGCTCCAGCCGCTCCAGCCGCGGCAGCCGCTCCAGCCGCTACCGAGTGGAGCGGCTGCCACGGCTGGAGGGCTACCGCGGCTGGAGCGGCTGCCGCGGCTGGAGAGGCTGGCGCGGCTGGAGGGGCTGGAGCGGCTGCCGCGGCTGGAGCGGCTGCCGCGGCTGCCGCGGCTGGAGCGTCTGCCGCGGCTGGAGGGGCTACCGCGGGGTTGACTCGGCTGGAGCGGATGCCGAGGCTGGAACGGCACTCTCTGGACTCACTGAAATGCATTCTCAGTGGTGCCAGTGCACTCTCTGGACTCACTGCTCTGCATCCCCAGTGGTGCTAGTGCACTCTCTGGACTCACTGCAGTGCATCCCCAGTGGTGCCATTGCACTCTCTGGACTCACTGCACCGCATTCCCACTGGTGCCAGTGCGCTCTCTGGACTCACTGCACTGCATCCCCAGTGGTGCCAGTGCGCTCTCAGGACTCACTGCAGGGCATCCCCAGTGGTGCCAGTGCACTCTCTGGACTCACTGCACTGCATCCCCAGTCCTGCCAGTGCACTCTCTTGACTCACTGCAGTGCATCCCCAGTGGTGCCAGTACACTCACTGGACTGACTGAAGTGCATCCCCAGTGGTGTCAGTGCACTCACTGGAGTCACTGCACTGCATCCCCAGTGGTGCAAGTGCACTCCCTGGACTCACTGCACTGCATTCCCAGTGGTGACAGTGAAGTCTTTGGACTCACTGCACTCCATCCCCACTGGTGCCTTTGCACTCCCTGGACTCACTGCACTGCTCCAGCCGCGGCAGCCGCTCCAGCCGCGGTAGCCCTCCAGCCGTGGCAGCCGCTCCACTCGGTAGCGGCTGGAGCGGCTGCCGCGGTTGGAGCGGCTGGAGCGGCTGCCGCGGCTGGAGCGGCTGCCGCGGATGGAGAGGCTGGCGAGGCTGGAGGGGCTGGAGCGGCTGCCGCGGCTGGAGCGGCTGGAGCGGCTGCCGCGGCTGGAGCGTCTGCCGCGGCTGGAGGGCCTACCGCGGGGTTGACTCGGCTGGAGCGGATACCGAGGCTGGAACGGCACTCTCTGGACTCACTGAAATGCATTCTCAGTGGTGCCAGTGCACTCTCTGGACTCACTGCTCTGCATCCCCAGTGGTGCTAGTGCACTCTGGACTCACTGCAGTGCATCCCCAGTGGTGCCAGTGCACTCTCTGGACTCACTGCACCGCATTCCCACTGGTGTCAGTGCACTCTGTGGACTCACTGCACTGCATCCCCAGTGGTGTCAGTGCACTCTCTGGACTCCCGGCACCGTATCCCCAGTGGTGCCAGTGCATTCGCTGGACTCACGGCACTGCATCCACAGTGGTGCCAGTGCACTCTCTGGACTCACTGAAGTGCATTCTCAGTGGAGCCAGTGCACTCTCTGGACTCACTGCACTGCATCCCCAGTGGTGCCAGTGCACTCTCTGGACTCACTGCAGTGCATCCCAAGTGGTGCCAATGCACTCTCTGGACTCACTGCAGTGCATCCCCAGTGGTGCCAGTACACTCACTGGACTCACTGCACTGCATCCCCAGTGGTGCCAGTGCAGTCTCTGCACTCACTGAAGTGCATCTCCAGTGGTGCCAGAGCACTCTCTGGACTCACTGCAGTGCATCCCAGTGGTGCCAGTGCACTCTCTGGACACTCTGCACTGCATCCCCACTGGTGCCAGTGCACTCTCTGGACTCACTGCACTGCATCCCCAGTGGTGCCAGTGCACTCTCTGGACTCACTGCACTGCATCTCCAATGGTGCCAGTGCACTCTCTGGACTCACTGCACTGCATCCCCAGTGGTGCCAATGCACTCTCTGGACTCACTGCTGTGCATCCCCAGTGGTGCCAGTACACTCACTGGACTGACTGAAGTGCATTCCCAGTGGTGACATTGAAGTCTTTGGACTCACTGCACTCCATCCCCACTGGTGCCTTTGCACTCCCTGGACTCACTGCACTGCTCCAGCCGCGGCAGCCGCTCCAGCCGCGGTAGCCCTCCAGCCGTGGCAGCCGCTCCACTCGGTAGCGGCTGGAGCGGCTGCCGCGGCTGGAGCGGCTGGAGCGGCTGCCGCGGCTGGAGCGGCTGCCGCGGATGGAGAGGCTGGCGCGGCTGGAGGGGCTGGAGCGGCTGCCGCGGCTGGAGCGGCTGGAGCGGCTGCCGCGGCTGGAGCGTCTGCCGCGGCTGGAGGGGCTACCGCGGGGTTGACTCGGCTGGAGCGGATGCCGAGGCTGGAACGGCACTCTCTGGACTCACTGAAATGCATTCTCAGTGGTGCCAGTGCACTCTCTGGACTCACTGCTCTGCATCCCCAGTGGTGCTAGTGCACTCTCTGGACTCACTGCAGTGCATCCCCAGTGGTGCCATTGCACTCTCTGGACTCACTGCACCGCATTCCCACTGGTGCCAGTGCGCTCTCTGGACTCACTGCACTGCATCCCCAGTGGTGCCAGTGCGCTCTCAGGACTCACTGCAGGGCATCCCCAGTGGTGCCAGTACACTCACTGGACTGACTGAAGTGCATCCCCAGTGGTGTCAGTGCACTCACTGGAGTCACTGCACTGCATCCCCAGTGGTGCAAGTGCACTCCCTGGACTCACTGCACTGCATTCCCAGTGGTGACAGTGAAGTCTTTGGACTCACTGCACTCCATCCCCACTGGTGCCTTTGCACTCCCTGGACTCACTGCACTGCTCCAGCCGCGGCAGCCGCTCCAGCCGCGGTAGCCCTCCAGCCGTGGCAGCCGCTCCACTCGGTAGCGGCTGGAGCGGCTGCCGCGGTTGGAGCGGCTGGAGCGGCTGCCGCGGCTGGAGCGGCTGCCGCGGATGGAGAGGCTGGCGAGGCTGGAGGGGCTGGAGCGGCTGCCGCGGCTGGAGCGGCTGGAGCGGCTGCCGCGGCTGGAGCGTCTGCCGCGGCTGGAGGGCCTACCGCGGGGTTGACTCGGCTGGAGCGGATACCGAGGCTGGAACGGCACTCTCTGGACTCACTGAAATGCATTCTCAGTGGTGCCAGTGCACTCTCTGGACTCACTGCTCTGCATCCCCAGTGGTGCTAGTGCACTCTGGACTCACTGCAGTGCATCCCCAGTGGTGCCAGTGCACTCTCTGGACTCACTGCACCGCATTCCCACTGGTGTCAGTGCACTCTGTGGACTCACTGCACTGCATCCCCAGTGGTGTCAGTGCACTCTCTGGACTCCCGGCACCGTATCCCCAGTGGTGCCAGTGCATTCGCTGGACTCACGGCACTGCATCCACAGTGGTGCCAGTGCACTCTCTGGACTCACTGAAGTGCATTCTCAGTGGAGCCAGTGCACTCTCTGGACTCACTGCACTGCATCCCCAGTGGTGCCAGTGCACTCTCTGGACTCACTGCAGTGCATCCCAAGTGGTGCCAATGCACTCTCTGGACTCACTGCAGTGCATCCCCAGTGGTGCCAGTACACTCACTGGACTCACTGCACTGCATCCCCAGTGGTGCCAGTGCAGTCTCTGCACTCACTGAAGTGCATCTCCAGTGGTGCCAGAGCACTCTCTGGACTCACTGCAGTGCATCCCAGTGGTGCCAGTGCACTCTCTGGACACTCTGCACTGCATCCCCACTGGTGCCAGTGCACTCTCTGGACTCACTGCACTGCATCCCCAGTGGTGCCAGTGCACTCTCTGGACTCACTGCACTGCATCTCCAATGGTGCCAGTGCACTCTCTGGACTCACTGCACTGCATCCCCAGTGGTGCCAATGCACTCTCTGGACTCACTGCTGTGCATCCCCAGTGGTGCCAGTACACTCACTGGACTGACTGAAGTGCATTCCCAGTGGTGACATTGAAGTCTTTGGACTCACTGCACTCCATCCCCACTGGTGCCTTTGCACTCCCTGGACTCACTGCACTGCTCCAGCCGCGGCAGCCGCTCCAGCCGCGGTAGCCCTCCAGCCGTGGCAGCCGCTCCACTCGGTAGCGGCTGGAGCGGCTGCCGCGGCTGGAGCGGCTGGAGCGGCTGCCGCGGCTGGAGCGGCTGCCGCGGATGGAGAGGCTGGCGCGGCTGGAGGGGCTGGAGCGGCTGCCGCGGCTGGAGCGGCTGGAGCGGCTGCCGCGGCTGGAGCGTCTGCCGCGGCTGGAGGGGCTACCGCGGGGTTGACTCGGCTGGAGCGGATGCCGAGGCTGGAACGGCACTCTCTGGACTCACTGAAATGCATTCTCAGTGGTGCCAGTGCACTCTCTGGACTCACTGCTCTGCATCCCCAGTGGTGCTAGTGCACTCTCTGGACTCACTGCAGTGCATCCCCAGTGGTGCCATTGCACTCTCTGGACTCACTGCACCGCATTCCCACTGGTGCCAGTGCGCTCTCTGGACTCACTGCACTGCATCCCCAGTGGTGCCAGTGCGCTCTCAGGACTCACTGCAGGGCATCCCCAGTGGTGCCAGTGCACTCTCTGGACTCACTGCACTGCATCCCCAGTCCTGCCAGTGCACTCTCTTGACTCACTGCAGTGCATCCCCAGTGGTGCCAGTACACTCACTGGACTGACTGAAGTGCATCCCCAGTGGTGTCAGTGCACTCACTGGAGTCACTGCACTGCATCCCCAGTGGTGCAAGTGCACTCCCTGGACTCACTGCACTGCATTCCCAGTGGTGACAGTGAAGTCTTTGGACTCACTGCACTCCATCCCCACTGGTGCCTTTGCACTCCCTGGACTCACTGCACTGCTCCAGCCGCGGCAGCCGCTCCAGCCGCGGTAGCCCTCCAGCCGTGGCAGCCGCTCCACTCGGTAGCGGCTGGAGCGGCTGCCGCGGCTGGAGCGGCTGCCGCGGCTGGAGCGGCTGCCGCGGATGGAGAGGCTGGCGCGGCTGGAGGGGCTGGAGCGGCTGCCGCGGCTGGAGCGGCTGGAGCGGCTGCCGCGGCTGGAGCGTCTGCCGCGGCTGGAGGGGCTACCGCGGGGTTGACTCGGCTGGAGCGGATGCCGAGGCTGGAACGGCACTCTCTGGACTCACTGAAATGCATTCTCAGTGGTGCCAGTGCACTCTCTGGACTCACTGCTCTGCATCCCCAGTGGTGCTAGTGCACTCTCTGGACTCACTGCAGTGCATCCCCAGTGGTGCCATTGCACTCTCTGGACTCACTGCACCGCATTCCCACTGGTGCCAGTGCGCTCTCTGGACTCACTGCACTGCATCCCCAGTGGTGCCAGTGCGCTCTCAGGACTCACTGCAGGGCATCCCCAGTGGTGCCAGTGCACTCTCTGGACTCACTGCACTGCATCCCCAGTCCTGCCAGTGCACTCTCTTGACTCACTGCAGTGCATCCCCAGTGGTGCCAGTACACTCACTGGACTGACTGAAGTGCATCCCCAGTGGTGCCAGTGCACTCTCTGGACTCACAGCACTGCATGCCCAGTGGTGCCAGTGCACTCTCTGGACTCACTGCATTGCATCCTCAGTGGTGCCAGTGCACTCTCTGGACTCACTGCACTGCATCCCCAGTCCTGCCAGTGCACTCTCTGGACTCACTGCACTGCATCCCCAATGGTGCCAGTGCACTCTCTGGACTCACTGCACTGCTCCAGCCGCGGCAGCCTCTCCAGGCGCACCAGCCGCGGCATCCGCTCCAGCCTCGGCATCCGCTCCAGCCGCGTTAACCGCTCCAGCCGCGGTAGCTCCTCCAGCCGCGCCAGCCGCTCCAGCCGCGGCAGCCGCTCCAGCCGCTCCAGCCGCGGCATCCGCTCCAGCCGCTCCAGCCGCGGCAGCCGCTCCAACCGCGGCAGCCGCTCCAGTCGCGGCAGCCGCTCCAGCCGCTCCAGCCGCGGCAGCCGCTCCAGCCGCTCCAGCCGCGGCAGCCGCTCCAGCCGCTACCGAGTGGAGCGGCTGCCACGGCTGGAGGGCTACCGCGGCTGGAGCGGCTGCCGCGGCTGGAGAGGCTGGCGCGGCTGGAGGGGCTGGAGCGGCTGCCGCGGCTGGAGCGGCTGGAGCGGCTGCCGCGGCTGGAGCGTCTGCCGCGGCTGGAGGGGCTACCGCGGGGTTGACTCGGCTGGAGCGGATGCCGAGGCTGGAACGGCACTCTCTGGACTCACTGAAATGCATTCTCAGTGGTGCCAGTGCACTCTCTGGACTCACTGCTCTGCATCCCCAGTGGTGCTAGTGCACTCTCTGGACTCACTGCAGTGCATCCCCAGTGGTGCCATTGCACTCTCTGGACTCACTGCACCGCATTCCCACTGGTGCCAGTGCGCTCTCTGGACTCACTGCACTGCATCCCCAGTGGTGCCAGTGCGCTCTCAGGACTCACTGCAGGGCATCCCCAGTGGTGCCAGTGCACTCTCTGGACTCACTGCAGGGCATCCCCAGTCCTGCCAGTGCACTCTCTGGACTCACTGCAGTGCATCCCCAGTGGTGCCAGTACACTCACTGGACTGACTGAAGTGCATCCCCAGTGGTGTCAGTGCACTCACTGGAGTCACTGCACTGCATCCCCAGTGGTGCAAGTGCACTCCCTGGACTCACTGCACTGCATTCCCAGTGGTGACAGTGAAGTCTTTGGACTCACTGCACTCCATCCCCACTGGTGCCTTTGCACTCCCTGGACTCACTGCACTGCTCCAGCCGCGGCAGCCGCTCCAGCCGCGGTAGCCCTCCAGCCGTGGCAGCCGCTCCACTCGGTAGCGGCTGGAGCGGCTGCCGCGGTTGGAGCGGCTGGAGCGGCTGCCGCGGCTGGAGCGGCTGCCGCGGATGGAGAGGCTGGCGAGGCTGGAGGGGCTGGAGCGGCTGCCGCGGCTGGAGCGGCTGGAGCGGCTGCCGCGGCTGGAGCGTCTGCCGCGGCTGGAGGGCCTACCGCGGGGTTGACTCGGCTGGAGCGGATACCGAGGCTGGAACGGCACTCTCTGGACTCACTGAAATGCATTCTCAGTGGTGCCAGTGCACTCTCTGGACTCACTGCTCTGCATCCCCAGTGGTGCTAGTGCACTCTGGACTCACTGCAGTGCATCCCCAGTGGTGCCAGTGCACTCTCTGGACTCACTGCACCGCATTCCCACTGGTGTCAGTGCACTCTGTGGACTCACTGCACTGCATCCCCAGTGGTGTCAGTGCACTCTCTGGACTCCCGGCACCGTATCCCCAGTGGTGCCAGTGCATTCGCTGGACTCACGGCACTGCATCCACAGTGGTGCCAGTGCACTCTCTGGACTCACTGAAGTGCATTCTCAGTGGAGCCAGTGCACTCTCTGGACTCACTGCACTGCATCCCCAGTGGTGCCAGTGCACTCTCTGGACTCACTGCAGTGCATCCCAAGTGGTGCCAATGCACTCTCTGGACTCACTGCAGTGCATCCCCAGTGGTGCCAGTACACTCACTGGACTCACTGCACTGCATCCCCAGTGGTGCCAGTGCAGTCTCTGCACTCACTGAATTGCATCTCCAGTGGTGCCAGAGCACTCTCTGGACTCACTGCAGTGCATCCCAGTGGTGCCAGTGCACTCTCTGGACACTCTGCACTGCATCCCCACTGGTGCCAGTGCACTCTCTGGACTCACTGCACTGCATCCCCAGTGGTGCCAGTGCACTCTCTGGACTCACGGCACTGCATCTCCAATGGTGCCAGTGCACTCTCTGGACTCACTGCACTGCATCCCCAGTGGTGCCAATGCACTCTCTGGACTCACTGCTGTGCATCCCCAGTGGTGCCAGTACACTCACTGGACTGACTGAAGTGCATTCCCAGTGGTGACATTGAAGTCTTTGGACTCACTGCACTCCATCCCCACTGGTGCCTTTGCACTCCCTGGACTCACTGCACTGCTCCAGCCGCGGCAGCCGCTCCAGCCGCGGTAGCCCTCCAGCCGTGGCAGCCGCTCCACTCGGTAGCGGCTGGAGCGGCTGCCGCGGCTGGAGCGGCTGGAGCGGCTGCCGCGGCTGGAGCGGCTGCCGCGGATGGAGAGGCTGGCGCGGCTGGAGGGGCTGGAGCGGCTGCCGCGGCTGGAGCGGCTGGAGCGGCTGCCGCGGCTGGAGCGTCTGCCGCGGCTGGAGGGGCTACCGCGGGGTTGACTCGGCTGGAGCGGATGCCGAGGCTGGAACGGCACTCTCTGGACTCACTGAAATGCATTCTCAGTGGTGCCAGTGCACTCTCTGGACTCACTGCTCTGCATCCCCAGTGGTGCTAGTGCACTCTCTGGACTCACTGCAGTGCATCCCCAGTGGTGCCATTGCACTCTCTGGACTCACTGCACCGCATTCCCACTGGTGCCAGTGCGCTCTCTGGACTCACTGCACTGCATCCCCAGTGGTGCCAGTGCGCTCTCAGGACTCACTGCAGGGCATCCCCAGTGGTGCCAGTGCACTCTCTGGACTCACTGCACTGCATCCCCAGTCCTGCCAGTGCACTCTCTTGACTCACTGCAGTGCATCCCCAGTGGTGCCAGTACACTCACTGGACTGACTGAAGTGCATCCCCAGTGGTGTCAGTGCACTCACTGGAGTCACTGCACTGCATCCCCAGTGGTGCAAGTGCACTCCCTGGACTCACTGCACTGCATTCCCAGTGGTGACAGTGAAGTCTTTGGACTCACTGCACTCCATCCCCACTGGTGCCTTTGCACTCCCTGGACTCACTGCACTGCTCCAGCCGCGGCAGCCGCTCCAGCCGCGGTAGCCCTCCAGCCGTGGCAGCCGCTCCACTCGGTAGCGGCTGGAGCGGCTGCCGCGGTTGGAGCGGCTGGAGCGGCTGCCGCGGCTGGAGCGGCTGCCGCGGATGGAGAGGCTGGCGAGGCTGGAGGGGCTGGAGCGGCTGCCGCGGCTGGAGCGGCTGGAGCGGCTGCCGCGGCTGGAGCGTCTGCCGCGGCTGGAGGGCCTACCGCGGGGTTGACTCGGCTGGAGCGGATACCGAGGCTGGAACGGCACTCTCTGGACTCACTGAAATGCATTCTCAGTGGTGCCAGTGCACTCTCTGGACTCACTGCTCTGCATCCCCAGTGGTGCTAGTGCACTCTGGACTCACTGCAGTGCATCCCCAGTGGTGCCAGTGCACTCTCTGGACTCACTGCACCGCATTCCCACTGGTGTCAGTGCACTCTGTGGACTCACTGCACTGCATCCCCAGTGGTGTCAGTGCACTCTCTGGACTCCCGGCATCGTATCCGCAGTGGTGCCAGTGCATTCGCTGGACTCACGGCACTGCATCCACAGTGGTGCCAGTGCACTCTCTGGACTCACTGAAGTGCATTCTCAGTGGAGCCAGTGCACTCTCTGGACTCACTGCACTGCATCCCCAGTGGTGCCAGTGCACTCTCTGGACTCACTGCAGTGCATCCCAAGTGGTGCCAATGCACTCTCTGGACTCACTGCAGTGCATCCCCAGTGGTGCCAGTACACTCACTGGACTCACTGCACTGCATCCCCAGTGGTGCCAGTGCAGTCTCTGCACTCACTGAAGTGCATCTCCAGTGGTGCCAGAGCACTCTCTGGACTCACTGCAGTGCATCCCAGTGGTGCCAGTGCACTCTCTGGACACTCTGCACTGCATCCCCACTGGTGCCAGTGCACTCTCTGGACTCACTGCACTGCATCCCCAGTGGTGCCAGTGCACTCTCTGGACTCACTGCACTGCATCTCCAATGGTGCCAGTGCACTCTCTGGACTCACTGCACTGCATCCCCAGTGGTGCCAATGCACTCTCTGGACTCACTGCTGTGCATCCCCAGTGGTGCCAGTACACTCACTGGACTGACTGAAGTGCATTCCCAGTGGTGACATTGAAGTCTTTGGACTCACTGCACTCCATCCCCACTGGTGCCTTTGCACTCCCTGGACTCACTGCACTGCTCCAGCCGCGGCAGCCGCTCCAGCCGCGGTAGCCCTCCAGCCGTGGCAGCCGCTCCACTCGGTAGCGGCTGGAGCGGCTGCCGCGGCTGGAGCGGCTGGAGCGGCTGCCGCGGCTGGAGCGGCTGCCGCGGATGGAGAGGCTGGCGCGGCTGGAGGGGCTGGAGCGGCTGCCGCGGCTGGAGCGGCTGGAGCGGCTGCCGCGGCTGGAGCGTCTGCCGCGGCTGGAGGGGCTACCGCGGGGTTGACTCGGCTGGAGCGGATGCCGAGGCTGGAACGGCACTCTCTGGACTCACTGAAATGCATTCTCAGTGGTGCCAGTGCACTCTCTGGACTCACTGCTCTGCATCCCCAGTGGTGCTAGTGCACTCTCTGGACTCACTGCAGTGCATCCCCAGTGGTGCCATTGCACTCTCTGGACTCACTGCACCGCATTCCCACTGGTGCCAGTGCGCTCTCTGGACTCACTGCACTGCATCCCCAGTGGTGCCAGTGCGCTCTCAGGACTCACTGCAGGGCATCCCCAGTGGTGCCAGTGCACTCTCTGGACTCACTGCACTGCATCCCCAGTCCTGCCAGTGCACTCTCTTGACTCACTGCAGTGCATCCCCAGTGGTGCCAGTACACTCACTGGACTGACTGAAGTGCATCCCCAGTGGTGTCAGTGCACTCACTGGAGTCACTGCACTGCATCCCCAGTGGTGCAAGTGCACTCCCTGGACTCACTGCACTGCATTCCCAGTGGTGACAGTGAAGTCTTTGGACTCACTGCACTCCATCCCCACTGGTGCCTTTGCACTCCCTGGACTCACTGCACTGCTCCAGCCGCGGCAGCCGCTCCAGCCGCGGTAGCCCTCCAGCCGTGGCAGCCGCTCCACTCGGTAGCGGCTGGAGCGGCTGCCGCGGTTGGAGCGGCTGGAGCGGCTGCCGCGGCTGGAGCGGCTGCCGCGGATGGAGAGGCTGGCGAGGCTGGAGGGGCTGGAGCGGCTGCCGCGGCTGGAGCGGCTGGAGCGGCTGCCGCGGCTGGAGCGTCTGCCGCGGCTGGAGGGCCTACCGCGGGGTTGACTCGGCTGGAGCGGATACCGAGGCTGGAACGGCACTCTCTGGACTCACTGAAATGCATTCTCAGTGGTGCCAGTGCACTCTCTGGACTCACTGCTCTGCATCCCCAGTGGTGCTAGTGCACTCTGGACTCACTGCAGTGCATCCCCAGTGGTGCCAGTGCACTCTCTGGACTCACTGCACCGCATTCCCACTGGTGTCAGTGCACTCTGTGGACTCACTGCACTGCATCCCCAGTGGTGTCAGTGCACTCTCTGGACTCCCGGCACCGTATCCCCAGTGGTGCCAGTGCATTCGCTGGACTCACGGCACTGCATCCACAGTGGTGCCAGTGCACTCTCTGGACTCACTGAAGTGCATTCTCAGTGGAGCCAGTGCACTCTCTGGACTCACTGCACTGCATCCCCAGTGGTGCCAGTGCACTCTCTGGACTCACTGCAGTGCATCCCAAGTGGTGCCAATGCACTCTCTGGACTCACTGCAGTGCATCCCCAGTGGTGCCAGTACACTCACTGGACTCACTGCACTGCATCCCCAGTGGTGCCAGTGCAGTCTCTGCACTCACTGAAGTGCATCTCCAGTGGTGCCAGAGCACTCTCTGGACTCACTGCAGTGCATCACCTGTGGTGCCAGTGCACTCTCTGGACACTCTGCACTGCATCCCCACTGGTGCCAGTGCACTCTCTGGACTCACTGCACTGCATCCCCAGTGGTGCCAGTGCACTCTCTGGACTCACTGCACTGCATCTCCAATGGTGCCAGTGCACTCTCTGGACTCACTGCACTGCATCCCCAGTGGTGCCAATGCACTCTCTGGACTCACTGCTGTGCATCCCCAGTGGTGCCAGTACACTCACTGGACTGACTGAAGTGCATTCCCAGTGGTGACATTGAAGTCTTTGGACTCACTGCACTCCATCCCCACTGGTGCCTTTGCACTCCCTGGACTCACTGCACTGCTCCAGCCGCGGCAGCCGCTCCAGCCGCGGTAGCCCTCCAGCCGTGGCAGCCGCTCCACTCGGTAGCGGCTGGAGCGGCTGCCGCGGCTGGAGCGGCTGCCGCGGCTGGAGCGGCTGCCGCGGATGGAGAGGCTGGCGCGGCTGGAGGGGCTGGAGCGGCTGCCGCGGCTGGAGCGGCTGGAGCGGCTGCCGCGGCTGGAGCGTCTGCCGCGGCTGGAGGGGCTACCGCGGGGTTGACTCGGCTGGAGCGGATGCCGAGGCTGGAACGGCACTCTCTGGACTCACTGAAATGCATTCTCAGTGGTGCCAGTGCACTCTCTGGACTCACTGCTCTGCATCCCCAGTGGTGCTAGTGCACTCTCTGGACTCACTGCAGTGCATCCCCAGTGGTGCCATTGCACTCTCTGGACTCACTGCACCGCATTCCCACTGGTGCCAGTGCGCTCTCTGGACTCACTGCACTGCATCCCCAGTGGTGCCAGTGCGCTCTCAGGACTCACTGCAGGGCATCCCCAGTGGTGCCAGTGCACTCTCTGGACTCACTGCACTGCATCCCCAGTCCTGCCAGTGCACTCTCTTGACTCACTGCAGTGCATCCCCAGTGGTGCCAGTACACTCACTGGACTGACTGAAGTGCATCCCCAGTGGTGCCAGTGCACTCTCTGGACTCACAGCACTGCATGCCCAGTGGTGCCAGTGCACTCTCTGGACTCACTGCATTGCATCCTCAGTGGTGCCAGTGCACTCTCTGGACTCACTGCACTGCATCCCCAGTCCTGCCAGTGCACTCTCTGGACTCACTGCACTGCATCCCCAATGGTGCCAGTGCACTCTCTGGACTCACTGCACTGCTCCAGCCGCGGCAGCCTCTCCAGGCGCACCAGCCGCGGCATCCGCTCCAGCCTCGGCATCCGCTCCAGCCGCGTTAACCGCTCCAGCCGCGGTAGCTCCTCCAGCCGCGCCAGCCGCTCCAGCCGCGGCAGCCGCTCCAGCCGCTCCAGCCGCGGCATCCGCTCCAGCCGCTCCAGCCGCGGCAGCCGCTCCAACCGCGGCAGCCGCTCCAGTCGCGGCAGCCGCTCCAGCCGCTCCAGCCGCGGCAGCCGCTCCAGCCGCTACCGAGTGGAGCGGCTGCCACGGCTGGAGGGCTACCGCGGCTGGAGCGGCTGCCGCGGCTGGAGAGGCTGGCGCGGCTGGAGGGGCTGGAGCGGCTGCCGCGGCTGGAGCGGCTGGAGCGGCTGCCGCGGCTGGAGCGTCTGCCGCGGCTGGAGGGGCTACCGCGGGGTTGACTCGGCTGGAGCGGATGCCGAGGCTGGAACGGCACTCTCTGGACTCACTGAAATGCATTCTCAGTGGTGCCAGTGCACTCTCTGGACTCACTGCAGTGCATCCCCAGTGGTGCCAGTGCACTCTCTGGACTCACTGCACTGCATCCCCAGTCCTGCCAGTGCACTCTCTTGACTCACTGCAGTGCATCCCCAGTGGTGCCAGTACACTCACTGGACTGACTGAAGTGCATCCCCAGTGGTGTCAGTGCACTCACTGGAGTCACTGCACTGCATCCCCAGTGGTGCAAGTGCACTCCCTGGACTCACTGCACTGCATTCCCAGTGGTGACAGTGAAGTCTTTGGACTCACTGCACTCCATCCCCACTGGTGCCTTTGCACTCCCTGGACTCACTGCACTGCTCCAGCCGCGGCAGCCGCTCCAGCCGCGGTAGCCCTCCAGCCGTGGCAGCCGCTCCACTCGGTAGCGGCTGGAGCGGCTGCCGCGGTTGGAGCGGCTGGAGCGGCTGCCGCGGCTGGAGCGGCTGCCGCGGATGGAGAGGCTGGCGAGGCTGGAGGGGCTGGAGCGGCTGCCGCGGCTGGAGCGGCTGGAGCGGCTGCCGCGGCTGGAGCGTCTGCCGCGGCTGGAGGGCCTACCGCGGGGTTGACTCGGCTGGAGCGGATACCGAGGCTGGAACGGCACTCTCTGGACTCACTGAAATGCATTCTCAGTGGTGCCAGTGCACTCTCTGGACTCACTGCTCTGCATCCCCAGTGGTGCTAGTGCACTCTGGACTCACTGCAGTGCATCCCCAGTGGTGCCAGTGCACTCTCTGGACTCACTGCAGTGCATCCCCAGTGGTGCCAGTGCATTCGCTGGACTCACGGCACTGCATCCACAGTGGTGCCAGTGCACTCTCTGGACTCACTGAAGTGCATTCTCAGTGGAGCCAGTGCACTCTCTGGACTCACTGCACTGCATCCCCAGTGGTGCCAGTGCACTCTCTGGACTCACTGCAGTGCATCCCAAGTGGTGCCAATGCACTCTCTGGACTCACTGCAGTGCATCCCCAGTGGTGCCAGTACACTCACTGGACTCACTGCACTGCATCCCCAGTGGTGCCAGTGCAGTCTCTGCACTCACTGAAGTGCATCTCCAGTGGTGCCAGAGCACTCTCTGGACTCACTGCAGTGCATCACCTGTGGTGCCAGTGCACTCTCTGGACACTCTGCACTGCATCCCCACTGGTGCCAGTGCACTCTCTGGACTCACTGCACTGCATCCCCAGTGGTGCCAGTGCACTCTCTGGACTCACTGCACTGCATCTCCAATGGTGCCAGTGCACTCTCTGGACTCACTGCACTGCATCCCCAGTGGTGCCAATGCACTCTCTGGACTCACTGCTGTGCATCCCCAGTGGTGCCAGTACACTCACTGGACTGACTGAAGTGCATTCCCAGTGGTGACATTGAAGTCTTTGGACTCACTGCACTCCATCCCCACTGGTGCCTTTGCACTCCCTGGACTCACTGCACTGCTCCAGCCGCGGCAGCCGCTCCAGCCGCGGTAGCCCTCCAGCCGTGGCAGCCGCTCCACTCGGTAGCGGCTGGAGCGGCTGCCGCGGCTGGAGCGGCTGCCGCGGCTGGAGCGGCTGCCGCGGATGGAGAGGCTGGCGCGGCTGGAGGGGCTGGAGCGGCTGCCGCGGCTGGAGCGGCTGGAGCGGCTGCCGCGGCTGGAGCGTCTGCCGCGGCTGGAGGGGCTACCGCGGGGTTGACTCGGCTGGAGCGGATGCCGAGGCTGGAACGGCACTCTCTGGACTCACTGAAATGCATTCTCAGTGGTGCCAGTGCACTCTCTGGACTCACTGCTCTGCATCCCCAGTGGTGCTAGTGCACTCTCTGGACTCACTGCAGTGCATCCCCAGTGGTGCCATTGCACTCTCTGGACTCACTGCACCGCATTCCCACTGGTGCCAGTGCGCTCTCTGGACTCACTGCACTGCATCCCCAGTGGTGCCAGTGCGCTCTCAGGACTCACTGCAGGGCATCCCCAGTGGTGCCAGTGCACTCTCTGGACTCACTGCACTGCATCCCCAGTCCTGCCAGTGCACTCTCTTGACTCACTGCAGTGCATCCCCAGTGGTGCCAGTACACTCACTGGACTGACTGAAGTGCATCCCCAGTGGTGCCAGTGCACTCTCTGGACTCACAGCACTGCATGCCCAGTGGTGCCAGTGCACTCTCTGGACTCACTGCATTGCATCCTCAGTGGTGCCAGTGCACTCTCTGGACTCACTGCACTGCATCCCCAGTCCTGCCAGTGCACTCTCTGGACTCACTGCACTGCATCCCCAATGGTGCCAGTGCACTCTCTGGACTCACTGCACTGCTCCAGCCGCGGCAGCCTCTCCAGGCGCACCAGCCGCGGCATCCGCTCCAGCCTCGGCATCCGCTCCAGCCGCGTTAACCGCTCCAGCCGCGGTAGCTCCTCCAGCCGCGCCAGCCGCTCCAGCCGCGGCAGCCGCTCCAGCCGCTCCAGCCGCGGCATCCGCTCCAGCCGCTCCAGCCGCGGCAGCCGCTCCAACCGCGGCAGCCGCTCCAGTCGCGGCAGCCGCTCCAGCCGCTCCAGCCGCGGCAGCCGCTCCAGCCGCTACCGAGTGGAGCGGCTGCCACGGCTGGAGGGCTACCGCGGCTGGAGCGGCTGCCGCGGCTGGAGAGGCTGGCGCGGCTGGAGGGGCTGGAGCGGCTGCCGCGGCTGGAGCGGCTGGAGCGGCTGCCGCGGCTGGAGCGTCTGCCGCGGCTGGAGGGGCTACCGCGGGGTTGACTCGGCTGGAGCGGATGCCGAGGCTGGAACGGCACTCTCTGGACTCACTGAAATGCATTCTCAGTGGTGCCAGTGCACTCTCTGGACTCACTGCAGTGCATCCCCAGTGGTGCCAGTGCACTCTCTGGACTCACTGCACTGCATCCCCAGTCCTGCCAGTGCACTCTCTTGACTCACTGCAGTGCATCCCCAGTGGTGCCAGTACACTCACTGGACTGACTGAAGTGCATCCCCAGTGGTGTCAGTGCACTCACTGGAGTCACTGCACTGCATCCCCAGTGGTGCAAGTGCACTCCCTGGACTCACTGCACTGCATTCCCAGTGGTGACAGTGAAGTCTTTGGACTCACTGCACTCCATCCCCACTGGTGCCTTTGCACTCCCTGGACTCACTGCACTGCTCCAGCCGCGGCAGCCGCTCCAGCCGCGGTAGCCCTCCAGCCGTGGCAGCCGCTCCACTCGGTAGCGGCTGGAGCGGCTGCCGCGGTTGGAGCGGCTGGAGCGGCTGCCGCGGCTGGAGCGGCTGCCGCGGATGGAGAGGCTGGCGAGGCTGGAGGGGCTGGAGCGGCTGCCGCGGCTGGAGCGGCTGGAGCGGCTGCCGCGGCTGGAGCGTCTGCCGCGGCTGGAGGGCCTACCGCGGGGTTGACTCGGCTGGAGCGGATACCGAGGCTGGAACGGCACTCTCTGGACTCACTGAAATGCATTCTCAGTGGTGCCAGTGCACTCTCTGGACTCACTGCTCTGCATCCCCAGTGGTGCTAGTGCACTCTGGACTCACTGCAGTGCATCCCCAGTGGTGCCAGTGCACTCTCTGGACTCACTGCACCGCATTCCCACTGGTGTCAGTGCACTCTGTGGACTCACTGCACTGCATCCCCAGTGGTGTCAGTGCACTCTCTGGACTCCCGGCACCGTATCCCCAGTGGTGCCAGTGCATTCGCTGGACTCACGGCACTGCATCCACAGTGGTGCCAGTGCACTCTCTGGACTCACTGAAGTGCATTCTCAGTGGAGCCAGTGCACTCTCTGGACTCACTGCACTGCATCCCCAGTGGTGCCAGTGCACTCTCTGGACTCACTGCAGTGCATCCCAAGTGGTGCCAATGCACTCTCTGGACTCACTGCAGTGCATCCCCAGTGGTGCCAGTACACTCACTGGACTCACTGCACTGCATCCCCAGTGGTGCCAGTGCAGTCTCTGCACTCACTGAAGTGCATCTCCAGTGGTGCCAGAGCACTCTCTGGACTCACTGCAGTGCATCACCTGTGGTGCCAGTGCACTCTCTGGACACTCTGCACTGCATCCCCACTGGTGCCAGTGCACTCTCTGGACTCACTGCACTGCATCCCCAGTGGTGCCAGTGCACTCTCTGGACTCACTGCACTGCATCTCCAATGGTGCCAGTGCACTCTCTGGACTCACTGCACTGCATCCCCAGTGGTGCCAATGCACTCTCTGGACTCACTGCTGTGCATCCCCAGTGGTGCCAGTACACTCACTGGACTGACTGAAGTGCATTCCCAGTGGTGACATTGAAGTCTTTGGACTCACTGCACTCCATCCCCACTGGTGCCTTTGCACTCCCTGGACTCACTGCACTGCTCCAGCCGCGGCAGCCGCTCCAGCCGCGGTAGCCCTCCAGCCGTGGCAGCCGCTCCACTCGGTAGCGGCTGGAGCGGCTGCCGCGGCTGGAGCGGCTGGAGCGGCTGCCGCGGCTGGAGCGGCTGCCGCGGATGGAGAGGCTGGCGCGGCTGGAGGGGCTGGAGCGGCTGCCGCGGCTGGAGCGGCTGGAGCGGCTGCCGCGGCTGGAGCGTCTGCCGCGGCTGGAGGGGCTACCGCGGGGTTGACTCGGCTGGAGCGGATGCCGAGGCTGGAACGGCACTCTCTGGACTCACTGAAATGCATTCTCAGTGGTGCCAGTGCACTCTCTGGACTCACTGCTCTGCATCCCCAGTGGTGCTAGTGCACTCTCTGGACTCACTGCAGTGCATCCCCAGTGGTGCCATTGCACTCTCTGGACTCACTGCACCGCATTCCCACTGGTGCCAGTGCGCTCTCTGGACTCACTGCACTGCATCCCCAGTGGTGCCAGTGCGCTCTCAGGACTCACTGCAGGGCATCCCCAGTGGTGCCAGTACACTCACTGGACTGACTGAAGTGCATCCCCAGTGGTGTCAGTGCACTCACTGGAGTCACTGCACTGCATCCCCAGTGGTGCAAGTGCACTCCCTGGACTCACTGCACTGCATTCCCAGTGGTGACAGTGAAGTCTTTGGACTCACTGCACTCCATCCCCACTGGTGCCTTTGCACTCCCTGGACTCACTGCACTGCTCCAGCCGCGGCAGCCGCTCCAGCCGCGGTAGCCCTCCAGCCGTGGCAGCCGCTCCACTCGGTAGCGGCTGGAGCGGCTGCCGCGGTTGGAGCGGCTGGAGCGGCTGCCGCGGCTGGAGCGGCTGCCGCGGATGGAGAGGCTGGCGAGGCTGGAGGGGCTGGAGCGGCTGCCGCGGCTGGAGCGGCTGGAGCGGCTGCCGCGGCTGGAGCGTCTGCCGCGGCTGGAGGGCCTACCGCGGGGTTGACTCGGCTGGAGCGGATACCGAGGCTGGAACGGCACTCTCTGGACTCACTGAAATGCATTCTCAGTGGTGCCAGTGCACTCTCTGGACTCACTGCTCTGCATCCCCAGTGGTGCTAGTGCACTCTGGACTCACTGCAGTGCATCCCCAGTGGTGCCAGTGCACTCTCTGGACTCACTGCACCGCATTCCCACTGGTGTCAGTGCACTCTGTGGACTCACTGCACTGCATCCCCAGTGGTGTCAGTGCACTCTCTGGACTCCCGGCACCGTATCCCCAGTGGTGCCAGTGCATTCGCTGGACTCACGGCACTGCATCCACAGTGGTGCCAGTGCACTCTCTGGACTCACTGAAGTGCATTCTCAGTGGAGCCAGTGCACTCTCTGGACTCACTGCACTGCATCCCCAGTGGTGCCAGTGCACTCTCTGGACTCACTGCAGTGCATCCCAAGTGGTGCCAATGCACTCTCTGGACTCACTGCAGTGCATCCCCAGTGGTGCCAGTACACTCACTGGACTCACTGCACTGCATCCCCAGTGGTGCCAGTGCAGTCTCTGCACTCACTGAAGTGCATCTCCAGTGGTGCCAGAGCACTCTCTGGACTCACTGCAGTGCATCCCAGTGGTGCCAGTGCACTCTCTGGACACTCTGCACTGCATCCCCACTGGTGCCAGTGCACTCTCTGGACTCACTGCACTGCATCCCCAGTGGTGCCAGTGCACTCTCTGGACTCACTGCACTGCATCTCCAATGGTGCCAGTGCACTCTCTGGACTCACTGCACTGCATCCCCAGTGGTGCCAATGCACTCTCTGGACTCACTGCTGTGCATCCCCAGTGGTGCCAGTACACTCACTGGACTGACTGAAGTGCATTCCCAGTGGTGACATTGAAGTCTTTGGACTCACTGCACTCCATCCCCACTGGTGCCTTTGCACTCCCTGGACTCACTGCACTGCTCCAGCCGCGGCAGCCGCTCCAGCCGCGGTAGCCCTCCAGCCGTGGCAGCCGCTCCACTCGGTAGCGGCTGGAGCGGCTGCCGCGGCTGGAGCGGCTGCCGCGGCTGGAGCGGCTGCCGCGGATGGAGAGGCTGGCGCGGCTGGAGGGGCTGGAGCGGCTGCCGCGGCTGGAGCGGCTGGAGCGGCTGCCGCGGCTGGAGCGTCTGCCGCGGCTGGAGGGGCTACCGCGGGGTTGACTCGGCTGGAGCGGATGCCGAGGCTGGAACGGCACTCTCTGGACTCACTGAAATGCATTCTCAGTGGTGCCAGTGCACTCTCTGGACTCACTGCTCTGCATCCCCAGTGGTGCTAGTGCACTCTCTGGACTCACTGCAGTGCATCCCCAGTGGTGCCATTGCACTCTCTGGACTCACTGCACCGCATTCCCACTGGTGCCAGTGCGCTCTCTGGACTCACTGCACTGCATCCCCAGTGGTGCCAGTGCGCTCTCAGGACTCACTGCAGGGCATCCCCAGTGGTGCCAGTGCACTCTCTGGACTCACTGCACTGCATCCCCAGTCCTGCCAGTGCACTCTCTTGACTCACTGCAGTGCATCCCCAGTGGTGCCAGTACACTCACTGGACTGACTGAAGTGCATCCCCAGTGGTGTCAGTGCACTCACTGGAGTCACTGCACTGCATCCCCAGTGGTGCAAGTGCACTCCCTGGACTCACTGCACTGCATTCCCAGTGGTGACAGTGAAGTCTTTGGACTCACTGCACTCCATCCCCACTGGTGCCTTTGCACTCCCTGGACTCACTGCACTGCTCCAGCCGCGGCAGCCGCTCCAGCCGCGGTAGCCCTCCAGCCGTGGCAGCCGCTCCACTCGGTAGCGGCTGGAGCGGCTGCCGCGGTTGGAGCGGCTGGAGCGGCTGCCGCGGCTGGAGCGGCTGCCGCGGATGGAGAGGCTGGCGAGGCTGGAGGGGCTGGAGCGGCTGCCGCGGCTGGAGCGGCTGGAGCGGCTGCCGCGGCTGGAGCGTCTGCCGCGGCTGGAGGGCCTACCGCGGGGTTGACTCGGCTGGAGCGGATACCGAGGCTGGAACGGCACTCTCTGGACTCACTGAAATGCATTCTCAGTGGTGCCAGTGCACTCTCTGGACTCACTGCTCTGCATCCCCAGTGGTGCTAGTGCACTCTGGACTCACTGCAGTGCATCCCCAGTGGTGCCAGTGCACTCTCTGGACTCACTGCACCGCATTCCCACTGGTGTCAGTGCACTCTGTGGACTCACTGCACTGCATCCCCAGTGGTGTCAGTGCACTCTCTGGACTCCCGGCACCGTATCCCCAGTGGTGCCAGTGCATTCGCTGGACTCACGGCACTGCATCCACAGTGGTGCCAGTGCACTCTCTGGACTCACTGAAGTGCATTCTCAGTGGAGCCAGTGCACTCTCTGGACTCACTGCACTGCATCCCCAGTGGTGCCAGTGCACTCTCTGGACTCACTGCAGTGCATCCCAAGTGGTGCCAATGCACTCTCTGGACTCACTGCAGTGCATCCCCAGTGGTGCCAGTACACTCACTGGACTCACTGCACTGCATCCCCAGTGGTGCCAGTGCAGTCTCTGCACTCACTGAAGTGCATCTCCAGTGGTGCCAGAGCACTCTCTGGACTCACTGCTCTGCATCCCCAGTGGTGCTAGTGCACTCTCTGGACTCACTGCAGTGCATCCCCAGTGGTGCCATTGCACTCTCTGGACTCACTGCACCGCATTCCCACTGGTGCCAGTGCGCTCTCTGGACTCACTGCACTGCATCCCCAGTGGTGCCAGTGCGCTCTCAGGACTCACTGCAGGGCATCCCCAGTGGTGCCAGTGCACTCTCTGGACTCACTGCACTGCATCCCCAGTCCTGCCAGTGCACTCTCTTGACTCACTGCAGTGCATCCCCAGTGGTGCCAGTACACTCACTGGACTGACTGAAGTGCATCCCCAGTGGTGCCAGTGCACTCTCTGGACTCACAGCACTGCATGCCCAGTGGTGCCAGTGCACTCTCTGGACTCACTGCATTGCATCCTCAGTGGTGCCAGTGCACTCTCTGGACTCACTGCACTGCATCCCCAGTCCTGCCAGTGCACTCTCTGGACTCACTGCACTGCATCCCCAATGGTGCCAGTGCACTCTCTGGACTCACTGCACTGCTCCAGCTCGGCAGCCTCTCCAGGCGCACCAGCCGCGGCATCCGCTCCAGCCTCGGCATCCGCTCCAGCCGCGTTAACCGCTCCAGCCGCGGTAGCTCCTCCAACCGCGGCAGCCGCTCCAGTCGCGGCAGCCGCTCCAGCCGCTCCAGCCGCGGCAGCCGCTCCAGCCGCTACCGAGTGGAGCGGCTGCCACGGCTGGAGGGCTACCGCGGCTGGAGCGGCTGCCGCGGCTGGAGAGGCTGGCGCGGCTGGAGGGGCTGGAGCGGCTGCCGCGGCTGGAGCGGCTGGAGCGGCTGCCGCGGCTGGAGCGTCTGCCGCGGCTGGAGGGGCTACCGCGGGGTTGACTCGGCTGGAGCGGATGCCGAGGCTGGAACGGCACTCTCTGGACTCACTGAAATGCATTCTCAGTGGTGCCAGTGCACTCTCTGGACTCACTGCTCTGCATCCCCAGTGGTGCTAGTGCACTCTCTGGACTCACTGCAGTGCATCCCCAGTGGTGCCATTGCACTCTCTGGACTCACTGCACCGCATTCCCACTGGTGCCAGTGCGCTCTCTGGACTCACTGCACTGCATCCCCAGTGGTGCCAGTGCGCTCTCAGGACTCACTGCAGGGCATCCCCAGTGGTGCCAGTGCACTCTCTGGACTCACTGCACTGCATCCCCAGTCCTGCCAGTGCACTCTCTTGACTCACTGCAGTGCATCCCCAGTGGTGCCAGTACACTCACTGGACTGACTGAAGTGCATCCCCAGTGGTGTCAGTGCACTCACTGGAGTCACTGCACTGCATCCCCAGTGGTGCAAGTGCACTCCCTGGACTCACTGCACTGCATTCCCAGTGGTGACAGTGAAGTCTTTGGACTCACTGCACTCCATCCCCACTGGTGCCTTTGCACTCCCTGGACTCACTGCACTGCTCCAGCCGCGGCAGCCGCTCCAGCCGCGGTAGCCCTCCAGCCGTGGCAGCCGCTCCACTCGGTAGCGGCTGGAGCGGCTGCCGCGGTTGGAGCGGCTGGAGCGGCTGCCGCGGCTGGAGCGGCTGCCGCGGATGGAGAGGCTGGCGAGGCTGGAGGGGCTGGAGCGGCTGCCGCGGCTGGAGCGGCTGGAGCGGCTGCCGCGGCTGGAGCGTCTGCCGCGGCTGGAGGGCCTACCGCGGGGTTGACTCGGCTGGAGCGGATACCGAGGCTGGAACGGCACTCTCTGGACTCACTGAAATGCATTCTCAGTGGTGCCAGTGCACTCTCTGGACTCACTGCTCTGCATCCCCAGTGGTGCTAGTGCACTCTGGACTCACTGCAGTGCATCCCCAGTGGTGCCAGTGCACTCTCTGGACTCACTGCACCGCATTCCCACTGGTGTCAGTGCACTCTGTGGACTCACTGCACTGCATCCCCAGTGGTGTCAGTGCACTCTCTGGACTCCCGGCACCGTATCCCCAGTGGTGCCAGTGCATTCGCTGGACTCACGGCACTGCATCCACAGTGGTGCCAGTGCACTCTCTGGACTCACTGAAGTGCATTCTCAGTGGAGCCAGTGCACTCTCTGGACTCACTGCACTGCATCCCCAGTGGTGCCAGTGCACTCTCTGGACTCACTGCAGTGCATCCCCAGTGGTGCCAGTACACTCACTGGACTCACTGCACTGCATCCCCAGTGGTGCCAGTGCAGTCTCTGCACTCACTGAAGTGCATCTCCAGTGGTGCCAGAGCACTCTCTGGACTCACTGCTCTGCATCCCCAGTGGTGCTAGTGCAGTCTCTGGACTCACTGCAGTGCATCCCCAGTGGTGCCATTGCACTCTCTGGACTCACTGCACCGCATTCCCACTGGTGCCAGTGCGCTCTCTGGACTCACTGCACTGCATCCCCAGTGGTGCCAGTGCGCTCTCAGGACTCACTGCAGGGCATCCCCAGTGGTGCCAGTGCACTCTCTGGACTCACTGCACTGCATCCCCAGTCCTGCCAGTGCACTCTCTTGACTCACTGCAGTGCATCCCCAGTGGTGCCAGTACACTCACTGGACTGACTGAAGTGCATCCCCAGTGGTGCCAGTGCACTCTCTGGACTCACAGCACTGCATGCCCAGTGGTGCCAGTGCACTCTCTGGACTCACTGCATTGCATCCTCAGTGGTGCCAGTGCACTCTCTGGACTCACTGCACTGCATCCCCAGTCCTGCCAGTGCACTCTCTGGACTCACTGCACTGCATCCCCAATGGTGCCAGTGCACTCTCTGGACTCACTGCACTGCTCCAGCTCGGCAGCCTCTCCAGGCGCACCAGCCGCGGCATCCGCTCCAGCCTCGGCATCCGCTCCAGCCGCGTTAACCGCTCCAGCCGCGGTAGCTCCTCCAGCCGCGCCAGCCGCTCCAGCTGCGGCAGCCGCTCCAGCCGCTCCAGCCGCGGCATCCGCTCCAGCCGCTCCAGCCGCGGCAGCCGCTCCAACCGCGGCAGCCGCTCCAGTCGCGGCAGCCGCTCCAGCCGCTCCAGCCGCGGCAGCCGCTCCAGCCGCTACCGAGTGGAGCGGCTGCCACGGCTGGAGGGCTACCGCGGCTGGAGCGGCTGCCGCGGCTGGAGAGGCTGGCGCGGCTGGAGGGGCTGGAGCGGCTGCCGCGGCTGGAGCGGCTGGAGCGGCTGCCGCGGCTGGAGCGTCTGCCGCGGCTGGAGGGGCTACCGCGGGGTTGACTCGGCTGGAGCGGATGCCGAGGCTGGAACGGCACTCTCTGGACTCACTGAAATGCATTCTCAGTGGTGCCAGTGCACTCTCTGGACTCACTGCTCTGCATCCCCAGTGGTGCTAGTGCACTCTCTGGACTCACTGCAGTGCATCCCCAGTGGTGCCATTGCACTCTCTGGACTCACTGCACCGCATTCCCACTGGTGCCAGTGCGCTCTCTGGACTCACTGCACTGCATCCCCAGTGGTGCCAGTGCGCTCTCAGGACTCACTGCAGGGCATCCCCAGTGGTGCCAGTGCACTCTCTGGACTCACTGCACTGCATCCCCAGTCCTGCCAGTGCACTCTCTTGACTCACTGCAGTGCATCCCCAGTGGTGCCAGTACACTCACTGGACTGACTGAAGTGCATCCCCAGTGGTGTCAGTGCACTCACTGGAGTCACTGCACTGCATCCCCAGTGGTGCAAGTGCACTCCCTGGACTCACTGCACTGCATTCCCAGTGGTGACAGTGAAGTCTTTGGACTCACTGCACTCCATCCCCACTGGTGCCTTTGCACTCCCTGGACTCACTGCACTGCTCCAGCCGCGGCAGCCGCTCCAGCCGCGGTAGCCCTCCAGCCGTGGCAGCCGCTCCACTCGGTAGCGGCTGGAGCGGCTGCCGCGGTTGGAGCGGCTGGAGCGGCTGCCGCGGCTGGAGCGGCTGCCGCGGATGGAGAGGCTGGCGAGGCTGGAGGGGCTGGAGCGGCTGCCGCGGCTGGAGCGGCTGGAGCGGCTGCCGCGGCTGGAGCGTCTGCCGCGGCTGGAGGGCCTACCGCGGGGTTGACTCGGCTGGAGCGGATACCGAGGCTGGAACGGCACTCTCTGGACTCACTGAAATGCATTCTCAGTGGTGCCAGTGCACTCTCTGGACTCACTGCTCTGCATCCCCAGTGGTGCTAGTGCACTCTGGACTCACTGCAGTGCATCCCCAGTGGTGCCAGTGCACTCTCTGGACTCACTGCACCGCATTCCCACTGGTGTCAGTGCACTCTGTGGACTCACTGCACTGCATCCCCAGTGGTGTCAGTGCACTCTCTGGACTCCCGGCACCGTATCCCCAGTGGTGCCAGTGCATTCGCTGGACTCACGGCACTGCATCCACAGTGGTGCCAGTGCACTCTCTGGACTCACTGAAGTGCATTCTCAGTGGAGCCAGTGCACTCTCTGGACTCACTGCACTGCATCCCCAGTGGTGCCAGTGCACTCTCTGGACTCACTGCAGTGCATCCCAAGTGGTGCCAATGCACTCTCTGGACTCACTGCAGTGCATCCCCAGTGGTGCCAGTACACTCACTGGACTCACTGCACTGCATCCCCAGTGGTGCCAGTGCAGTCTCTGCACTCACTGAAGTGCATCTCCAGTGGTGCCAGAGCACTCTCTGGACTCACTGCAGTGCATCCCAGTGGTGCCAGTGCACTCTCTGGACACTCTGCACTGCATCCCCACTGGTGCCAGTGCACTCTCTGGACTCACTGCACTGCATCCCCAGTGGTGCCAGTGCACTCTCTGGACTCACTGCACTGCATCTCCAATGGTGCCAGTGCACTCTCTGGACTCACTGCACTGCATCCCCAGTGGTGCCAATGCACTCTCTGGACTCACTGCTGTGCATCCCCAGTGGTGCCAGTACACTCACTGGACTGACTGAAGTGCATTCCCAGTGGTGACATTGAAGTCTTTGGACTCACTGCACTCCATCCCCACTGGTGCCTTTGCACTCCCTGGACTCACTGCACTGCTCCAGCCGCGGCAGCCGCTCCAGCCGCGGTAGCCCTCCAGCCGTGGCAGCCGCTCCACTCGGTAGCGGCTGGAGCGGCTGCCGCGGCTGGAGCGGCTGGAGCGGCTGCCGCGGCTGGAGCGGCTGCCGCGGATGGAGAGGCTGGCGCGGCTGGAGGGGCTGGAGCGGCTGCCGCGGCTGGAGCGGCTGGAGCGGCTGCCGCGGCTGGAGCGTCTGCCGCGGCTGGAGGGGCTACCGCGGGGTTGACTCGGCTGGAGCGGATGCCGAGGCTGGAACGGCACTCTCTGGACTCACTGAAATGCATTCTCAGTGGTGCCAGTGCACTCTCTGGACTCACTGCTCTGCATCCCCAGTGGTGCTAGTGCACTCTCTGGACTCACTGCAGTGCATCCCCAGTGGTGCCATTGCACTCTCTGGACTCACTGCACCGCATTCCCACTGGTGCCAGTGCGCTCTCTGGACTCACTGCACTGCATCCCCAGTGGTGCCAGTGCGCTCTCAGGACTCACTGCAGGGCATCCCCAGTGGTGCCAGTGCACTCTCTGGACTCACTGCACTGCATCCCCAGTCCTGCCAGTGCACTCTCTTGACTCACTGCAGTGCATCCCCAGTGGTGTCAGTACACTCACTGGACTGACTGAAGTGCATCCCCAGTGGTGTCAGTGCACTCACTGGAGTCACTGCACTGCATCCCCAGTGGTGCAAGTGCACTCCCTGGACTCACTGCACTGCATTCCCAGTGGTGACAGTGAAGTCTTTGGACTCACTGCACTGCATCCCCACTGGTGCCTTTGCACTCCCTGGACTCACTGCACTGCTCCAGCCGCGGCAGCCGCTCCAGCCGCGGTAGCCCTCCAGCCGTGGCAGCCGCTCCACTCGGTAGCGGCTGGAGCGGCTGCCGCGGTTGGAGCGGCTGGAGCGGCTGCCGCGGCTGGAGCGGCTGCCGCGGATGGAGAGGCTGGCGAGGCTGGAGGGGCTGGAGCGGCTGCCGCGGCTGGAGCGGCTGGAGCGGCTGCCGCGGCTGGAGCGTCTGCCGCGGCTGGAGGGCCTACCGCGGGGTTGACTCGGCTGGAGCGGATACCGAGGCTGGAACGGCACTCTCTGGACTCACTGAAATGCATTCTCAGTGGTGCCAGTGCACTCTCTGGACTCACTGCTCTGCATCCCCAGTGGTGCTAGTGCACTCTGGACTCACTGCAGTGCATCCCCAGTGGTGCCAGTGCACTCTCTGGACTCACTGCACCGCATTCCCACTGGTGTCAGTGCACTCTGTGGACTCACTGCACTGCATCCCCAGTGGTGTCAGTGCACTCTCTGGACTCCCGGCACCGTATCCCCAGTGGTGCCAGTGCATTCGCTGGACTCACGGCACTGCATCCACAGTGGTGCCAGTGCACTCTCTGGACTCACTGAAGTGCATTCTCAGTGGAGCCAGTGCACTCTCTGGACTCACTGCACTGCATCCCCAGTGGTGCCAGTGCACTCTCTGGACTCACTGCAGTGCATCCCAAGTGGTGCCAATGCACTCTCTGGACTCACTGCAGTGCATCCCCAGTGGTGCCAGTACACTCACTGGACTCACTGCACTGCATCCCCAGTGGTGCCAGTGCAGTCTCTGCACTCACTGAAGTGCATCTCCAGTGGTGCCAGAGCACTCTCTGGACTCACTGCAGTGCATCACCTGTGGTGCCAGTGCACTCTCTGGACACTCTGCACTGCATCCCCACTGGTGCCAGTGCACTCTCTGGACTCACTGCACTGCATCCCCAGTGGTGCCAGTGCACTCTCTGGACTCACTGCACTGCATCTCCAATGGTGCCAGTGCACTCTCTGGACTCACTGCACTGCATCCCCAGTGGTGCCAATGCACTCTCTGGACTCACTGCTGTGCATCCCCAGTGGTGCCAGTACACTCACTGGACTGACTGAAGTGCATTCCCAGTGGTGACATTGAAGTCTTTGGACTCACTGCACTCCATCCCCACTGGTGCCTTTGCACTCCCTGGACTCACTGCACTGCTCCAGCCGCGGCAGCCGCTCCAGCCGCGGTAGCCCTCCAGCCGTGGCAGCCGCTCCACTCGGTAGCGGCTGGAGCGGCTGCCGCGGCTGGAGCGGCTGGAGCGGCTGGAGCGGCTGCCGCGGATGGAGAGGCTGGCGCGGCTGGAGGGGCTGGAGCGGCTGCCGCGGCTGGAGCGGCTGGAGCGGCTGCCGCGGCTGGAGCGTCTGCCGCGGCTGGAGGGGCTACCGCGGGGTTGACTCGGCTGGAGCGGATGCCGAGGCTGGAACGGCACTCTCTGGACTCACTGAAATGCATTCTCAGTGGTGCCAGTGCACTCTCTGGACTCACTGCTCTGCATCCCCAGTGGTGCTAGTGCACTCTCTGGACTCACTGCAGTGCATCCCCAGTGGTGCCATTGCACTCTCTGGACTCACTGCACCGCATTCCCACTGGTGCCAGTGCGCTCTCTGGACTCACTGCACTGCATCCCCAGTGGTGCCAGTGCGCTCTCAGGACTCACTGCAGGGCATCCCCAGTGGTGCCAGTGCACTCTCTGGACTCACTGCACTGCATCCCCAGTCCTGCCAGTGCACTCTCTTGACTCACTGCAGTGCATCCCCAGTGGTGCCAGTACACTCACTGGACTGACTGAAGTGCATCCCCAGTGGTGCCAGTGCACTCTCTGGACTCACAGCACTGCATGCCCAGTGGTGCCAGTGCACTCTCTGGACTCACTGCATTGCATCCTCAGTGGTGCCAGTGCACTCTCTGGACTCACTGCACTGCATCCCCAGTCCTGCCAGTGCACTCTCTGGACTCACTGCACTGCATCCCCAATGGTGCCAGTGCACTCTCTGGACTCACTGCACTGCTCCAGCCGCGGCAGCCTCTCCAGGCGCACCAGCCGCGGCATCCGCTCCAGCCTCGGCATCCGCTCCAGCCGCGTTAACCGCTCCAGCCGCGGTAGCTCCTCCAGCCGCGCCAGCCGCTCCAGCCGCGGCAGCCGCTCCAGCCGCTCCAGCCGCGGCATCCGCTCCAGCCGCTCCAGCCGCGGCAGCCGCTCCAACCGCGGCAGCCGCTCCAGTCGCGGCAGCCGCTCCAGCCGCTCCAGCCGCGGCAGCCGCTCCAGCCGCTACCGAGTGGAGCGGCTGCCACGGCTGGAGGGCTACCGCGGCTGGAGCGGCTGCCGCGGCTGGAGAGGCTGGCGCGGCTGGAGGGGCTGGAGCGGCTGCCGCGGCTGGAGCGGCTGGAGCGGCTGCCGCGGCTGGAGCGTCTGCCGCGGCTGGAGGGGCTACCGCGGGGTTGACTCGGCTGGAGCGGATGCCGAGGCTGGAACGGCACTCTCTGGACTCACTGAAATGCATTCTCAGTGGTGCCAGTGCACTCTCTGGACTCACTGCTCTGCATCCCCAGTGGTGCTAGTGCACTCTCTGGACTCACTGCAGTGCATCCCCAGTGGTGCCATTGCACTCTCTGGACTCACTGCACCGCATTCCCACTGGTGCCAGTGCGCTCTCTGGACTCACTGCACTGCATCCCCAGTGGTGCCAGTGCGCTCTCAGGACTCACTGCAGGGCATCCCCAGTGGTGCCAGTGCACTCTCTGGACTCACTGCACTGCATCCCCAGTCCTGCCAGTGCACTCTCTTGACTCACTGCAGTGCATCCCCAGTGGTGCCAGTACACTCACTGGACTGACTGAAGTGCATCCCCAGTGGTGTCAGTGCACTCACTGGAGTCACTGCACTGCATCCCCAGTGGTGCAAGTGCACTCCCTGGACTCACTGCACTGCATTCCCAGTGGTGACAGTGAAGTCTTTGGACTCACTGCACTCCATCCCCACTGGTGCCTTTGCACTCCCTGGACTCACTGCACTGCTCCAGCCGCGGCAGCCGCTCCAGCCGCGGTAGCCCTCCAGCCGTGGCAGCCGCTCCACTCGGTAGCGGCTGGAGCGGCTGCCGCGGTTGGAGCGGCTGGAGCGGCTGCCGCGGCTGGAGCGGCTGCCGCGGATGGAGAGGCTGGCGAGGCTGGAGGGGCTGGAGCGGCTGCCGCGGCTGGAGCGGCTGGAGCGGCTGCCGCGGCTGGAGCGTCTGCCGCGGCTGGAGGGCCTACCGCGGGGTTGACTCGGCTGGAGCGGATACCGAGGCTGGAACGGCACTCTCTGGACTCACTGAAATGCATTCTCAGTGGTGCCAGTGCACTCTCTGGACTCACTGCTCTGCATCCCCAGTGGTGCTAGTGCACTCTGGACTCACTGCAGTGCATCCCCAGTGGTGCCAGTGCACTCTCTGGACTCACTGCACCGCATTCCCACTGGTGTCAGTGCACTCTGTGGACTCACTGCACTGCATCCCCAGTGGTGTCAGTGCACTCTCTGGACTCCCGGCACCGTATCCCCAGTGGTGCCAGTGCATTCGCTGGACTCACGGCACTGCATCCACAGTGGTGCCAGTGCACTCTCTGGACTCACTGAAGTGCATTCTCAGTGGAGCCAGTGCACTCTCTGGACTCACTGCACTGCATCCCCAGTGGTGCCAGTGCACTCTCTGGACTCACTGCAGTGCATCCCAAGTGGTGCCAATGCACTCTCTGGACTCACTGCAGTGCATCCCCAGTGGTGCCAGTACACTCACTGGACTCACTGCACTGCATCCCCAGTGGTGCCAGTGCAGTCTCTGCACTCACTGAATTGCATCTCCAGTGGTGCCAGAGCACTCTCTGGACTCACTGCAGTGCATCCCAGTGGTGCCAGTGCACTCTCTGGACACTCTGCACTGCATCCCCACTGGTGCCAGTGCACTCTCTGGACTCACTGCACTGCATCCCCAGTGGTGCCAGTGCACTCTCTGGACTCACTGCACTGCATCTCCAATGGTGCCAGTGCACTCTCTGGACTCACTGCACTGCATCCCCAGTGGTGCCAATGCACTCTCTGGACTCACTGCTGTGCATCCCCAGTGGTGCCAGTACACTCACTGGACTGACTGAAGTGCATTCCCAGTGGTGACATTGAAGTCTTTGGACTCACTGCACTCCATCCCCACTGGTGCCTTTGCACTCCCTGGACTCACTGCACTGCTCCAGCCGCGGCAGCCGCTCCAGCCGCGGTAGCCCTCCAGCCGTGGCAGCCGCTCCACTCGGTAGCGGCTGGAGCGGCTGCCGCGGCTGGAGCGGCTGGAGCGGCTGCCGCGGCTGGAGCGGCTGCCGCGGATGGAGAGGCTGGCGCGGCTGGAGGGGCTGGAGCGGCTGCCGCGGCTGGAGCGGCTGGAGCGGCTGCCGCGGCTGGAGCGTCTGCCGCGGCTGGAGGGGCTACCGCGGGGTTGACTCGGCTGGAGCGGATGCCGAGGCTGGAACGGCACTCTCTGGACTCACTGAAATGCATTCTCAGTGGTGCCAGTGCACTCTCTGGACTCACTGCTCTGCATCCCCAGTGGTGCTAGTGCACTCTCTGGACTCACTGCAGTGCATCCCCAGTGGTGCCATTGCACTCTCTGGACTCACTGCACCGCATTCCCACTGGTGCCAGTGCGCTCTCTGGACTCACTGCACTGCATCCCCAGTGGTGCCAGTGCGCTCTCAGGACTCACTGCAGGGCATCCCCAGTGGTGCCAGTGCACTCTCTGGACTCACTGCACTGCATCCCCAGTCCTGCCAGTGCACTCTCTTGACTCACTGCAGTGCATCCCCAGTGGTGCCAGTACACTCACTGGACTGACTGAAGTGCATCCCCAGTGGTGTCAGTGCACTCACTGGAGTCACTGCACTGCATCCCCAGTGGTGCAAGTGCACTCCCTGGACTCACTGCACTGCATTCCCAGTGGTGACAGTGAAGTCTTTGGACTCACTGCACTCCATCCCCACTGGTGCCTTTGCACTCCCTGGACTCACTGCACTGCTCCAGCCGCGGCAGCCGCTCCAGCCGCGGTAGCCCTCCAGCCGTGGCAGCCGCTCCACTCGGTAGCGGCTGGAGCGGCTGCCGCGGTTGGAGCGGCTGGAGCGGCTGCCGCGGCTGGAGCGGCTGCCGCGGATGGAGAGGCTGGCGAGGCTGGAGGGGCTGGAGCGGCTGCCGCGGCTGGAGCGGCTGGAGCGGCTGCCGCGGCTGGAGCGTCTGCCGCGGCTGGAGGGCCTACCGCGGGGTGGACTCGGCTGGAGCGGATACCGAGGCTGGAACGGCACTCTCTGGACTCACTGAAATGCATTCTCAGTGGTGCCAGTGCACTCTCTGGACTCACTGCTCTGCATCCCCAGTGGTGCTAGTGCACTCTGGACTCACTGCAGTGCATCCCCAGTGGTGCCAGTGCACTCTCTGGACTCACTGCACCGCATTCCCACTGGTGTCAGTGCACTCTGTGGACTCACTGCACTGCATCCCCAGTGGTGTCAGTGCACTCTCTGGACTCCCGGCACCGTATCCCCAGTGGTGCCAGTGCATTCGCTGGACTCACGGCACTGCATCCACAGTGGTGCCAGTGCACTCTCTGGACTCACTGAAGTGCATTCTCAGTGGAGCCAGTGCACTCTCTGGACTCACTGCACTGCATCCCCAGTGGTGCCAGTGCACTCTCTGGACTCACTGCAGTGCATCCCAAGTGGTGCCAATGCACTCTCTGGACTCACTGCAGTGCATCCCCAGTGGTGCCAGTACACTCACTGGACTCACTGCACTGCATCCCCAGTGGTGCCAGTGCAGTCTCTGCACTCACTGAAGTGCATCTCCAGTGGTGCCAGAGCACTCTCTGGACTCACTGCAGTGCATCCCAGTGGTGCCAGTGCACTCTCTGGACACTCTGCACTGCATCCCCACTGGTGCCAGTGCACTCTCTGGACTCACTGCACTGCATCCCCAGTGGTGCCAGTGCACTCTCTGGACTCACTGCACTGCATCTCCAATGGTGCCAGTGCACTCTCTGGACTCACTGCACTGCATCCCCAGTGGTGCCAATGCACTCTCTGGACTCACTGCTGTGCATCCCCAGTGGTGCCAGTACACTCACTGGACTGACTGAAGTGCATTCCCAGTGGTGACATTGAAGTCTTTGGACTCACTGCACTCCATCCCCACTGGTGCCTTTGCACTCCCTGGACTCACTGCACTGCTCCAGCCGCGGCAGCCGCTCCAGCCGCGGTAGCCCTCCAGCCGTGGCAGCCGCTCCACTCGGTAGCGGCTGGAGCGGCTGCCGCGGCTGGAGCGGCTGGAGCGGCTGCCGCGGCTGGAGCGGCTGCCGCGGATGGAGAGGCTGGCGCGGCTGGAGGGGCTGGAGCGGCTGCCGCGGCTGGAGCGGCTGGAGCGGCTGCCGCGGCTGGAGCGTCTGCCGCGGCTGGAGGGGCTACCGCGGGGTTGACTCGGCTGGAGCGGATGCCGAGGCTGGAACGGCACTCTCTGGACTCACTGAAATGCATTCTCAGTGGTGCCAGTGCACTCTCTGGACTCACTGCTCTGCATCCCCAGTGGTGCTAGTGCACTCTCTGGACTCACTGCAGTGCATCCCCAGTGGTGCCATTGCACTCTCTGGACTCACTGCACCGCATTCCCACTGGTGCCAGTGCGCTCTCTGGACTCACTGCACTGCATCCCCAGTGGTGCCAGTGCGCTCTCAGGACTCACTGCAGGGCATCCCCAGTGGTGCCAGTGCACTCTCTGGACTCACTGCACTGCATCCCCAGTCCTGCCAGTGCACTCTCTTGACTCACTGCAGTGCATCCCCAGTGGTGCCAGTACACTCACTGGACTGACTGAAGTGCATCCCCAGTGGTGTCAGTGCACTCACTGGAGTCACTGCACTGCATCCCCAGTGGTGCAAGTGCACTCCCTGGACTCACTGCACTGCATTCCCAGTGGTGACAGTGAAGTCTTTGGACTCACTGCACTCCATCCCCACTGGTGCCTTTGCACTCCCTGGACTCACTGCACTGCTCCAGCCGCGGCAGCCGCTCCAGCCGCGGTAGCCCTCCAGCCGTGGCAGCCGCTCCACTCGGTAGCGGCTGGAGCGGCTGCCGCGGTTGGAGCGGCTGGAGCGGCTGCCGCGGCTGGAGCGGCTGCCGCGGATGGAGAGGCTGGCGAGGCTGGAGGGGCTGGAGCGGCTGCCGCGGCTGGAGCGGCTGGAGCGGCTGCCGCGGCTGGAGCGTCTGCCGCGGCTGGAGGGCCTACCGCGGGGTTGACTCGGCTGGAGCGGATACCGAGGCTGGAACGGCACTCTCTGGACTCACTGAAATGCATTCTCAGTGGTGCCAGTGCACTCTCTGGACTCACTGCTCTGCATCCCCAGTGGTGCTAGTGCACTCTGGACTCACTGCAGTGCATCCCCAGTGGTGCCAGTGCACTCTCTGGACTCACTGCACCGCATTCCCACTGGTGTCAGTGCACTCTGTGGACTCACTGCACTGCATCCCCAGTGGTGTCAGTGCACTCTCTGGACTCCCGGCACCGTATCCCCAGTGGTGCCAGTGCATTCGCTGGACTCACGGCACTGCATCCACAGTGGTGCCAGTGCACTCTCTGGACTCACTGAAGTGCATTCTCAGTGGAGCCAGTGCACTCTCTGGACTCACTGCACTGCATCCCCAGTGGTGCCAGTGCACTCTCTGGACTCACTGCAGTGCATCCCAAGTGGTGCCAATGCACTCTCTGGACTCACTGCAGTGCATCCCCAGTGGTGCCAGTACACTCACTGGACTCACTGCACTGCATCCCCAGTGGTGCCAGTGCAGTCTCTGCACTCACTGAAGTGCATCTCCAGTGGTGCCAGAGCACTCTCTGGACTCACTGCAGTGCATCACCTGTGGTGCCAGTGCACTCTCTGGACACTCTGCACTGCATCCCCACTGGTGCCAGTGCACTCTCTGGACTCACTGCACTGCATCCCCAGTGGTGCCAGTGCACTCTCTGGACTCACTGCACTGCATCTCCAATGGTGCCAGTGCACTCTCTGGACTCACTGCACTGCATCCCCAGTGGTGCCAATGCACTCTCTGGACTCACTGCTGTGCATCCCCAGTGGTGCCAGTACACTCACTGGACTGACTGAAGTGCATTCCCAGTGGTGACATTGAAGTCTTTGGACTCACTGCACTCCATCCCCACTGGTGCCTTTGCACTCCCTGGACTCACTGCACTGCTCCAGCCGCGGCAGCCGCTCCAGCCGCGGTAGCCCTCCAGCCGTGGCAGCCGCTCCACTCGGTAGCGGCTGGAGCGGCTGCCGCGGCTGGAGCGGCTGCCGCGGCTGGAGCGGCTGCCGCGGATGGAGAGGCTGGCGCGGCTGGAGGGGCTGGAGCGGCTGCCGCGGCTGGAGCGGCTGGAGCGGCTGCCGCGGCTGGAGCGTCTGCCGCGGCTGGAGGGGCTACCGCGGGGTTGACTCGGCTGGAGCGGATGCCGAGGCTGGAACGGCACTCTCTGGACTCACTGAAATGCATTCTCAGTGGTGCCAGTGCACTCTCTGGACTCACTGCTCTGCATCCCCAGTGGTGCTAGTGCACTCTCTGGACTCACTGCAGTGCATCCCCAGTGGTGCCATTGCACTCTCTGGACTCACTGCACCGCATTCCCACTGGTGCCAGTGCGCTCTCTGGACTCACTGCACTGCATCCCCAGTGGTGCCAGTGCGCTCTCAGGACTCACTGCAGGGCATCCCCAGTGGTGCCAGTGCACTCTCTGGACTCACTGCACTGCATCCCCAGTCCTGCCAGTGCACTCTCTTGACTCACTGCAGTGCATCCCCAGTGGTGCCAGTACACTCACTGGACTGACTGAAGTGCATCCCCAGTGGTGCCAGTGCACTCTCTGGACTCACAGCACTGCATGCCCAGTGGTGCCAGTGCACTCTCTGGACTCACTGCATTGCATCCTCAGTGGTGCCAGTGCACTCTCTGGACTCACTGCACTGCATCCCCAGTCCTGCCAGTGCACTCTCTGGACTCACTGCACTGCATCCCCAATGGTGCCAGTGCACTCTCTGGACTCACTGCACTGCTCCAGCCGCGGCAGCCTCTCCAGGCGCACCAGCCGCGGCATCCGCTCCAGCCTCGGCATCCGCTCCAGCCGCGTTAACCGCTCCAGCCGCGGTAGCTCCTCCAGCCGCGCCAGCCGCTCCAGCCGCGGCAGCCGCTCCAGCCGCTCCAGCCGCGGCATCCGCTCCAGCCGCTCCAGCCGCGGCAGCCGCTCCAACCGCGGCAGCCGCTCCAGTCGCGGCAGCCGCTCCAGCCGCTCCAGCCGCGGCAGCCGCTCCAGCCGCTACCGAGTGGAGCGGCTGCCGCGGCTGGAGCGGCTGCCGCGGCTGGAGAGGCTGGCGCGGCTGGAGGGGCTGGAGCGGCTGCCGCGGCTGGAGCGGCTGGAGCGGCTGCCGCGGCTGGAGCGTCTGCCGCGGCTGGAGGGGCTACCGCGGGGTTGACTCGGCTGGAGCGGATGCCGAGGCTGGAACGGCACTCTCTGGACTCACTGAAATGCATTCTCAGTGGTGCCAGTGCACTCTCTGGACTCACTGCTCTGCATCCCCAGTGGTGCCAGTGCACTCTCTGGACTCACTGCACTGCATCCCCAGTCCTGCCAGTGCACTCTCTTGACTCACTGCAGTGCATCCCCAGTGGTGCCAGTACACTCACTGGACTGACTGAAGTGCATCCCCAGTGGTGTCAGTGCACTCACTGGAGTCACTGCACTGCATCCCCAGTGGTGCAAGTGCACTCCCTGGACTCACTGCACTGCATTCCCAGTGGTGACAGTGAAGTCTTTGGACTCACTGCACTCCATCCCCACTGGTGCCTTTGCACTCCCTGGACTCACTGCACTGCTCCAGCCGCGGCAGCCGCTCCAGCCGCGGTAGCCCTCCAGCCGTGGCAGCCGCTCCACTCGGTAGCGGCTGGAGCGGCTGCCGCGGTTGGAGCGGCTGGAGCGGCTGCCGCGGCTGGAGCGGCTGCCGCGGATGGAGAGGCTGGCGAGGCTGGAGGGGCTGGAGCGGCTGCCGCGGCTGGAGCGGCTGGAGCGGCTGCCGCGGCTGGAGCGTCTGCCGCGGCTGGAGGGCCTACCGCGGGGTTGACTCGGCTGGAGCGGATACCGAGGCTGGAACGGCACTCTCTGGACTCACTGAAATGCATTCTCAGTGGTGCCAGTGCACTCTCTGGACTCACTGCTCTGCATCCCCAGTGGTGCTAGTGCACTCTGGACTCACTGCAGTGCATCCCCAGTGGTGCCAGTGCACTCTCTGGACTCACTGCAGTGCATCCCCAGTGGTGCCAGTGCATTCGCTGGACTCACGGCACTGCATCCACAGTGGTGCCAGTGCACTCTCTGGACTCACTGAAGTGCATTCTCAGTGGAGCCAGTGCACTCTCTGGACTCACTGCACTGCATCCCCAGTGGTGCCAGTGCACTCTCTGGACTCACTGCAGTGCATCCCAAGTGGTGCCAATGCACTCTCTGGACTCACTGCAGTGCATCCCCAGTGGTGCCAGTACACTCACTGGACTCACTGCACTGCATCCCCAGTGGTGCCAGTGCAGTCTCTGCACTCACTGAAGTGCATCTCCAGTGGTGCCAGAGCACTCTCTGGACTCACTGCAGTGCATCACCTGTGGTGCCAGTGCACTCTCTGGACACTCTGCACTGCATCCCCACTGGTGCCTTTGCACTCCCTGGACTCACTGCACTGCTCCAGCCGCGGCAGCCGCTCCAGCCGCGGTAGCCCTCCAGCCGTGGCAGCCGCTCCACTCGGTAGCGGCTGGAGCGGCTGCCGCGGTTGGAGCGGCTGGAGCGGCTGCCGCGGCTGGAGCGGCTGCCGCGGATGGAGAGGCTGGCGCGGCTGGAGGGGCTGGAGCGGCTGCCGCGGCTGGAGCGGCTGGAGCGGCTGCCGCGGCTGGAGCGTCTGCCGCGGCTGGAGGGGCTACCGCGGGGTTGACTCGGCTGGAGCGGATGCCGAGGCTGGAACGGCACTCTCTGGACTCACTGAAATGCATTCTCAGTGGTGCCAGTGCACTCTCTGGACTCACTGCTCTGCATCCCCAGTGGTGCTAGTGCACTCTCTGGACTCACTGCAGTGCATCCCCAGTGGTGCCATTGCACTCTCTGGACTCACTGCACCGCATTCCCAGTGGTGCCAGTGCGCTCTCAGGACTCACTGCAGGGCATCCCCAGTGGTGCCAGTGCGCTCTCTGGACTCACTGCACTGCATCCCCAGTCCTGCCAGTGCACTCTCTTGACTCACTGCAGTGCATCCCCAGTGGTGCCAGTACACTCACTGGACTGACTGAAGTGCATCCCCAGTGGTGCCAGTGCACTCTCTGGACTCACAGCACTGCATGCCCAGTGGTGCCAGTGCACTCTCTGGACTCACTGCATTGCATCCTCAGTGGTGCCAGTGCACTCTCTGGACTCACTGCACTGCATCCCCAGTCCTGCCAGTGCACTCTCTGGACTCACTGCACTGCATCCCCAATGGTGCCAGTGCACTCTCTGGACTCACTGCACTGCTCCAGCCGCGGCAGCCTCTCCAGGCGCACCAGCCGCGGCATCCGCTCCAGCCTCGGCATCCGCTCCAGCCGCGTTAACCGCTCCAGCCGCGGTAGCTCCTCCAGCCGCGCCAGCCGCTCCAGCCGCGGCAGCCGCTCCAGCCGCTCCAGCCGCGGCATCCGCTCCAGCCGCTCCAGCCGCGGCAGCCGCTCCAACCGCGGCAGCCGCTCCAGTCGCGGCAGCCGCTCCAGCCGCTCCAGCCGCGGCAGCCGCTCCAGCCGCTACCGAGTGGAGCGGCTGCCACGGCTGGAGGGCTACCGCGGCTGGAGCGGCTGCCGCGGCTGGAGAGGCTGGCGCGGCTGGAGGGGCTGGAGCGGCTGCCGCGGCTGGAGCGGCTGGAGCGGCTGCCGCGGCTGGAGCGTCTGCCGCGGCTGGAGGGGCTACCGCGGGGTTGACTCGGCTGGAGCGGATGCCGAGGCTGGAACGGCACTCTCTGGACTCACTGAAATGCATTCTCAGTGGTGCCAGTGCACTCTCTGGACTCACTGCAGTGCATCCCCAGTGGTGCCAGTGCACTCTCTGGACTCACTGCACTGCATCCCCAGTCCTGCCAGTGCACTCTCTTGACTCACTGCAGTGCATCCCCAGTGGTGCCAGTACACTCACTGGACTGACTGAAGTGCATCCCCAGTGGTGTCAGTGCACTCACTGGAGTCACTGCACTGCATCCCCAGTGGTGCAAGTGCACTCCCTGGACTCACTGCACTGCATTCCCAGTGGTGACAGTGAAGTCTTTGGACTCACTGCACTCCATCCCCACTGGTGCCTTTGCACTCCCTGGACTCACTGCACTGCTCCAGCCGCGGCAGCCGCTCCAGCCGCGGTAGCCCTCCAGCCGTGGCAGCCGCTCCACTCGGTAGCGGCTGGAGCGGCTGCCGCGGTTGGAGCGGCTGGAGCGGCTGCCGCGGCTGGAGCGGCTGCCGCGGATGGAGAGGCTGGCGAGGCTGGAGGGGCTGGAGCGGCTGCCGCGGCTGGAGCGGCTGGAGCGGCTGCCGCGGCTGGAGCGTCTGCCGCGGCTGGAGGGCCTACCGCGGGGTTGACTCGGCTGGAGCGGATACCGAGGCTGGAACGGCACTCTCTGGACTCACTGAAATGCATTCTCAGTGGTGCCAGTGCACTCTCTGGACTCACTGCTCTGCATCCCCAGTGGTGCTAGTGCACTCTGGACTCACTGCAGTGCATCCCCAGTGGTGCCAGTGCACTCTCTGGACTCACTGCACCGCATTCCCACTGGTGTCAGTGCACTCTGTGGACTCACTGCACTGCATCCCCAGTGGTGTCAGTGCACTCTCTGGACTCCCGGCACCGTATCCCCAGTGGTGCCAGTGCATTCGCTGGACTCACGGCACTGCATCCACAGTGGTGCCAGTGCACTCTCTGGACTCACTGAAGTGCATTCTCAGTGGAGCCAGTGCACTCTCTGGACTCACTGCACTGCATCCCCAGTGGTGCCAGTGCACTCTCTGGACTCACTGCAGTGCATCCCAAGTGGTGCCAATGCACTCTCTGGACTCACTGCAGTGCATCCCCAGTGGTGCCAGTACACTCACTGGACTCACTGCACTGCATCCCCAGTGGTGCCAGTGCAGTCTCTGCACTCACTGAAGTGCATCTCCAGTGGTGCCAGAGCACTCTCTGGACTCACTGCAGTGCATCCCAGTGGTGCCAGTGCACTCTCTGGACACTCTGCACTGCATCCCCACTGGTGCCAGTGCACTCTCTGGACTCACTGCACTGCATCCCCAGTGGTGCCAGTGCACTCTCTGGACTCACTGCACTGCATCTCCAATGGTGCCAGTGCACTCTCTGGACTCACTGCACTGCATCCCCAGTGGTGCCAATGCACTCTCTGGACTCACTGCTGTGCATCCCCAGTGGTGCCAGTACACTCACTGGACTGACTGAAGTGCATTCCCAGTGGTGACATTGAAGTCTTTGGACTCACTGCACTCCATCCCCACTGGTGCCTTTGCACTCCCTGGACTCACTGCACTGCTCCAGCCGCGGCAGCCGCTCCAGCCGCGGTAGCCCTCCAGCCGTGGCAGCCGCTCCACTCGGTAGCGGCTGGAGCGGCTGCCGCGGCTGGAGCGGCTGGAGCGGCTGCCGCGGCTGGAGCGGCTGCCGCGGATGGAGAGGCTGGCGCGGCTGGAGGGGCTGGAGCGGCTGCCGCGGCTGGAGCGGCTGGAGCGGCTGCCGCGGCTGGAGCGTCTGCCGCGGCTGGAGGGGCTACCGCGGGGTTGACTCGGCTGGAGCGGATGCCGAGGCTGGAACGGCACTCTCTGGACTCACTGAAATGCATTCTCAGTGGTGCCAGTGCACTCTCTGGACTCACTGCTCTGCATCCCCAGTGGTGCTAGTGCACTCTCTGGACTCACTGCAGTGCATCCCCAGTGGTGCCATTGCACTCTCTGGACTCACTGCACCGCATTCCCACTGGTGCCAGTGCGCTCTCTGGACTCACTGCACTGCATCCCCAGTGGTGCCAGTGCGCTCTCAGGACTCACTGCAGGGCATCCCCAGTGGTGCCAGTACACTCACTGGACTGACTGAAGTGCATCCCCAGTGGTGTCAGTGCACTCACTGGAGTCACTGCACTGCATCCCCAGTGGTGCAAGTGCACTCCCTGGACTCACTGCACTGCATTCCCAGTGGTGACAGTGAAGTCTTTGGACTCACTGCACTCCATCCCCACTGGTGCCTTTGCACTCCCTGGACTCACTGCACTGCTCCAGCCGCGGCAGCCGCTCCAGCCGCGGTAGCCCTCCAGCCGTGGCAGCCGCTCCACTCGGTAGCGGCTGGAGCGGCTGCCGCGGTTGGAGCGGCTGGAGCGGCTGCCGCGGCTGGAGCGGCTGCCGCGGATGGAGAGGCTGGCGAGGCTGGAGGGGCTGGAGCGGCTGCCGCGGCTGGAGCGGCTGGAGCGGCTGCCGCGGCTGGAGCGTCTGCCGCGGCTGGAGGGCCTACCGCGGGGTTGACTCGGCTGGAGCGGATACCGAGGCTGGAACGGCACTCTCTGGACTCACTGAAATGCATTCTCAGTGGTGCCAGTGCACTCTCTGGACTCACTGCTCTGCATCCCCAGTGGTGCTAGTGCACTCTGGACTCACTGCAGTGCATCCCCAGTGGTGCCAGTGCACTCTCTGGACTCACTGCACCGCATTCCCACTGGTGTCAGTGCACTCTGTGGACTCACTGCACTGCATCCCCAGTGGTGTCAGTGCACTCTCTGGACTCCCGGCACCGTATCCCCAGTGGTGCCAGTGCATTCGCTGGACTCACGGCACTGCATCCACAGTGGTGCCAGTGCACTCTCTGGACTCACTGAAGTGCATTCTCAGTGGAGCCAGTGCACTCTCTGGACTCACTGCACTGCATCCCCAGTGGTGCCAGTGCACTCTCTGGACTCACTGCAGTGCATCCCAAGTGGTGCCAATGCACTCTCTGGACTCACTGCAGTGCATCCCCAGTGGTGCCAGTACACTCACTGGACTCACTGCACTGCATCCCCAGTGGTGCCAGTGCAGTCTCTGCACTCACTGAAGTGCATCTCCAGTGGTGCCAGAGCACTCTCTGGACTCACTGCAGTGCATCCCAGTGGTGCCAGTGCACTCTCTGGACACTCTGCACTGCATCCCCACTGGTGCCAGTGCACTCTCTGGACTCACTGCACTGCATCCCCAGTGGTGCCAGTGCACTCTCTGGACTCACTGCACTGCATCTCCAATGGTGCCAGTGCACTCTCTGGACTCACTGCACTGCATCCCCAGTGGTGCCAATGCACTCTCTGGACTCACTGCTGTGCATCCCCAGTGGTGCCAGTACACTCACTGGACTGACTGAAGTGCATTCCCAGTGGTGACATTGAAGTCTTTGGACTCACTGCACTCCATCCCCACTGGTGCCTTTGCACTCCCTGGACTCACTGCACTGCTCCAGCCGCGGCAGCCGCTCCAGCCGCGGTAGCCCTCCAGCCGTGGCAGCCGCTCCACTCGGTAGCGGCTGGAGCGGCTGCCGCGGCTGGAGCGGCTGGAGCGGCTGCCGCGGCTGGAGCGGCTGCCGCGGATGGAGAGGCTGGCGCGGCTGGAGGGGCTGGAGCGGCTGCCGCGGCTGGAGCGGCTGGAGCGGCTGCCGCGGCTGGAGCGTCTGCCGCGGCTGGAGGGGCTACCGCGGGGTTGACTCGGCTGGAGCGGATGCCGAGGCTGGAACGGCACTCTCTGGACTCACTGAAATGCATTCTCAGTGGTGCCAGTGCACTCTCTGGACTCACTGCTCTGCATCCCCAGTGGTGCTAGTGCACTCTCTGGACTCACTGCAGTGCATCCCCAGTGGTGCCATTGCACTCTCTGGACTCACTGCACCGCATTCCCACTGGTGCCAGTGCGCTCTCTGGACTCACTGCACTGCATCCCCAGTGGTGCCAGTGCGCTCTCAGGACTCACTGCAGGGCATCCCCAGTGGTGCCAGTGCACTCTCTGGACTCACTGCACTGCATCCCCAGTCCTGCCAGTGCACTCTCTTGACTCACTGCAGTGCATCCCCAGTGGTGCCAGTACACTCACTGGACTGACTGAAGTGCATCCCCAGTGGTGTCAGTGCACTCACTGGAGTCACTGCACTGCATCCCCAGTGGTGCAAGTGCACTCCCTGGACTCACTGCACTGCATTCCCAGTGGTGACAGTGAAGTCTTTGGACTCACTGCACTCCATCCCCACTGGTGCCTTTGCACTCCCTGGACTCACTGCACTGCTCCAGCCGCGGCAGCCGCTCCAGCCGCGGTAGCCCTCCAGCCGTGGCAGCCGCTCCACTCGGTAGCGGCTGGAGCGGCTGCCGCGGTTGGAGCGGCTGGAGCGGCTGCCGCGGCTGGAGCGGCTGCCGCGGATGGAGAGGCTGGCGAGGCTGGAGGGGCTGGAGCGGCTGCCGCGGCTGGAGCGGCTGGAGCGGCTGCCGCGGCTGGAGCGTCTGCCGCGGCTGGAGGGCCTACCGCGGGGTTGACTCGGCTGGAGCGGATACCGAGGCTGGAACGGCACTCTCTGGACTCACTGAAATGCATTCTCAGTGGTGCCAGTGCACTCTCTGGACTCACTGCTCTGCATCCCCAGTGGTGCTAGTGCACTCTGGACTCACTGCAGTGCATCCCCAGTGGTGCCAGTGCACTCTCTGGACTCACTGCACCGCATTCCCACTGGTGTCAGTGCACTCTGTGGACTCACTGCACTGCATCCCCAGTGGTGTCAGTGCACTCTCTGGACTCCCGGCACCGTATCCCCAGTGGTGCCAGTGCATTCGCTGGACTCACGGCACTGCATCCACAGTGGTGCCAGTGCACTCTCTGGACTCACTGAAGTGCATTCTCAGTGGAGCCAGTGCACTCTCTGGACTCACTGCACTGCATCCCCAGTGGTGCCAGTGCACTCTCTGGACTCACTGCAGTGCATCCCAAGTGGTGCCAATGCACTCTCTGGACTCACTGCAGTGCATCCCCAGTGGTGCCAGTACACTCACTGGACTCACTGCACTGCATCCCCAGTGGTGCCAGTGCAGTCTCTGCACTCACTGAAGTGCATCTCCAGTGGTGCCAGAGCACTCTCTGGACTCACTGCTCTGCATCCCCAGTGGTGCTAGTGCACTCTCTGGACTCACTGCAGTGCATCCCCAGTGGTGCCATTGCACTCTCTGGACTCACTGCACCGCATTCCCACTGGTGCCAGTGCGCTCTCTGGACTCACTGCACTGCATCCCCAGTGGTGCCAGTGCGCTCTCAGGACTCACTGCAGGGCATCCCCAGTGGTGCCAGTGCACTCTCTGGACTCACTGCACTGCATCCCCAGTCCTGCCAGTGCACTCTCTTGACTCACTGCAGTGCATCCCCAGTGGTGCCAGTACACTCACTGGACTGACTGAAGTGCATCCCCAGTGGTGCCAGTGCACTCTCTGGACTCACAGCACTGCATGCCCAGTGGTGCCAGTGCACTCTCTGGACTCACTGCATTGCATCCTCAGTGGTGCCAGTGCACTCTCTGGACTCACTGCACTGCATCCCCAGTCCTGCCAGTGCACTCTCTGGACTCACTGCAGTGCATCCCCAGTGGTGCCAGTGCATTCGCTGGACTCACGGCACTGCATCCACAGTGGTGCCAGTGCACTCTCTGGACTCACTGAAGTGCATTCTCAGTGGAGCCAGTGCACTCTCTGGACTCACTGCACTGCATCCCCAGTGGTGCCAGTGCACTCTCTGGACTCACTGCAGTGCATCCCAAGTGGTGCCAATGCACTCTCTGGACTCACTGCAGTGCATCCCCAGTGGTGCCAGTACACTCACTGGACTCACTGCACTGCATCCCCAGTGGTGCCAGTGCAGTCTCTGCACTCACTGAAGTGCATCTCCAGTGGTGCCAGAGCACTCTCTGGACTCACTGCAGTGCATCACCTGTGGTGCCAGTGCACTCTCTGGACACTCTGCACTGCATCCCCACTGGTGCCTTTGCACTCCCTGGACTCACTGCACTGCTCCAGCCGCGGCAGCCGCTCCAGCCGCGGTAGCCCTCCAGCCGTGGCAGCCGCTCCACTCGGTAGCGGCTGGAGCGGCTGCCGCGGTTGGAGCGGCTGGAGCGGCTGCCGCGGCTGGAGCGGCTGCCGCGGATGGAGAGGCTGGCGCGGCTGGAGGGGCTGGAGCGGCTGCCGCGGCTGGAGCGGCTGGAGCGGCTGCCGCGGCTGGAGCGTCTGCCGCGGCTGGAGGGGCTACCGCGGGGTTGACTCGGCTGGAGCGGATGCCGAGGCTGGAACGGCACTCTCTGGACTCACTGAAATGCATTCTCAGTGGTGCCAGTGCACTCTCTGGACTCACTGCTCTGCATCCCCAGTGGTGCTAGTGCACTCTCTGGACTCACTGCAGTGCATCCCCAGTGGTGCCATTGCACTCTCTGGACTCACTGCACCGCATTCCCAGTGGTGCCAGTGCGCTCTCAGGACTCACTGCAGGGCATCCCCAGTGGTGCCAGTGCGCTCTCTGGACTCACTGCACTGCATCCCCAGTCCTGCCAGTGCACTCTCTTGACTCACTGCAGTGCATCCCCAGTGGTGCCAGTACACTCACTGGACTGACTGAAGTGCATCCCCAGTGGTGCCAGTGCACTCTCTGGACTCACAGCACTGCATGCCCAGTGGTGCCAGTGCACTCTCTGGACTCACTGCATTGCATCCTCAGTGGTGCCAGTGCACTCTCTGGACTCACTGCACTGCATCCCCAATCCTGCCAGTGCACTCTCTGGACTCACTGCACTGCATCCCCAATGGTGCCAGTGCACTCTCTGGACTCACTGCACTGCTCCAGCCGCGGCAGCCTCTCCAGGCGCACCAGCCGCGGCATCCGCTCCAGCCTCGGCATCCGCTCCAGCCGCGTTAACCGCTCCAGCCGCGGTAGCTCCTCCAGCCGCGCCAGCCGCTCCAGCCGCGGCAGCCGCTCCAGCCGCTCCAGCCGCGGCATCCGCTCCAGCCGCTCCAGCCGCGGCAGCCGCTCCAACCGCGGCAGCCGCTCCAGTCGCGGCAGCCGCTCCAGCCGCTCCAGCCGCGGCAGCCGCTCCAGCCGCTACCGAGTGGAGCGGCTGCCACGGCTGGAGGGCTACCGCGGCTGGAGCGGCTGCCGCGGCTGGAGAGGCTGGCGCGGCTGGAGGGGCTGGAGCGGCTGCCGCGGCTGGAGCGGCTGGAGCGGCTGCCGCGGCTGGAGCGTCTGCCGCGGCTGGAGGGGCTACCGCGGGGTTGACTCGGCTGGAGCGGATGCCGAGGCTGGAACGGCACTCTCTGGACTCACTGAAATGCATTCTCAGTGGTGCCAGTGCACTCTCTGGACTCACTGCAGTGCATCCCCAGTGGTGCCAGTGCACTCTCTGGACTCACTGCACTGCATCCCCAGTCCTGCCAGTGCACTCTCTTGACTCACTGCAGTGCATCCCCAGTGGTGCCAGTACACTCACTGGACTGACTGAAGTGCATCCCCAGTGGTGTCAGTGCACTCACTGGAGTCACTGCACTGCATCCCCAGTGGTGCAAGTGCACTCCCTGGACTCACTGCACTGCATTCCCAGTGGTGACAGTGAAGTCTTTGGACTCACTGCACTCCATCCCCACTGGTGCCTTTGCACTCCCTGGACTCACTGCACTGCTCCAGCCGCGGCAGCCGCTCCAGCCGCGGTAGCCCTCCAGCCGTGGCAGCCGCTCCACTCGGTAGCGGCTGGAGCGGCTGCCGCGGTTGGAGCGGCTGGAGCGGCTGCCGCGGCTGGAGCGGCTGCCGCGGATGGAGAGGCTGGCGAGGCTGGAGGGGCTGGAGCGGCTGCCGCGGCTGGAGCGGCTGGAGCGGCTGCCGCGGCTGGAGCGTCTGCCGCGGCTGGAGGGCCTACCGCGGGGTTGACTCGGCTGGAGCGGATACCGAGGCTGGAACGGCACTCTCTGGACTCACTGAAATGCATTCTCAGTGGTGCCAGTGCACTCTCTGGACTCACTGCTCTGCATCCCCAGTGGTGCTAGTGCACTCTGGACTCACTGCAGTGCATCCCCAGTGGTGCCAGTGCACTCTCTGGACTCACTGCACCGCATTCCCACTGGTGTCAGTGCACTCTGTGGACTCACTGCACTGCATCCCCAGTGGTGTCAGTGCACTCTCTGGACTCCCGGCACCGTATCCCCAGTGGTGCCAGTGCATTCGCTGGACTCACGGCACTGCATCCACAGTGGTGCCAGTGCACTCTCTGGACTCACTGAAGTGCATTCTCAGTGGAGCCAGTGCACTCTCTGGACTCACTGCACTGCATCCCCAGTGGTGCCAGTGCACTCTCTGGACTCACTGCAGTGCATCCCAAGTGGTGCCAATGCACTCTCTGGACTCACTGCAGTGCATCCCCAGTGGTGCCAGTACACTCACTGGACTCACTGCACTGCATCCCCAGTGGTGCCAGTGCAGTCTCTGCACTCACTGAAGTGCATCTCCAGTGGTGCCAGAGCACTCTCTGGACTCACTGCAGTGCATCCCAGTGGTGCCAGTGCACTCTCTGGACACTCTGCACTGCATCCCCACTGGTGCCAGTGCACTCTCTGGACTCACTGCACTGCATCCCCAGTGGTGCCAGTGCACTCTCTGGACTCACTGCACTGCATCTCCAATGGTGCCAGTGCACTCTCTGGACTCACTGCACTGCATCCCCAGTGGTGCCAATGCACTCTCTGGACTCACTGCTGTGCATCCCCAGTGGTGCCAGTACACTCACTGGACTGACTGAAGTGCATTCCCAGTGGTGACATTGAAGTCTTTGGACTCACTGCACTCCATCCCCACTGGTGCCTTTGCACTCCCTGGACTCACTGCACTGCTCCAGCCGCGGCAGCCGCTCCAGCCGCGGTAGCCCTCCAGCCGTGGCAGCCGCTCCACTCGGTAGCGGCTGGAGCGGCTGCCGCGGCTGGAGCGGCTGGAGCGGCTGCCGCGGCTGGAGCGGCTGCCGCGGATGGAGAGGCTGGCGCGGCTGGAGGGGCTGGAGCGGCTGCCGCGGCTGGAGCGGCTGGAGCGGCTGCCGCGGCTGGAGCGTCTGCCGCGGCTGGAGGGGCTACCGCGGGGTTGACTCGGCTGGAGCGGATGCCGAGGCTGGAACGGCACTCTCTGGACTCACTGAAATGCATTCTCAGTGGTGCCAGTGCACTCTCTGGACTCACTGCTCTGCATCCCCAGTGGTGCTAGTGCACTCTCTGGACTCACTGCAGTGCATCCCCAGTGGTGCCATTGCACTCTCTGGACTCACTGCACCGCATTCCCACTGGTGCCAGTGCGCTCTCTGGACTCACTGCACTGCATCCCCAGTGGTGCCAGTGCGCTCTCAGGACTCACTGCAGGGCATCCCCAGTGGTGCCAGTACACTCACTGGACTGACTGAAGTGCATCCCCAGTGGTGTCAGTGCACTCACTGGAGTCACTGCACTGCATCCCCAGTGGTGCAAGTGCACTCCCTGGACTCACTGCACTGCATTCCCAGTGGTGACAGTGAAGTCTTTGGACTCACTGCACTCCATCCCCACTGGTGCCTTTGCACTCCCTGGACTCACTGCACTGCTCCAGCCGCGGCAGCCGCTCCAGCCGCGGTAGCCCTCCAGCCGTGGCAGCCGCTCCACTCGGTAGCGGCTGGAGCGGCTGCCGCGGTTGGAGCGGCTGGAGCGGCTGCCGCGGCTGGAGCGGCTGCCGCGGATGGAGAGGCTGGCGAGGCTGGAGGGGCTGGAGCGGCTGCCGCGGCTGGAGCGGCTGGAGCGGCTGCCGCGGCTGGAGCGTCTGCCGCGGCTGGAGGGCCTACCGCGGGGTTGACTCGGCTGGAGCGGATACCGAGGCTGGAACGGCACTCTCTGGACTCACTGAAATGCATTCTCAGTGGTGCCAGTGCACTCTCTGGACTCACTGCTCTGCATCCCCAGTGGTGCTAGTGCACTCTGGACTCACTGCAGTGCATCCCCAGTGGTGCCAGTGCACTCTCTGGACTCACTGCACCGCATTCCCACTGGTGTCAGTGCACTCTGTGGACTCACTGCACTGCATCCCCAGTGGTGTCAGTGCACTCTCTGGACTCCCGGCACCGTATCCCCAGTGGTGCCAGTGCATTCGCTGGACTCACGGCACTGCATCCACAGTGGTGCCAGTGCACTCTCTGGACTCACTGAAGTGCATTCTCAGTGGAGCCAGTGCACTCTCTGGACTCACTGCACTGCATCCCCAGTGGTGCCAGTGCACTCTCTGGACTCACTGCAGTGCATCCCAAGTGGTGCCAATGCACTCTCTGGACTCACTGCAGTGCATCCCCAGTGGTGCCAGTACACTCACTGGACTCACTGCACTGCATCCCCAGTGGTGCCAGTGCAGTCTCTGCACTCACTGAAGTGCATCTCCAGTGGTGCCAGAGCACTCTCTGGACTCACTGCAGTGCATCCCAGTGGTGCCAGTGCACTCTCTGGACACTCTGCACTGCATCCCCACTGGTGCCAGTGCACTCTCTGGACTCACTGCACTGCATCCCCAGTGGTGCCAGTGCACTCTCTGGACTCACTGCACTGCATCTCCAATGGTGCCAGTGCACTCTCTGGACTCACTGCACTGCATCCCCAGTGGTGCCAATGCACTCTCTGGACTCACTGCTGTGCATCCCCAGTGGTGCCAGTACACTCACTGGACTGACTGAAGTGCATTCCCAGTGGTGACATTGAAGTCTTTGGACTCACTGCACTCCATCCCCACTGGTGCCTTTGCACTCCCTGGACTCACTGCACTGCTCCAGCCGCGGCAGCCGCTCCAGCCGCGGTAGCCCTCCAGCCGTGGCAGCCGCTCCACTCGGTAGCGGCTGGAGCGGCTGCCGCGGCTGGAGCGGCTGGAGCGGCTGCCGCGGATGGAGAGGCTGGCGAGGCTGGAGGGGCTGGAGCGGCTGCCGCGGCTGGAGCGGCTGGAGCGGCTGCCGCGGCTGGAGCGTCTGCCGCGGCTGGAGGGCCTACCGCGGGGTTGACTCGGCTGGAGCGGATACCGAGGCTGGAACGGCACTCTCTGGACTCACTGAAATGCATTCTCAGTGGTGCCAGTGCACTCTCTGGACTCACTGCTCTGCATCCCCAGTGGTGCTAGTGCACTCTGGACTCACTGCAGTGCATCCCCAGTGGTGCCAGTGCACTCTCTGGACTCACTGCACCGCATTCCCACTGGTGTCAGTGCACTCTGTGGACTCACTGCACTGCATCCCCAGTGGTGTCAGTGCACTCTCTGGACTCCCGGCACCGTATCCCCAGTGGTGCCAGTGCATTCGCTGGACTCACGGCACTGCATCCACAGTGGTGCCAGTGCACTCTCTGGACTCACTGAAGTGCATTCTCAGTGGAGCCAGTGCACTCTCTGGACTCACTGCACTGCATCCCCAGTGGTGCCAGTGCACTCTCTGGACTCACTGCACTGCATCCCCAATGGTGCCAGTGCACTCTCTGGACTCACTGCACTGCTCCAGCTCGGCAGCCTCTCCAGGCGCACCAGCCGCGGCATCCGCTCCAGCCTCGGCATCCGCTCCAGCCGCGTTAACCGCTCCAGCCGCGGTAGCTCCTCCAGCCGCGCCAGCCGCTCCAGCTGCGGCAGCCGCTCCAGCCGCTCCAGCCGCGGCATCAGCTCCAGCCGCTCCAGCCGCGGCAGCCGCTCCAACCGCGGCAGCCGCTCCAGTCGCGGCAGCCGCTCCAGCCGCTCCAGCCGCGGCAGCCGCTCCAGCCGCTACCGAGTGGAGCGGCTGCCACGGCTGGAGGGCTACCGCGGCTGGAGCGGCTGCCGCGGCTGGAGAGGCTGGCGCGGCTGGAGGGGCTGGAGCGGCTGCCGCGGCTGGAGCGGCTGGAGCGGCTGCCGCGGCTGGAGCGTCTGCCGCGGCTGGAGGGGCTACCGCGGGGTTGACTCGGCTGGAGCGGATGCCGAGGCTGGAACGGCACTCTCTGGACTCACTGAAATGCATTCTCAGTGGTGCCAGTGCACTCTCTGGACTCACTGCTCTGCATCCCCAGTGGTGCTAGTGCACTCTCTGGACTCACTGCAGTGCATCCCCAGTGGTGCCATTGCACTCTCTGGACTCACTGCACCGCATTCCCACTGGTGCCAGTGCGCTCTCTGGACTCACTGCACTGCATCCCCAGTGGTGCCAGTGCGCTCTCAGGACTCACTGCAGGGCATCCCCAGTGGTGCCAGTGCACTCTCTGGACTCACTGCACTGCATCCCCAGTCCTGCCAGTGCACTCTCTTGACTCACTGCAGTGCATCCCCAGTGGTGCCAGTACACTCACTGGACTGACTGAAGTGCATCCCCAGTGGTGTCAGTGCACTCACTGGAGTCACTGCACTGCATCCCCAGTGGTGCAAGTGCACTCCCTGGACTCACTGCACTGCATTCCCAGTGGTGACAGTGAAGTCTTTGGACTCACTGCACTCCATCCCCACTGGTGCCTTTGCACTCCCTGGACTCACTGCACTGCTCCAGCCGCGGCAGCCGCTCCAGCCGCGGTAGCCCTCCAGCCGTGGCAGCCGCTCCACTCGGTAGCGGCTGGAGCGGCTGCCGCGGTTGGAGCGGCTGGAGCGGCTGCCGCGGCTGGAGCGGCTGCCGCGGATGGAGAGGCTGGCGAGGCTGGAGGGGCTGGAGCGGCTGCCGCGGCTGGAGCGGCTGGAGCGGCTGCCGCGGCTGGAGCGTCTGCCGCGGCTGGAGGGCCTACCGCGGGGTTGACTCGGCTGGAGCGGATACCGAGGCTGGAACGGCACTCTCTGGACTCACTGAAATGCATTCTCAGTGGAGCCAGTGCACTCTCTGGACTCACTGCTCTGCATCCCCAGTGGTGCTAGTGCACTCTGGACTCACTGCAGTGCATCCCCAGTGGTGCCAGTGCACTCTCTGGACTCACTGCACCGCATTCCCACTGGTGTCAGTGCACTCTGTGGACTCACTGCACTGCATCCCCAGTGGTGTCAGTGCACTCTCTGGACTCCCGGCACCGTATCCCCAGTGGTGCCAGTGCATTCGCTGGACTCACGGCACTGCATCCACAGTGGTGCCAGTGCACTCTCTGGACTCACTGAAGTGCATTCTCAGTGGAGCCAGTGCACTCTCTGGACTCACTGCACTGCATCCCCAGTGGTGCCAGTGCACTCTCTGGACTCACTGCAGTGCATCCCAAGTGGTGCCAATGCACTCTCTGGACTCACTGCAGTGCATCCCCAGTGGTGCCAGTACACTCACTGGACTCACTGCACTGCATCCCCAGTGGTGCCAGTGCAGTCTCTGCACTCACTGAAGTGCATCTCCAGTGGTGCCAGAGCACTCTCTGGACTCACTGCAGTGCATCCCAGTGGTGCCAGTGCACTCTCTGGACACTCTGCACTGCATCCCCACTGGTGCCAGTGCACTCTCTGGACTCACTGCACTGCATCCCCAGTGGTGCCAGTGCACTCTCTGGACTCACTGCACTGCATCTCCAATGGTGCCAGTGCACTCTCTGGACTCACTGCACTGCATCCCCAGTGGTGCCAATGCACTCTCTGGACTCACTGCTGTGCATCCCCAGTGGTGCCAGTACACTCACTGGACTGACTGAAGTGCATTCCCAGTGGTGACATTGAAGTCTTTGGACTCACTGCACTCCATCCCCACTGGTGCCTTTGCACTCCCTGGACTCACTGCACTGCTCCAGCCGCGGCAGCCGCTCCAGCCGCGGTAGCCCTCCAGCCGTGGCAGCCGCTCCACTCGGTAGCGGCTGGAGCGGCTGCCGCGGCTGGAGCGGCTGGAGCGGCTGCCGCGGCTGGAGCGGCTGCCGCGGATGGAGAGGCTGGCGCGGCTGGAGGGGCTGGAGCGGCTGCCGCGGCTGGAGCGGCTGGAGCGGCTGCCGCGGCTGGAGCGTCTGCCGCGGCTGGAGGGGCTACCGCGGGGTTGACTCGGCTGGAGCGGATGCCGAGGCTGGAACGGCACTCTCTGGACTCACTGAAATGCATTCTCAGTGGTGCCAGTGCACTCTCTGGACTCACTGCTCTGCATCCCCAGTGGTGCTAGTGCACTCTCTGGACTCACTGCAGTGCATCCCCAGTGGTGCCATTGCACTCTCTGGACTCACTGCACCGCATTCCCACTGGTGCCAGTGCGCTCTCTGGACTCACTGCACTGCATCCCCAGTGGTGCCAGTGCGCTCTCAGGACTCACTGCAGGGCATCCCCAGTGGTGCCAGTGCACTCTCTGGACTCACTGCACTGCATCCCCAGTCCTGCCAGTGCACTCTCTTGACTCACTGCAGTGCATCCCCAGTGGTGCCAGTACACTCACTGGACTGACTGAAGTGCATCCCCAGTGGTGTCAGTGCACTCACTGGAGTCACTGCACTGCATCCCCAGTGGTGCAAGTGCACTCCCTGGACTCACTGCACTGCATTCCCAGTGGTGACAGTGAAGTCTTTGGACTCACTGCACTCCATCCCCACTGGTGCCTTTGCACTCCCTGGACTCACTGCACTGCTCCAGCCGCGGCAGCCGCTCCAGCCGCGGTAGCCCTCCAGCCGTGGCAGCCGCTCCACTCGGTAGCGGCTGGAGCGGCTGCCGCGGTTGGAGCGGCTGGAGCGGCTGCCGCGGCTGGAGCGGCTGCCGCGGATGGAGAGGCTGGCGAGGCTGGAGGGGCTGGAGCGGCTGCCGCGGCTGGAGCGGCTGGAGCGGCTGCCGCGGCTGGAGCGTCTGCCGCGGCTGGAGGGCCTACCGCGGGGTTGACTCGGCTGGAGCGGATACCGAGGCTGGAACGGCACTCTCTGGACTCACTGAAATGCATTCTCAGTGGTGCCAGTGCACTCTCTGGACTCACTGCTCTGCATCCCCAGTGGTGCTAGTGCACTCTGGACTCACTGCAGTGCATCCCCAGTGGTGCCAGTGCACTCTCTGGACTCACTGCACCGCATTCCCACTGGTGTCAGTGCACTCTGTGGACTCACTGCACTGCATCCCCAGTGGTGTCAGTGCACTCTCTGGACTCCCGGCACCGTATCCCCAGTGGTGCCAGTGCATTCGCTGGACTCACGGCACTGCATCCACAGTGGTGCCAGTGCACTCTCTGGACTCACTGAAGTGCATTCTCAGTGGAGCCAGTGCACTCTCTGGACTCACTGCACTGCATCCCCAGTGGTGCCAGTGCACTCTCTGGACTCACTGCAGTGCATCCCAAGTGGTGCCAATGCACTCTCTGGACTCACTGCAGTGCATCCCCAGTGGTGCCAGTACACTCACTGGACTCACTGCACTGCATCCCCAGTGGTGCCAGTGCAGTCTCTGCACTCACTGAAGTGCATCTCCAGTGGTGCCAGAGCACTCTCTGGACTCACTGCAGTGCATCCCAGTGGTGCCAGTGCACTCTCTGGACACTCTGCACTGCATCCCCACTGGTGCCAGTGCACTCTCTGGACTCACTGCACTGCATCCCCAGTCCTGCCAGTGCACTCTCTGGACTCACTGCACTGCATCTCCAATGGTGCCAGTGCACTCTCTGGACTCACTGCACTGCATCCCCAGTGGTGCCAATGCACTCTCTGGACTCACTGCTGTGCATCCCCAGTGGTGCCAGTACACTCACTGGACTGACTGAAGTGCATTCCCAGTGGTGACATTGAAGTCTTTGGACTCACTGCACTCCATCCCCACTGGTGCCTTTGCACTCCCTGGACTCACTGCACTGCTCCAGCCGCGGCAGCCGCTCCAGCCGCGGTAGCCCTCCAGCCGTGGCAGCCGCTCCACTCGGTAGCGGCTGGAGCGGCTGCCGCGGCTGGAGCGGCTGGAGCGGCTGCCGCGGCTGGAGCGGCTGCCGCGGATGGAGAGGCTGGCGCGGCTGGAGGGGCTGGAGCGGCTGCCGCGGCTGGAGCGGCTGGAGCGGCTGCCGCGGCTGGAGCGTCTGCCGCGGCTGGAGGGGCTACCGCGGGGTTGACTCGGCTGGAGCGGATGCCGAGGCTGGAACGGCACTCTCTGGACTCACTGAAATGCATTCTCAGTGGTGCCAGTGCACTCTCTGGACTCACTGCTCTGCATCCCCAGTGGTGCTAGTGCACTCTCTGGACTCACTGCAGTGCATCCCCAGTGGTGCCATTGCACTCTCTGGACTCACTGCACCGCATTCCCACTGGTGCCAGTGCGCTCTCTGGACTCACTGCACTGCATCCCCAGTGGTGCCAGTGCGCTCTCAGGACTCACTGCAGGGCATCCCCAGTGGTGCCAGTGCACTCTCTGGACTCACTGCACTGCATCCCCAGTCCTGCCAGTGCACTCTCTTGACTCACTGCAGTGCATCCCCAGTGGTGCCAGTACACTCACTGGACTGACTGAAGTGCATCCCCAGTGGTGTCAGTGCACTCACTGGAGTCACTGCACTGCATCCCCAGTGGTGCAAGTGCACTCCCTGGACTCACTGCACTGCATTCCCAGTGGTGACAGTGAAGTCTTTGGACTCACTGCACTCCATCCCCACTGGTGCCTTTGCACTCCCTGGACTCACTGCACTGCTCCAGCCGCGGCAGCCGCTCCAGCCGCGGTAGCCCTCCAGCCGTGGCAGCCGCTCCACTCGGTAGCGGCTGGAGCGGCTGCCGCGGCTGGAGCGGCTGCCGCGGCTGGAGCGGCTGCCGCGGATGGAGAGGCTGGCGCGGCTGGAGGGGCTGGAGCGGCTGCCGCGGCTGGAGCGGCTGGAGCGGCTGCCGCGGCTGGAGCGTCTGCCGCGGCTGGAGGGGCTACCGCGGGGTTGACTCGGCTGGAGCGGATGCCGAGGCTGGAACGGCACTCTCTGGACTCACTGAAATGCATTCTCAGTGGTGCCAGTGCACTCTCTGGACTCACTGCTCTGCATCCCCAGTGGTGCTAGTGCACTCTCTGGACTCACTGCAGTGCATCCCCAGTGGTGCCATTGCACTCTCTGGACTCACTGCACCGCATTCCCACTGGTGCCAGTGCGCTCTCTGGACTCACTGCACTGCATCCCCAGTGGTGCCAGTGCGCTCTCAGGACTCACTGCAGGGCATCCCCAGTGGTGCCAGTGCACTCTCTGGACTCACTGCACTGCATCCCCAGTCCTGCCAGTGCACTCTCTTGACTCACTGCAGTGCATCCCCAGTGGTGCCAGTACACTCACTGGACTGACTGAAGTGCATCCCCAGTGGTGTCAGTGCACTCACTGGAGTCACTGCACTGCATCCCCAGTGGTGCAAGTGCACTCCCTGGACTCACTGCACTGCATTCCCAGTGGTGACAGTGAAGTCTTTGGACTCACTGCACTCCATCCCCACTGGTGCCTTTGCACTCCCTGGACTCACTGCACTGCTCCAGCCGCGGCAGCCGCTCCAGCCGCGGTAGCCCTCCAGCCGTGGCAGCCGCTCCACTCGGTAGCGGCTGGAGCGGCTGCCGCGGTTGGAGCGGCTGGAGCGGCTGCCGCGGCTGGAGCGGCTGCCGCGGATGGAGAGGCTGGCGAGGCTGGAGGGGCTGGAGCGGCTGCCGCGGCTGGAGCGGCTGGAGCGGCTGCCGCGGCTGGAGCGTCTGCCGCGGCTGGAGGGCCTACCGCGGGGTTGACTCGGCTGGAGCGGATACCGAGGCTGGAACGGCACTCTCTGGACTCACTGAAATGCATTCTCAGTGGTGCCAGTGCACTCTCTGGACTCACTGCTCTGCATCCCCAGTGGTGCTAGTGCACTCTGGACTCACTGCAGTGCATCCCCAGTGGTGCCAGTGCACTCTCTGGACTCACTGCACCGCATTCCCACTGGTGTCAGTGCACTCTGTGGACTCACTGCACTGCATCCCCAGTGGTGTCAGTGCACTCTCTGGACTCCCGGCACCGTATCCCCAGTGGTGCCAGTGCATTCGCTGGACTCACGGCACTGCATCCACAGTGGTGCCAGTGCACTCTCTGGACTCACTGAAGTGCATTCTCAGTGGAGCCAGTGCACTCTCTGGACTCACTGCACTGCATCCCCAGTGGTGCCAGTGCACTCTCTGGACTCACTGCAGTGCATCCCAAGTGGTGCCAATGCACTCTCTGGACTCACTGCAGTGCATCCCCAGTGGTGCCAGTACACTCACTGGACTCACTGCACTGCATCCCCAGTGGTGCCAGTGCACTCTCTGCACTCACTGAAGTGCATCTCCAGTGGTGCCAGAGCACTCTCTGGACTCACTGCAGTGCATCCCAGTGGTGCCAGTGCACTCTCTGGACACTCTGCACTGCATCCCCACTGGTGCCAGTGCACTCTCTGGACTCACTGCACTGCATCCCCAGTGGTGCCAGTGCACTCTCTGGACTCACTGCACTGCATCTCCAATGGTGCCAGTGCACTCTCTGGACTCACTGCTGTGCATCCCCAGTGGTGCCAGTACACTCACTGGACTGACTGAAGTGCATTCCCAGTGGTGACATTGAAGTCTTTGGACTCACTGCACTCCATCCCCACTGGTGCCTTTGCACTCCCTGGACTCACTGCACTGCTCCACCCGCGGCAGCCGCTCCAGCCGCGGTAGCCCTCCAGCCGTGGCAGCCGCTCCACTCGGTAGCGGCTGGAGCGGCTGCCGCGGCTGGAGCGGCTGGAGCGGCTGCCGCGGCTGGAGCGGCTGCCGCGGTTGGAGTGGCTGGAGCGGCTGCCGCGGCTGGAGCGGCTGCCGCGGATGGAGAGGCTGGCGCGGCTGGAGGGGCTGGAGCGGCTGCCGCGGCTGGAGCGGCTGGAGCGGCTGCCGCGGCTGGAGCGTCTGCCGCGGCTGGAGGGGCTACCGCGGGGTTGACTCGGCTGGAGCGGATGCCGAGGCTGGAACGGCACTCTCTGGACTCACTGAAATGCATTCTCAGTGGTGCCAGTGCACTCTCTGGACTCACTGCTCTGCATCCCCAGTGGTGCTAGTGCACTCTCTGGACTCACTGCAGTGCATCCCCAGTGGTGCCATTGCACTCTCTGGACTCACTGCACCGCATTCCCACTGGTGCCAGTGCGCTCTCTGGACTCACTGCACTGCATCCCCAGTGGTGCCAGTGCGCTCTCAGGACTCACTGCAGGGCATCCCCAGTGGTGCCAGTGCACTCTCTGGACTCACTGCACTGCATCCCCAGTCCTGCCAGTGCACTCTCTTGACTCACTGCAGTGCATCCCCAGTGGTGCCAGTACACTCACTGGACTGACTGAAGTGCATCCCCAGTGGTGTCAGTGCACTCACTGGAGTCACTGCACTGCATCCCCAGTGGTGCAAGTGCACTCCCTGGACTCACTGCACTGCATTCCCAGTGGTGACAGTGAAGTCTTTGGACTCACTGCACTCCATCCCCACTGGTGCCTTTGCACTCCCTGGACTCACTGCACCGCATTCCCACTGGTGTCAGTGCACTCTGTGGACTCACTGCACTGCATCCCCAGTGGTGTCAGTGCACTCTCTGGACTCACTGCAGTGCATCCCAAGTGGTGCCAATGCACTCTCTGGACTCACTGCAGTGCATCCCCAGTGGTGCCAGTACACTCACTGGACTCACTGCACTGCATCCCCAGTGGTGCCAGTGCACTCTCTGCACTCACTGAAGTGCATCTCCAGTGGTGCCAGAGCACTCTCTGGACTCACTGCAGTGCATCCCAGTGGTGCCAGTGCACTCTCTGGACACTCTGCACTGCATCCCCACTGGTGCCAGTGCACTCTCTGGACTCACTGCACTGCATCCCCAGTGGTGCCAGTGCACTCTCTGGACTCACTGCACTGCATCTCCAATGGTGCCAGTGCACTCTCTGGACTCACTGCACTGCATCCCCAGTGGTGCCAATGCACTCTCTGGACTCACTGCTGTGCATCCCCAGTGGTGCCAGTACACTCACTGGACTGACTGAAGTGCATTCCCAGTGGTGACATTGAAGTCTTTGGACTCACTGCACTCCATCCCCACTGGTGCCTTTGCACTCCCTGGACTCACTGCACTGCTCCAGCCGCGGCAGCCGCTCCAGCCGCGGTAGCCCTCCAGCCGTGGCAGCCGCTCCACTCGGTAGCGGCTGGAGCGGCTGCCGCGGCTGGAGCGGCTGGAGCGGCTGCCGCGGCTGGAGCGGCTGCCGCGGATGGAGAGGCTGGCGCGGCTGGAGGGGCTGGAGCGGCTGCCGCGGCTGGAGCGGCTGGAGCGGCTGCCGCGGCTGGAGCGTCTGCCGCGGCTGGAGGGGCTACCGCGGCTGGAGCGGCTGCCGCGGCTGGAGCAGTGCAGTGAGTCCAGGGAGTGCAAAGGCACCAGTGGGGATGGAGTGCAGTGAGTCCAAAGACTTCACTGTCACCACTGGGGATGCAGTGCAGTGAGTCCAGAGAGTGCACTGGCACCACTGGGGATGCCCTGCAGTGAGTCCAGAGAGTGCACTGGCACCACTGGGGATGCACTACAGTGAGTCCAGGGATAGCACTGGCACCACTGGGGATGCAGTGCAGTGAGTCCAGAGAGTGCACTGGCACCACTGGGGATGCCCTGCAGTGAGCCCAGAGAGTGCACTGGCACCACTGGGGATGCACTGCAGTGAGTCCAGAGAGTGCACTGGCACCACTGGGGATGCAGTGCAGTGAGTCCAGAGAGTGCACTGGCACCACTGGGGATGCAGTGCAGTGAGTCCAGAGAGTGCACAGGCTCCACTGAGAATGCACTTCAGTGAGTCCAGAGAGTGCACTGGCACCACTGGGGATGCAGTGCAGTGAGTCCAGAGAGTGCACTGGCAGCACTGGGGATGCAGTGCAGTGAGTCCAGAGAGTGCACTGGCACCACAGGTGATGCACTCCAGTGAGTCCAGAGAGTGCACTTGCACCACGGGGGATGCAGTGCAGTGAGTCCAGAGAGCGCACTGGCACCACTGGGGATGCACTGCAGTGAGTCCACAGAGTGCAATGGCACCACTGGGGATGCAGTGCAGTGAGTCCAGAGAGTGCACTGGCACCACTGGGCATGCACTGCAGTGAGTCCAGAGAGTGCACTGGCACCAATGGAGCTTCAGTGCAGTGAGTCCAGAGAGTGCACTGGCACCACTGGGGATGTAGTGCAGTGAGTCCAGAGAGTGCACTGGCACCACTGAAAATGCACTTCAGTGTGTCCAGAGAGTGCACTGGCACCACTGGGGATGCAGTGCAGTGAGTCCAGAGAGTGCACTAGCGCCACTGGGGATGCAGTGCAGTGAGTCCAGAGAGTGTACTGGCACCACAGGGGATGCAGTGCAGTGAGTCCAGAGAGTGCACTGGCACCACTGGGGATGCACTGCAGTGAGTCCAGAGAGTGCACTGGCACCACAGGTGATGCAGTGCAGTGAGTCCAGAGAGTGGCGCTCCAGCCTCGTTTTCCGCTCCAGCCGCGTCAACCGCTCCAGCCGCGGTAGCCCCTCCAGCCGAGGCAGACGCTCTAGACGCTCCAACCGCGTCAGCCTCTCCAGCCGCGTTAGCCCCTCCAGCCGCGGCAGCCGCTCCAGCCGCGGCAGCCGCCCCAGCCGCGGTAACCGCTCCAAACGCGGCAGGAGCTCCAGCCGGGGCAGCCGCTCCAGCCGCTACCGAGTGGAGCGGCTGCCACGGCTGGAGCGGTTGCCGCGGTTGGAGCGCCTGCCGTGTTTGGAGCGGCTGCCGCGGCTTCCGCGGCTGGAGCGGCTGCCGCGGTTGGACAGTCTGCCGCGTATGCCGCGGACGGAGCGGCTGCCGCGGCTGCCGCGGCTGCCGAGGCTGGAGGGCTACCGCGGCTGGAGCGACTGCCGCGGCTGGAGTAGTGCAGTGAGTCCAGAGAGTGCACTGGCACCACTGGGGATGCACTTCAGTGTGTCCAGAGAGTGCACTGGCACCACTGGGGATGCAGTGCAGTGAGTCCAGAGAGTGCACTGGCACCATTGGAGATGCAGTGCAGTGAGTCCAGAGAGTGCACTGGCACCACTGGGGGTGCAGTGCAGTGAGTCCAGAGAGTGCACTGGCACCACTGGGGATGCAGTGCAGTGAGTCCAGAGAGTGCACTGGCACCACTGGGGATGCACTGCAGTGAGTCCAGAGAGTTCACTGGCACCACTGGAGATGCACTTCAGTGAGTGCAGAGACTGCACTGGCACCACTGGGGATGCAGTGCAGTGAGTCCAGAGAGTGTACTGGCAACACTGGGGATGCACTGCAGTGAGTCCAGAGAGTTCACTGGCACCACTGGAGATGCACTTCAGTGAGTGCAGAGACTGCACTGGCACCACTGGGGATGCAGTGCAGTGAGTCCAGAGAGTGTACTGGCAACACTGGGGATGCACTGCAGTGAGTCCAGAGAGTGCACTGGCACCACTGGGGATGCAGTGCAGTGAGTCCAGAGAGTGTACTGGCACCACTGGGGATGCACTGCAGTGAGTCCAGAGAGTGCATTGGCACCACTTGGGATGCACTGCAGTGAGTCCAGAGAGTGCACTTGCACCCCTGGGGATGCAGTGCAGTGAGTCCAGAGAGTGCACTGACACCACTGGGGATGCAGTGGAGTGAGTCCTGAGAGTGCACTGGCACCATTGGAGATGCAGTGCAGTGAGTCCAGAGAGTGCACTGGCACCACTGGGGATGCAGTGCAGTGAGTCCAGAGAGTGCACTGGCACCACTGGGTATGCACTGCAGTGAGTCCAGAGAGTTCACTGGCACCACTGGAGATGCACTTCAGTGAGTGCAGAGACTGCACTGGCACCACTGGGGATGCAGTGCAGTGAGTCCAGAGAGTGTACTGGCACCACTGGGGATGCACTGCAGTGAGTCCAGAGAGTGCATTGGCACCACTTGGGATGCACTGCAGTGAGTCCAGAGAGTGCACTTGCACCACTGGGGATGCAGTGCAGTGAGTCCAGAGAGTGCACTGGCACCAATGGGGATGCACTGCAGTGAGTCCACAGAGTGCACTGGCACCACTGGGGATGCAGTGCAGTGAGTCCAGAGAGTGCACTGGCACCACTGGTGATGCAGTACAGTGAGTCCAGAGAGTGCACTGGCACCAGTGGGGATGCAGTGCAGTGAGTCCAGAGAGTGCACTGGCACCACTGGGATGCACTGCAGTGAGTCCAGAGAGTTCACTGGCACCACTGGAGATGTACTTCAGTGAGTCCAGAGAGTGCACTGGCACCACTGGGGATGCAGTGCAGTGAGTCCAGAGAGTGCATTGGCACCACTTGGGATGCACTGCAGTGAGTCCAGAGAGTGCACTGGCACCACTGGGGATGCACTGCAGTGAGTCCAGAGAGTGCATTGGCACCACTTGGGATGCACTGCAGTGAGTCCAGAGAGTGCACTGGCACCACTGGGGATGCAGTGCAGTGAGTCCAGAGAGTGCGCTGGCACCACTGGGGATGCACTGCAGTGAGTCCAGAGAGTGCACTGGCACCAATGGGGATGCACTTCAGTGAGTCCACAGAGTGCACTGGCACCACTGGGGATGCAGTGCAGTGAGTCCAGAGAGTGCACTGGCACCACTGGGGATGCACTGCAGTGAGTCCAGAGAGTTCACTGGCACCACTGGGGATGCACTTCAGTGAGTGCAGAGACTGCCCTGGCACCACTGGGGATGCAGTGCAGTGAGTCCACAGAGTGTACTGGCACCACTGGGGATGCACTGCAGTGAGTCCAGAGAGTGCATTGGCACCACTTGGGATGCACTGCAGTAAGTCCAGAGAGTGCTCTTGCACCACTGGGGATGCACTGCAGTGAGTCCAGAGAGTGCACTGGCACCACTGGGGATGCAGTGCAGTGAGTCCAGAGAATGCACTGGCACCACTGGGGATGCAAAGCAGTGAGTCCACAGAGTGCACTGGCACCACTGGGGATGCAGTACTGTGAGTCCAGAGAGTGCACTGGCACCACTGGGGATGCACAGCAGTGAGTCCAGAGAGTGCATTGGCACCACTGGGGATGCAGTTCAGTGAGTCCAGAGAGTGCACTAGCACCACTGGGGATGCAGTGCAGTCAGTCCAGTGAGTGTACTGGCACCACTGGGGATGCACTGCAGTGAGTCCAGAGAGTGCACTGGCACCACTGAGAATGCACTTCAGTGAGTCCAGAGAGTGCACTGGCACCACTGTTGATGCACTGCAGTGAGTCCACAGAGTGCACTGGCACCACTGGGGATGCAGTGCAGTGAGTCCAGAGAGTGCACTGGCACCACTGGGGATGCACTTCAGTGAGTCCAGAGAGTGCACGGGCTCCACTGGGGATGCACTGCAGTGAGTCCACAGAGTGCACTGGCACCAATGGGGATGCAGTGCAGTGAGGCCAGAGAGTGCACTGGCTCCAATGGGGATGCAGTGCAGTTAGTCCAGAGAGTGCACTGGCACCACTGGGTATGCAGTGCAGTGAGTCCAGAGAGTGCACAGGCAAAACTGGGGACGCACTGCAGTGAGTCCAGACAGTGCACTGGCACCACTGGGGATGCAGTGCAGTGAGTCCAGAGTGTGCACTGGCACCACTGGGAATGCAGTGCAGTGAGTCCAGAGATCGCACTGGCACCACGGGGGATGCAGTGCAGTGAGTCCAGAGAGTGCGCTGGCACCACTGGGGATGCACTGCAGTGAGTCCAGAGAGTGCATTGGCACCACTTGGGATGCACTGCAGTGAGTCCAGAGAGTGCATTGGCACCACTTGGGATGCACTGCAGTGAGTCCAGAGAGTGCACTGGCACCACTGGGGATGCAGTGCAGTGAGTCCAGAGAGTGCGCTGGCACCACTGGGGATGCACTGCAGTGAGTCCAGAGAGTGCGCTGGCACCACTGGGGATGCAGTGCAGTGAGTCCAGAGTGTGCACTGGCACCACTGGGAATGCAGTGCAGTGAGTCCAGAGATCGCACTGGCACCACGGGGGATGCAGTGCAGTGAGTCCAGAGAGTGCGCTGGCACCACGGGGGATGCAGTGCAGTGAGTCCAGACAGTGCACTGGCACCACTGGGGATGCACTGCAGTGAGTCCAGAGAGTGCATTGGCACCACTTGGGATGCACTGCAGTGAGTCCAGAGAGTGCACTGGCACCACTGGGGATGCAGTGCAGTGAGTCCAGAGAGTGCGCTGGCACCACTGGGGATGCACTGCAGTGAGTCCAGAGAGTGCACTGGCACCAATGGGGATGCACTTCAGTGAGTCCACAGAGTGCACTGGCACCACTGGGGATGCAGTGCAGTGAGTCCAGAGAGTGCACTGGCACCACTGGGGATGCACTGCAGTGAGTCCAGAGAGTTCACTGGCACCACTGGGGATGCACTTCAGTGAGTGCAGAGACTGCCCTGGCACCACTGGGGATGCAGTGCAGTGAGTCCACAGAGTGTACTGGCACCACTGGGGATGCACTGCAGTGAGTCCAGAGAGTGCATTGGCACCACTTGGGATGCACTGCAGTAAGTCCAGAGAGTGCTCTTGCACCACTGGGGATGCACTGCAGTGAGTCCAGAGAGTGCACTGGCACCACTGGGGATGCAGTGCAGTGAGTCCAGAGAATGCACTGGCACCAATGGGGATGCAAAGCAGTGAGTCCACAGAGTGCACTGGCACCACTGGGGATGCAGTACTGTGAGTCCAGAGAGTGCACTGGCACCACTGGGGATGCACAGCAGTGAGTCCAGAGAGTGCATTGGCACCACTGGGGATGCAGTTCAGTGAGTCCAGAGAGTGCACTAGCACCACTGGGGATGCAGTGCAGTCAGTCCAGTGAGTGTACTGGCACCACTGGGGATGCACTGCAGTGAGTCCAGAGAGTGCACTGGCACCACTGAGAATGCACTTCAGTGAGTCCAGAGAGTGCACTGGCACCACTGTTGATGCACTGCAGTGAGTCCACAGAGTGCACTGGCACCACTGGGGATGCAGTGCAGTGAGTCCAGAGAGTGCACTGGCACCACTGGGGATGCACTTCAGTGAGTCCAGAGAGTGCACGGGCTCCACTGGGGATGCACTGCAGTGAGTCCACAGAGTGCACTGGCACCAATGGGGATGCAGTGCAGTGAGGCCAGAGAGTGCACTGGCTCCAATGGGGATGCAGTGCAGTTAGTCCAGAGAGTGCACTGGCACCACTGGGTATGCAGTGCAGTGAGTCCAGAGAGTGCACAGGCAAAACTGGGGACGCACTGCAGTGAGTCCAGACAGTGCACTGGCACCACTGGGGATGCAGTGCAGTGAGTCCAGAGTGTGCACTGGCACCACTGGGAATGCAGTGCAGTGAGTCCAGAGATCGCACTGGCACCACGGGGGATGCACTTCAGTGAGTCCAGAGAGTGCACTGGCACCACTGGGGATGCACTGCAGTGAGTCCACAGAGTGCACTGGCACCACTGGGGATGCACTGCAGTGAGTCCAGAGAGTGCACTGGCACCACTGGGGATGCAGTGCAGTGAGTCCAGAGAGTGCACTGGCACCAGAGGGAATGCACTGCAGTGAGTCCAGTGAGTGCACTGGCACCACTGGGGATGCAGTGCAGTGAGTGCAGGGAGTGCACTGGCACCACTGTGGATGCAGTGCAGTGAGTCCAGAGAGTGCAGTGGCACCACTGGGGATGCAGTGCAGTGAGTCCAGAGAGTGCACAGGCACCACTGGGGATGCAGTGCAGTGAGTCCAGAGAGTGCTCTGGCACCACTGGGGTTACAGTGCAGTGAGTCCAGAGAGTGCACTGGCACCACTGGGGATGCAGTGCAGTGAGTCCAGAGAGTGCACTGGCACCTCTGGTGATGCACTGCAGTTACTCCAGAGAGTGCACTGGCACCACTGGTGATGCAGTACAGTGAGTCCAGAGAGTGCACTGGCACCACTGGGGATTCACTGCAGTGAGTCCAGAGAGTGCACTGGCACCACTGAGAATGCCTTTCAGTGAGTCCAGAGAGTGCACTGGCACCACTGGGGATGCACTGCAGTGAGTCCACAGAGTGCACTAGCACCACTGGGGATGCAGTGCAGTGAGTCCAGAGAGCGTACTGGCACCACTGGGGATGCACTGCAGTGAGTCCAGAGAGTGCACTGGCACCACTGAGAATGCACTTCAGTGAGGCCAGAGAGCGCACTGGCACCACTGGGGATGCAGTGCAGTGAGTCCAGAGAGTGCACTGGCACCACTGGGGATGCACTGCAGTGAGTCCAGAGAGTGCACTGGCACCACTGATGATGCAGTACAGTGAGTCCAGTGAGTGCACTGGCACCACTGGGAATGTAGTGCAGTGACTCGAGAGAGTGCACTGGCACCACAGGGGATGCAGTGCAGTGACTCCAGAGAGTGCACTGGCACCACTTGGGATGCAGTGCAGTGAGTCCAGAGAGTGCACTGGCACCACTGGGGATGCAGTGCAGTGAGTCCAGAGAGTGCATTGGCACCACTGGGGATGCAGTGCAGTGAGTCCAGAGAGTGCACTGGCAGCACTGGGGATGCACTGCAGTGAGTCCACAGAGTGCACTGGTACCACTGGGGATGCAGTGCAGTGAGTCCAGAGAGTGCACTGGCACCACTGGGGATGCAGTGCAGTGAGTCCAGAGAGTGCACTGGCACCACTGGGGATGCAGTGCAGTGAGTCCAGAGAGTGCACTGGCACCACTGGGGATGCAGTGCAGTGAGTCCAGAGAGTGCACTGGCAGCACTGGGGATGCAGTGCAGTGAGTCCAGAGAGTGCACTGGCACCACTGGGGATGCACTGCAGTGAGTCCAGAGAGCGCACTGGCACCACTGGGGATGCACTGCAGTGAGTCCACAGAGTGCACTGGCACCACTGAGAATGCACTTCAGTGAGTCCAGAGAGTGCACTGGTACCACTGGGGATGCACTGCAGTGAGTCCAGAGAGTGCACTAGCACCACTGGGGATGCAGTGCAGTGAATCCAGTGAGTGCACTGGCACCACTGGGGATGCAGTGCAGTGAGTCAAGAGAGTGCACTGGCACCACTGGGGATGCAGTACAGTGAGTCCAGAGAGTGCATTGGCACCATTGGAGATGCAGTGCAGTGAGTCCAGAGAGTGCACTGGCACCACTGGGGATGCAGTGCAGTGAGTCCAGAGAGTGCACTGGCACCATTGGAGATGCACTGCAGTGAGTCCAGAGAGTGCACTGGCACCACTGGGGATGCAGTGCAGTGAGTCCAGAGAGTGCACTGGCACCACTGGGGATGCAGTGCAGTGAGTCCTGAGAGTGCACTGGCACCACTGGGGATGCACTGCAGTGAGTCCAGAGAGTTCACTGGCACCACTGGAGATGCACTTCAGTGAGTGCAGAGACTGCACTGGCACCACTGGAGATGCAGTGCAGTGAGTCCAGTGAGTGTACTGGCACCACTGGGGATGCACTGCAGTGAGTCCAGAGAGTGCACTGGCACCACTTGGGATGCACTGCAGTGAGTCCAGAGAGTGCACTTGCACCACTGGGGATGCAGTACAGTGAGTCCAGAGAGTGCACTGGCACCACTGGGGATGCAGTGCAGTGAGTCCAGAGAGTGCACTGGCACCAATGGGGATGCACTTCAGTGAGTCCAGAGAGTGCACTGGCTCCACTGGGGATGCAGTGCAGTGAGTCCAGAGAGTGCACTGGCACCATTGGAGATGCAGTGCAGTGAGTCCAGAGAGTGCACTGGCACCACTGGGGATGCAGTGCAGTGAGTCCAGAGAGTGCACTGGCACCACTGGGGATGCAGTGCAGTGAGTCCAGAGAGTGCACTGGCACCACTGGGGATGCACTGCAGTGAGTCCAGAGAGTTCACTGGCACCACTGGGGATGCACTTCAGTGAGTGCAGAGACTGCACTGGCACCACTGGGGATGCAGTGCAGTGAGTCCAGTGAGTGTACTGGCACCACTGGGGATGCACTGCAGTGAGTCCAGAGAGTGCATTGGCACCACTTGGATGCACTGCAGTGAGTCCAGAGAGTGCACTGGCACCACTGGGGATGCAGTGCAGTGAGTCCAGAGAGTGCACTGGCACCACTGGGGATGCACTGCAGTGAGTCCAGAGAGTGCACTGGCACCACTGATGATGCAGTACAGTGAGTCCAGTGAGTGCACTGGCACCACTGGGGATGTAGCGCAGTGACTCGAGAGAGTGCACTGGCACCACTGGGGATGCAGTGCAGTGACTCCAGAGAGTGCACTGGCACCACTTGGGATGCAGTGCAGTGAGTCCAGAGAGTGCACTGGCACCACTGGGGATGCAGTGCAGTGAGTCCAGAGAGTGCACTGGCACCACTGGGGATGCAGTGCAGTGAGTCCAGAGAGTGCACTGGCACCACTGGGGATGCACTGCAGTGAGTCCAGAGAGTGCACTGGCACCACTGATGATGCAGTACAGTGAGTCCAGTGAGTGCACTGGCACCACTGGGGATGTAGTGCAGTGACTCGAGAGAGTGCACTGGCACCACTGGGGATGCAGTGCAGTGACTCCAGAGAGTGCACTGGCACCACTTGGGATGCAGTGCAGTGAGTCCAGAGAGTGCACTGGCACCACTGGGGATGCAGTGCAGTGAGTCCAGAGCGTGCATTGGCACCACTGGGGATGCAGTGCAGTGAGTCCAGAGAGTGCTCTGGCACCACTGGGGATACAGTGCAGTGAGTCCACAGAGTGCACTGGTACCACTGGGGATGCAGTGCAGTGAGTCCAGAGAGTGCACTGGCACCACTGGGGATGCAGTGCAGTGAGTCCAGAGAGTGCACTGGCACCACTGGGGATGCAGTGCAGTGAGTCCAGAGAGTGCACTGGCACCACTGGGGATGCAGTGCAGTGAGTCCAGAGAGTGCACTGGCAGCACTGGGGATGCAGTGCAGTGAGTCCAGAGAGTGCACTGGCACCACTGGGGATGCACTGCAGTGAGTCCAGAGAGCGCACTGGCACCACTGGGGATGCAGTGCAGTGAGTCCACAGAGTGCACTGGCACCACTGAGAATGCACTTCAGTGAGTCCAGAGAGTGCACTGGTACCACTGGGGATGCACTGCAGTGAGTCCAGAGAGTGCACTAGCACCACTGGGGATGCAGTGCAGTGAATCCAGTGAGTGCACTGGCACCACTGGGGATGCAGTGCAGTGAGTCAAGAGAGTGCACTGGCACCACTGGGGATGCAGTACAGTGAGTCCAGAGAGTGCATTGGCACCATTGGAGATGCAGTGCAGTGAGTCCAGAGAGTGCACTGGCACCACTGGGGATGCACAGCAGTGAGTCCAGAGAGTGCATTGGCACCACTGGGGATGCAGTGCAGTGAGTGAAGAGAGTGCACTGGCACCATTGGAGATGCACTGCAGTGAGTCCAGAGAGTGCACTGGCACCACTGGGGATGCAGTGCAGTGAGTCCAGAGAGTGCACTGGCACCACTGGGGATGCAGTGCAGTGAGTCCAGAGAGTGCACTGGCACCACTGGGGATGCACTGCAGTGAGTCCAGAGAGTTCACTGGCACCACTGGAGATGCACTGCAGTGAGTGCAGAGACTGCACTGGCAGCACTGGGGATGCAGTGCAGTGAGTCCAGTGAGTGTACTGGCACCAATGGGGATGCACTGCAGTGAGTCCAGAGAGTGCATTGGCACCACTTGGGATGCACTGCAGTGAGTCCAGAGAGTGCACTTGCACCACTGGGGATGCAGTGCAGTGAGTCCAGAGAGTGCACTGGCACCACTGGGGATGCAGTGCAGTGAGTCCAGAGAGTGCACTGGCACCAATGGGGATGCACTTCAGTGAGTCCAGAGAGTGCACTGGCTCCACTGGGGATGCAGTGCAGTGAGTCCAGAGAGTGCACTGGCACCATTGGAGATGCAGTGCAGTGAGTCCAGAGAGTGCACTGGCACCACTGGGGATGCAGTGCAGTGAGTCCAGAGAGTGCACTGGCACCACTGGGGATGCAGTGCAGTGAGTCCAGAGAGTGCACTGGCACCACTGGGGACGCACAGCAGTGAGTCCAGAGAGTTCACTGGCACCACTGGGGATGCACTTCAGTGAGTGCAGAGACTGCACTGGCACCACTGGGGATGCAGTGCAGTAAGTCCAGTGAGTGTACTGGCACCACTGGGGATGCACTGCAGTGAGTCCAGAGAGTGCATTGGCACCACTTGGGATGCACTGCAGTGAGTCCAGAGAGTGCACTTGCACCACTGGGGATGCAGTGCAGTGAGTCCAGAGAGTGCACTGGCACCACTGGGGATGCAGTGCAGTGAGTCCAGAGAGTGCACTGGCACCAATGGGGATGCACAGCAGTGAGTCCACAGAGTGCACTGGCACCACTGTGGATGCAGTACCGTGAGTCCAGAGAGTGCACTGGCACCACTGGGGATGCACTGCAGTGAGTCCAGAGAGTGCTCTGGCACCACTGGCGATGCAGTGCAGTGAGTGCAGAGACTGCACTAGCACCACTGGGGATGCAGTGCAGTCAGTCCAGTGAGTGTACTGGCACCACTGGGGATGCAGTGCAGTGAGTCCAGAGAGTGCACTGGCACCACTGAGAATGCACTTCAGTGAGTCCAGAGAGTGCACTGGCACCACTGGGGATGCACTGCAGTGAGTCCAGAGAGTGCACTGGCACCACTGAGAATGCACTTCAGTGAGGCCAGAGAGCGCACTGGCACCACTGGGGATGCAGTGCAGTGAGTCCAGAGAGTGGACTGGCACCACTGAGAATGCACTTCAGTGAGTCCAAAGAGTGCACTGGCACCACTGGGGATGCACTGCAGTGAGTCCAGAGAGTGAACTAGCACCACTGGGAATGTAGTGCAGTGAATCCAGTGAGTGCACTGGCACCAGTGGGGATGCACTGCAGTGAGTCCAGAGAGTGCACTGGCACCACTGGGGATGCACTGCAGTGAGTCCAGAGAGTGCACTGGCACCACTGGAGATGCAGTACAGTGAGTCCAGTGAATGCACTGGCACCACTGGGGATGCAGTGCAGTGAGTCCAGAGAGTGCACTGGCACCACTGGTGATGCAGTATAGTGAGTCCAGTGAGTGCACTGGCACCACGGGGGATGCACTTCAGTGAGTCCAGAGAGTGCACTGGCACCACTGGGGATGCACTGCAGTGAGTCCACAGAGTGCACTGGCACCACTGGGGATGCACTGCAGTGAGTCCAGAGAGTGCACTGGCACCACTGGGGATGCAGTGCAGTGAGTCCAGAGAGTGCACTGGCACCAGAGGGAATGCACTGCAGTGAGTCCAGTGAGTGCACTGGCACCACTGGGGATGCAGTGCAGTGAGTGCAGGGAGTGCACTGGCACCACTGTGGATGCAGTGCAGTGAGTCCAGAGAGTGCAGTGGCACCACTGGGGATGCAGTGCAGTGAGTCCAGAGAGTGCACAGGCACCACTGGGGATGCAGTGCAGTGAGTCCAGAGAGTGCTCTGGCACCACTGGGGTTACAGTGCAGTGAGTCCAGAGAGTGCACTGGCACCACTGGGGATGCAGTGCAGTGAGTCCAGAGAGTGCACTGGCACCTCTGGTGATGCACTGCAGTTACTCCAGAGAGTGCACTGGCACCACTGGTGATGCAGTACAGTGAGTCCAGAGAGTGCACTGGCACCACTGGGGATTCACTGCAGTGAGTCCAGAGAGTGCACTGGCACCACTGAGAATGCCTTTCAGTGAGTCCAGAGAGTGCACTGGCACCACTGGGGATGCACTGCAGTGAGTCCACAGAGTGCACTAGCACCACTGGGGATGCAGTGCAGTGAGTCCAGAGAGCGTACTGGCACCACTGGGGATGCACTGCAGTGAGGCCAGAGAGCGCACTGGCACCACTGGGGATGCAGTGCAGTGAGTCCAGAGAGTGCACTGGCACCACTGGGGATGCACTGCAGTGAGTCCAGAGAGTGCACTGGCACCACTGATGATGCAGTACAGTGAGTCCAGTGAGTGCACTGGCACCACTGGGAATGTAGTGCAGTGACTCGAGAGAGTGCACTGGCACCACAGGGGATGCAGTGCAGTGAGTCCAGAGAGTGCACTGGCACCACTTGGGATGCAGTGCAGTGAGTCCAGAGAGTGCACTGGCACCACTGGGGATGCAGTGCAGTGAGTCCAGAGAGTGCATTGGCACCACTGGGGATGCAGTGCAGTGAGTCCAGAGAGTGCACTGGCAGCACTGGGGATGCACTGCAGTGAGTCTACAGAGTGCACTGGTACCACTGGGGATGCAGTGCAGTGAGTCCAGAGAGTGCACTGGCACCACTGGGGATGCAGTGCAGTGAGTCCAGAGAGTGCACTGGCACCACTGGGGATGCAGTGCAGTGAGTCCAGAGAGTGCACTGGCACCACTGGGGATGCAGTGCAGTGAGTCCAGAGAGTGCACTGGCAGCACTGGGGATGCAGTGCAGTGAGTCCAGAGAGTGCACTGGCACCACTGGGGATGCACTGCAGTGAGTCCAGAGAGCGCACTGGCACCACTGGGGATGCACTGCAGTGAGTCCACAGAGTGCACTGGCACCACTGAGAATGCACTTCAGTGAGTCCAGAGAGTGCACTGGTACCACTGGGGATGCACTGCAGTGAGTCCAGAGAGTGCACTAGCACCACTGGGGATGCAGTGCAGTGAATCCAGTGAGTGCACTGGCACCACTGGGGATGCAGTGCAGTGAGTCAAGAGAGTGCACTGGCACCACTGGGGATGCAGTACAGTGAGTCCAGAGAGTGCATTGGCACCATTGGAGATGCAGTGCAGTGAGTCCAGAGAGTGCACTGGCACCACTGGGGATGCACAGCAGTGAGTCCAGAGAGTGCATTGGCACCACTGGGGATGCAGTGCAGTGAGTCCAGAGAGTGCACTGGCACCATTGGAGATGCACTGCAGTGAGTCCAGAGAGTGCACTGGCACCACTGGGGATGCAGTGCAGTGAGTCCAGAGAGTGCACTGGCACCACTGGGGATGCAGTGCAGTGAGTCCAGAGAGTGCACTGGCACCACTGGGGATGCACTGCAGTGAGTCCAGAGAGTTCACTGGCACCACTGGAGATGCACTTCAGTGAGTGCAGAGACTGCACTGGCACCACTGGAGATGCAGTGCAGTGAGTCCAGTGAGTGTACTGGCACCACTGGGGATGCACTGCAGTGAGTCCAGAGAGTGCACTGGCACCACTTGGGATGCACTGCAGTGAGTCCAGAGAGTGCACTTGCACCACTGGGGATGCAGTACAGTGAGTCCAGAGAGTGCACTGGCACCACTGGGTATGCAGTGCAGTGAGTCCAGAGAGTGCACTGGCACCAATGGGGATGCACTTCAGTGAGTCCAGAGAGTGCACTGGCTCCACTGGGGATGCAGTGCAGTGAGTCCAGAGAGTGCACTGGCACCATTGGAGATGCAGTGCAGTGAGTCCAGAGAGTGCACTGGCACCACTGGGGATGCAGTGCAGTGAGTCCAGAGAGTGCACTGGCACCACTGGGGATGCAGTGCAGTGAGTCCAGAGAGTGCACTGGCACCACTGGGGATGCACTGCAGTGAGTCCAGAGAGTTCACTGGCACCACTGGGGATGCACTTCAGTGAGTGCAGAGACTGCACTGGCACCACTGGGGATGCAGTGCAGTGAGTCCAGTGAGTGTACTGGCACCACTGGGGATGCACTGCAGTGAGTCCAGAGAGTGCATTGGCACCACTTGGATGCACTGCAGTGAGTCCAGAGAGTGCACTTGCACCACTGGGGATGCAGTGCAGTGAGTCCAGAGAGTGCACTGGCACCACTGGGGATGCAGTGCAGTGAGTCCAGAGAGTGCACTGGCACCACTGGGGATGCACTGCAGTGAGTCCAGAGAGTGCACTGGCACCACTGATGATGCAGTACAGTGAGTCCAGTGAGTGCACTGGCACCACTGGGGATGTAGCGCAGTGACTCGAGAGAGTGCACTGGCACCACTGGGGATGCAGTGCAGTGACTCCAGAGAGTGCACTGGCACCACTTGGGATGCAGTGCAGTGAGTCCAGAGAGTGCACTGGCACCACTGGGGATGCAGTGCAGTGAGTCCAGAGAGTGCACTGGCACCACTGGGGATGCAGTGCAGTGAGTCCAGAGAGTGCACTGGCACCACTGGGGATGCACTGCAGTGAGTCCAGAGAGTGCACTGGCACCACTGATGATGCAGTACAGTGAGTCCAGTGAGTGCACTGGCACCACTGGGGATGTAGTGCAGTGACTCGAGAGAGTGCACTGGCACCACTGGGGATGCAGTGCAGTGACTCCAGAGAGTGCACTGGCACCACTTGGGATGCAGTGCAGTGAGTCCAGAGAGTGCACTGGCACCACTGGGGATGCAGTGCAGTGAGTCCAGAGCGTGCATTGGCACCACTGGGGATGCAGTGCAGTGAGTCCAGAGAGTGCTCTGGCACCACTGGGGATACAGTGCAGTGAGTCCACAGAGTGCACTGGTACCACTGGGGATGCAGTGCAGTGAGTCCAGAGAGTGCACTGGCACCACTGGGGATGCAGTGCAGTGAGTCCAGAGAGTGCACTGGCACCACTGGGGATGCAGTGCAGTGAGTCCAGAGAGTGCACTGGCACCACTGGGGATGCAGTGCAGTGAGTCCAGAGAGTGCACTGGCAGCACTGGGGATGCAGTGCAGTGAGTCCAGAGAGTGCACTGGCACCACTGGGGATGCACTGCAGTGAGTCCAGAGAGCGCACTGGCACCACTGGGGATGCAGTGCAGTGAGTCCACAGAGTGCACTGGCACCACTGAGAATGCACTTCAGTGAGTCCAGAGAGTGCACTGGTACCACTGGGGATGCACTGCAGTGAGTCCAGAGAGTGCACTAGCACCACTGGGGATGCAGTGCAGTGAATCCAGTGAGTGCACTGGCACCACTGGGGATGCAGTGCAGTGAGTCAAGAGAGTGCACTGGCACCACTGGGGATGCAGTACAGTGAGTCCAGAGAGTGCATTGGCACCATTGGAGATGCAGTGCAGTGAGTCCAGAGAGTGCACTGGCACCACTGGGGATGCACAGCAGTGAGTCCAGAGAGTGCATTGGCACCACTGGGGATGCAGTGCAGTGAGTGAAGAGAGTGCACTGGCACCATTGGAGATGCACTGCAGTGAGTCCAGAGAGTGCACTGGCACCACTGGGGATGCAGTGCAGTGAGTCCAGAGAGTGCACTGGCACCACTGGGGATGCAGTGCAGTGAGTCCAGAGAGTGCACTGGCACCACTGGGGATGCACTGCAGTGAGTCCAGAGAGTTCACTGGCACCACTGGAGATGCACTTCAGTGAGTGCAGAGACTGCACTGGCAGCACTGGGGATGCAGTGCAGTGAGTCCAGTGAGTGTACTGGCACCAATGGGGATGCACTGCAGTGAGTCCAGAGAGTGCATTGGCACCACTTGGGATGCACTGCAGTGAGTCCAGAGAGTGCACTTGCACCACTGGGGATGCAGTGCAGTGAGTCCAGAGAGTGCACTGGCACCACTGGGGATGCAGTGCAGTGAGTCCAGAGAGTGCACTGGCACCAATGGGGATGCACTTCAGTGAGTCCAGAGAGTGCACTGGCTCCACTGGGGATGCAGTGCAGTGAGTCCAGAGAGTGCACTGGCACCATTGGAGATGCAGTGCAGTGAGTCCAGAGAGTGCACTGGCACCACTGGGGATGCAGTGCAGTGAGTCCAGAGAGTGCACTGGCACCACTGGGGATGCAGTGCAGTGAGTCCAGAGAGTGCACTGGCACCACTGGGGACGCACAGCAGTGAGTCCAGAGAGTTCACTGGCACCACTGGGGATGCACTTCAGTGAGTGCAGAGACTGCACTGGCACCACTGGGGATGCAGTGCAGTAAGTCCAGTGAGTGTACTGGCACCACTGGGGATGCACTGCAGTGAGTCCAGAGAGTGCATTGGCACCACTTGGGATGCACTGCAGTGAGTCCAGAGAGTGCACTTGCACCACTGGGGATGCAGTGCAGTGAGTCCAGAGAGTGCACTGGCACCACTGGGGATGCAGTGCAGTGAGTCCAGAGAGTGCACTGGCACCAATGGGGATGCACAGCAGTGAGTCCACAGAGTGCACTGGCACCACTGTGGATGCAGTACCGTGAGTCCAGAGAGTGCACTGGCACCACTGGGGATGCACTGCAGTGAGTCCAGAGAGTGCTCTGGCACCACTGGCGATGCAGTGCAGTGAGTGCAGAGACTGCACTAGCACCACTGGGGATGCAGTGCAGTCAGTCCAGTGAGTGTACTGGCACCACTGGGGATGCAGTGCAGTGAGTCCAGAGAGTGCACTGGCACCACTGAGAATGCACTTCAGTGAGTCCAGAGAGTGCACTGGCACCACTGGGGATGCACTGCAGTGAGTCCAGAGAGTGCACTGGCACCACTGAGAATGCACTTCAGTGAGGCCAGAGAGCGCACTGGCACCACTGGGGATGCAGTGCAGTGAGTCCAGAGAGTGGACTGGCACCACTGAGAATGCACTTCAGTGAGTCCAAAGAGTGCACTGGCACCACTGGGGATGCACTGCAGTGAGTCCAGAGAGTGAACTAGCACCACTGGGAATGTAGTGCAGTGAATCCAGTGAGTGCACTGGCACCAGTGGGGATGCACTGCAGTGAGTCCAGAGAGTGCACTGGCACCACTGGGGATGCACTGCAGTGAGTCCAGAGAGTGCACTGGCACCACTGGAGATGCAGTACAGTGAGTCCAGTGAATGCACTGGCAACACTGGGGATGCAGTGCAGTGAGTCCAGAGAGTGCACTGGCACCACTGGTGATGCAGTATAGTGAGTCCAGTGAGTGCACTGGCACCACTGGGGATGCAGTGCAGTGAGTCCAGAGAGTGCACTGGCACCACTGGGGATGCACTGCAGTGAGTCCAGAGAGTGCACTGGCACCACTGATGATGCAGTACAGTGAGTCCAGTGAGTGCACTGGCACCACTGGGGATGTAGTGCAGTGACTCGAGAGAGTGCACTGGCACCACTGGGGATGCAGTGCAGTGACTCCAGAGAGTGCACTGGCACCACTGGGGATGCACTGCAGTGAGTCCAGAGAGTGCACTGGCACCACTGGGGATGCAGTGCAGTGAGTCCAGAGAGTGCACTGGCACCACTGGGGATGCAGTGCAGTGAGTCCAGAGAGTGCACTGGCACCACTGGGGATGCAGTGCAGTGAGTCCAGAGAGTGCACTGGCACCACTGGGGATGCAGTGCAGTGAGTCCAGAGAGTGCACTGGCAGCACTGGGGATGCAGTGCAGTGAGTCCAGAGAGTTCACTGGCACCACTGGAGATGCACTTCAGTGAGTGCAGAGACTGCACTGGCAGCACTGGGGATGCAGTGCAGTGAGTCCAGTGAGTGTACTGGCACCACTGGGGATGCACTGCAGTGAGTCCAGAGAGTGCATTGGCACCACTTGGGATGCACTGCAGTGAGTCCAGAGAGTGCACTTGCACCACTGGGGATGCAGTGCAGTGAGTCCAGAGAGTGCACTGGCACCACTGGGGATGCAGTGCAGTGAGTCCAGAGAGTGCACTGGCACCAATGGGGATGCACTTCAGTGAGTCCAGAGAGTGCACTGGCTCCACTGGGGATGCAGTGCAGTGAGTCCAGAGAGTGCACTGGCACCATTGGAGATGCAGTGCAGTGAGTCCAGAGAGTGCACTGGCACCACTGGGGATGCAGTGCAGTGAGTCCAGAGAGTGCACTGGCACCACTGGGGATGCAGTGCAGTGAGTCCAGAGAGTGCACTGGCACCACTGGGGACGCACAGCAGTGAGTCCAGAGAGTTCACTGGCACCACTGGGGATGCACTTCAGTGAGTGCAGAGACTGCACTGGCACCACTGGGGATGCAGTGCAGTAAGTCCAGTGAGTGTACTGGCACCACTGGGGATGCACTGCAGTGAGTCCAGAGAGTGCATTGGCACCACTTGGGATGCACTGCAGTGAGTCCAGAGAGTGCACTTGCACCACTGGGGATGCAGTGCAGTGAGTCCAGAGAGTGCACTGGCACCACTGGGGATGCAGTGCAGTGAGTCCAGAGAGTGCACTGGCACCAATGGGGATGCACAGCAGTGAGTCCACAGAGTGCACTGGCACCACTGGGGATGCAGTACCGTGAGTCCAGAGAGTGCACTGGCACCACTGGGGATGCACTGCAGTGAGTCCAGAGAGTGCTCTGGCACCACTGGCGATGCAGTGCAGTGAGTGCAGAGACTGCACTAGCACCACTGGGGATGCAGTGCAGTCAGTCCAGTGAGTGTACTGGCACCACTGGGGATGCAGTGCAGTGAGTCCAGAGAGTGCACTGGCACCACTGAGAATGCACTTCAGTGAGTCCAGAGAGTGCACTGGCACCACTGGGGATGCACTGCAGTGAGTCCAGAGAGTGCACTGGCACCACTGAGAATGCACTTCAGTGAGGCCAGAGAGCGCACTGGCACCACTGGGGATGCAGTGCAGTGAGTCCAGAGAGTGGACTGGCACCACTGAGAATGCACTTCAGTGAGTCCAAAGAGTGCACTGGCACCACTGGGGATGCACTGCAGTGAGTCCAGAGAGTGAACTAGCACCACTGGGAATGTAGTGCAGTGAATCCAGTGAGTGCACTGGCACCAGTGGGGATGCACTGCAGTGAGTCCAGAGAGTGCACTGGCACCACTGGGGATGCAGTGCAGTGAGTCCAGAGAGTGCACTGGCACCACTGGAGATGCAGTACAGTGAGTCCAGTGAATGCACTGGCACCACTGGGGATGCAGTGCAGTGAGTCCAGAGAGTGCACTGGCACCACTGGTGATGCAGTATAGTGAGTCCAGTGAGTGCACTGGCACCACTGGGGATGCAGTGCAGTGAGTCCAGAGAGTGCACTGGCACCACTGGGGATGCAGTGCAGTGAGTCCAGAGAGTGCACTGGCACCACTGATGATGCAGTACAGTGAGTCCAGTGAGTGCACTGGCACCACTGGGGATGTAGTGCAGTGACTCGAGAGAGTGCACTGGCACCACTGGGGATGCAGTGCAGTGACTCCAGAGAGTGCACTGGCACCACTGGGGATGCACTGCAGTAAGTCCAGAGAGTGCACTGGCACCACTGGGGATGCAGTGCAGTGAGTCCAGAGAGTGTACTGGCACCACTGGGGATGCAGTGCAGTGAGTCCAGAGAGTGCACTGGAACCACTGGGGATGCAGTGCAGTGAGTCCAGAGAGTGCACTGGCACCACTGGGGATGCAGTGCAGTGAGTCCAGAGAGTGCACTGGCAGCACTGGGGATGCACTGCAGTGAGTCCAGAGAGTGCACTGGCACCACTGGGGATGCACTGCAGTGAGTCCAGAGAGCGCACTGGCACCACTGGGGATGCACTGCAGTGAGTCCACAGAGTGCACTGGCACCACTGAGAATGCACTTCAGTGAGTCCAGAGAGTGCACTGGTACCACTGGGGATGCACTGCAGTGAGTCCAGAGAGTGCACTAGCACCACTGGGGATGCAGTGCAGTGAATCCAGTGAGTGCACTGGCACCACTGGGGATGCAGTGCAGTGAGTCAAGAGAGTGCACTGGCACCACTGGGGATGCAGTACAGTGAGTCCAGAGAGTGCATTGGCACCATTGGAGATGCAGTGCAGTGAGTCCAGAGAGTGCACTGGCACCACTGGGGATGCACAGCAGTGAGTCCAGAGAGTTCATTGGCACCACTGGGGATGCAGTGCAGTGAGTCCAGAGAGTGCACTGGCACCACTGGGGATGCACTGCAGTGAGTCCAGAGAGTTCACTGGCACCACTGGAGATGCACTGCAGTGAGTCCAGAGAGTGCACTGGCACCACTGGGGATGCAGTGCAGTGAGTCCAGAGAGTGCACTGGCACCACTGGGGATGCACTGCAGTGAGTCCAGAGAGTGCACTGGCACCACTGATGATGCAGTACAGTGAGTCCAGAGAGTGCACTGGCACCACTGGGGATGCAGTACAGTGAGTCCAGAGAGTGCACTGGCACCATTGGAGATGCACTGCAGTGAGTCCAGAGAGTGCACTGGCACCACTGGGGATGCAGTGCAGTGAGTCCAGAGAGTGCACTGGCACCACTGGGGATGCAGTGCAGTGAGTCCAGAGAGTGCACTGGCACCACTGGGGATGCACTGCAGTGAGTCCAGAGAGTTCACTGGCACCACTGGAGATGCACTTCAGTGAGTGCAGAGACTGCACTGGCACCACTGGGGATGCAGTGCAGTGAGTCCAGTGAGTGTACTGGCACCACTGATGATGCAGTACAGTGAGTCCAGAGAGTGCATTGGCACCACTTGGGATGCACTGCAGTGAGTCCAGAGAGTGCACTTGCACCACTGGGGATGCACTGCAGTGAGTCCAGAGAGTGCACTGGCACCACTGGGGATGCAGTGCAGTGAGTCCAGAGAGTGCACTGGCACCAATGGGGATGCACTTCAGTGAGTCCAGAGAGTGCACTGGCACCACTGGGGATGCAGTGCAGTGAGTCCAGAGAGTGCACTGGCACCACTGGAGATGCACTGCAGTGAGTCCAGAGAGTGCACTGGCACCACTGGGGATGCAGTGCAGTGAGTCCAGAGAGTGCACTGGCACCACTGGGGATGCACTGCAGTGAGTCCAGAGAGTTCACTGGCACCATTGGGGATGCACTTCAGTGAGTGCAGAGACTGCACTGGCACCACTGGGGATGCAGTGCAGTGAGTCCAGTGAGTGTACTGGCACCACTGGGGATGCACTGCAGTGAGTCCAGAGAGTGCATTGGCACCACTTGGGATGCACTGCAGTGAGTCCAGAGAGTGCACTTGCACCACTGGGGATGCAGTGCAGTGAGTCCAGAGAGTGCACTGGCACCACTGGGGATGCAGTGCAGTGAGTCCAGAGAGTGCACTGGCACCACTGGGGATGCACTGCAGTGAGTCCAGAGAGTGCACTGGCACCACTGATGATGCAGTACAGTGAGTCCAGTGAGTGCACTGGCACCACTGGGGATGTAGTGCAGTGACTCGAGAGAGTGCACTGGCACCACTGGGGATGCAGTGCAGTGACTCCAGAGAGTGCACTGGCACCACTTGGGATGCAGTGCAGTGAGTCCAGAGAGTGCACTGGCACCACTGGGGATGCAGTGCAGTGAGTCCAGAGAGTGCACTGGCACCACTGGGGATGCAGTGCAGTGAGTCCAGAGAGTGCACTGGCACCACTGGGGATGCACTGCAGTGAGTCCAGAGAGTGCACTGGCACCACTGATGATGCAGTACAGTGAGTCCAGTGAGTGCACTGGCACCACTGGGGATGTAGTGCAGTGACTCGAGAGAGTGCACTGGCACCACTGGGGATGCAGTGCAGTGAGTCCAGAGAGTGCACTGGCACCACTTGGGATGCAGTGCAGTGAGTCCAGAGAGTGCACTGGCACCACTGGGGATGCAGTGCAGTGAGTCCAGAGAGTGCATTGGCACCACTGGGGATGCAGTGCAGTGAGTCCAGAGAGTGCACTGGCAGCACTGGGGATGCACTGCAGTGAGTCCACAGTGTGCACTGGTACCACTGGGGATGCAGTGCAGTGAGTCCAGAGAGTGCACTGGCACCACTGGGGATGCACTGCAGTGAGTCCAGAGAGTGCACTGGCACCACTGGGGATGCAGTGCAGTGAGTCCAGAGAGTGCACTGGCACCACTGGGGATGCAGTGCAGTGAGTCCAGAGAGTGCACTGGCAGCACTGGGGATGCAGTGCAGTGAGTCCAGAGAGTGCACTGGCACCACTGGGGATGCACTGCAGTGAGTCCAGAGAGCGCATTGGCACCACTGGGGATGCACTGCAGTGAGTCCACAGAGTGCACTGGCACCACTGAGAATGCACTTCAGTGAGTCCAGAGAGTGCACTGGTACCACTGGGGATGCACTGCAGTGAGTCCAGAGAGTGCACTAGCACCACTGGGGATGCAGTGCAGTGAATCCAGTGAGTGCACTGGCACCACTGGGGATGCAGTGCAGTGAGTCAAGAGAGTGCACTGGCACCACTGGGGATGCAGTACAGTGAGTCCAGAGAGTGCACTGGCACCACTGGGGATGCAGTGCAGTGAGTCCAGAGAGTGCACTGGCACCACTGGGGATGCAGTGCAGTGAGTCCAGAGAGTGCACTGGCACCACTGGGGATGCACTGCAGTGAGTCCAGAGAGTTCACTGGCACCACTGGGGATGCACTTCAGTGAGTGCAGAGACTGCACTGGCAGCACTGGGGATGCAGTGCAGTGAGTCCAGTGAGTGTACTGGCACCACTGGGGATGCACTGCAGTGAGTCCAGAGAGTGCATTGGCACCACTTGGGATGCACTGCAGTGAGTCCAGAGAGTGCACTTGCACCACTGGGGATGCAGTGCAGTGAGTCCAGAGAGTGCACTGGCACCACTGGGGATGCAGTGCAGTGAGTCCAGAGAGTGCACTGGCACCATTGGAGATGCAGTGCAGTGAGTCCAGAAAGTGCACTGGCACCACTGGGGATGCAGTGCAGTGAGTCCAGAGAGTGCACTGGCACCACTGGGGATGCAGTGCAGTGAGTCCAGAGAGTGCACTGGCACCACTGGGGACGCACTGCAGTGAGTCCAGAGAGTGCACTGGCACCATTGGAGATGCAGTGCAGTGACTCCAGAGAGTGCACTGGCACCACTGGGGATGCAGTGCAGTGACTCCAGAGAGTGCACTGGCACCACTTGGGATGCAGTGCAGTGAGTCCAGAGAGTGCACTGGCACCACTGGGGATGCAGTGCAGTGCGTCCAGAGAGTGCACTGGCACCACTGGGGATGCAGTGCAGTGAGTCCAGAGAGTGCACTGGCACCACTTGGGATGCAGTGCAGTGAGTCCAGAGAGTGCACTGGCACCACTGGGGATGCAGTGCAGTGAGTCCAGAGAGTGCATTGGCACCACTGGGGATGCAGTGCAGTGAGTCCAGAGAGTGCACTGGCAGCACTGGGGATGCACTGCAGTGAGTCCACAGTGTGCACTGGTACCACTGGGGATGCAGTGCAGTGAGTCCAGAGAGTGCACTGTCACCACTGGGGATGCAGTGCAGTGAGTCCAGAGAGTGCACTGGCACCACTGGGGATGCAGTGCAGTGAGTCCAGAGAGTGCACTGGCACCACTGGGGATGCAGTGCAGTGAGTCCACAGAGTGCACTGGCAGCACTGGGGATGCAGTGCAGTGAGTCCAGAGAGTGCACTGGCACCACTGGGGATGCACTGCAGTGAGTCCAGAGAGCGCATTGGCACCACTGGGGATGCACTGCAGTGAGTCCACAGAGTGCACTGGCACCACTGAGAATGCACTTCAGTGAGTCCAGAGAGTGCACTGGTACCACTGGGGATGCACTGCAGTGAGTCCAGAGAGTGCACTAGCACCACTGGGGATGCAGTGCAGTGAATCCAGTGAGTGCACTGGCACCACTGGGGATGCAGTGCAGTGAGTCAAGAGAGTGCACTGGCACCACTGGGGATGCAGTACAGTGAGTCCAGAGAGTGCACTGGCACCACTGGGGATGCAGTGCAGTGAGTCCAGAGAGTGCACTGGCACCACTGGGGATGCAGTGCAGTGAGTCCAGAGAGTGCACTGGCACCACTGGGGATGCACTGCAGTGAGTCCAAAGAGTTCACTGGCACCACTGGAGATGCACTTCAGTGAGTGCAGAGACTGCACTGGCAGCACTGGGGATGCAGTGCAGTGAGTCCAGTGAGTGTACTGGCACCACTGGGGATGCACTGCAGTGAGTCCAGAGAGTGCATTGGCACCACTTGGGATGCACTGCAGTGAGTCCAGAGAGTGCACTTGCACCACTGGGGATGCAGTGCAGTGAGTCCAGAGAGTGCACTGGCACCACTGGGGATGCAGTGCAGTGAGTCCAGAGAGTGCACTGGCACCAATGGGGATGCACTTCAGTGAGTCCAGAGAGTGCACTGGCTCCACTGGGGATGCAGTGCAGTGAGTCCAGAGAGTGCACTGGCACCATTGGAGATGCAGTGCAGTGAGTCCAGAAAGTGCACTGGCACCACTGGGGATGCAGTGCAGTGAGTCCAGAGAGTGCACTGGCACCACTGGGGATGCAGTGCAGTGAGTCCAGAGAGTGCACTGGCACCACTGGGGACGCACTGCAGTGAGTCCAGAGAGTTCACTGGCACCACTGGGGATGCACTTCAGTGAGTGCAGAGACTGCACTGGCACCACTGGGGATGCAGTGCAGTAAGTCCAGTGAGTGTACTGGCACCACTGGGGATGCACTGCAGTGAGTCCAGAGAGTGCATTGGCACCACTTGGGATGCACTGCAGTGAGTCCAGAGAGTGCACTTGCACCACTGGGGATGCAGTGCAGTGAGTCCAGAGAGTGCACTGGCACCACTGGGGATGCAGTGCAGTGAGTCCAGAGAGTGCACTGGCACCAATGGGGATGCACAGCAGTGAGTCCACAGAGTGCACTGGCACCACTGGGGATGCAGTACAGTGAGTCCAGAGAGTGCACTGGCACCACTGGGGATGCAGTGCAGTGAGTCCAGAGAGTGCACTGGCACCACTGGGGATGCACTGCAGTGAGTCCAGAGAGTGCACTGGCACCACTGATGATGCAGTACAGTGAGTCCAGTGAGTGCACTGGCACCACTGGGGATGTAGCGCAGTGACTCGAGAGAGTGCACTGGCACCACTGGGGATGCAGTGCAGTGACTCCAGAGAGTGCACTGGCACCACTTGGGATGCAGTGCAGTGAGTCCAGAGAGTGCACTGGCACCACTGGGGATGCAGTGCAGTGAGTCCAGAGAGTGCACTGGCACCACTGGGGATGCAGTGCAGTGAGTCCAGAGAGTGCACTGGCACCACTGGGGATGCACTGCAGTGAGTCCAGAGAGTGCACTGGCACCACTGATGATGCAGTACAGTGAGTCCAGTGAGTGCACTGGCACCACTGGGGATGTAGTGCAGTGACTCGAGAGAGTGCACTGGCACCACTGGGGATGCAGTGCAGTGAGTCCAGAGAGTGCACTAGCACCACTGGGGATGCAGTGCAGTGAATCCAGTGAGTGCACTGGCACCACTGGGGATGCAGTGCAGTGAGTCAAGAGAGTGCACTGGCACCACTGGGGATGCAGTACAGTGAGTCCAGAGAGTGCATTGGCACCATTGGAGATGCAGTGCAGTGAGTCCAGAGAGTGCACTGGCACCACTGGGGATGCACAGCAGTGAGTCCAGAGAGTGCATTGGCACCACTGGGGATGCAGTGCAGTGAGTGAAGAGAGTGCACTGGCACCACTGGGGATGCACTGCAGTGAGTCCAGAGAGTGCACTGGCACCACTGGGGATGCAGTGCAGTGAGTCCAGAGAGTGCACTGGCACCACTGGGGATGCACTGCAGTGAGTCCAGAGAGTTCACTGGCACCACTGGAGATGCACTTCAGTGAGTGCAGAGACTGCACTGGCAGCACTGGGGATGCAGTGCAGTGAGTCCAGTGAGTGTACTGGCACCAATGGGGATGCAGTGCAGTGAGTCCAGAGAGTGCATTGGCACCACTTGGGATGCACTGCAGTGAGTCCAGAGAGTGCACTTGCACCACTGGGGATGCATTGCAGTGAGTCCAGAGAGTGCACTGGCACCACTGGGGATGCAGTGCAGTGAGTCCAGAGAGTGCACTGGCACCAATGGGGATGCACTTCAGTGAGTCCAGAGAGTGCACTGGCTCCACTGGGGATGCAGTGCAGTGAGTCCAGAGAGTGCACTGGCACCATTGGAGATGCAGTGCAGTGAGTCCAGAGAGTGCACTGGCACCACTGGGGATGCAGTGCAGTGAGTCCAGAGAGTGCACTGGCACCACTGGGGATGCAGTGCAGTGAGTCCAGAGAGTGCACTGGCACCACTGGGGACGCACAGCAGTGAGTCCAGAGAGTTCACTGGCACCACTGGGGATGCACTTCAGTGAGTGCAGAGACTGCACTGGCACCACTGGGGATGCAGTGCAGTAAGTCCAGTGAGTGTACTGGCACCACTGGGGATGCACTGCAGTGAGTCCAGAGAGTGCATTGGCACCACTTGGGATGCACTGCAGTGAGTCCAGAGAGTGCACTTGCACCACTGGGGATGCAGTGCAGTGAGTCCAGAGAGTGCACTGGCACCACTGGGGATGCAGTGCAGTGAGTCCAGAGAGTGCACTGGCACCAATGGGGATGCACAGCAGTGAGTCCACAGAGTGCACTGGCACCACTGTGGATGCAGTACCGTGAGTCCAGAGAGTGCACTGGCACCACTGGGGATGCACTGCAGTGAGTCCAGAGAGTGCTCTGGCACCACTGGCGATGCAGTGCAGTGAGTGCAGAGACTGCACTAGCACCACTGGGGATGCAGTGCAGTCAGTCCAGTGAGTGTACTGGCACCACTGGGGATGCAGTGCAGTGAGTCCAGAGAGTGCACTGGCACCACTGAGAATGCACTTCAGTGAGTCCAGAGAGTGCACTGGCACCACTGGGGATGCACTGCAGTGAGTCCAGAGAGTGCACTGGCACCACTGAGAATGCACTTCAGTGAGGCCAGAGAGCGCACTGGCACCACTGGGGATGCAGTGCAGTGAGTCCAGAGAGTGGACTGGCACCACTGAGAATGCACTTCAGTGAGTCCAAAGAGTGCACTGGCACCACTGGGGATGCACTGCAGTGAGTCCAGAGAGTGAACTAGCACCACTGGGAATGTAGTGCAGTGAATCCAGTGAGTGCACTGGCACCAGTGGGGATGCACTGCAGTGAGTCCAGAGAGTGCACTGGCACCACTGGGGATGCACTGCAGTGAGTCCAGAGAGTGCACTGGCACCACTGGAGATGCAGTACAGTGAGTCCAGTGAATGCACTGGCAACACTGGGGATGCAGTGCAGTGAGTCCAGAGAGTGCACTGGCACCACTGGTGATGCAGTATAGTGAGTCCAGTGAGTGCACTGGCACCACTGGGGATGCAGTGCAGTGAGTCCAGAGAGTGCACTGGCACCACTGGGGACGCACTGCAGTGAGTCCAGAGAGTTCACTGGCACCACTGGGGATGCACTTCAGTGAGTGCAGAGACTGCACTGGCACCACTGGGGATGCAGTGCAGTAAGTCCAGTGAGTGTACTGGCACCACTGGGGATGCACTGCAGTGAGTCCAGTGAGTGTACTGGCACCACTGGGGATGCACTGCAGTGAGTCCAGAGAGTGCATTGGCACCACTTGGGATGCACTGCAGTGAGTCCAGAGAGTGCACTTGCACCACTGGGGATGCAGTGCAGTGAGTCCAGAGAGTGCACTGGCACCACTGGGGATGCAGTGCAGTGAGTCCAGAGAGTGCACTGGCACCACTGGGGATGCACTGCAGTGAGTCCAGAGAGTGCACTGGCACCACTGATGATGCAGTACAGTGAGTCCAGTGAGTGCACTGGCACCACTGGGGATGTAGTGCAGTGACTCCAGAGAGTGCACTGGCACCACTGGGGATGCAGTGCAGTGACTCCAGAGAGTGCACTGGCACCACTTGGGATGCAGTGCAGTGAGTCCAGAGAGTGCACTGGCACCACTGGGGATGCAGTGCAGTGCGTCCAGAGAGTGCACTGGCACCACTGGGGATGCAGTGCAGTGAGTCCAGAGAGTGCACTGGCACCACTTGGGATGCAGTGCAGTGAGTCCAGAGAGTGCACTGGCACCACTGGGGATGCAGTGCAGTGAGTCCAGAGAGTGCATTGGCACCACTGGGGATGCAGTGCAGTGAGTCCAGAGAGTGCACTGGCAGCACTGGGGATGCACTGCAGTGAGTCCACAGTGTGCACTGGTACCACTGGGGATGCAGTGCAGTGAGTCCAGAGAGTGCACTGTCACCACTGGGGATGCAGTGCAGTGAGTCCAGAGAGTGCACTGGCACCACTGGGGATGCAGTGCAGTGAGTCCAGAGAGTGCACTGGCACCACTGGGGATGCAGTGCAGTGAGTCCACAGAGTGCACTGGCAGCACTGGGGATGCAGTGCAGTGAGTCCAGAGAGTGCACTGGCACCACTGGGGATGCACTGCAGTGAGTCCAGAGAGCGCATTGGCACCACTGGGGATGCACTGCAGTGAGTCCACAGAGTGCACTGGCACCACTGAGAATGCACTTCAGTGAGTCCAGAGAGTGCACTGGCACCACTGGGGATGCACTGCAGTGAGTCCAGAGAGTGCACTGGCACCACTGGAGATGCAGTACAGTGAGTCCAGTGAATGCACTGGCAACACTGGGGATGCAGTGCAGTGAGTCCAGAGAGTGCACTGGCACCACTGGTGATGCAGTATAGTGAGTCCAGTGAGTGCACTGGCACCACTGGGGATGCAGTGCAGTGAGTCCAGAGAGTGCACTGGCACCACTGGGGACGCACTGCAGTGAGTCCAGAGAGTTCACTGGCACCACTGGGGATGCACTTCAGTGAGTGCAGAGACTGCACTGGCACCACTGGGGATGCAGTGCAGTAAGTCCAGTGAGTGTACTGGCACCACTGGGGATGCACTGCAGTGAGTCCAGAGAGTGCATTGGCACCACTTGGGATGCACTGCAGTGAGTCCAGAGAGTGCACTTGCACCACTGGGGATGCACTGCAGTGAGTCCAGAGAGTGCTCTGGCACCACTGGCGATGCAGTGCAGTGAGTGCAGAGACTGCACTAGCACCACTGGGGATGCAGTGCAGTGAGTCCAGAGAGTGCACTGGCACCAATGGGGATGCACTTCAGTGAGTCCAGAGAGTGCACTGGCTCCACTGGGGATGCAGTGCAGTGAGTCCAGAGAGTGCACTGGCACCATTGGAGATGCAGTGCAGTGAGTCCAGAAAGTGCACTGGCACCACTGGGGATGCAGTGCAGTGAGTCCAGAGAGTGCACTGGCACCACTGGGGATGCAGTGCAGTGAGTCCAGAGAGTGCACTGGCACCACTGGGGACGCACTGCAGTGAGTCCAGAGAGTTCACTGGCACCACTGGGGATGCACTTCAGTGAGTGCAGAGACTGCACTGGCACCACTGGGGATGCAGTGCAGTAAGTCCAGTGAGTGTACTGGCACCACTGGGGATGCACTGCAGTGAGTCCAGAGAGTGCATTGGCACCACTTGGGATGCACTGCAGTGAGTCCAGAGAGTGCACTTGCACCACTGGGGATGCAGTGCAGTGAGTCCAGAGAGTGCACTGGCACCACTGGGGATGCAGTGCAGTGAGTCCAGAGAGTGCACTGGCACCAATGGGGATGCACAGCAGTGAGTCCACAGAGTGCACTGGCACCACTGGGGATGCAGTACAGTGAGTCCAGAGAGTGCACTGGCACCACTGGGGATGCACTGCAGTGAGTCCAGAGAGTGCTCTGGCACCACTGGCGATGCAGTGCAGTGAGTGCAGAGACTGCACTAGCACCACTGGGGATGCAGTGCAGTCAGTCCAGTGAGTGTACTGGCACCACTGGGGATGCACTGCAGTGAGTCCAGAGAGTGCACTGGCACCACTGAGAATGCACTTCAGTGAGTCCAGAGAGTGCACTGGCACCACTGGGGATGCACTGCAGTGAGTCCAGAGAGTGCACTGGCACCACTGGGGATGCAGTGCAGTGAGTCCAGAGAGTGCACTGGCACCACTGGGGATGCACTTCAGTGAGTCCAGAGAGTGCACGGGCTCCACTGGGGATGCACTGCAGTGAGTCCACAGAGTGCACTGGCACCACTGGGGATGCAGTGCAGTGAGTCCAGAGAGTGCACTGGCTCCACTGGGGATGCAGTGCAGTGAGTCCAGAGAGTGCTCTGGCACCACTGGGTATGCAGTGCAGTGAGTCCAGAGTGTGCACTGGCACCACTGGGAATGCAGTGCAGTGAGTCCAGAGATCGCACTGGCACCACGGGGGACGCACTGCAGTGAGTCCAGAGAGTGCACTGGCACCACTGGGGATGCAGTGCAGTGAGTCCAGAGAGTGCACTGGCACCACTGGCGATGCACTGCAGTGAGTCAAGAGAGTGCACTGGCACCACTGGGGATGCACTGCAGTGAGTCCAGAGAGTGCACTGGCACCAGAGGGAATGCACTGCAGTGAGTCCAGTGAGTGCACTGGCACCACTGGGGATGCAGTGCAGTGAGTGCAGGGAGTGCACTGGCACCACTGGGGATGCAGTGCAGTGAGTCCAGAGAGTGCAGTGGCACCACTGGGGATGCAGTGCAGTGAGTCCAGAGAGTGCACAGGCAGCACTGGGGATGCAGTGCAGTGAGTCCAGAGAGTGCACTGGCACCAATGGGGATGCACTTCAGTGAGTCCAGAGAGTGCACTGGCTCCACTGGGGATGCAGTGCAGTGAGTCCAGAGAGTGCACTGGCACCATTGGAGATGCAGTGCAGTGAGTCCAGAAAGTGCACTGGCACCACTGGGGATGCAGTGCAGTTACTCCAGAGAGTGCACTGGCACCACTGGGGATGCAGTGCAGTGAGTCCAGAGAGTGCACTGGCACCACTGGGGACGCACTGCAGTGAGTCCAGAGAGTTCACTGGCACCACTGGGGATGCACTTCAGTGAGTGCAGAGACTGCACTGGCACCACTGGGGATGCAGTGCAGTAAGTCCAGTGAGTGTACTGGCACCACTGGGGATGCACTGCAGTGAGTCCAGAGAGTGCATTGGCACCACTTGGGATGCACTGCAGTGAGTCCAGAGAGTGCACTTGCACCACTGGGGATGCAGTGCAGTGAGTCCAGAGAGTGCACTGGCACCACTGGGGATGCAGTGCAGTGAGTCCAGAGAGTGCACTGGCACCAATGGGGATGCACAGCAGTGAGTCCACAGAGTGCACTGGCACCACTGGGGATGCAGTACAGTGAGTCCAGAGAGTGCACTGGCACCACTGGGGATGCACTGCAGTGAGTCCAGAGAGTGCTCTGGCACCACTGGCGATGCAGTGCAGTGAGTGCAGAGACTGCACTAGCACCACTGGGGATGCAGTGCAGTCAGTCCAGTGAGTGTACTGGCACCACTGGGGATGCACTGCAGTGAGTCCAGAGAGTGCACTGGCACCACTGAGAATGAACTTCAGTGAGTCCAGAGAGTGCACTGGCACCACTGGGGATGCACTGCAGTGAGTCCAGAGAGTGCACTGGCACCACTGGGGATGCAGTGCAGTGAGTCCAGAGAGTGCACTGGCACCACTGGGGATGCACTTCAGTGAGTCCAGAGAGTGCACGGGCTCCACTGGGGATGCACTGCAGTGAGTCCACAGAGTGCACTGGCACCACTGGGGATGCAGTGCAGTGAGTCCAGAGAGTGCACTGGCTCCACTGGGGATGCAGTGCAGTGAGTCCAGAGAGTGCTCTGGCACCACTGGGTATGCAGTGCAGTGAGTCCAGAGTGTGCACTGGCACCACTGGGAATGCAGTGCAGTGAGTCCAGAGATCGCACTGGCACCACGGGGGATGCACTTCAGTGAGTCCAGAGAGTGCACTGGCACCACTGGGGATGCAGTGCAGTGAGTCCAGAGAGTGCACTGGCACCACTGGCGATGCACTGCAGTGAGTCAAGAGAGTGCACTGGCACCACTGGGGATGCACTGCAGTGAGTCCAGAGAGTGCACTGGCACCAGAGGGAATGCACTGCAGTGAGTCCAGTGAGTGCACTGGCACCACTGGGGATGCAGTGCAGTGAGTGCAGGGAGTGCACTGGCACCACTGGGGATGCAGTGCAGTGAGTCCAGAGAGTGCAGTGGCACCACTGGGGATGCAGTGCAGTGAGTCCAGAGAGTGCACAGGCAGCACTGGGGATGCAGTGCAGTGAGTCCAGAGAGTACTCTGGCACCACTGGGGATGCAGTGCAGTGAGTCCAGAGAGTGCACTGGCACCACTGGGGATGCACTGCAGTGAGTCCAGAGAGTGCACTGGCACCACTGGTGATGCACTGCAGTTACTCCAGAGAGTGCACTGGCACCACTGGGGATGCGGTGCAGTGAGTCCAGAGAGTGCACTGGCACCACTGGTGATGCACTGCAGTGAGTCCAGAGAGTGCACTGGCACCACTGAGAATGCCCTTCAGTGAGTCCAGAGAGTGCACTGGCACCACTGGGGATGCACTGCATTGAGTCCACAGAGTGCACTAGCACCACTGGGAATGCAGTGCAGTGAGTCCAGAGAGTGTACTGGCACCACTGGGGATGCACTGCAGTGAGTCCAGAGAGTGCACTGTCACCACTGAGAATGCACTTCAGTGAGTCCAAAGAGTGCACTAGCACCACTGGGGATGCACTGCAGTGAGTCCAGAGAGTGAACTAGCACCACTGGGAATGTAGTGCAGTGAATCCAGTGAGTGCACTGGCACCAGTGGGGATGCACTGCAGTGAGTCCAGAGAGTGCACTGGCACCACTGGGGATGCACTGCAGTGAGTCCAGAGAGCGCACTGGCACCACTGGGGATGCACTGCAGTGAGTCCACAGAGTGCACTGGCACCACTGAGAATGCACTTCAGTGAGTCCAGAGAGTGCACTGGCACCACTGGGGATGCACTGCAGTGAGTCCAGAGAGTGAACTAGCACCACTGGGAATGCAGTGCAGTGAATCCAGTGAGTGCACTGGCACCACTGGGGATGCAGTGCAGTGAGTCAAGAGAGTGCACTGGCACCACTGGGGATGCACTGCAGTGAGCCCAGAGAGTGCACTGGCACCACTGGGGATGCGTTGCCGGGAGTCCAGAGAGTGCACTGGCACCACTGGGGATGCAGTGCAGTGAGTCCAGAGAGTGCACTGGCACCACTGGGGATGCAGTGCAGTGAGTCCAGAGAGTTCTCTGGCACCACTGGGGATGCAGTGCAGTGAGTCCAGAGAGTGCACTGGCACCACTGGGATGCAGTGCAGTGAGTCCAGAGAGTGCACTGGCACCACTGGTGATGCACTGCAGTTACTCCAGAGAGTGCACTGGCACCACTGGGGATGCGGTGCGGTGAGTCCAGAGAGTGCACTGGCACCACTGGGGATGCAGTGCAGTCAGTCCAGTGAGTGTACTGGCACCACTGGGGATGCACTGCAGTGAGTCCAGAGAGTGCACTGGCACCACTGAGAATGCCCTTCAGTGAGTCCAGAGAGTGCACTGGCACCACTGGGGATGCACTGCAGTGAGTCCACAGAAGGCACTAGCACCACTGGGGATGCAGTGCAGTGACTCTAGAGAGTGCACTGGCACCACTGGGGATGCACTTCAGTGAGTCCAGAGAGTGCACTGGCACCACTGAGAATGCACTTCAGTGAGTCCAGAGAGTGCACTGGCACCACTGGGGATGCAGTGCAGTGAGTCCAGAGAGTGCACTGGCACCACTGGGGATGCACTGCAGTGAGTCCACAGAGTGCACTGGTACCACTGGGGATGCAGTGCAGTGAGTCCAGAGAGTGCACTGGCACCACTGGGGATGCACTGCAGTGAGTCCAGAGAGTGCACTGGCACCACTGGGGATGCAGTGCAGTGAGTCCAGAGAGTGCGCTGGCACCACTGGGGATGCAGTGCAGTGAGTCCAGAGAGTGCACTGGCACCACTGGGGATGCAGTGCAGTGAGTCCAGAGAGTGCACTGGTGTTGTCGACGGAGGGAAGACACAAACGCTCAATATGAGTGTTAAGTATGCTTCAGCTTTAATGGATAGCTCAATTGTCTTTTATCGTGTACAGGATAATTAGCTCATACATATTGCAAAAGCCAAGCTCCTTATTGGTTAGCGTAATCTCCTGCCCTACCGGTTAGTTCCGCATTCTTTTAGCCGCTAGTTCCCTTTTCTAGTCTAACTATAACTCCAAGGGCAGTATGCCCTCTACTGTCATTGGTTCTAACTGCCTGGGATTTCTCGCAAGAGTTCCCGGACAAGCCTTGCGTACGTGCCTTTGCTCTTGCTCCTCTAGACCAGCTGGGTGCGGCAATCCGCCACCTCCCCACCCTGCAGCTGCACGAGATCAATGTGACCACGCGCAGCGAGCCAGTCCTCAACAATTCCCCCGTTTTTATTTTGTGCTAGAAAAACCTTATTAGTTAGTTGCTCGAGCCTTTTTGTTAGACAACTAAATATTACTCGCGCCGCTACTATGATTAGTGCGATTATTAGCAGTAAGCGTAGCCCTTCTTTTATGAGACCCAATATCCAGCCTCCCATGTTCCCAAACCAACTCGCAAATAGTTCATCAAGCCAATTATTCTGGACCACTATCTTCTTGGTGTGGTCTCTCAGCCATTTCAGCTGCTCGTGGATTGACTCGCCATGGTCCGAGAGATTAAAACAGCACATTCCTTCGAGCTCTTCACACCCGTGGCCCTGTGCCAGCAGTAGAAAATCAATCGCCGCTCTGTTCTGTAATACAGCGTGTCGCAGGCTATCCAGGTCCTGGGCCATTTCTGTGAGTATCTGCGTAGTCACATTTGCTTGTTTTACAGTCCAACAAGCTAGTTTCCCAAGGCTAGCCATAGCATGGGCTACCGCCACTCCAGGCACAAGTGCCGCCGAAAAGAATCTTTCGGCAGGACCCCAGAGTTCGACCTGGTCATCACAGTCACTCCCCAAAGTTTTTAGACTGCGTCTCGTCCGGCGTCTCCATTGTTGAGTAATGTTTCACAACTCTTGAAACCCCGGTAACTCTTTATAACAATCTATATCTGGTGTCTTACGCTTTTCTAAAAAGCACTTAAGTAAATCAACTGCCGCTTGTTTCTCCATTCTTACTTACGGTGCCGTTGCCCCCGTGTAAAGCTTCTGTTCGCGGCGTTCCGGCGGGACCCACTATGGGTTCGTCCCGGGCGCTCTTCCCGAGTCGCCTTCTGCTCGCCCCAATCTTGTGTTCCGCGGAATCCGGGTTACGTAGTCAGAACCGGCTTTCCCTTTTTCTCCGTCACCTAAGACCGGCTTACTCGTTTCGGGTCCTCGTCCAGCAAGGGTCCCTGTTCGGGCGCCATTTGTTGTCGACGGAGGGAAGACACAAACGCTCAATATGAGTGTTAAGTATGCTTCAGCTTTAATGGATAGCTCAATTTTCTTTTATCGTGTACAGGATAATTAGCTCATACATATTGCAAAAGCCAAGCTCCTTATTGGTTAGCGTAATCTCCTGCCCTACCGGTTAGTTCCGCATTCTTTTAGCCGCTAGTTCCCTTTTCTAGTCTAACTATAACTCCAAGGGCAGTATGCCCTCTACTGTCATTGGTTCTAACTGCCTGGGATTTCTCGCAAGAGTTCCCGGACAAGCCTTGCGTACGTGCCTTTGCTCTTGCTCCTCTAGACCAGCTGGGTGCGGCAATCCGCCACCTCCCCACCCTGCAGCTGCACGAGATCAATGTGACCACGCGCAGCGAGCCAGTCCTCAACACACTGGCACCAAGGGGATGCACTGCAGTGAGTCCAGAGAGTGCACTGGCACCACTGGGGATGCGGTACCGGGAGTCCAGAGAGTGCACTGGCACCACTGGGGATGCACTGCAGTGAGTCCAGAGAGTGCAGTGGCACCACTGGGGATGCACTGCAGTGAGTCCAGAGAGTGCACTGGCACCACTGGGGATGCACTGCAGTGAGTCCAGAGAGTGCACTGTCACCACTGGGGATGCAGTGCAGTGAGTCCAGAGAGTGCACTGGCACCACTGGGGATGCACTGCAGTGAGTCCAGAGAGTGCTCTGGCACCACTGGGGATGCAGTGCAGTGAGTCCAGAGAGTGCACTGGCACCACTGGGGATGCAGTGCAGTGAGTCCAGAGAGTGCACTGGCACCACTGGGGATGCAGTGCAGTGAGTCCAGAGAGTGTACTGGCACCATTGGGGATGCACTGCAGTGAGTCCAGAGAGTGCACTGCCACCACTGAGGATGCCCTTCAGTGAGTCCAGAGAGTGCACTGGCACCACTGGGGATGCACTGCAGTGAGTCCACAGAGTGCACTAGCACCACTGGGGATGCAGTGCAGTGAGTCCAGAGAGTGCACTGGCACCACTGGGGATGCACTTCAGTGAGTCCAGAGAGTGCACGCGCTCCACTGGGGATGCAGTACAGTGAGTCCAGAGAGTGCATTGGCACCACTGGGGATGCAGTGCAGTGAGTCCAGAGAGTGCACTGGCAGCACAGAGGATGCAGTGCAGTGAGTCCAGAGAGTGCTCTGGCACCACTGGGGATGCAGTGCAGTGAGTCCAGAGAGTGCACTGGCACCACTGGGGATGCAGTGCAGTGAGTCCAGAGAGTGCACTGGCACCACTGGGGATGCACTGCAGTGAGTCCAGAGAGTGCACTGGCACCACTGGTGATGCACTGCAGTGAGTCCAGAGAGTGCACTGGCACCACTGGGGATGCACTGCAGTGAGTCCAGAGAGTGCACTGGCACCACTGGGGATGCAGTGCAGTGAGTCCAGAGAGTGCACTGGCACCAGAGGGAATGCACTGCAGTGAGTCCAGTGAGTGCATTGGCACCACTGGGGATGCAGTGCAGTGAGTCCAGAGAGTGCACTGGCAGCACTGGACATGCAGTTCAGTGAGTCCAGAGAGTGCAGTGGCACCACTGGGGATGCAGTGCAGTGAGTCCAGAGAGTGCACTGGCAGCACTGGGGATGCAGTGCAGTGAGTCCAGAGAGTGCACTGGCAATACTGGGGATGCAGTGCAGTGAGTCCAGAGAGTGCACTGGCACCACTGGGGCTGCAGTGCAGTGAGTCCAGAGAGTGCACTGGCACCACTGGGGATGCAGTGCAGTGAGTCCAGAGAGTGCTCTGGCACCACTGGGGATGCACTGAAGTGAGTCCAGAGAGTGCACTGGCACCACTGGGGATGCAGTGCAGTGAGTCCAGAGAGTGCACTGGCAATACTGGGGATGCAGTGCAGTGAGTCCAGAGAGTGCACTGGCAACACTGGGGTTGCAGTGCAGTGAGTCCAGAGAGTGAACTGGCACCACTGGGGATGCAGTGCAGTGAGTCCAGAGTGTGCACTGGCACCACTGGGGATGCAGTGCAGTGAGTCCAGAGATTGCACTGGCACCACTGGGGATGCAGTGCAGTGAGTCCAGAGATTGCACTGGCACCACTGGGGATGCACTGCAGTGAGTCCAGAGAGTGCACTGGCACCACTGGGGATGCAGTGCAGTGAGTCCAGAGAGTGCACTGGCACCACTGGGGATGCAGTGCAGTGAGTCCAGTGAGTGTACTGGCACCACTGGGGATGCAGTGCAGTGAGTCCAGAGAGTGCACTGGCACCACTGAGAATGCACTTCAGTGAGTCCAGAGAGTGCACTGCCACCACTGGGGATGCAGTGCAGTGAGTCCAGAGAGTGCACTGGCACCACTGAGAATGCACTTCAGTGAGTCCAAAGAGTGCACTGGCACCACTGGGGATGCACTGCAGTGAGTCCAGAGAGTGCACTAGCACCACTGGGAATGCAGTACAGTGAGTCCAGAGAGTGCACTGGCACCACTGGGGATGCACTGCAGTCACTCCAGAGAGTGCACTGGCACCACTGATGATGCAGTACAGTGAGTCCAGTGAGCGCACTGGCACCACTGGGGATGTAGTGCAGTGATTCGAGAGAGTGCACTGGCACCACTGGGGATGCACTGCAGTGAGTCCAGAGAGTGCACTGGCACCACTTGGGATGCAGTGCAGTGAGTCCAGAGAGTGCACTGGCACCACTGGGGATGCAGTGCAGTGAGTCCAGAGAGTGCATTGGCACCACTGGGGATGCAGTGCAGTGAGTCCAGAGAGTGCACTGGCACCACTGGGGATGCACTGCTGTGAGTCCAGAGAGTGCACTGGCAGCAGTGGAGATGCACTGCAGTGAGTCCAGAGAGTGCACTGGCACCACTGGGGATGCACTGCAGTGAGTCCAGAGAGTGCAGTGGCACCACTGGGGATGCAGTGCAGTGAGTCCAGAGAGTGCACTGGCACCACTGGGGATGCACTGCTGTGAGTCCAGAGAGTGCACTGGCACCACTGGGGATGCAGTGCAGTGAGTCCAGAGAGTGCACTGGCAGCACTGGGGATGCAGTGCAGTGACTCGAGAGAGTGCACTGGCACCACTGGGGATGCACTGCAGTGAGTCCAGAGAGCGCACTGGCACCACTGGGGATGCACTGCAGTGAGTCCACAGAGTGCACTGGAACCACTGAGAATGCACTTCAGTGAGTCCAGAGAGTGCACTGGCACCACTGGGGATGCACTGCAGTGAGTCCATGTTGAGGACTGGCTCGCTGCGCGTAATCACATTGATATCATGCAGCTGCAAGATAAGGAAATGGCGGATTACCGCACCCAGCTGGTCTAGAAAAACAAGAGCAAAGGCACGTACGCAAGGCTTGTCTGGGAACTCTTGTGAGAAATCCCAGGCAGCTTGTCTGGGAACTCTTGTGAGAAATCCCAGGCAATTAGAAACAATGATAGTAGAGGGCATACTGCCCTGGGAGTTATAGTTAGATTAGAAAGGGGAACTAGCGGATAGAAGAATGCGGAACTAACAGATAGGGCAGTAGATGACGCTTACCAATAAGGAGCTTGGCTTTTGCAATATGTATGAGCTAATTATCCTGTACACGATAAAAGACAATTGAGCTATCCATTAAAGCTGAAGCATACTTAACACTCATATTGAGCGTTTGTGTCTTCCCTCCGTCGACAACAAATGGCGCCCGAACAGGGACACTTGCTGGACGAGGACCCGAAACGAGTAAGCCGGTATTAGGCGACGGAGTACAAGGGGAAAGCCGGTTCTGACTACGTAACCCGGAATCCGCGGAACATAAGATTGGGGCGAGCAGAAGACGACTCGGGAAGAGCGCCCGGGACGAACCCATAGCGGGTCCCGCCGGAACGCCGCGAACGGAAGCTTTGTACGGGGGCAACGGCACCGTGAGTAAGCATGGAGAAACAAGCGGCAATAGATTTACTTAAGTGCTTTTTAGAAAAGCGTAAGACACGCTTTGCACGGGGGCAACGGCACCGTGAGTAAGCATGGAGAAACAAGCGGCAATTAATTTACTTAAGTGCTTTTTAGAAAAGCGTAAGACGCCAGATATAGATTGTCATAAAGAATTACAGGGGTTAGTGGCCTATGGGGTGGCGAAGGGCTGCTTTATTAACCCTGACACATTGTTTGAGGAGGATGAGTGGCGTAAGTTTGGTGATATATTGTTTGAGGAAATGATTAGTGAGAATAAGACGGCTAAGAAGCTGGCAAAACCGTGGCGGGCTGTTACGAATGCTTTAACAATACATCGGGTAGAACAGAAAGTAGCAGCCGCTGCAACAGAGCGGCTGGGCAAAACGTTGAGGGCGGATGAAGAGGCCAATCCGTACCCCCTCCCTCCGTCGGTCCAACAATTCACCATGAAGGCACCCGGGGGATGGGGAGAGGGGGCACGACCCAGTGCACCTCCTCTACCCCTGGAAACTCCCGAGGGAGAGGCGGCAGGCGAGGGGAGAAATAAGAATCCATTTTTGAAAGATATGCGACTCGAATCAGGGGGGTCGGAGAGAGCAGGACTCTGGGCGAAAATAGCAGGGGAGGCGTTACGTGAAGGTGATGTGGGGGCAGCGACAGAGCTTGTAGGCGCCTTCCCCGTGGTGTACTCTCCACCAGACGCCCAGGGCCAGATAACTGTTACTATGACAAATCTGGACTGGAAAATACTGACCCAATTGCGTGCCACGGTAAATGAGTCAGGAATACGTGGGGAGCCAACGAAACAGATGTTAGACTATCTGTGGTCCACTAACGTGTTGCTCCCCGGCGATATTCGTAATATCATGAAACTAATACTGACGCAGCATCAGATCCTGCTGTTTAATGCCCATTGGCATTCAGCTTGTCAGGAGGCAGTCGCGGTGCAGCGTCAGCCCGGAGATCCATTATACGGGGTCACGCTGGAGGAGCTTTTGGGGGTCGGTGCATACAATCGCTTGGAGGCCCAGGCCCTAATGGGGCCGGATAAGGCAAAAGCGACCATGACGCTAGCTAGGAGAGCACTGGACCAAATTAGGGAGCCTGGAGGAATGCCCTCCTATATGTCCATCAAGCAAGGGCGAGACGAAGCGTTTGGAACATTTATTGATAGGGTTGCCGCAGCTATACAGGTAGCTGGGTTACCCGAATATCTCAAAGGCCCTATTCTTAAACAATGCGCCCTTCAAAATTGTAATCAAACCTCTCGAAATGTTCTAAATACGCTGCCCAGTACCTGGACTATAGAAGAGGCTCTTGATCGATTGTCGCGGATACCGATAGGCTCGCAAGCGCTATTGGTTGACGCTATTCGAAAGGTAGGGGAAAGTATTACTCAGGGACTGCAGGCTAGTCAGTCGCAGGTATTCGCCGCCCTTGCCCCCCTGCAAAGTGGAAAAGGACCTCACTCGTCGAGAAGACCTGCACTACGCTGCTATCGGTGTGGCATCGCGGGTCATATAAAGAGGCAATGTGGGACGGCTAATGTGTGGTGTCCCTCTTGCCGATCTGATACGCATAATGAAACCGCTTGCCGGCGGAAGACCCAGGGAAACGGGAAGACCAGCGGGAACCGCCGCCCCGCGATGACACAAAAAGCGGCTTTCCCCTCAACAGCGGCGGCAGCTGCGGAGACTCCAACCGAGACGAATCCTTTCACCTCCAACCAGCCACCAGAGGGAGCCTGGGGATTGGACTTGGCAACCGCAGTAAATGTGACTTTGATGGACAATAAGCCTGTTGGGGTGAAAACAGGCGTTATGGGACCTGTAAAAATTAATAATGAGCCTGTTGGAGCACTTCTGATTGGAAGGTCATCGGCGACATTAAATGGGGCTTTAGTGTTAACAGGACTTATTGATAAGGACTTTACTGGGGAGATACAAATTATGGTATCAGCCATGTTCCCTCCGCTACATATACCGAAGGGAACTCGATTGGCTCAATTCTGCCTGTCTCTTGCCAAAGCGACTGATCCCTTCCGCACCTGTTTGTTCGGGGTCCCAATAGGGAACAAGGAGGAGCTGAAACAACTGTTAGCACCATATTCCGCAAGTACTGATTTGTTCGATCTTTCGTCCAACCTCTCCGACGCCGTTGTGGCGGCGCTAGTGGCTCTGAACACGAGCTTGCCATGGGATCCCCAGGAACTGGATTTGTTGGGATCAGTGGCGGTAGGGAACACCAGTAATAACTGGACACAGACGTGCTTTATGTGGAATAAAGGAAAACAAAATATGACTCAATGGACTAATGTGACCTCTCACACAAGGGGGTTCGAAGCTAATAGCAGCTATTGCGGGTACAACGACACCACCAACACCACCATGGGGGCATACGGGAACAAGTCAAGCACATGGCCAAGGCAAACTGCTAAGGCCTTACCACCTGGTATATTCCTGATCTGTGGAGATCGAGCCTGGCAGGGAATCCCAGCAAATGCGCACGGGGGGCCATGCTATTTGGGACGCTTGACTTTGTTTGCCCCTGACCTACACAGTCAAGAATTGCGAAACATTACTCAACAATGGAAACGACGGACGAGACGCAGTCTCAAAAACTTTGGGGAGTGACTGCGATAACCAGGTCGAACTCTGGGGTCCTGCTGAAAGGTTCTTTTCAGCGGCACTTGTGCCTGGAGTGGCTGTGGCTCATGCTATGGCTAGTCTAGGGAAACTAGCTTGTTGGGCTGTAAAACAAGCAAATGTGACATTTGAAAAAAAAAAAAAAAAAAAAAAAAAAAAAAAAAAAAGGGAGAGAGAGAAACTAGCTTGCACATTTTAGGTCTGTGAAATTTTGTGAGAATTTTTTCCTGCACTGGACAGTTGAGAGAAAAAAAAAAAAAAGGAAAGAAAAAAAAAAAAAAAAAAAAAAAAAAAGCACATAGGGAATTATGTTAATTGTGTTTGTGTCTTTAGGCAAAGCTGTGGAAGTCTTGAAATGTCACAGTAGTAAATAACTTTTATTACTTTTTGGCTAATTCTTTTTCTGTTGGAACACTGAATTCTGTGCATATGTATATATGAACACAAATTGAAGGCCTCTACCTCCTGGAGTATACAACTTGGTTTGTTTACCTCCACATGATTTTTTTTTTTTTTTAAGTTCAGTGTGGAGACTTGAAACTTGAATGTCCCTTCCAACTTTTATATTTAAAACAAGACTAGAAAATTGAAGACTGTTTTTCACCTGTACATAGAAATATTAAAGGGTGGTCTTAAAATTTGAACATTGGTCTGGAGAAAAACCATGGTGTTTGTTATGGACAATTAACTGTTAAAGTTATTGTAAGTTATCTGTATTTAGCAGAGTATTTTCAACGAGTGATCTGAGCTGAAATTGGAGACTATTAGTAAGTTATGTTTGGAAGTTTTAACTTCAATGAAGTAATTATTTGCTGTGAAAGAGACGAACATTGAATGACTGAACAAAGAGGGTGCAATATCTTTGTTTTTTATGAGGCTCCTGAGAATAAAACCAACTGAAGCATTTCAATTCACTTGAATGAGAAACGTGTTTAATTAAAAGAGCCCAAGAAGACACTGGTATGAAAGGTAAAATCTCAGAGGTTGGTCAGTTAATGTGGCACACTTGCTGGTCACTTTGTAAAATGTAGATTTGAAGTACAGTGGTGAAAACATTAAATGTGACTACGCAGATGCTCACAGAAATGGCCCAGGACCTGGACAGCTTGCGACACGCTGTGTTACAGAACAGAGCGGCGATTGATTTTCTACTGCTGGCACAGGGCCACGGGTGTGAAGAGCTCGAAGGAATGTGCTGTTTTAATCTCTCGGACCATGGCGAGTCAATCCACGAGCAACTGAAATGGCTGAGAGACCACACCAAGAAGATAGTGGTCCAAGATAATTGGCTTGATAGACTGTTTGCAAATTGGTTTGGGAACATGGGGGGTTGGATATTGGGTCTGATAAAAGAAGGGCTACGCTTACTGCTAATAATTGTCCTAATTATAGTAGCGGCGCGAGTAGTATTTAGTTGCCTAATAAAAAGGCTCGAGCAGTTAACTAGTAGGGTTTTTCTAGCAACAGTAATAGCATGTGTAAGGTGTAATTGCTCGAAAAAGAAAAAAAAAAAAAAAAAAAAAAAAAAAAAAAAAAAAAAAAAAAGGGGTCAATGCCACACGTGCTCCTTATTGCAATGCATCTCTTTGCTGTCATTATACAAACTATAATAGCATCCTTCCTTGCGCCAGGAGCCGCTCTGCTCGGCTGTGGGATCGACTGTGGAACGGACGCCCCTAGGTGCACCCCGAGCATTTTTTCCTCGGAGGGGTCTCCACTCTCAGCCGCTCACCACGGGAGCAGACAAGGACCTCCTGAAGCTGCACACAAATTATTTTCAGTGATATTGTCTTGTGGTATGAATGAGAAGTGCAAGAGGCCTCTCTGCGTGATTGTGTGATTGTGTGATTGTGCTGTGCGAGTAAGAAGCAGTATCGCTGCGAAGCAACATTCCTAGCGCTTAGTGGCTTGTTGACTGATGTAGATTCTAGTAGGCACACTACTTTACAATCGTAGTTCTGCATGAGATTTTTGACCCTGTTGCTTATTGTACCTTGCTTATTGCAGTGTGTGCGGTGATTGATAGAAAAATCTATAGAAAGCTTTTGGTTCAAAATAAAAACGGGGGAATTGTTGAGGACTGGCTCGCTGCGCGTAATCACATTGATATCATGCAGCTGCAAGATAAGGAAATGGCGGATTACCGCACCCAGCTGGTCTAGAAAAACAAGAGCAAAGGCACGTACGCAAGGCTTGTCTGGGAACTCTTGTGAGAAATCCCAGGCAGCTTGTCTGGGAACTCTTGTGAGAAATCCCAGGCAATTAGAAACAATGATAGTAGAGGGCATACTGCCCTGGGAGTTATAGTTAGATTAGAAAGGGGAACTAGCGGATAGAAGAATGCGGAACTAACAGATAGGGCAGTAGATGACGCTTACCAATAAGGAGCTTGGCTTTTGCAATATGTATGAGCTAATTATCCTGTACACGATAAAAGACAATTGAGCCATCCATTAAAGCTGAAGCATACTTAACACTCATATTGAGCGTTTGTGTCTTCCCTCCGTCGACAACAAGTCCAGAGAGTGCACTAGCACCACTGGGGAATGCAGTGCAGTGAGTCCAGTGAGTACACTGGCACCAATGGGGATGCAGTGCAGTGAGTCAAGAGAGTGCACTGGCACCACTGGGGATGCACTGCAGTGAGCCCAGAGAGTGCACTGGCACCACTGGGGATGCGGTGCCGGGAGTCCAGAGAGTGCACTGGCACCACTGGGGATGCAGTGCAGTGAGTCCAGAGAGTGCACTGGCACCACTGGGGATGCAGTGCAGTGAGTCCAGAGAGTGCACTAGCACCACTGGGGATGCACTGCAGTGAGTCCAGAGAGTGCTCTGGCACCACTGGGGATGCAGTGCAGTGAGTCCAGAGAGTGCACTGGCACCACCGGGGATGTGTTGCCGGGAGTCCAGAGAGTGCACTGGCACCACTGGGGATGCAGTGCAGTGAGTCCACAGACTGCACTGGAACCACTGAGAATGCACTTCAGTGAGTCCAGAGAGTGCACTGGCACCACTGGGGATGCACTGCAGTGAGTCCACAGAGTGCACTAGCACCACTGGGGAATGCAGTGCAGTGAGTCCAGTGAGTACACTGGCACCAATGGGGATGCAGTGCAGTGAGTCAAGAGAGTGCACTGGCACCACTGGGGATGCACTGCAGTGAGCCCAGAGAGTGCACTGGCACCACTGGGGATGCGGTGCCGGGAGTCCAGAGAGTGCACTGGCACCACTGGGGATGCAGTGCAGTGAGTCCAGAGAGTGCACTGGCACCACTGGGGATGCAGTGCAGTGAGTCCAGAGAGTGCACTAGCACCACTGGGGATGCACTGCAGTGAGTCCAGAGAGTGCTCTGGCACCACTGGGGATGCAGTGCAGTGAGTCCAGAGAGTGCACTGGCACCACCGGGGATGTGTTGCCAGGAGTCCAGAGAGTGCACTGGCACCACTGGGGATGCAGTGCAGTGAGTCCAGAGAGTGCACTGGCACCACTGGGGATGCAGTGCAGTGAGTCAAGAGAGTGCACTGGCACCACTGGGGATGCACAGCAGTGAGCCCAGAGAGTGCACTGGCACCACTGGGGATGCGGTGCCGGGAGTCCAGAGAGTGCACTGGCACCACTGGGGATGCGGTGCAGTGAGTCCAGAGAGTGCACTGGCACCACTGAGAATGCACTTCAGTGAGTCCAGAGAGTGCACTGGTACCACTGGGGATGCAGTGCAGTGAGTCCAGAGAGTGCACTAGCACCACTGGGGATGCAGTGCAGTGAATCCAGTGAGTGCACTGGCACCACTGGGGATGCAGTGCAGTGAGTCAAGAGAGTGCACTGGCACCACTGGGGATGCACAGCAGTGAGCCAAGAGAGTGCACTGGCACCACTGGGGATGCGGTGCCGGGAGTCCAGAGAGTGCACTGGCACCACTGGGGATGCAGTGCAGTGAGTCCAGAGAGTGCACTGGCACCACTGGGGATGCACTGCAGTGAGTCCAGAGAGTGCACTGGCACCACTGGGGATGCACTGCAGTGAGTCCAGAGAGTGCTCTGGCACCACTGGGGATGCAGTGCAGTGAGTCAAGAGAGTGCACTGGCACCACTGGGGATGCAGTGCAGTGAGTCCAGAGAGTGCACTGGCACCACTGGTGATGCACTGCAGTTACTCCAGAGAGTGCACTGGCACCACTGGGGATGCGGTGCGGTGAGACCAGAGAGTGCACTGGCACCACTGGGGATGCAGTGCAGTGAGTCCAGAGTGTGCACTGGCACCACTGGGGATGCAGTGCAGTCAGTCCAGTGAGTGTACTGGCACCACTGGGGATGCACTGCAGTGAGTCCAGAGAGTGCACTGGCACCACTGGGGATGCAGTGCAGTGAGTCCAGAGAGTGCACTGGCACCACTGGGGATGCACTGCAGTGAGTCCAGAGAGTGCACTAGCACCACTGGGGATGCACTGCAGTGAGTCCACAGAGTGCACTAGCACCACTGGGGATGCAGTGCAGTGAGTCCAGAGAGTGCACTGGCACCACTGGGGATGCACTTCAGTGAGTCCAGAGAGTGCACTGGCACCACTGGGGATGCAGTTCAGTGAGTCCAGAGAGTGCACTGGCACCACTGGGGATGCAGTGCAGTGAGTCCAGAGAGTGCACTGGCAACACTGGGGTTGCAGTGCAGTGAGTCCAGAGAGTGCACTGGCACCACTGGGGATGCAGTGCAGTGAGTCCAGAGTGTGCACTGGCACCACTGGGGATGCAGTGCAGTGAGTCCAGAGATTGCACTGGCACCACTGGGGATGCAGTGCAGTGAGTCCAGAGAGTGCACAGGCAGCACTGGGGATGCAGTGCAGTGAGTCCAGAGAGTGCACTGGCACTACTGGGGATGCAGTGCAGTGAGTCCAGAGAGTGCACTGGCACCACTGGGGATGCAGTGCAGTGAGTCCAGTGAGTGTACTGGCACCACTGGGGATGCACTGCAGTGAGTCCAGAGAGTGCACTGGCACCACTGAGAATGCACTTCAGTGAGTCCAGAGAGTGCACTGGCACCACTGGGGATGCAGTGCAGTGAGTCCAGAGAGTGCACTGGCACCACTGAGAATGCACTTCAGTGAGTCCAAAGAGTGCACTGGCACCACTGGGGATGCACTGCAGTGAGTCCAGAGAGTGCACTAGCACCACTGGGAATGCAGTACAGTGAGTCCAGTGAGTGCACTGGCACCACTGGGGATGCAGTGCAGTGAGTCCAGAGAGTGCACTGGCACCACTGGGGATGCAGTGCAGTGAGTCCAGAGAGTGCACTGGTACAACTTGGGATGCAGTGCAGTGAGTCCAGTGAGTGCACTGGCACCACTGGGGATGCACTGCAGTGAGTCCAGAGAGTGCACTGGCACCACTGGGGATGCACTGCTGTGAGTCCAGAGAGTGCACTGGCAGCAGTGGAGATGCACTGCAGTGAGTCCAGAGAGTGCACTGGCACCACTGGGGATGCACTGCAGTGAGTCCAGAGAGTGCAGTGGCACCACTGGGGATGCAGTGCAGTGAGTCCAGAGAGTGCACTGGCACCACTGGGGATGCACTGCAGTGAGTCCAGAGAGTGCACTGGCACCACTGGGGATGCAGTGCAGTGAGTCCAGAGAGTGCACTGGCAGCACTGGGGATGCAGTGCAGTGAGTCCAGAGAGTGCACAGGCACCACTGGGGATGCACTGCAGTGAGTCCAGAGAGCGCACTGGCACCACTGGGGATGCAGTGCAGTGAGTCCACAGAGTGCACTGGAACCACTGAGAATGCACTTCAGTGAGTCCAGAGAGTGCACTGGCACCACTGGGGATGCACTGCAGTGAGTCCAGAGAGTGCACTAGCACCACTGGGGAATGCAGTGCAGTGAGTCCAGTGAGTACACTGGCACCACTGGGGATGCAGTGCAGTGAGTCAAGAGAGTGCACTGGCACCACTGGGGATGCACTGCAGTGAGCCCAGAGAGTGCACTGGCACCACTTGGGATGCGGTGCCGGGAGTCCAGAGAGTGCTTTGGCACCACTGGGGATGCACTGCAGTGAGTCCAGAGAGTGCACTGGCACCACTCAGGGTGCAGTGCGGTGAGTCCAGAGAATGCACTGGCACCAATGGGGATGCAGTGCAGTGAGTCCAGAGAGCGCACTGGCTCCACTGGGATGCAGTGCAGTCATTCCTGTGAGTGTACTGGCACCACTGGGGATGCAGTGCAGTGAGTCCAGAGAGTGCACTGGCACCACTGAGAATGCACTTCAGTGAGTCCAGAGAGTGCACTGGCACCACTGGGGATGCAGTGCAGTGAGTCCAGAGAGTGCACTGGCACCTACGGGGATGCACTGCAGTGAGTCCAGAGAGTGCACTGGCACCACTGTGGATGCACTGCAGTGAGTCCAGAGAGTGCACTGGCACCACTGGGGATGCACTGCAGTGAGTCCAGAGAGTGCACTGGCACCACTGGGGATGCACTGCAGTGAGTCCAGAGAGTGCACTGGCACCACTGGGGATGCACTTCAGTGACTCCAGAGAGTGCACTGGTACCACTGGGCATGCAGTGCAGTGACTCCAGAGAGTGCACTGGCACCACTGGGGATGCACTTCAGTGACTCCAGAGAGTGCACTGGCACCACTGGGGATGCAGTGCAGTGAGTCCACAGATTGCACTGGCACCACTGGGGCTGCAGTGCAGTGAGTCCAGAGAGTGCACTGGCACCAGTGGGGATGCAGTGCAGTGAGTCCAGAGAGTGCACTGGCACCACTGGGGATGCAGTACAGTGAGTCCAGAGAGTGCACTGGCACCACTTGGGATGCACTGCAGTGAGTCCAGAGAGTGCACTGGCACCACTGGGGATGCACTACAGTGAGTCCAGAGATTGCACTGGCACCACTGGGGATGCAGTGCAGTGAGTCCAGAGAGTGCACTGGCACCACTGGGCATGCAGTGCAGTGAGTCCAGAGAGTGCACTGGCACCACTGGGGATGCACTTCAGTGACTCCAGAGAGTGCACTGGCACCACTGGGGATGCAGTGCAGTGAGTCCAGAGAGTGCACTGGCACCACTGGGGATGCTGTGCAGTGAGTCCAGAGATTGCACTGGCACCACCGGGGCTGCAGTGCAGTGAGTCCAGAGAGTGCACTGGCACCACTGGGGATGCAGTTTAGTGAGTCCAGAGAGTGCACTGGCACCACTGGTGATGCAGTACAGTGAGTCCAGAGAGTGCACTGGCACCACTGGGGATGCACTGCAGTGAGTCCAGAGAGTGCACTGGCACCACTGGGGATGCACTACAGTGAGTCCAGAGATTGCACTGGCACCACTGGGGATGCAGTGCACTGAGTCCAGAGAGTGCACTGGCACCACTGGGGATGCAGTGCAGTGAGTCCAGAGAGTGCACTGGCAGCACAGAGGATGCAGTGCAGTGAGTCCAGAGAGTGCACTGACACCACTGGGGATGCAGTGCAGTGAGTCCAGAGAGTGCACTGGCACCACTGGGGATGCAGTGCAGTGAGTCCAGAGAGTGCTCTGGCACCACCGGGGCTGCAGTGTAGTGAGTCCAGAGAGTGCACTGGCACCACTGGGGATGCAGTGCAGTGAGTCCAGAGAGTGCACTGGCACCACTGGTGATGCAGTACAGTGAGTCCAGAGAGTGCACTGGCACCACTGGGGATTCACTGCAGTGAGTCCAGAGAGTGCACTGGCACCACTGGGGATGCACTACAGTGAGTCCAGAGATTGCACTGGCACCACTGGGGATGCAGTGCACTGAGTCCAGAGAGTGCACTGGCACCACTGGGGATGCACTGCAGTGAGTCCACAGAGTGCACTGGCAGCACAGAGGATGCAGTGCAGTGAGTCCAGAGAGTGCACTGACACCACTGGGGATGCACTGCAGTGAGTCCAGAGAGTACACTGGCACCACTGGGGATGCAGTGCAGTGAGTCCAGAGAGTTCACTGGCACCACTGGGGATGCAGTCCAGTGAGTCCAGTGAGTGCACTGGCACCACTGGGGATGCAGTGCAGTGACTGCAGAGAGTACACTGGCACCACCGGGGATTCACTGCAGTGAGTCCAGAGAGTGCACTGGCACCACCTGTGATGCAGTGCAGTGAGTCCAGTGAGTGCACTGGCACCACTGGGGATGCAGTGCTGTGACTCCAGAGAGCACACTGGCACCACTGGGGATGCAGTGCAGTCAGTCCAGTGAGTGCACTGGTACCACTGGGGATGCAGTACAGTGAGTCCAGAGAGTGCACTGACACCACTGGGGATGCACTGCAGTGAGTCCAGACAGTGCGCTGGCACCACTGGAGATGCAGTGCTGTGACTCCAGAGAGCGCACTGGCACCACTGGGAATGCAGTGCAGTGAGTGCAGAGAGTGCACTGGCACCACTGGGGATGCACTTCAGTGAGTTCAGAGAGTGCACTGGCACCACTGGGGATGGGTTTCAAGCCAACTGCATTAACCGCTCATGCTTCTTTCTTATGAGACGTTAGTAAACCAATTACATAGCCTTGTCAAGACTAAATCACAGGTAAAAATCCTGTACATCTCATGTGGCCAACCACTCCCAACTAGGATTCCAAGAACCAGGAGTTTCGGTGAAAATAGGGCTAGTGCTATTAGAGGGGTGATTATTAGGGTAAGCCCTAAGCTGTCTTTAATGGAGAAGTATGGGTGGAATGGGATTTTGTCGCAGTCTGATACGATTCCTAGTGGGTTATTTGAGCCTGATTCGTGTAGGAAGGTTAGGTGGACTAGGGTGATTCCTGCAATTAGGAAGGGCAGTAGGAAGTGGATGGCGAAGAATCGGGTTAAGGTTGGATTGTCTACTGAGAATCCTCCTCAGGCTCATTCTACTAGAGTTTGCCCAATGTACGGGATGGCTGAGAATAGGTTGGTGATTACGGTGGCCCCTCAGAATGACATTTGTCCTCATGGTAGGACATACCCTACGAAGGCAGTTGCTATTAGGGTGAGTAGGAGGATTACTCCTGTGTTTCAGGTTTCTTTGTATAGGTAGGAGCCGTAGTAGAGGCCTCGTCCGATGTGTAAGTAGATGCAGATAAAGAAGAGCGAAGCACCGTTGGCGTGGAGGTTGCGGATGAGCCATCCGTACTGGACGTCTCGGCATGTGTGAGCTACTGAGGAGAAGGCGAGTGAAGTGTCTGCGGTGTAGTGTATGGCTAGTAGCAGGCCTGTTAGGATTTGTGTGGCTAAGCAGATGGCTAGAAGGGAGCCGAAGTTTCATCAGGCAGAGATGTTGGAGGGGGCGGGTAGGTCGATTAGGGAGTTGTTGATTATTTTTAGTAGGGGATGGGATTTGCGGATGTTAGGGGCCATTAGTGAGTCTGTGTGTTATTAGGATTATTACCAGGATGGAGAGGGCGAAGGATCCTAGGTAGGCCTTAATTAGCCCTGTGTGTATTGAGGTTGCGGCTTTGCTTGCGGCTACTTGTAGTTCAGCAAGGCCCTCTGGCCCTATTTTTTTGAGTCAGGAGAGGTCGATCAAGTGTAGGGCAATGTTTTGTCCCTTTTCTAGTAGGTTTTTGGAGAAGAATCGGTGTACTAGGGGGTTGAAGTACCCTAATGCAGAGGAGAAGTTTATGAGGGGGTTTGGTTTGGGGTGAGTGAGGGTGTGTGTTATGTTCGATAGTTCTAGGGCTAGGATGATTCCTAGGATTGTTATGAGGATGGCAGCAGTTTTGGTGATAAGGGGTATGGTTATTGGGGGGGTTTTGGTTGGTGTGATGAAAGAGGTAATGATTATTCCTGCTGTAATGCTGCCTAGGGCGAGTCGGGTTAGGGGGGCGGTGATTAGTGGGTTGTTTTCGTTTATTGATACTATTGGGGGGATTCGGGTTTGTCCAGCTTGGACTAGGATGGTTATGCGGATGCTGTAGGTTGCGGTGAATGCTGTGGCTATAAGGGTTAGGAGTAGGGCTCAAGTATTTAGGTATGATGTGTTTAAGCTTTCGATGATGAGGTCTTTTGAGTAGAATCCGGCTAGGAATGGGGTTCCTATCAGCGCCAGGTTTCCGATGGTTAGGCAGGAAGTAGTGACTGGGAGTATTTTCTGTAGGCCTCCTATCTTTCGGATATCTTGTTCTCCGTTTAGGTTGTGGATGATAGACCCTGAGCATAGGAATAGTATGGCTTTAAAGAAGGCATGGGTTGAGATGTGTAGGAAGGCTAGTTGTGGGAGGTTTAGTCCGATAGTGACTATTATTAGTCCTAGTTGGCTGGATGTTGAGAAAGCAATGATTTTTTTGATGTCATTTTGGGTTAGGGCGCATGTGGCAGCGAATAGGGTTGATAGAGCACCTAGGCATAGGCAGGCAGTTAGGGCTGTCTGGTTGGTGGCTAGCAGGGGGTGCATGCGGATGAGCAGGAAGATTCCGGCTACTACTATGGTACTGGAGTGCAGTAGGGCTGATACTGGGGTGGGGCCTTCTATTGCTGCGGGCAGTCATGGGTGGAGTCCAAATTGGGCGGATTTTCCTGCGGCTGCGAGGATTAATCCTATGAGGGGGAGGATTGGGGTTTGGTGGGGGTGTACGGCTTGTTGGATCTCTCAGGTGTTGAATGTTGAAGCTAGTCATGCTATGCTCAGGATCAGTCCGACGTCTCCGATTCGGTTGTAGATTACGGCTCGTAGGGCGGCGGTGTTGGCATCTGCTCGGCCTTGTCATCAGCCGATGAGAAGGAAGGACATGATTCGTACTCCTTCCCAGCCTACGAATAGGAGGAATATGTTGTTTGCGGTTGTTAGGAGGAGTATGGCGACTAGGAATGTCAGTAGGTAGGTGAAAAATTTTGTTACGTATGGCTCTGAGGCCATGTATCATATGGCGAATTGTAGGATTGATCATGTTACAAATAGGGCGATTGGAAGAAATGTTATTGAGTATTGGTCTATTTTTAGGCTCAGGGGGATTTTAAAGTTTATAATGAATTTTCACTCCCAGTGGCAGGTGACAGATTCTACTCCCGAGTAGATGAATGCGGTTGTAGGGGCTAGGCTAATTAGGAATGCGGTTTTAACAGCGCGGGTGGTGGCTTGTGGGGTGTTTTTAAAGTTTTTAAATAGAAATGGCAGGATGATTGGGGTTAGGAGGATTGTCAGCGTGAGTAGTGTGAGGGAGTTGATTAGTAGTGTGGGGTTCACTATTTTTACTTGGATTTGCACCAAGATGGGTGGTTCCTAAGACCAGTGGATTGCTGTTATCCTTTAAAAGTAAGGGGGCTGAGGTTTTAGGCTCAGATGTAAGAGTTAGCAGCTCTTGTTGGTTAAACCCTCCCCTCGGCAGGTAAGAAGGTTTGAACTTCTATTCTTAGAATCACAGTCTAATGTTTGGTTTAAACTATACTTGCATGAGGGGATTCCGGAGATCAGTTCGGGTTTGAGGATTAGGAGGAATATTGGGATAATGTGGAGTGTTATGAGCAGGTGTTCTCGCGTGGTTGAGTTTTGCATAGATGTGATGTGGGAGGGGATTGAGCCTCGTTGGGTCATTAGTAGTATGAATAAGGTGTAGGAGGCGGTTAGTAGGGTTGCGATTCCTGTTAGGATGATCGTGAAGGCAGATCAGTTGAATAAGGTGATTATAATGGTTAGCTCTGCTATGAGGTTTGTTGTTGGGGGTAAGGCTATGTTTGTTAGATTGGCCAGCAATCATCAGGTAGCTATGAGTGGTAGGAGAGGTTGTAGGCCTCGTGTGAGTAGTAGAATTCGGCTGTGCGTACGTTCATAGTTTGTGTTGGCTAGGCAGAATAGTATGGAGGAAGTTAGTCCATGGGAAATTATTAGGATCATTGCCCCTGAGAATGATCAGTGGGTTTGGATTATTCCTGCGGCGATAACTAGGCCTATGTGGCTAACGGATGAATAAGCGATTAGTGATTTTAGGTCTGTCTGTCGTAGGCAGATTGAGCTAGTCATTAGGGCGCCTCATAGGGCCAGGGTTAGGAAGGGGTAGTGCAGGAGGTTGGACAGTGGGCCCATAAATAGAGTGACTCGTATAATTCCGTATCCTCCTAGCTTTAGTAGTAGGGCGGCGAGGAGTATTGAGCCTGCGATGGGTGCTTCTACGTGGGCTTTTGGCAGTCAGAGGTGTAGGCCGTATAGTGGGGCTTTTACTATGAATGCTATGAGCAGTGCTAGACCTGATAGTATTCCTGTCCATGAGGTGGATAGGGTTGGGTGGGTTAGTTGTAGGGTTGGCAGGTGCAGGGTGCCAATTTTCACGTATAGGTGTATGATTGTGATTAGCAGGGGTAGAGAGCTTACTGGCGTGTAGAATAGCAGGTAGATGCCAGCGCTTAGGCATTCTGGTTGGTTCCCCCATCGGGTGATTAAGATTAGGGTGGGAATGAGGGTTGCTTCAAATGAGATGTAAAATAGTGCTAGTTCTGTGGTGGAAAAGGCTAGTAGGATGAATGGCTGGACTGCGACTAAGGTTGAGATAAAGATTCGTTTGCGTTGTAGGGGTTCTTGTTGCAGGTGGTTTTGGCTTGCTATGATTATGAGTGGGAGTAGTCAGCAGGATAGTACTAGGAGGGGGGATGAGATTTGGTCAATTCCTGTTCAGTTGGATAAAAATTTGTAGGGGTAGTAGGTTGGGATTAATCACTGTAGGCTTAGGGCAGCGATTAGGAGGCTGTATAAGGTGGTGTTAGTCCATAGAAATTTTGGTGGAGACAGCAGGGCTGTTGGAAGAAGTATGATTGTGGGTAGGATGATTTTTAGCATTGCAGGAGGTTTAGGTTGTGTAGATGGTCGGAGCCATGTGTGCGGGTGGAGGCTACTAGGATGGCCAGGCCTGTGCCCGCCTCACACGCTGAGAAGGTTAGCATGAGAATTGGTACCATGGTGAATGAGGAGACTTGGTTTTCGATGGATCATATTGATAGGCCTACGAATATCGATAATATTATGCTTTCAAGGCATAGTAGGGCGGATACTAGGTGGGTTCGGTGGAAGGCTAGCCCTAGTCCGCTGAAAATGAAGGCTGAGTAGAAGCTTAAATGTAGGGGCGACATAAGAAAGTTACAGGGTTGGCTGTAATCTGCTGGGTCGAAACCAGCTATCTTTTTGGTTAGACTAACTTTCTGTTATTCTGCTCATTCTAGGCCCCCTTGAATTCACTCGTAGGCCAGTCCGAGTGTTAGGAGAAGGAGGATCACTACAGTTCAGGTGAGGGTCATTAGGGGGGATTGGAGTTGGACGGCTCATGGCAGGGGGAGTAGGAGGGCGATTTCTAGGTCGAATAGGACGAACAGGATGGCTACTGAGGAAGAATCGGACTGAGAATGGTAATCGAGCAGATCCAAGTGGGTCGAATCCACATTCGTACGGTGAGAGTTTCTCTGAGTCGGGGTTTATTTGGGCGAGTCAGAAGTTTAATGCGGTTAGGGCGGCGCTTAGGATTGATGATAGGGCGAATATGAACATGAGTGCGTTCATTGCTCTCCTCTGGGTTTATACCAGATTCTAGAGATTGGAAGTCAATTGTAATTAATATACTAGAAGAGCAAGATCCTCATCAGTAGATGGTTATGTAGAGGAATAGTCAGATGATGTCTACGAAGTGTCAGTATCAGGCTGCTGCCTCGAATCCGAAGTGGTGGTCTGATGTAAAGTGGAACTTGATCAGTCGGAAGAGGCAGACGGTCAGGAAGGAGGATCCGATGATTACGTGGAGTCCGTGGAATCCAGTGGCAACGAAGAAGGTAGATCCGTAGACGCTATCGGCGATTGAGAATGGGGCTTCGTGGTATTCTATTGCTTGTAGGGCTGTGAAGTAGAATCCCAGGAGGATCATTAGGGTTAGGGCGTGGATGGCGTGTTTTCGGTTTCCTTCTGTGATGCTGTGATGGGCTCACGTTACGGTAACGCCTGAGGCTAGTAGGATGGCTGTGTTTAGTAGGGGGACTTCTATCGGGTTGAGTGGTTTAATTCCTGTTGGGGGTCATTGGCCTCCTAGTTCTGGGGTTGGGGCCAGGCTCGAGTGGAAGAACGCTCAGAAGAACCCTAAGAAGAAGAATGCTTCGGATGTGATGAAAAGGATTATGCCGTATCGTAGGCCTTTTTGGACTGTGGGAGTGTGATGGCCTTGGAAGGTGCTTTCTCGTACAATGTCTCGTCATCATTGGAGTATTACTAGGAGTATTGAGATGAGGCCTAGGGTTAGTAGTATGGATGAGTTGTAGTGGAATCACATGATTAATCCTGAGGTTGTGAGTAGGGCGGCAGCTGCCCCGAAGATTGGTCAAGGGCTTGGGTCAACTATGTGGTATGAGTGTGCTTGGTGTGCCATTAGATGTTTTCTTGTAAGTATAGGCTTAGAAGGAGCACGAAGACGTAGGCCTGGATTATGGCTACTGCTACTTCTAGGATGGTTAGGAGTAGTAGGATGATTATTGTTAGGATGGATACTGCAGGAAGGGTGGGTATTAATGCAATGGAGGCTGTAGAGATGAGTTGGATGAGTAAGTGTCCTGCTGTAAGGTTGGCTGTAAGGCGGACTCCGAGGGCTAGGGGGCGGATTAGTAGGCTGGTTGTTTCGATCAGGATTAGTGCGGGGATTAGGGGTGTAGGGGTACCTTCGGGTAATAGGTGGGCTAAAGAGGCTGATGGTTGGTTTCGTAGGCCTGTTAGTAGTGTGGCGAGCCATAGTGGGAAGGCTAGGGCTATGTTCATAGATAGTTGGGTGGTTGGGGTGAATGTATATGGAAGGAGGCCTAGAAGGTTGATTGTAAGAAGTATGATTATTAGGGATGTAAATATTATGGCTCATTTGTGGCCATTTTTGTTGAGTGGGACTATTAGTTGTTTTGTGATTAGGTGAAGGAGTCATGTTTGGATAGTAGAAAGGCGGTTGTTGATTCATCGGTTGTTTGGGGACGGGAATAGTAGGGCTGGGAAGAGTAGGGATAGTAGGATTAAGGGGATGCCGAATAGATTGGGGCTGGAAAATTGGTCAAAGAAGCTTAGGTTCATGGTCAGGATCATGGTGTGGGTTTGGTAGTGAGGGAGGTCTTATTTGATGGGGGGTTGGTTGTGGTGAAGGCTAGTAGTTTTGGTTGGATGAGGAGTGCTAGGGTTAATCAGGTTATAATTATGATTGAAAATCATGGTGCGGGGTTAAGCTGTGGCATATCATTAAGGAGGGGGAAGTCCCTCTTTGGCTAGCTTAAAAGGCTAGTGCTGTTGCATAGCTTCTTAATGATTAGGATGATGATAGAAGGGACGATCAGGCCTCGAAATGTGGGAGTGGGGTTGATTCTACTACAATGGGTATGTAGCTGTGATTAGCCCCGCAAATTTCTGAGCATTGTCCGTAAAAAATCCCAGGCCGGGTGGTAATGAATGAAGTTTGGTTTAGTCGGCCTGGGATTGCGTCTGTTTTAACTCCGAGCGTTGGGACTGCTCAGGAGTGGAGTACGTCTCCTGCAGTAATGATCACGCGGATGGGGGATTCTATTGGGATAACTACGCGGTGGTCAACTTCTAGCAGTCGGAAGTGGCCGTTGGGTAAGTCTGGGGTGGGCACTATGTAGGAGTCGAATGATAGGTCTTTGAAGTCTGTGTATTCGTAGCTTCAGTATCATTGGTGGCCGATGGCTTTTAGGGTGAGGTCTGGTTCATCGATTTTGTCCATTATGTAGAGGATTTGTAGGGATGGGAGGGCGAGGAGTACCAGGACGATAGCAGGTAGGATTGTCCAGATCAGCTCTACTTCTTGGGCGTCTACAGCATTGGACGAGAGTTTTTCTGTTAGTATGTGGGCTAAAAGGTAGAGAACTAGGCTGCAGATAGCTAGGGCAACGATTAGGGCGTGGTCGTGGAATTCAACGAGTTCTTCTATGATGGGTGATGAGGCGTCTTGGAATCTGTTGTGGTTTAACCCGGCTGGCAGCTAAACACCACACAGCCGTTCGCTCACCCTCCCCCCTCCCTCTCTGGGATGGGGGAGAGAAACGGGAAAGTGAAGCCTGTGAGTTGAGATAAAGACAGTTTATTAAGACAGGAAAATAATAATAACAATAATAATAATAATAGTGATAATGGTAATAGTATTAACAATAATAATGTGTAAGAAAACAAGTGATGCACAATGCAATTGCTCACCACCCGCTGACCGATGCCCAGCCTATTCCCGAGCAGCCGGCCCCCCCACCCCGGCCAGCCACCCCTATATATTGTTTAGCATGACGTCAGATGGTATGGAATACCCCTTTGGCCAGTTTGGGTCAGCTGTCCTGGGTCTGTCCCCTCCCAGCTCCTGCTGCACCCCCAGCCTGCTCGCTGGCAGGACAGAGCAAGAAGCCGAAAAGTCCTTGGCCTGGTGTAAACACTGCTCTGCAACAATTAAAACATCAGCATGTTATCAGCGCTCTTCTCATCCTAATCCAAAACATAGCACCCTACCAGCTACTATGAGCTACTTAACTCTGTCCTAACTGGAACCAGGACAGATATCCACCCCTTATTCCATACCATTTATGTCATGCTCAGGTTACACTCTGTCCAATACATTCTAATTAATCACCATTTTCATCTATGATATATAGCAATCATGGTAGTGATGACATACATTATTATATAATAATTAACATACTACAATTCAACTCATGGGCTATTCTCACCCAGTATCAAATCCCCTTGAGGTACACACCGGACCTCCCCATTCTTTTGCATTACCCACCAAGTGCATCCAGGTCCCTGAGCAAAAGCAATTCCACGAATGGGTTTGCCTTTTCCTGAGGCAGGAGTAGCCCAGACTGTTTTACCCAGCATGTTTCTTACGTGCACTACAGGAACTTTATCCCCTTCTACAGTGCGTAACAGGTTTGATTGGGCAGGTCCAGCTCGGTTGGCAGATCCCCTGGTATTGACTAACCAGGTGGCCTTTGCCAAATGTGTATCCCAATTTTTGAATGTCCCAGCACCCATTGCTTTCAGTGTAGTCTTCAACAGTCCATTGTATCGTTCAACTTTTCCAGAGGCTGGTGCATGATAGGGGATGTGATACACCCACTCAATACCATGTTCTTTGGCCCAAGTGTCTATAAGGTTGTTTCGGAAATGAGTCCCGTTGTCTGACTCAATTCTCTCTGGGGTGCCATGTCGCCATAAGACTTGCTTTTCAAGGCCCAGGATAGTGTTCCGGGCGGTGGCATGGGGCACAGGATATGTTTCCAGCCATCCGGTGGTTGCTTCCACCATTGTAAGTACGTGGCGCTTGCCGTTGCGGGTTTGAGGGAGTGTGATGTAATCAATCTGCCAGGCCTCTCCATATTTATATTTCAGCCATCGTCCTCCATACCAAAGAGGTTTTGACCGTTTGGCTTGCTTGATTGCAGCACATGTTTCACAGTCATGAATAACCTGTGCTGTAGTGTCCATGGTCAGGTCCACCCCTCGATCACGAGCCCATCTGTAGGTTGCATCTCTACCTTGATGGCCTGAGGTGTCATGGGCCCATCGGGCTATAAATAATTCACCTTTATGTTGCCAGTCCAGGTCCACCTGAGCCACTTCAATCTTAGCAGCCTGATCCACCTGCTGGTTGTTTTGGTGTTCTTCAGTAGCCCGATTCTTGGGCACATGAGCATCTACATGGCGTACCTTTACAACCAGGTTCTCTACCCGGGCAGCAATATCTTGCCACAATGCCGCAGCCCAGATGGGCTTGCCCCTGCGCTGCCAGTTGTTCTGCTTCCATTGCTGTAACCACCCCCACAGGGCATTTGCTACCATCCATGAATCAGTATAGAGATAGAGAACTGGCCACTTTTCTCGTTCAGCAATATCTAAAGCCAGCTGAATGGCTTTTACTTCTGCAAACTGACTCGATTCACCTTCTCCCTCAGCAGCTTCTGCAACTCGTCGTGTAGGACTCCATACAGCAGCTTTCCATCTCCGATGCTTTCCCACAATACGACAGGACCCGTCAGTGAACAAGGCATATTTCTTCTCATTTTCTGGTAGCTTGTTGTACAGGGGGGCTTCTTCAGCACGAACCACCTCCTCCTCTGGTGATATCCCAAAGTATTTGCCTTCTGGCCAGTCCATAATCACCTCCAAGATTCCTGGGCGACTGGGGTTTCCTATTCGAGCCCGCTGAGTAATCAGTGCAACCCACTTGCTCCATGTAGCATCAGTTGCATGATGCGTAGAGGGGACCCTTCCTTTGAACATCCAGCCTAGTACCGGCAGTCGGGGTGCCAGGAGGAGCTGCGCTTCAGTACCGACCACTTCCGAAGCAGATCGAACTCCTTCATATGCTGCCAATATCTCCTTTTCAGTTGGAGTATAGCGGGCTTCAGATCCTCTGTATCCCCGACTCCAAAACCCCAGGGGTCGACCTCGAGTTTCCCCAGGTTCTTTCTGCCAGAGGCTCCAGGTGGGACCATTCTCTCCGGCTGCGGTGTAGAGCACATTCTTTACATCTGGTCCTGTTCGGACTGGCCCGAGGGCTACTGCATGAACTATTTCCTGCTTAATTTGTTCAAAGGCTTGTCGTTGCTCAGGGCCCCATTCAAAAGCATTCTTCTTACGGGTTACTTGGTAGAGCGGGTTTACAATCAGACTGTAATTTGGAATATGCATTCTCCAAAACCCCACGACACCTAGGAAAGTTTGTGTTTCTTTTTTGCTAGTTGGTGGAGACATAGCTGTTATTTTGTTGATCACATCCATTGGGATTTGACGGCGTCCATCTTGCCATTTTATTCCTAAAAACTGGATCTCTCGTGCAGGTCCTTTAACTTTATTCTGTTTTATGGCAAAACCAGCCTTCAGAAGGATTTGGACTATTTTCTTCCCTTTCTCGAAAACTTCTTCTGCAGTGTCACCCCACACAATGATGTCATCGATGTACTGCAGGTGTTCAGGAGCTTCCCCCTGCTCCAGCGCAGACTGGATCAGTCCATGGCAAATGGTAGGGCTGTGTTTCCACCCCTGGGGCAGCCGATTCCAAGTATATTGGACTCCCCTCCAAGTGAAAGCAAACTGTGGCCTGCACTGTGCTGCTAGAGGGATGGAGAAAAATGCATTAGCGATATCAATTGTGGCATACCACTTGGCTGCCTTTGATTCCAGTTCATACTGGAGTTCTAGCATGTCCGGCACTGCAGCACTCAGTGGTGGCGTGACTTCGTTCAGGCCACGATAGTCCACTGTTAGTCTCCACTCACCATTAGACTTTCGCACTGGCCATATGGGACTATTAAAAGGTGAATGAGTCTTGCTGATCACTCCTTGGCTCTCCAGTTGACGAATTAGCTTATGGATGGGACTCAGGGAGTCTCGGTTGGTGCGATATTGCCGCCGGTGCACAGTTGTGGTAGCGATCGGCACTTGCTGTTCTTCAACCCTCAGCAACCCCACAACAGAAGGGTCCTCTGAGAGACCAGGCAAGGTAGACAACTGTTTAATGTCCTCTGTCTCCAAAGCAGCTATGCCAAAAGCCCAGCGGAACCCTTTTGGGTCCTTGAAATATCCTCTTCTAAGATAGTCTATGCCAAGGATGCACGGAGCATCTGGGCCAGTCACAATACGGTGCTTTTGCCACTCATTACCGGTTAGACTCACTTCAGCCTCCAATACAGTTAACTGCTGGGATCCCCCCGTCACACCATAAATACAGATGGGCTCTGGCCCTTTATAGCTTGATGGCATTAGAGTACATTGTGCACCGGTGTCTACCAAAGCCTTATACTTCTGTGCGTCTGACGTGCCAGGCCATCGAATCCACACAGTCCAATAAACTCGATTGTCCCTTTCCTCCCCCTGGCTGGAGGCAGGGCCCCTCTAGTCCTGGTCAGAATCTTCATTTCTGTGTTTAAAGGACTGCCTGCTGGAAGTTGGAGCAGCAAACCTTTCAGAGAACTCCTTTTTCCCAATTGTTTTCCTTTGCAATTCACGTACCCGTGCCTCTAGGGTCACAGTAGATTTTCCATCCCATTTTCTCATGTCCTCTCCATGGTCACGTAGGTAAAACCACAGGGTGGCGCGGTGTGTGTGCCCACCATATTGTCTTCCTTGCATAGATGAACGTTTACCCCTAATAGCTGAGACACTGGTTTGTACAGGTGGGGAGGAAAATAAACTCTCTTTAAGTTGGTGGATCTCTTCAGAAAGTTTCTCCAAGGTATTCTCTTTTAGCTGGTGGACACTGGTTCGTTCAGGTGAAGGGGAAGATAATCTTTCTTCAAGTTGGTGGATCTTTTCAGAAAGTTTCTCCAAAGCATTCTCTTTTAGCTGGTGGACACTGGTTCGTTCAGGTGAAGGGGAAGATAATCTTTCTTCAAGTTGGTGGATCTTTTCAGAAAGTTTCTCCAAAGCATTCTCTTTTAGCTGGTGGACACTGGTTCGTTCAGGTGAAGGGGAAGATAATCTTTCTTCAAGTTGGTGGATCTTTTCAGAAAGTTTCTCTAAAGCATTCTCTTTTAGCTGGTGGACACTGGTTCGTTCAGGTGGAGGGGAAGATAAATTCTCTTTAAGTTGGTGGACCTCTTCAGAGAGTTTCTCCACAGCTGAGACACAGGCCTTTAGGGAAGAGGAGAGATTTCCTTCGTACTGCCGGAGTATTTTAGTCACTTCATTCACTGTGGGATTCTCCTCCGTTTTCCAGGCTAGCATTGCCAATGAGCTGGCATATGATGATGGGGCACTCTGTACAAACTTCCGCCACATGGGTAGTGTACACCGGACTGCATCTGGATCTGCGGATGTTTGTGCGTCGTCTAGGTCCTTATAAATTACTTCCCGTACGGACAATTCCCTCAGGTACTGAATTCCCTTCTCCATGGTGGTCCATTTGCTTGGTAAACATACAAGTTCTTCCTTGAAGGGATACCTTTCCTTCACAGCTGACAGGAGACGCCTCCAGAGGCTGCGAGATTGTGCTCCATCTCCAATTGCTTTGTCAATGCATGCGTCCCTAGCAAGGGATCCCAGCCGCCTGGCTTCCTTGCCCTCCAATTCCACATAATTGGCTCCCGTGTCCCAGCACCGGAGCAGCCAGGTGACAAGCTGCTCGCCTATACAGCGACCAAAATCTTTTCGCACATCTCGTAGCTCACGCTGGTATAGAGTCCGGGTAATTACTGTTGATTTTTCGACATCCTCATCCTCATCTTCAGTCTTCTGCACCTTTGATGGCCGGTGTAGAGTCCGGGTAGTTACTGTTGATTTTCCGACATCCTCATCCTCATCTTCAGTCTCCTGCACCTTTGATGGCTGGTATGGAGTCCGGGTAGTTACTGTTGATTTTTCGCCATCCTCATCCTCATCTTCAGTCTCCTGCACCTTTGATGGCCCAGCCTCGTCTTCACTACGCCCAGACTTAGCAGAAGACTGTCTGCGTTTTAAACGACCTGAGCCTCTATACCATTTTTTCACCTTGTCTACAGGGGCAACTTGCACTGCTACAGCTCGTTTCTCTGACCCAGCCACAGGGTCTGCCACAGGGGTTGGAATACCCTCTGCGGGGTCAACTTGCACTGCTACAGCTCGTTTCTCTGACCCAGACGCAGGGTCTGCCACAGGGGTTGGAATACCCTCTGCGGGGTCAACTTGCACTGCTACAGCTCGTTTCTCTGACCCAGACGCAGGGTCTGCCACAGGGGTTGGAATACCCTCTGCGGGGTCAACTTGCACTGCTACAGCTCGTTTCTCTGACCCAGCCACAGGAGTGGGAGCAGCTGCACGAGCTGGGGCAGCTGCAGGAGCTGGAGCGGCTGCAGGGGCTGGAGCTGGAGCGGCTGCAGGGGCTGGAGCTGGAGCGGCTGCAGGAGCCGGAACGGCTGCAGGAGCTGGAGCTGGAGCGGCTGCAGGAGCTGGAGCTGGAGTGGCTGCAGGGGCTGGAGCGGCTGCAGGAGCTGGAGCTGGAGCGGCTGCAGGAGCTGGAGCTGGAGCGGCTGCAGGAGCCGGAACGGCTGCAGGAGCTGGAGCGGCTGCAGGAGCTGGAACTGGAACGGCTGCAGGAGCTGGAGCGGCTGCAGGAGCTGGAGCTGGAGTAGCTGCAGGAGCTGGAACTGGAGCGGCTGCAGGAGCTGGAGCGGCTGCAGGAGCTGGAACTGGAACGGCTGCAGGAGCTGGAGCTGGAGTAGCTGCAGGATCTGGAACTGGAGCGGCTGCAGGAGCTGGAGCGGCTGCAGGAGCTGGAGCGGCTGCAGGAGCTGGAGCGGCTGCAGGAGCTGGAGCTGGAACGGCTACAGGAGCTGGAGCTGGAGCGGCTGCAGGAGCTGCAGCTGGAGCGGCTGCAGGAGCTGCAGCTGGAGTGGCTGCAGGAGCTGCAGCTGGAACGGCTACAGGAGCTGGAGCTAGGTTGCTAGTAGCATCAATTGCAGCTCGATAGGCACAAGCCAGACCCCAGCACGCTACAGTGATTTGTGTCACTTTGGAACTGCCAGAGTCATGACACCTTTTTTTCAAGCATTCTGCCAGCTTTTTAGGATTTTGCAGTTGTTCAGGGGTGAATGTCCAAAACACTGGAGGTGACCACTGCTCTAGAAACCTGCCCATATCCTCCCACACTCCCTGCCACTCGCAACTATCCCGCCTCAAGACAGATCTCCGGATGAGATTCCTAATGAGGATTCCTAAATGAGATTTCTAATGCTCAGAAATTTGCGGGGCTAATCACAGCTACATACCCATTGTAGTAGAATCAACCCCACTCCCACATTTCGAGGCCTGATCGTCCCTTCTATCATCATCCTAATCATTAAGAAGCTATGCAACAGCACTAGCCTTTTAAGCTAGCCAAAGAGGGACTTCCCCCTCCTTAATGATATGCCACAGCTTAACCCCGCACCATGATTTTCAATCATAATTATAACCTGATTAACCCTAGCACTCCTCATCCAACCAAAACTACGAGCCTTCACCACAACCAACCCCCCATCAAATAAGACCTCCCTCACTACCAAACCCACACCATGATCCTGACCATGAACCTAAGCTTCTTTGACCAATTTTCCAGCCCCAATCTATTCGGCATCCCCTTAATCCTACTATCCCTACTCTTCCCAGCCCTACTATTCCCGTCCCCAAACAACCGATGAATCAACAACCGCCTTTCTACTATCCAAACATGACTCCTTCACCTAATCACAAAACAACTAATAGTCCCACTCAACAAAAATGGCCACAAATGAGCCATAATATTTACATCCCTAATAATCATACTTCTTACAATCAACCTTCTAGGCCTCCTTCCATATACATTCACCCCAACCACCCAACTATCTATGAACATAGCCCTAGCCTTCCCACTATGGCTCGCCACACTACTAACAGGCCTACGAAACCAACCATCAGCCTCTTTAGCCCACCTATTACCCGAAGGTACCCCTACACCCCTAATCCCCGCACTAATCCTGATCAAAACAACCAGCCTACTAATCCGCCCCCTAGCCCTCGGAGTCCGCCTTACAGCCAACCTTACAGCAGGACACTTACTCATCCAACTCATCTCTACAGCCTCCATTGCATTAATACCCACCCTTCCTGCAGTATCCATCCTAACAATAATCATCCTACTACTCCTAACCATCCTAGAAGTAGCAGTAGCCATAATCCAGGCCTACGTCTTCGTGCTCCTTCTAAGCCTATACTTACAAGAAAACATCTAATGGCACACCAAGCACACTCATACCACATAGTTGACCCAAGCCCTTGACCAATCTTCGGGGCAGCTGCCGCCCTACTCACAACCTCAGGATTAATCATGTGATTCCACTACAACTCATCCATACTACTAACCCTAGGCCTCATCTCAATACTCCTAGTAATACTCCAATGATGACGAGACATTGTACGAGAAAGCACCTTCCAAGGCCATCACACTCCCACAGTCCAAAAAGGCCTACGATACGGCATAATCCTTTTCATCACATCCGAAGCATTCTTCTTCTTAGGGTTCTTCTGAGCGTTCTTCCACTCGAGCCTGGCCCCAACCCCAGAACTAGGAGGCCAATGACCCCCAACAGGAATTAAACCACTCAACCCGATAGAAGTCCCCCTACTAAACACAGCCATCCTACTAGCCTCAGGCGTTACCGTAACGTGAGCCCATCACAGCATCACAGAAGGAAACCGAAAACATGCCATCCACGCCCTAACCCTAACGATCCTCTTGGGATTCTACTTCACAGCCCTACAAGCAATAGAATACCACGAAGCCCCATTCTCAATCGCTGATAGCGTCTACGGATCTACCTTCTTCGTTGCCACTGGATTCCACGGACTCCACGTAATCATCGGATCCTCCTTCCTGACCGTCTGCCTCTTCCGACTGATCAAGTTCCACTTTACATCAGACCACCACTTCGGATTCGAGGCAGCAGCCTGATACTGACACTTCGTAGACGTCATCTGACTATTCCTCTACATAACCATCTACTGATGAGGATCTTGCTCTTCTAGTATATTAATTACAATTGACTTCCAATCTCTAGAATCTGGTATAAACCCAGAGGAGAGCAATGAACGCACTCATGTTCATATTCGCCCTATCATCAATCCTAAGCGCCGCCCTAACCGCATTAAACTTCTGACTCGCCCAAATAAACCCCGACTCAGAGAAACTCTCACCGTACGAATGTGGATTCGACCCACTTGGATCTGCTCGATTACCATTCTCAGTCCGATTCTTCCTCAGTAGCCATCCTGTTCGTCCTATTCGACCTAGAAATCGCCCTCCTACTCCCCCTGCCATGAGCCGTCCAACTCCAATCCCCCCTAATGACCCTCACCTGAACTGTAGTGATCCTCCTTCTCCTAACACTCGGACTGGCCTACGAGTGAATTCAAGGGGGCCTAGAATGAGCAGAATAACAGAAAGTTAGTCTAACCAAAAAGATAGCTGGTTTCGACCCAGCAGATTACAGCCAACCCTGTAACTTTCTTATGTCGCCCCTACATTTAAGCTTCTACTCAGCCTTCATTTTCAGCGGACTAGGACTAGCCTTCCACCGAACCCACCTAGTATCCGCCCTACTATGCCTTGAAAGCATAATATTATCGATATTCGTAGGCCTATCAATATGATCCATCGAAAACCAAGTCTCCTCATTCACCATGGTACCAATTCTCATGCTAACCTTCTCAGCGTGTGAGGCGGGCACAGGCCTGGCCATCCTAGTAGCCTCCACCCGCACACATGGCTCCGACCATCTACACAACCTAAACCTCCTGCAATGCTAAAAATCATCCTACCCACAATCATACTTCTTCCAACAGCCCTGCTGTCTCCACCAAAATTTCTATGGACTAACACCACCTTATACAGCCTCCTAATCGCTGCCCTAAGCCTACAGTGATTAATCCCAACCTACTACCCCTACAAATTTTTATCCAACTGAACAGGAATTGACCAAATCTCATCCCCCCTCCTAGTACTATCCTGCTGACTACTCCCACTCATAATCATAGCAAGCCAAAACCACCTGCAACAAGAACCCCTACAACGCAAACGAATCTTTATCTCAACCTTAGTCGCAGTCCAGCCATTCATCCTACTAGCCTTTTCCACCACAGAACTAGCACTATTTTACATCTCATTTGAAGCAACCCTCATTCCCACCCTAATCTTAATCACCCGATGGGGGAACCAACCAGAACGCCTAAGCGCTGGCATCTACCTGCTATTCTACACGCCAGTAAGCTCTCTACCCCTGCTAATCACAATCATACACCTATACGTGAAAATTGGCACCCTGCACCTGCCAACCCTACAACTAACCCACCCAACCCTATCCACCTCATGGACAGGAATACTATCAGGTCTAGCACTGCTCATAGCATTCATAGTAAAAGCCCCACTATACGGCCTACACCTCTGACTGCCAAAAGCCCACGTAGAAGCACCCATCGCAGGCTCAATACTCCTCGCCGCCCTACTACTAAAGCTAGGAGGATACGGAATTATACGAGTCACTCTATTTATGGGCCCACTGTCCAACCTCCTGCACTACCCCTTCCTAACCCTGGCCCTATGAGGCGCCCTAATGACTAGCTCAATCTGCCTACGACAGACAGACCTAAAATCACTAATCGCTTATTCATCCGTTAGCCACATAGGCCTAGTTATCGCCGCAGGAATAATCCAAACCCACTGATCATTCTCAGGGGCAATGATCCTAATAATTTCCCATGGACTAACTTCCTCCATACTATTCTGCCTAGCCAACACAAACTATGAACGTACGCACAGCCGAATTCTACTACTCACACGAGGCCTACAACCTCTCCTACCACTCATAGCTACCTGATGATTGCTGGCCAATCTAACAAACATAGCCTTACCCCCAACAACAAACCTCATAGCAGAGCTAACCATTATAATCACCTTATTCAACTGATCTGCCTTCACGATCATCCTAACAGGAATCGCAACCCTACTAACCGCCTCCTACACCTTATTCATACTACTAATGACCCAACGAGGCTCAATCCCCTCCCACATCACATCTATGCAAAACTCAACCACGCGAGAACACCTGCTCATAACACTCCACATTATCCCAATATTCCTCCTAATCCTCAAACCCGAACTGATCTCCGGAATCCCCTCATGCAAGTATAGTTTAAACCAAACATTAGACTGTGATTCTAAGAATAGAAGTTCAAACCTTCTTACCTGCCGAGGGGAGGGTTTAACCAACAAGAGCTGCTAACTCTTACATCTGAGCCTAAAACCTCAGCCCCCTTACTTTTAAAGGATAACAGCAATCCACTGGTCTTAGGAACCACCCATCTTGGTGCAAATCCAAGTAAAAATAGTGAACCCCACACTACTAATCAACTCCCTCACACTACTCACGCTGACAATCCTCCTAACCCCAATCATCCTGCCATTTCTATTTAAAAACTTTAAAAACACCCCACAAGCCACCACCCGCGCTGTTAAAACCGCATTCCTAATTAGCCTAGCCCCTACAACCGCATTCATCTACTCGGGAGTAGAATCTGTCACCTGCCACTGGGAGTGAAAATTCATTATAAACTTTAAAATCCCCCTGAGCCTAAAAATAGACCAATACTCAATAACATTTCTTCCAATCGCCCTATTTGTAACATGATCAATCCTACAATTCGCCATATGATACATGGCCTCAGAGCCATACGTAACAAAATTTTTCACCTACCTACTGACATTCCTAGTCGCCATACTCCTCCTAACAACCGCAAACAACATATTCCTCCTATTCGTAGGCTGGGAAGGAGTACGAATCATGTCCTTCCTTCTCATCGGCTGATGACAAGGCCGAGCAGATGCCAACACCGCCGCCCTACGAGCCGTAATCTACAACCGAATCGGAGACGTCGGACTGATCCTGAGCATAGCATGACTAGCTTCAACATTCAACACCTGAGAGATCCAACAAGCCGTACACCCCCACCAAACCCCAATCCTCCCCCTCATAGGATTAATCCTCGCAGCCGCAGGAAAATCCGCCCAATTTGGACTCCACCCATGACTGCCCGCAGCAATAGAAGGCCCCACCCCAGTATCAGCCCTACTGCACTCCAGTACCATAGTAGTAGCCGGAATCTTCCTGCTCATCCGCATGCACCCCCTGCTAGCCACCAACCAGACAGCCCTAACTGCCTGCCTATGCCTAGGTGCTCTATCAACCCTATTCGCTGCCACATGCGCCCTAACCCAAAATGACATCAAAAAAATCATTGCTTTCTCAACATCCAGCCAACTAGGACTAATAATAGTCACTATCGGACTAAACCTCCCACAACTAGCCTTCCTACACATCTCAACCCATGCCTTCTTTAAAGCCATACTATTCCTATGCTCAGGGTCTATCATCCACAACCTAAACGGAGAACAAGATATCCGAAAGATAGGAGGCCTACAGAAAATACTCCCAGTCACTACTTCCTGCCTAACCATCGGAAACCTGGCGCTGATAGGAACCCCATTCCTAGCCGGATTCTACTCAAAAGACCTCATCATCGAAAGCTTAAACACATCATACCTAAATACTTGAGCCCTACTCCTAACCCTTATAGCCACAGCATTCACCGCAACCTACAGCATCCGCATAACCATCCTAGTCCAAGCTGGACAAACCCGAATCCCCCCAATAGTATCAATAAACGAAAACAACCCACTAATCACCGCCCCCCTAACCCGACTCGCCCTAGGCAGCATTACAGCAGGAATAATCATTACCTCTTTCATCACACCAACCAAAACCCCCCCAATAACCATACCCCTTATCACCAAAACCGCTGCCATCCTCATAACAATCCTAGGAATCATCCTAGGCCCCTCATGTACAGGGCCACACCCCTCTAACGGCGCAAGCTTACATAGAAACATTATTAACAGACCTAGACAGATACAAAAACCCCTACAAGACCACGTATTAACTAACCCTGTTAACCCGACTCAGGAGCGCCTATAAGAGCGATTAAAATCTGTGAAAGGAACTCGGCAAATTAATAAGGCCCGACTGTTTACCAAAAACATAGCCTTCAGCAAATTAAACAAGTATTGAAGGTGATGCCTGCCCGGTGACTTAGGTTTAACGGCCGCGGTATCCTAACCGTGCAAAGATAGCGCAATCAATTGTCCCATAAATCGAGACTTGTATGAATGGCTAAACGAGGTCTTAACTGTCTCTCACAGATAATCAGTGAAATTGATCTCCCCGTGCAAAAGCGGGGATGTGAACATAAGACGAGAAGACCCTGTGGAACTTAAAAATCAACGACCACCGCGAATCCTCAATCAACCCCACTGGGGCCACTACCATCGCAGAGCCTGGTCGATATTTTTCGGTTGGGGCGACCTTGGAGGAGAACAAATCCTCCAAAAACAAGACCATACCTCTTTACCTAGAGCTACCCCTCAAAGTGCTAACAGTGACCAGACCCAATATAATTGATTAATGGACCAAGCTACCCCAGGGATAACAGCGCAATCCCCCTCAAGAGCCCATATCGACAGGGGGGTTTACGACCTCGATGTTGGATCAGGACATCCTAATGGTGCAGCCGCTATTAAGGGTTCGTTTGTTCAACGATTAACAGTCCTACGTGATCTGAGTTCAGACCGGAGCAATCCAGGTCGGTTTCTATCTATGACACACTCTCCCCAGTACGAAAGGACCGGGAAAGTGGGGCCAATACCACAAGCACGCCCCCCCCCTCTAAGCAGTGAAACCAACTAAACCGTGAAGAGGGCCTTCCCCCACCACTTTCAATCCTAGAAAAGGACCAGCTAGAGTGGCAGAGCCCGGCAAGTGCAGAAGGCTTAAGCCCTTTCCCCAGAGGTTCAAATCCTCTCCCTAGCTTCACCCATGATTCAAATAACAACACTAAGCTGCCTCGTTATATCCCTCCTATACATCATCCCAATCCTGATTGCCGTAGCCTTCCTAACCCTAGTAGAACGGAAAATCCTAAGCTACATACAATCCCGCAAAGGCCCTAACGTTGTCGGGCCTTTTGGCCTACTTCAACCATTTGCGGACGGACTGAAACTATTTACCAAAGAGCCCATCCGACCCTCTACCTCTTCCCCACTTCTATTCATTCTGATACCAATACTAGCCCTTGTCCTAGCCCTCACCACTTGAGCACCACTACCACTCCCATTTCCCCTAGCAGATCTAAACCTCGGAGTTCTCTTCCTAATAGCCATGTCAAGCCTAGCCGTCTACTCAGTCCTATGATCAGGCTGAGCCTCGAACTCAAAATACGCACTAATCGGAGCCCTACGGGCAGTAGCACAGACCATTTCATACGAAGTGACACTGGCCATAATCCTGCTATCAATAATCATACTAAGCGGAAGCTACACACTCAGCTCCTTTGCCATCGCACAGGAGCCTCTATACTTCATTTTCTCCTCATGACCCCTAGCAATAATATGATACGTATCCACCCTAGCAGAGACAAACCGAGCTCCTTTTGACCTCACAGAGGGTGAATCTGAGCTAGTCTCAGGGTTTAACGTTGAATACGCCGCAGGACCCTTCGCCTTATTCTTCCTAGCTGAATATGCGAACATTATGCTAATAAATACACTTACAGCCATCATATTCCTAAACCCAAGCGCCCTAGGGCCACCCACAGAACTATTCCCCGTCATCCTAGCCACAAAAGTCCTCCTACTATCTTCTGGTTTCTTATGGGTCCGAGCTTCATACCCACGATTCCGATATGACCAACTAATGCACCTACTATGAAAAAACTTCCTACCCCTCACACTAGCTCTGTGCCTCTGACACATCAGCATACCTATCTGCTATGCAGGCCTACCTCCTTACATAAGGAAATGTGCCTGAACTACAAAGGGTCACTATGATAAAGTGAACATAGAGGTATAACAGCCCTCTCATTTCCTGTTGACCTTAGAAAAGTAGGAATTGAACCCACACAAGAGAAATCAAAATTCTCCATACTTCCCTTATATTATTTTCTAGTAGAGTCAGCTAATCAAGCTATCGGGCCCATACCCCGAAAATGATGGTTTAACCCCCTCCTCTACTAATGAACCCTTACGCGACCCCAATCATAACCTTCAGCCTCATCTTGGGCACCACAATCACAATTTCCAGCAACCACTGAGTTCTGGCCTGGACAGGACTGGAGATCAACGCACTAGCCATCATTCCCCTAATTGCCAAATCCCACCACCCACGAGCAGTAGAAGCCGCAACGAAATACTTCCTAACCCAAGCAGCTGCTTCCGCCCTGGTCCTATTCTCTAGCATAACCAATGCCTGAGTCACCGGCCAATGAGACATCACACAAATAAACCACCCAACCTCCTGTCTACTACTGACAGCAGCAATCGCTATTAAACTGGGCCTAGTGCCATTTCACTTCTGATTCCCAGAAGTACTACAAGGATCGCCACTAATAACAGCCCTGCTACTCTCGACCCTCATAAAATTCCCCCCACTAACCCTGCTCCTACTAACATCCAAATCCCTCGACCCAGCTCTACTCACCGCCATGGCCCTAGCCTCAACAGCACTAGGAGGCTGAATAGGACTGAACCAAACACAAACACGCAAAATCCTAGCCTTCTCGTCCATCTCCCACTTAGGCTGAATCGCCATCATCCTAGTTTACAGCCCCAAATTGGCCTTACTTACCTTCTACCTATACACAATCATAACATCAGCCGTATTCCTAGCCCTTAACAAAATCAAAGCCCTTAACCTATCCATGATCACAACCTCATGAACAAAAACCCCAGTGCTAAACGCCACCCTAATACTAGTACTTTTATCCCTAGCAGGCCTCCCCCCATGTGGGGATGCAGTGCAGTGAGTCCAGAGACTGTAGCATACTACATAGTCAAGGAGCCCTTCGGCTACATGGGAATAGTCTGAGCCATACTATCCATCGGCTTCCTAGGATTCATCGTCTGAGCTCACCACATGTTTACAGTAGGAATAGACGTTGATACCCGAGCCTACTTTACATCAGCCACTATAATCATTGCCATCCCTACCGGAATCAAAGTATTTAGCTGACTAGCCACCCTGCACGGAGGAACAATCAAATGAGACTCCCCCCAATACTATGAGCTCTAGGATTTATCTTCCTATTTACCATCGGAGGATTAACAGGAATCGTTCTTGCAAACTCTTCCCTAGACATCGCCCTGCACGACACGTACTACGTAGTTGCCCACTTCCACTACGTCCTATCCATAGGCGCCGTCTTTGCCATTCTAGCAGGATTTACTCACTGATTCCCACTACTCACTGGGTTTACCCTACACCAAACATGAGCAAAAGCCCACTTCGGGGTAATATATACAGGAGTAAACCTAACGTTCTTCCCCCAGCACTTCCTAGGCCTAGCATCCCCAGTGGTGCCAGTGCACTCTCTTGAGTCACAGCACTGCATCCCCAGTGGTGCCAGTGCACTCTCTGGACTCACTGCAGTGCATCCCCAGTGGTGCCAGTGCACTCTCTGGACTCACTGCACTGCATCCCCAGTGGTGCCAGTGCACTCTCTGGACTCACTGAAGTGCATTCTCAGTGGTGCCAGTGCACTCTCTGGACTCACTGCAGTGCATCCCCAGTGGTGCCAGTACACTCACTGGACTCACTGCACTGCATCCCCAGTGATGCCAGTGCACTCTCTGGACTCACTAAACTGCATCACCAGTGGTGCCTCTGCACTCTCTGGACTCACTGCACTGCTTCCCCAGTGGTGCCAGTGCACTCACTGGACTCACTGCAGTGCATCCCCACTGGTGCCAGTGCACTCTCTGGGCTCACTGCAGTGCATCCCCAGTGGTGCCAGTGCACTCTCTGGACTCACTGCACTGCATCCCCAGTGGTGCCTGTGCGCTCTCTGGAGTCACAGCACTGCATCCCCAGTGGTGCCAGTGCAATCTCTGGACTCACTGCACTGCATCCCCAGTGGTGCCAGTGCACTCTCTGGACTCACTGAAGTGCATTCTCAGTGGTGCCAGTGCACTCTCTGGACTCACTGCACTGCATCCCCAGTGGTGCCAGTGCACTCTCTGGACTCACTGAACTGCATCCCCAGTGGTACCAGTGCACTCTCTGGACTCACTGCACTGCATGCCCAGTGCTGCCAGTGCACTCTCTGGACTCACTGCACTGCATCCCTAGTGGTGCCACTGCACTCTCTGGACTCACTGCACTGCATCCCCAGTGGTGCCAGTGCACTCTCTGGACTCACTGCACTGCATCCCCAGTGCTGCCAGTGCACTCTCTGGACTCACTGCACTGCATCCCCAGTGGTGCCACTGCACTCTCTTGACTCACTGCACTGAAGACCCAGTGGTGCCAGTGCACTCTCTGGACTCACTGCACTGCATCCCCAGTGGTTCCAGCGCACTCTCTGGACTCACTGCACTGCATCCCCAGTGGTGCTAGTGCACTCTGTGGACTCACTGCACTGCATCCCCAGTGGTGCCAGTGCACTCTCTGGACTCACTGCACTGCATCCCCAGTGGTTCCAGCGCACTCTCTGGACTCACTGCACTGCATCCCCAGTGGTGCCAGTGCACTCTGTGGACTCACTGCACTGCATCCCCAGTGGTGACAGTGCACTCTCTGGACTCACTCCAGTGCATCCCCAGTGGTGCCAGTGCACTCTCTGGACTCACTGCACTGCATCCCCAGTGGTGCCAGTGCAGTCTCTGGAGTAACTGCAGTGCATCCCCACTGGTGCCAAAGCACTCTCTGGACTCCCGGCACCGCATCCCCAGTGGTGCCAGTGCACTCTCTGGACTCACTGCACTGCATCCCCAGTGGTGCCAGTGCACTCTCTGGAGTCACAGCACTGCATCCCCAGTGGTGCCAGTGCACTCTCTGGACTCACTGCAGTGCATCCCCAGTGGTGCCAGTGCACTCTCTGGACTCACTGAAGTGCATCCCCAGTGGTGCCAGTGCACTCTCTGGACTCACTGAAGTGCATTCTCAGTGGTGCCAGTGCACTCTCTGGACTCACTGCAGTGCATCCCCAGTGGTGCCAGTACACTCACTGGACTCACTGCACTGCATCCCCAGTGGTGCCAGTGCACTCTCTGGACTCACTAAACTGCATCACCAGTGGTGCCTCTGCACTCTCTGGACTCACTGCACTGCTTCCCCAGTGGTGCCAGTGCACTCACTGGACTCACTGCAGTGCATCCCCACTGGTGCCAGTGCACTCTCTGGACTCACTGCAGTGCATCCCGAGTGGTGCCAGTGCACTCTCTGGACTCACTGTACTGCATCCCCAGTGGTGCCTGTGCGCTCTCTGGAGTCACAGCACTGCATCCCCTGTGGTGCCAGTGCAATCTCTGGACTCACTGCACTGCATCCCCAGTGGTGCCAGTGCACTCTCTGGACTCACTGAAGTGCATTCTCAGTGGTGCCAGTGCACTCTCTGGACTCACTGCACTGCATCCCCAGTGGTGCCAGTGCACTCTCTGGACTCACTGCAGTGCATTCCCAGTGGTGCCAGTGCACTCTCTGGACTCACTGCACTGCATCCCCAGTGCTGCCAGTGCACTCTCTGGACTCACTGCACTGCATCCCTAGTGGTGCCACTGCACTCTCTGGACTCACTGCACTGCTTCCCCAGTGGTGCCAGTGCACTCTCTGGACTCACTGTACTGCATCCCCAGTGGTGACAGTGCACTCACTGGACTCACTGCAGTGCATCCCCAGTGGTGCCAGTGCACTCTCTGGACTCACTGCACTGCATCCCCAGTGGTGCCAGTGCACTCTCTGGACTCACTGCACTGCATCCCCAGTGGTTCCAGCGCACTCTCTGGACTCACTGCACTGCATCCCCAGTGGTTCTAGTGCACTCTGTGGACTCACTGCACTGCATCCCCAGTGGTGTCAGTGCACTCTCTGGACTCACTGAAGTGCATCCCCAGTTGTGCCAGTGCACTCTCTGGACTCAATGCACTGCATCCCCAGTGGTGCCAGTGCACTCTCTGGACTCACTGCACTGCATCCCCAGTGGTGCCAGTGCAATCTCTGGACTCACTGAAGTGCATCCCCAGTGGTGCCAGTGCACTCTCTGGACTCACTGCAGTGCATTCCCAGTGGTGCCAGTGCACTCTTTGGACTCACTGCACTGCAGCCCCATTGGTGCCAGTGCACTCTCTGGACTCACTTCACTGCATCACAGGTGGTGCCAGTGCACTCTCTGGACTCACTGCACTGCATCCCCACTGGTGCCAGTGCACTCTCTGGACTCACTGCACTGCATCCCCAGTGGTGCTAGTGCACTCTCTGCACTCACTTCTCTGCATTCCCAGTGGTGCCAGTGAAGTCTCTGGACTCACTGCACTGCATCCACAGTGGTGCCAGTGCAATCTCTGGACTCACTGCAGTGCATCCCCAGTGGTGCCAGTGCACTCTCTGGACTCACTGCAGTGCATCCCCAGTGGTGCCAGTGCACTCTCTGGACTCACTGCACTGCATCCCCAGTGGTGCAAGTGCACTCTCTCGAGTCACTGCACTACATCCCCAGTGGTGCCAGTGCACTCACTGGACTCAGTGTACTGCATCATCTGTGTTGCCAGTGCACTCTCTGGACTCACTGCAATGCATCCCCAGTGGTGCCAGTGCACTCTCTGGACTCACTGCACTGCATCCCCAGTGGTGCCAGTGCACTCTCTGGACTCACTGCACTGTATCCCCAGCGGTGCCAGTGCACTCACTGGATTCACTGCAGTGCATCCCCAGTGGTGCCAGTGCACTCTCTGGACTCACTAAACTGCATCACCAGTGGTGCCTCTGCACTCTCTGGACTCACTGCACTGCTTCCCCAGTGGTGCCAGTGCACTCACTGGACTCACTGCAGTGCATCCCCACTGGTGCCAGTGCACTCTCTGGACTCACTGCAGTGCATCCCGAGTGGTGCCAGTGCACTCTCTGGACTCACTGCACTGCATCCCCAGTGGTGCCTGTGCGCTCTCTGGAGTCACAGCACTGCATCCCCAGTGGTGCCAGTGCAATCTCTGGACTCACTGCACTGCATCCCCAGTGGTGCCAGTGCACTCTCTGGACTCACTGAAGTGCATTCTCAGTGGTGCCAGTGCACTCTCTGGACTCACTGCACTGCATCCCCAGTGGTGCCAGTGCACTCTCTGGACTCACTGAAGTGCATCCCCAGTGGTGCCAGTGCACTCTCTGGACTCACTGCAGTGCATCCCCAGTGCTGCCAGTGCACTCTTTGGACTCACTGCACTGCATCCCTAGTGGTGCCACTGCACTCTCTGGACTCACTGCACTGCTTCCCCAGTGGTGCCAGTGCACTCTCTGGACTCACTGCACTGCATCCCCAGTGGTGCCAGTGCACTGTCTGGACTCACTGCAGTGCATCCCCACTGGTGCCAGTGCACTCTCTGGACTCACTGCACTGCATCCCCAGTGGTGCCAGTGCACTCTCTGGACTCACTGCACTGCATCCCCAGTGGTTCCAGCGCACTCTCTGGACTCACTGCACTGCATCCCCAGTGGTGCCAGTGCACTCTCTGGACTCACTGCACTGCATCCCCAGTGGTGCCAGTGCACTCTCTGGACTCACTGCACTGCATCCCCAGTGGTGCCAGTGCACTCTCTGGACTCACTGCACTGTTCCCCAGTGGTGCCAGTGCACTCACTGGATTCACTGCACTGCATCCCCAGTGGTGCCAGTGCACTCTCTGGACTCACTAAACTGCATCACCAGTGGTGCCTCTGCACTCTCTGGACTCACTGCACTGCTTCCCCAGTGGTGCCAGTGCACTCACTGGACTCACTGCAGTGCATCCCGAGTGGTGCCAGTGCACTCTCTGGACTCACTGCACTGCATCCCCAGTGGTGCCTGTGCGCTCTCTGGAGTCACAGCACTGCATCCCCAGTGCTGCCAGTGCAATCTCTGGACTCACTGCACTGCATCCCCAGTGGTGCCAGTGCACTCTCTGGACTCACTGAAGTGCATTCTCAGTGGTGCCAGTGCACTCTCTGGACTCACTGCACTGCATCCCCAGTGGTGCCAGTGCACTCTCTGGACTCACTGCACTGCATCCCCAGTGGTGCCAGTGCACTCTCTGGACTCACTGAAGTGCATCCCCAGTGGTGCCAGTGCACTCTCTGGACTGACTGCACTGCATCCCCAGTGGTGCCAGTGCACTCTCTGGACTCACTGCACTGCATCCCCACTGGTGCCAGTGTACTCTCTGGACTCACTGCAGTGCATCCCCAGTGCTGCCAGTGCACTCTATGGACTCACTGCACTGCATCCCCAGTGGTGTCAGTGCACTCTCTGGACTCACTGAAGTGCATCCCCAGTTGTGCCAGTGCACTCTCTGGACTCAATGCACTGCATCCCCAGTGGTGCCAGTGCACTCTCTGGACTCACTGCACTGCATCCCCAGTGGTGCCAGTGCAATCTCTGGACTCACTGAAGTGCATCCCCAGTGGTGCCAGTGCACTCTCTGGACTCACTGCAGTGCATCACCAGTGGTGCCAGTGCACTCTCTGGACTCACTGTACTGCATCACCAGTGGTGCCAGTGCACTCTCTGGACTCACTGCAGTGCATTCCCAGTGGTGCCAGTGCACTCTTTGGACTCACTGCACTGCAGCCCCATTGGTGCCAGTGCACTCTCTGGACTCACTGCACTGCATCACAGGTGGTGCCAGTGCACTCTCTGGACTCACTGCACTGCATCCCCAGGGGTGCCAGTGCACTCTCTGGACTCACTGCACTGCATCCCCAGTGGTGCCAGTGCAATCTCTGGACTCACTGAAGTGCATCCCCAGTGGTGCCAGTGCACTCTCTGGACTCACTGCACTGCATCCCCAGTGGTGCCAGTGCACTCTCTGGACTCACTGCAGTGCATCCCCAGTGGTGCCAGTGCACTCTCTGGACTCACTGCACTGCATCCACAGTGGTGGAAGTGCACTCTCTCGAGTCACTGCACTACATCCCCAGTGGTGCCAGTGCACTCACTGGACTCAGTGTACTGCATCATCTGTGGTGCCAGTGCACTCTCTGGACTCACTGTACTGCATCCCCAGTGGTGCCAGTGCACTCTCTGGACTCACTGCACTGCATCCCCAGTGGTGCCAGTGCACTCTCTGGACTCACTGCACTGTATCCCCAGTGGTGCCAGTGCACTCACTGGATTCACTGCAGTGCATCCCCAGTGGTGCCAGTGCACTCTCTGGACTCACTGCACTGCATCCCCAGTGGTGCCAGTGCACTCTGTGGACTCACTGCACTGCATCCCCAGTGGTGACAGTGCACTCTCTGGACTCACTCCAGTGCATCCCCAGTGGTGCCAGTGCACTCTCTGGACTCACTGCACTGCATCCCCAGTGGTGCCAGTGCAGTCTCTGGAGTAACTGCAGTGCATCCCCACTGGTGCCAAAGCACTCTCTGGACTCCCGGCACCGCATCCCCAGTGGTGCCAGTGCACTCTCTGGACTCACTGCACTGCATCCCCAGTGGTGCCAGTGCACTCTCTGGAGTCACAGCACTGCATCCCCAGTGGTGCCAGTGCACTCTCTGGACTCACTGAAGTGCATCCCCAGTGGTGCCAGTGCACTCTCTGGACTCACTGCACTGCATCCCCAGTGCTGCCAGTGCACTCTCTGGACTCACTGCACTGCATCCCTAGTGGTGCCACTGCACTCTCTGGACTCACTGCACTGCTTCCCCAGTGGTGACAGTGCACTCTCTGGACTCACTGCACTGCATCCCCAGTGGTGCCAGTGCACTCACTGGACTCACTGCACTGCATCCCCAGTGGTGCCAGTGCACTCTCTGGACTCACTGCACTGCATCCCCAGTGGTGCCAGTGCACTCTCTGGACTCACTGCACTGCATCCCCAGTGGTTCCAGCGCACTCTCTGGACTCACTGCACTGCATCCCCAGTGGTGCTAGTGCACTCTGTGGACTCACTGCAGTGCATCCCCAGTGGTGCCAGTGCACTCTCTGGACTCACTGAAGTGCATTCTCAGTGGTGCCAGTGCACTCTCTGGACTCACTTCAGTGCATCCCCAGTGGTGCCAGTACACTCTCTGGACTCACTGCAGTGCATCCCCAGTGGTGCCAGTGCACTCTCTGGACTCACTGCAGTGCATCCCCAGTGGAGCCAGTGCACTCTCTGGACTCACTGCAGTGCATCCGCAGTGGTGCCATTGCACTCTCTGGACTCACTGTACTGCATCTCCAGTGGTGCCAGTGCACTCTCTGGACTCACTGCACTGCATCCCCAGTGCTGCCAGTGCACTCTCTTGAGTCACTGCACTGCATCCCCTGTGGTGCAAGAGCACTCTCTGGACTCACAGCAGTGCATCACCAGTGGTGCCAGTGCACTCTCTGGACTCACTGCACTGCATCACCAGTGGTGCCAGTGCACTCTCTGGACTCACTGCACTGCATCCCCAGTGGTGCTAGTGCACTGTGTGGACTCACAGTACTGCATCCCCAGTGGTGCCAGTGCAATCTCTGGACTCACTGCACTGCATCCCCAGTGGTGCCAGTGCACTCTCAGGACTCACTGCACTGCATCCCCAGTGGTGCCAGTGCACTCTCTGGACTCACTGCAGTGCATCCCCAGTGGTGCCAGTGCACTCACTGGATTCACTGCACTGCATCCCCAGTAGTGACAGTGCACTCTCTGGACTCACTGCAGTGCATCCCCAGTGGTGCCAGTGCACTCTCTGGACTCACTGCACTGCATCCCCAGTAGTGACAGTGCACTCTCTGGACTCACTGCAGTGCATCCCCAGTGGTGCCAGTGCACTCTCTGGACTTACTGCACTGCATCCCCAGTGGTGCCAGTGCACTCTCTGGACTCACTGCACTGCATCCCCAGTGGTGCCAGTGCACTCTCTGGACTCACTGCACTGCATCCCCAGTGGTGCCAGTGCACTCTGTGGACTCACTGCAGTGCATCCCCAGTGGTGCCAGTGCACTCTCTGGACTCACTGCAGTGCATCCCCAGTGGTGCCAGTGCACTCTCTGGACTCACTGCAGTGCATCCCCAGTGGTGCCAGTGCACTCTCTGGACTCACTGCACTGCATCCCCAGTGGTGCCAGTGCAGTCTCTGGAGTAACTGCAGTGCATCCCCACTGGTGCCAAAGCACTCTCTGGACTCACTGCAGTGCATCCCCAGTGGTGCCACTGCACTCTCTGGACTCACTGCAGTGCATCCCCAGTGGTGCCAGTGCACTCTCTGGACTCATTGAAGTGCATTCTCAGTGGTGCCAGTGCACTCTCTGGACTCACTGCAGTGCATCCCAGGTGGTGCCAGTACACTCACTGGACTCACTGCACTACATCCCCAGTGGTGCCAGTGCACTCTCTGGACTCACTAAACTGCATCACCAGTGGTGCCACTGCACTCTCTGGACTCACTGCACTGCTTCCCCAGTGGTGGCAGTGCACTCACTGGACTCACTGCAGTGCATCCCCACTGGTGCCAGTGCACTCTCTGGGCTCACTGCAGTGCATCCCCAGTGGTGCCAGTGCACTCTCTGGACTCACTGCACTGCATCACCAGTGGTGCCAGTGCGCTCTCTGGAGTCACAGCACTGCATCCCCAGTGGTGCCAGTGCAAATCTCTGGACTCACTGCACTGCATCCCCAGTGGTGCCAGTGCACTCTCTGGACTCACTGCACTGCATCCCCGGTGGTGCCAGTGCAGTCTCTGGAGTAACTGCACTGCATCCCCACTGGTGCCAAAGCACTCTCTGGACTCCCAGCACCGCATCCCCAGTGGTGCCAGTGCACTCTCTGGACTCACTGCACTGCATGCCCAGTGGTGCCAGTGCACTCTCTGGACTCACTGTACTGCATACCCACTGGTGCCAGTGCACTCTGTGGACTCACTGTACTGCATTCCCAGTGGTGACAGTGCACTCTCTGGACTCACTGCAGTGCATCCCCAGTGGTGCCAGTGCACTCTCTGGACTCACTGCAGTGCATCCCCAGTGGTGCCAGTGCACTCTCTTGACTCACTGCACTGAAGACCCAGTGGTGCCAGTGCACTCTCTGGACTCACTGCAGTGCATCCCCAGTGGTGCCAGTGCACTCTCTGGACTCACTGCACTGCATCCCCAGTGGTGCCAGTGCACTCTCTGGACTCACTGCAGGGCATCCCCAGTGGTGCCAGTGCACTCTCTGGACTCACTGCAGTGCATCCCCAGTGGTGCCAGTGCACTCTCTGGACTCACTGTACTGCACCCCCAGTGGTGCCAGTGCACTCACTGGACTCACTGCACTGCATCCCCAGTGGTGCCAGTGCACTCTCTGGACTCACTGCACTGCATCCCCACTGGTGCCAGTGTACTCTCTGGACACACTGCACTGCATCCCCAGTGGTTCCAGTGCACTCACTGGACTCACTGGACACATCCCCAGTGGTGCCAGTGCACTCTCTGGACTCACTGCACTGCATCCCCACTGGTGCCAGTGCACTCTCTGGACTCACTGAAGTGCATCCCCAGTGGTGCCAGTGCACTCTCTGGACTCACTGCAGTGCATCCCCAGTGGAGCCAGTGCACTCTCTGGACTCACTGCAGTGCATCCCAAGTGGTGCCATTGCACTCTCTGGACTCACTGCACTGCATCTCCAGTGGTGCCAGTGCACTCTCTGGACTCACTGCACTGCATCCCCAGTGCTGCCAGTGCACTCTCTTGAGTCACTGCACTGCATCCCCTGTGGTGCAAGAGCACTCTCTGGACTCATAGCAGTGCATCACCAGTGGTGCCAGTGCACTCTCTGGACTCACTGCACTGCATCACCAGTGGTGCCAGTGCACTCTCTGGACTCACTGCACTGCATCCCCAGTGGTGCTAGTGCACTGTGTGGACTCACTGTACTGCATCCCCAGTGGTGCCAGTGCAATCTCTGGACTCACTGCAGTGCATCCCCAGTGGTGCCAGTGCACTCTCAGGACTCACTGCACTGCATCCTCAGTGGTGCCAGTGCACTCTCTGGACTCACTGCACTGCATCCCCAGTAGTGACAGTGCACTCTCTGGACTCACTGCAGTGCATCCCCACTGGTGCCAGTGCACTCTCTGGACTTACTGCACTGCATCCCCAGTAGTGCCTGTGCACTCTCTGGACTCACTGCACTGCATCCCCAGTGGTGCCAGTGCACTCACTGGATTCACTGCACTGCATCCCCAGTGGTGCCAGTGCACTCTCTGGACTCACTGCACTGCATCCCCAGTGGTGCCAGTGCAGTCTGTGGACTCACTGTACTGCATCCCCAGTGGTGACAGTGCACTCTCTGAACTCACTGCAGTGCATCCCCAGTGGTGCCAGTGCACTCTCTGGACTCACTGCAGTGCATCCCCACTGGTGCCAGTGCACTCTCTGGACTCACTGCACTGCATCCCCAGTGGTGCCAGTGCACTCTCTTGAGTCACTGCACTGCATCCCCTGTGGTGCAAGAGCACTCTCTGGACTCACTGCACTGCATCCCCAGTGGTGCCACTGCACTCTCTGGACTCACTGCAGTGCATCCCCAGTGGTGCCAGTGCACTCTCTGGACTCATTGAAGTGCATTCTCAGTGGTGCCAGTGCACTCTCTGGACTCACTGCAGTGCATCCCCAGTGGTGCCAGTACACTCACTGGACTCACTGCACTGCATCCCCAGTGGTGCCAGTGCACTCTCTGGACTCACTAAACTGCATCACCAGTGGTGCCACTGCACTCTCTGGACTCACTGCAGTGCATCACCAGTGGTGCCAGTGCACTCACTGGACTCACTGCAGTGCATCCCCGCTGGTGCCAGTGCACTCTCTGGGCTCACTGCACTGCATCCCCAGTGGTGCCAGTGCACTCTCTGGACTCACTGCACTGCATCCCCAGTGGTGCCAGTGCGCTCTCTGGAGTCACAGCACTGCATCCCCAGTGGTGCCAGTGCACTCTCAGGACTCACTGCACTGCATCCCCAGTGGTGCCAGTGCACTCTCTGGACTCACTGCACTGCATCCCCGGTGGTGCCAGTGCACTCTCTGGACTCACTGCACTGCATCCCCAGTGGTGCCAGTGCACTCTGTGGACTCACTGTACTGCATCCCCAGTGGTGACAGTGCACTCTCTGGACTCACTGCAGTGCATCCCCAGTGGTGCCAGTGCACTCTCTGGACTCACTGCAGTGCATCCCCACTGGTGCCAGTGCACTCTCTGGACTCACTGCACTGCATCCCCAGTGGTGCCAGTGCAGTCTCTGGAGTAACTGCAGTGCATCCCCACTGGTGCCAAAGCACTCTCTGGACTCACTGCAGTGCATCCCCAGTGGTGCCACTGCACTCTCTGGTCTCACTGCAGTGCATCCCCAGTGGTGCCAGTGCACTCTCTGGACTCATTGAAGTGCATTCTCAGTGGTGCCAGTGCACTCTCTGGACTCACTGCAGTGCATCCCCAGTGGTGCCAGTACACTCACTGGACTCACTGCACTGCATCCCCAGTGGTGCCAGTGCACTCTCTGGACTCACTAAACTGCATCACCAGTGGTGCCACTGAACTCTCTGCACTCACTGCACTGCTTCCCCAGTGGTGCCAGTGCACTCACTGGACTCACTGCAGTGCATCCCCGCTGGTGCCAGTGCACTCTCTGGGCTCACTGCAGTGCATCCCCAGTGGTGCCAGTGCACTCTCTGGACTCACTGCACTGCATCCCCAGTGGTGCCGGTGCGCTCTCTGGAGTCACAGCACTGCATCCCCAGTGGTGCCAGTGCAAATCTCTGGACTCACTGCACTGCATCCCCACTGGTGCCAAAGCACTCTCTGGACTCCCAGCACCGCATCCCCCGTGGTGCCAGTGCACTCTCTGGACTCACTGCACTGCATGCCCAGTGGTGCCAGTGCACTCTCTGGACTCACTGTACTGCATACCCACTGGTGCCAGTGCACTCTGTGGACTCACTGTACTGCATCCCCAGTGGTGACAGTGCACTCTCTGGACTCACTGAAGTGCATCCCCAGTGGTGCCAGTGCACTCTCTGGACTCACTGCAGTGCATCCCCAGTGGTGCCAGTGCACTCTCTTGACTCACTGCACTGAAGCCCCAGTGGTGCCAGTGCACTCTCTGGACTCACTGCAGTGCATCCCCAGTGGTGCCAGTGCACTCTCTGGACTCACTGCACTGCATCCCCAGTGGTGCCAGTGCACTCTCTGGACTCACTGCAGGGCATCCCCAGTGGTGCCAGTGCACTGTCTGGACTCACTGCAGTGTATCCCCAGTGGTGCCAGTGCACTCTCTGGACTCACTGTACTGCACCCCCAGTGGTGCCAGTGCACTCACTGGACTGACTGCACTGCATCCCCAGTGGTGCCAGTGCACTCTCTGGACTCACTGCACTGCATCCCCACTGGTGCCAGTGTACTCTCTGGACTCACTGCACTGCATCCCCAGTGGTGCCAGTGCACTCACTGGACTCACTGGACACATCCCCAGTGGTGCCAGTGCACTCTCTGGACTCACTGCAGTGCATCCCCAGTGGTGCCAGTGCACTCTCTGGACTCACTGCACTGCATCCCCAGTGGTGCCAGTGTACTCTCAGGACTCACTGCAGTGCATCCCCAGTGGTGCCAGTGCACTCTCTGGACTCACTGCACTGCATCCCCACTGGTGCCAGTGCACTCTCTGGACTCACTGAAGTGCATCCCCAGTTGTGCCAGTGCACTCTCTGGACTCAATGCACTGCATCCCCAGTGGTGCCAGTGCACTCTCTGGACTCACTGCACTGCATCCCCAGTGGTGCCAGTGCAATCTCTGGATTCACTGTAGTGCATCCCCAGTGGTGCCAGTGCACTCTCTGGACTCACTGCAGTGCATCCCCAGTGGTGCCAGTGTACTCTCTGGACTCACTGCAGTGCATTCCCAGTGGTGCCAGTGCACTCTTTGGACTCACTGCACTGCAGCCCCATTGGTGCCAGTGCATTCTCTGGACTCACTGCACTGCATCACAGGTGGTGCCAGTGCACTCTCTGGACTCACTGCACTGCATCCCCAATGGTGCCAGTGCACTCTCTGGACTCACTGCACTGCATCCCCAGTGGTGCCAGTGCACTCTCTGCACTCACTTCTCTGCATTCCCAGTGGTGCCAGTGAAGTCTCTGGACTCACTGCACTGCATCCACAGTGGTGCCAGTGCAATCTCTGGACTCACTGCAGTGCATCACCAGTGGTGCCAGTGCACTCTCTGGACTCACTGCACTGCATCCCCAGTGGTGCCAGTGCACTCTCTGGACTCACTGCACTGCATCCCCAGTGGTGCCAGTGCACTCTCTGGACTCACTGCACTGTATCCCCAGTGGTGCCAGTGCACTCACTGGATTCACTGCAGTGCATCCCCAGTGGTGCCAGTGCACTCTCTGGACTCACTGCACTGCATCCCCAGTGGTGCCAGTGCACTCTGTGGACTCACTGCACTGCATCCCCAGTGGTGACAGTGCACTCTCTGGACTCACTGCAGTGCATCCCCAGTGGTGACAGTGCACTCTCTGGACTCACTGCAGTGCATCCCCAGTGGTGCCAGTGCACTCTCTGGACTCACTGCACTGCATCCCCAGTGGTGCCAGTGCAGTCTCTGGAGTAACTGCAGTGCATCCCCACTGGTGCCAAAGCACTCTCTGGACTCCCGGCACCGCATCCCCAGTGGTGCCAGTGCACTCTCTGGACTCACTGCACTGCATCCCCAGTGGTGCCAGTGCACTCTCTGGAGTCACTGAAGTGCATTCTCAGTGGTGCCAGTGCACTCTCCGGAGTCACAGCACTGCATCCCCAGTGGTGCCAGTGCACTCTCTGGACTCACTGCACTGCATCCCCAGTGGTGACAGTGCACTCTCTGGACTCACTGCAGTGCATCCCCAGTGGTGACAGTGCACTCTCTGGACTCACTGCAGTGCATCCCCAGTGGTGCCAGTGCACTCTCTGAACTCACTGCACTGCATCCCCAGTGGTGCCAGTGCAGTCTCTGGAGTAACTGCAGTGCATCCCCACTGGTGCCAAAGCACTCTCTGGACTCCCGGCACCGCATCCCCAGTGGTGCCAGTGCACTCTCTGGACTCACTAAACTGCATCCCCACTGGTGCCAGTGCACTCTCTGGAGTCACAGCACTGCATCCCCAGTGGTGCCAGTGCACTCTCTAGACTCACTGCACTGCATCCCCAGTGGTGCCAGTGCACTCTGTGGACTCACTGCACTGCATCCCCAGTGGTGCCAGTGCACTCTCTGGACTCACTGCAGTGCATCCCCACTGGTGCCAGTGCACTCTCTGGACTCACTGCACTGCATCCCCAGTGGTGCCAGTGCAGTCTCTGGAGTAACTGCAGTGCATCCCCACTGGTGCCAAAGCACTCTCTGGACTCACTGCAGTGCATCCCCAGTGGTGCCACTGCACTCTCTGGACTCACTGCAGTGCATCCCCAGTGGTGCCAGTGCACTCTCTGGACTCATTGAAGTGCATTCTCAGTGGTGCCAGTGCACTCTCTGGACTCACTGCAGTGCATCCCCAGTGGTGCCAGTACACTTACTGGACTCACTGCACTGCATCCCCAGTGGTGCCAGTGCACTCTCTGGACTCACTAAACTGCATCACCAGTGGTGCCACTGCACTCTCTGGACTCACTGCACTGCTTCCCCAGTGGTGCCAGTGCACTCACTGGACTCACTGCAGTGCATTCCCACTGGTGCCAGTGCACTCTCTGGGCTCACTGCAGTGCATCCCCAGTGGTGCCAGTGCACTCTCTGGAGTCACAGCACTGCATCCCCAGTGGTACCAGTGCAAATCTCTGGACTCACTGCACTGCATCCCCAGTGGTGCCAGTGCACTCTCTGGACTCACTGCACTGCATCCCCAGTGGTGCCAGTGCAGTCTCTGGAGTAACTGCACTGCATCCCCACTGGTGCCAAAGCACTCTCTGGACTCCCAGCACCGCATCCCCAGTGGTGCCAGTGCACTCTCTGGACTCACTGCACTGCATGCCCAGTGGTGCCAGTGCACTCTCTGGACTCACTGTACTGCATACCCACTGGTGCCAGTGCACTCTGTGGACTCACTGTACTGCATCCCCAGTGGTGACAGTGCACTCTCTGGACTCACTGCAGTGCATCCCCAGTGGTGCCAGTGCACTCTCTGGACTCACTGCACTGCATCCCCAGTGGTGCCAGTGCACTCTCTTGACTCACTGCACTGAAGACCCAGTGGTGCCAGTGCACTCTCTGGACTCACTGCAGTGCATCCCCAGTGGTGCCAGTGCACTCTCTGGACTCACTGCACTGCATCCCCAGTGGTGCCAGTGCACTCTCTGGACTCACTGCAGGGCATCCCCAGTGGTGCCAGTGCACTGTCTGGACTCACTGCAGTGTATCCCCAGTGGTGCCAGTGCACTCTCTGGACTCACTGTACTGCACCCCCTGTGGTGCCAGTGCACTCACTGGACTGACTGCACTGCATCCCCAGTGGTGCCAGTGCACTCTCTGGACTCACTGCACTGCATCCCCACTGGTGCCAGTGTACTCTCTGGACTCACTGCACTGCATCCCCAGTGGTGCCAGTGCACTCACTGGACTCACTGGACACATCCCCAGTGGTGCCAGTGCACTCTCTGGACTCACTGCAGTGCATCCCCAGTGGTGCCAGTGCACTCTCTGGACTCACTGCAGTGCATCCCCAGTGGTGCCAGTGTACTCTCTGGACTCACTGCAGTGCATCCCCAGTGGTGCCAGTGCACTCTCTGGACTTACTGCACTGCATCCCCAGTAGTGCCAGTGCACTCTCTGGACTCACTGCACTGCATCCCCAGTGGTGCCAGTGCACTCACTGGATTCACTGCACTGCATCCCCAGTGGTGCCAGTGCACTCTCTGGACTCACTGCACTGCATCCCCAGTGGTGCCAGTGCAGTCTGTGGACTCACTGTACTGCATCCCCAGTGGTGACAGTGCACTCTCTGAACTCACTGCAGTGCATCCCCAGTGGTGCCAGTGCACTCTCTGGACTCACTGCAGTGCATCCCCACTGGTGCCAGTGCACTCTCTGGACTCACTGCACTGCATCCCCAGTGGTGCCAGTGCACTCTCTTGAGTCACTGCACTGCATCCCCTGTGGTGCAAGAGCACTCTCTGGACTCACTGCAGTGCATCCCCAGTGGTGCCACTGCACTCTCTGGACTCACTGCAGTGCATCCCCAGTGGTGCCAGTGCACTCTCTGGACTCATTGAAGTGCATTCTCAGTGGTGCCAGTGCACTCTCTGGACTCACTGCACTGCATCCCCAGTGGTGCCAGTACACTCACTGGACTCACTGCACTGCATCCCCAGTGGTGCCAGTGCACTCTCTGGACTCACTAAACTGCATCACCAGTGGTGCCACTGCACTCTCTGGACTCACTGCAGTGCATCACCAGTGGTGCCAGTGCACTCACTGGACTCACTGCAGTGCATCCCCGCTGGTGCCAGTGCACTCTCTGGGCTCACTGCACTGCATCCCCAGTGGTGCCAGTGCACTCTCTGGACTCACTGCACTGCATCCCCAGTGGTGCCAGTGCGCTCTCTGGAGTCACAGCACTGCATCCCCAGTGGTGCCAGTGCACTCTCAGGACTCACTGCACTGCATCCCCAGTGGTGCCAGTGCACTCTCTGGACTCACTGCACTGCATCCCCGGTGGTGCCAGTGCACTCTCTGGACTCACTGCACTGCATCCCCAGTGGTGCCAGTGCACTCTGTGGACTCACTGTACTGCATCCCCAGTGGTGACAGTGCACTCTCTGGACTCACTGCAGTGCATCCCCAGTGGTGCCAGTGCACTCTCTGGACTCACTGCAGTGCATCCCCACTGGTGCCAGTGCACTCTCTGGACTCACTGCACTGCATCCCCAGTGGTGCCAGTGCAGTCTCTGGAGTAACTGCAGTGCATCCCCACTGGTGCCAAAGCACTCTCTGGACTCACTGCAGTGCATCCCCAGTGGTGCCACTGCACTCTCTGGTCTCACTGCAGTGCATCCCCAGTGGTGCCAGTGCACTCTCTGGACTCATTGAAGTGCATTCTCAGTGGTGCCAGTGCACTCTCTGGACTCACTGCAGTGCATCCCCAGTGGTGCCAGTACACTCACTGGACTCACTGCACTGCATCCCCAGTGGTGCCAGTGCACTCACTGGACTCACTGCAGTGCATCCCCGCTGGTGCCAGTGCACTCTCTGGGCTCACTGCAGTGCATCCCCAGTGGTGCCAGTGCACTCTCTGGACTCACTGCACTGCATCCCCAGTGGTGCCAGTGCGCTCTCTGGAGTCACAGCACTGCATCCCCAGTGGTGCCAGTGCAAATCTCTGGACTCACTGCACTGCATCCCCAGTGGTGCCAGTGCACTCTCTGGACTCACTGCACTGCATCCCCAGTGGTGCCAGTGCAGTCTCTGGAGTAACTGCACTGCATCCCCACTGGTGCCAAAGCACTCTCTGGACTCCCAGCATCGCATCCCCCGTGGTGCCAGTGCACTCTCTGGACTCACTGCACTGCATGCCCAGTGGTGCCAGTGCACTCTCTGGACTCACTGTACTGCATACCCACTGGTGCCAGTGCACTCTGTGGACTCACTGTACTGCATCCCCAGTGGTGCCAGTGCACTCTCTGGACTCACTGAAGTGCATCCCCAGTGGTGCCAGTGCACTCTCTGGACTCACTGCAGTGCATCCCCAGTGGTGCCAGTGCACTCTCTTGACTCACTGCACTGAAGCCCCAGTGGTGCCAGTGCACTCTCTGGACTCACTGCAGTGCATCCCCAGTGGTGCCAGTGCACTCTCTGGACTCACTGCACTGCATCCCCAGTGGTGCCAGTGCACTCTCTGGACTCACTGCAGGGCATCCCCAGTGGTGCCAGTGCACTGTCTGGACTCACTGCAGTGCATCCCCAGTGGTGCCAGTGCACTCTCTGGACTCACTGTACTGCACCCCCAGTGGTGCCAGTGCACTCACTGGACTGACTGCACTGCATCCCCAGTGGTGCCAGTGCACTCTCTGGACTCACTGCACTGCATCCCCACTGGTGCCAGTGTACTCTCTGGACTCACTGCACTGCATCCCCAGTGGTGCCAGTGCACTCACTGGACTCACTGGACACATCCCCAGTGGTGCCAGTGCACTCTCTGGACTCACTGCAGTGCATCCCCAGTGGTGCCAGTGCACTCTCTGGACTCACTGCACTGCATCCCCAGTGGTGCCAGTGTACTCTCAGGACTCACTGCAGTGCATCCCCAGTGGTGCCAGTGCACTCTCTGGACTCACTGCACTGCATCCCCACTGGTGCCAGTGCACTCTCTGGACTCACTGAAGTGCATCCCCAGTTGTGCCAGTGCACTCTCTGGACTCAATGCACTGCATCCCCAGTGGTGCCAGTGCACTCTCTGGACTCACTGCACTGCATCCCCAGTGGTGCCAGTGCAATCTCTGGATTCACTGTAGTGCATCCCCAGTGGTGCCAGTGCACTCTCTGGACTCACTGCAGTGCATCCCCAGTGGTGCCAGTGTACTCTCTGGACTCACTGCAGTGCATTCCCAGTGGTGCCAGTGCACTCTTTGGACTCACTGCACTGCAGCCCCATTGGTGCCAGTGCATTCTCTGGACTCACTGCACTGCATCACAGGTGGTGCCAGTGCACTCTCTGGACTCACTGCACTGCATCCCCAATGGTGCCAGTGCACTCTCTGGACTCACTGCACTGCATCCCCAGTGGTGCCAGTGCACTCTCTGCACTCACTTCTCTGCATTCCCAGTGGTGCCAGTGAAGTCTCTGGACTCACTGCACTGCATCCACAGTGGTGCCAGTGCAATCTCTGGACTCACTGCAGTGCATCACCAGTGGTGCCAGTGCACTCTCTGGACTCACTGCACTGCATCCCCAGTGGTGCCAGTGCACTCTCTGGACTCACTGCACTGCATCCCCAGTGGTGCCAGTGCACTCTCTGGACTCACTGCACTGTATCCCCAGTGGTGCCAGTGCACTCACTGGATTCACTGCAGTGCATCCCCAGTGGTGCCAGTGCACTCTCTGGACTCACTGCACTGCATCCCCAGTGGTGCCAGTGCACTCTGTGGACTCACTGCACTGCATCCCCAGTGGTGACAGTGCACTCTCTGGACTCACTGCAGTGCATCCCCAGTGGTGCCAGTGCACTCTCTGGACTCACTGCACTGCATCCCCAGTGGTGCCAGTGCAGTCTCTGGAGTAACTGCAGTGCATCCCCACTGGTGCCAAAGCACTCTCTGGACTCCCGGCACCGCATCCCCAGTGGTGCCAGTGCACTCTCTGGACTCACTGCACTGCATCCCCAGTGGTGCCAGTGCACTCTCTGGAGTCACAGCACTGCATCCCCAGTGGTGCCAGTGCACTCTCTGGACTCACTGAAGTGCATCCCCAGTGGTGCCAGTGCACTCTCTGGACTCACTGAAGTGCATTCTCAGTGGTGCCAGTGCACTCTCCGGAGTCACAGCACTGCATCCCCAGTGGTGCCAGTGCACTCTCTGGACTCACTGCACTGCATCCCCAGTGGTGACAGTGCACTCTCTGGACTCACTGCAGTGCATCCCCAGTGGTGACAGTGCACTCTCTGGACTCACTGCAGTGCATCCCCAGTGGTGCCAGTGCACTCTCTGAACTCACTGCACTGCATCCCCAGTGGTGCCAGTGCAGTCTCTGGAGTAACTGCAGTGCATCCCCACTGGTGCCAAAGCACTCTCTGGACTCCCGGCACCGCATCCCCAGTGGTGCCAGTGCACTCTCTGGACTCACTAAACTGCATCCCCAGTGGTGCCAGTGCACTCTCTGGAGTCACAGCACTGCATCCCCAGTGGTGCCAGTGCACTCTCTGGACTCACTGCACTGCATCCCCAGTGGTGCCAGTGCACTCTGTGGACTCACTGCACTGCATCCCCAGTGGTGCCAGTGCACTCTCTGGACTCACTGTAGTGCATCCCCAGTGGTGCCACTGCACTCTCTGGACTCACTGCAGTGCATCCCCAGTGGTGCCAGTGCACTCTCTGGACTCATTGAAGTGCATTCTCAGTGGTGCCAGTGCACTCTCTGGACTCACTGCAGTGCATCCCCAGTGGTGCCAGTACACTCACTGGACTCACTGCACTGCATCCCCAGTGGTGCCAGTGCACTCTCTGGACTCACTAAACTGCATCACCAGTGGTGCCACTGCACTCTCTGGACTCACTGCACTGCTTCCCCAGTGGTGCCAGTGCACTCACTGGACTCACTGCAGTGCATTCCCACTGGTGCCAGTGCACTCTCTGGGCTCACTGCAGTGCATCCCCAGTGGTGCCAGTGCACTCTCTGGAGTCACAGCACTGCATCCCCAGTGGTACCAGTGCAAATCTCTGGACTCACTGCACTGCATCCCCAGTGGTGCCAGTGCACTCTCTGGACTCACTGCACTGCATCCCCGGTGGTGCCAGTGCAGTCTCTGGAGTAACTGCACTGCATCCCCAGTGGTGCCAGTGCAGTCTGTGGACTCACTGTACTGCATCCCCAGTGGTGCCAGTGCACTCACTGGACTCACTGGACACATCCCCAGTGGTGCCAGTGCACTCTCTGGACTCACTGCAGTGCATCCCCAGTGGTGTCAGTGCACTCTCTGGACTCACTGCAGTGCATCCCCAGTGGTGCCAGTGTACTCTCTGGACTCACTGCAGTGCATCCCCAGTGGTGCCAGTGCACTCTCTGGACTCACTGCACTGCATCCCCACTGGTGCCAGTGCACTCTCTGGACTCACTGCACTGCATCCCCACTGGTGCCAGTGCACTCTCTGGACTCACTGAAGTGCATCCCCAGTGGTGCCAGTGCACTCTCTGGACTCACTGCAGTGCATCCCCAGTGGAGCCAGTGCACTCTCTGGACTCACTGCAGTGCATCCCCAGTGGTGCCATTGCACTCTCTGGACTCACTGCACTGCATCTCCAGTGGTGCCAGTGCACTCTCTGGACTCACTGCACTGCATCCCCAGTGCTGCCAGTGCACTCTCTTGAGTCACTGCACTGCATCCCCAGTGGTGCAAGAGCACTCTCTGGACTCATAGCAGTGCATCACCAGTGGTGCCAGTGCACTCTCTGGACTCACTGTACTGCAACCCCAGTGGTGCCAGAGCACTCTCTGGACTCACTGCAGTGCATCCCCAGTGGTGCCAGTGCACTCTCAGGACTCACTGCACTGCATCCTCAGTGGTGCCAGTGCACTCTCTGGACTCACTGCACTGCATCCCCAGTAGTGACAGTGCACTCTCTGGACTCACTGCAGTGCATCCCCAGTGGTGCCAGTGCACTCTCTGGACTTACTGCACTGCATCCCCAGTGGTGCCAGTGCACTCTCTGGACTCACTGCACTGCATCCCCAGTGGTGCCAGTGCACTCACTGGATTCACTGCACTGCATCCCCAGTGGTGCCAGTGCACTCTCTGGACTCACTGCACTGCATCCCCAGTGGTGCCAGTGCAGTCTGTGGACTCACTGTACTGCATCCCCAGTGGTGACAGTGCACTCTCTGGACTCACTGCAGTGCATCCCCAGTGGTGCCAGTGCACTCTCTGGACTCACTGCAGTGCATCCCCACTGGTGCCAGTGCACTCTCTGGACTCACTGCACTGCATCCCCAGTGGTGCCAGTGCAGTCTCTGGAGTAACTGCAGTGCATCCCCACTGGTGCCAAAGCACTCTCTGGACTCACTGCAGTGCATCCCCAGTGGTGCCACTGCACTCTCTGGACTCACTGCAGTGCATCCCCAGTGGTGCCAGTGCACTCTCTGGACTCATTGAAGTGCATTCTCAGTGGTGCCAGTGCACTCTCTGGACTCACTGCAGTGCATCCCCAGTGGTGCCAGTGCACTCTCTGGACTCACTAAACTGCATCACCAGTGGTGCCACTGCACTCTCTGGACTCACTGCACTGCATCCCCACTGGTGCCAGTGTACTCACTGGACTCACTGCACTGCATCCCCAGTGGTGCCAGTGCACTCTCTGGACTCACTAAACTGCATCACCAGTGGTGCCACTGCACTCTCTGGACTCACTGCAGTGCATCACCAGTGGTGCCAGTGCACTCACTGGACTCACTGCAGTGCATCCCCGCTGGTGCCAGTGCACTCTCTGGGCTCACTGCACTGCATCCCCAGTGGTGCCAGTGCACTCTCTGGACTCACTGCACTGCATCCCCAGTGGTGCCAGTGCGCTCTCTGGAGTCACAGCACTGCATCCCCAGTGGTGCCAGTGCAAATATCTGGACTCACTGCACTGCATCCCCAGTGGTGCCAGTGCACTCTCTGGACTCACTGCACTGCATCCCCGGTGGTGCCAGTGCACTCTCTGGACTCACGGCACTGCATCCCCAGTGGTGCCAGTGCACTCTGTGGACTCACTGTACTGCATCCCCAGTGGTGACAGTGCACTCTCTGGACTCACTGCAGTGCATCCCCAGTGGTGCCAGTGCACTCTCTGGACTCACTGCACTGCATCCCCACTGGTGCCAGTGCACTCTCTGGACTCACTGCACTGCATCCCCAGTGGTGCCAGTGCAGTCTCTGGAGTAACTGCAGTGCATCCCCACTGGTGCCAAAGCACTCTCTGGACTCACTGCAGTGCATCCCCAGTGGTGCCACTGCACTCTCTGGACTCACTGCAGTGCATCCCCAGTGGTGCCAGTGCACTCTCTAGACTCATTGAAGTGCATTCTCAGTGGTGCCAGTGCACTCTCTGGACTCACAGCAGTGCATCCCCAGTGGTGCCAGTACACTCACTGGACTCACTGCACTGCATCCCCAGTGGTGCCAGTGCACTCTCTGGACTCACTAAACTGCATCACCAGTGGTGCCTCTGAACTCTCTGGACTCACTGCACTGCTTCTCCAGTGGTGCCAGTGCACTCACTGGACTCACTGCAGTGCATCCCCGCTGGTGCCAGTGCACTCTCTGGGCTCACTGCAGTGCATCCCCAGTGGTGCCAGTGCACTCTCTGGACTCACTGCACTGCATCCCCAGTGGTGCCAGTGCGCTCTCTGGAGTCACAGCACTGCATCCCCAGTGGTGCCAGTGCAAATCTCTGGACTCACTGCACTGCATCCCCAGTGGTGCCAGTGCACTCTCTGGACTCACTGCACTGCATCCCCAGTGGTGCCAGTGCAGTCTCTGGAGTAACTGCACTGCATCCCCACTGGTGCCAAAGCACTCTCTGGACTCCCAGCACCGCATCCCCCGTGGTGCCAGTGCACTCTCTGGACTCACTGCACTGCATGCCCCAGTGGTGCCAGTGCACTCTCTGGACTCACTGTACTGCATACCCACTGGTGCCAGTGCACTCTGTGGACTCACTGTACTGCATCCCCAGTGGTGACAGTGCACTCTCTGGACTCACTGCAGTGCATCCCCAGTGGTGCCAGTGCACTCTCTGGACTCACTGCAGTGCATCTCCAGTGGTGCCAGTGCACTCTCTTGACTCACTGCACTGAAGCCCCAGTGTTGCCAGTGCACTCTCTGGACTCACTGCAGTGCATCCCCAGTGGTGCCAGTGCACTCTCTGAACTCACTGCACTGCATCCCCAGTGGTGCCAGTGCACTCTCTGGACTCACTGCAGGGCATCCCCAGTGGTGCCAGTGCACTGTCTGGACTCACAGCACTGCATCCCCAGTGGTGCCAGTGCACTCACTGGACTCACTGGACACATCCCCAGTGGTGCCAGTGCACTCTCTGGACTCACTGCAGTGCATCCCCAGTGGTGACAGTGCACTCTCTGGACTCACTGCAGTGCATCCCCAGTGGTGACAGTGCACTCTCTGGACTCACTGCAGTGCATCCCCAGTGGTGCCAGTGCACTCTCTGGACTCACTGCACTGCATCCCCAGTGGTGCCAGTGCAGTCTCTGGAGTAACTGCAGTGCATCCCCACTGGTGCCAAAGCACTCTCTGGACTCCCGGCACCGCATCCCCAGTGGTGCCAGTGCACTCTCTGGACTCACTAAACTGCATCCCCAGTGGTGCCAGTGCACTCTCTGGAGTCACAGCACTGCATCCCCAGTGGTGCCAGTGCACTCTCTGGACTCACTGAAGTGCATCCCCAGTGGTGCCAGTGCACTCTCTGGACTCACTGAAGTGCATTCTCAGTGGTGCTAGTGCACTCTCCGGAGTCACAGCACTGCATCCCCAGTGGTGCCAGTGCACTCTCTGGACTCACTGCAGTGCATCCCCAGTGGTGACAGTGCACTCTCTGGACTCACTGCAGTGCATCCCCAGTGGTGCCAGTGCACTCTCTGAACTCACTGCACTGCATCCCCAGTGGTGCCAGGGCAGTCTCTGGAGTAACTGCAGTGCATCCCCACTGGTGCCAAAGCACTCTCTGGACTCCCGGCACCGCATCCCCAGTGGTGCCAGTGCACTCTCTGGACTCACTGCACTGCATCCCCAGTGGTGCCAGTGCACTCTCTGGAGTCACAGCACTGCATCCCCAGTGGTGCCAGTGCACTCTCTGGACTCACTGAAGTGCATCCCCAGTGGTGCCAGTGCACTCTCTGGACTCACTGAAGTGCATTCTCAGTGGTGCCAGTGCACTCTCTGGACTCACTTCAGTGCATCCCCAGTGGTGCCAGTACACTCTCTGGACTCACTGCAGTGCATCCCCAGTGGTGCCAGTGCACTCTCTGGACTCACTGCAGTGCATCCCCAGTGGAGCCAGTGCACTCTCTGGACTCACTGCAGTGCATCCGCAGTGGTGCCATTGCACTCTCTGGACTCACTGCACTGCATCTCAAGTGGTGCCAGTGCACTCTCTACACTCACTGCACTGCATCCCCAGTGCTGCCAGTGCACTCTCTTGAGTCACTGCACTGCATCCCCTGTGGTGCAAGAGCACTCTCTGGACTCACAGCAGTGCATCACCAGTGGTGCCAGTGCACTCTCTGGACTCACTGCACTGCATCCCCAGTGGTGCCAGTGCACTCTCTGGACTCACTGCACTGCATCCCCAGTGGTGCTAGTGCACTGTGTGGACTCACTGTACTGCATCCCCAGTGGTGCCAGTGCAATCTCTGGACTCACTGCACTGCATCCCCAGTGGTGCCAGTGCACTCTCAGGACTCACTGCACTGCATCCCCAGTGGTGCCAGTGCACTCTCTGGACTCACTGCACTGCATCCCCAGTAGTGACAGTGCACTCTCTGGACTCACTGCAGTGCATCCCCAGTGGTGCCAGTGCAATCTCTGGACTCACTGCACTGCATCCCCAGTGGTGCCAGTGCACTCTCTGGACTCACTGCACTGCATCCCCGGTGGTGCCAGTGCAGTCTCTGGAGTAACTGCACTGCATCCCCACTGGTACCAAAGCACTCTCTGAACTCCCAGCACCGCATCCCCAGTGGTGCCAGTGCACTCTCTGGACTCACTGCACTGCATCCCCAGTGGTGCCAGTGCACTCTCTGGACTCACTGCACTGCATCCCCAGTGTTGCCAGTGCACTCTCTGGACTCACTGCAGTGCATCCCCAGTGGTGCCAGTGCACTCTCTGGACTCACTGCAGTGCATCCCCAGTGGTGCCAGTGCACTCTCTGGACTCACTGAAGTGCATTCTCAGTGGTGCCAGTACACTCACTGGACCCACTGCACTGCATCCCCAGTGGTGCCAGTGCACTCACTGGACTTACTGCAGTGCATCCCCACTGGTGCCAGTGCACTCTCTGGGCTCACTGCAGTGCATCCCCAGTGGTGCCAGTGCACTCTCTGGACTCACTGAAGTGCATCCCCAGTGGTGCCAGTGCACTCTCTGGACTCACTGCACTGCATCCCCAGTGCTGCCAGTGCACTCTCTGGACTCACTGCACTGCATCCCCAGTAGTGCTAGTGCACTCTGTGGACTCACTGCAGTGCATCCCCAGTGGTGCCAGTGCACTCTCTGGACTCACTGCAGTGCATCCCCAGTGGTGCCAGTGCACTCTCTGGACTCACTGCAGTGCATCCCCAGTGGTGCCAGTACACTCTCTGGACTCACTGCAGTGCATCCCCAGTGGTGCCAGTGCACTCTCTGGACTCACTGCAGTGCATCCCCAGTGGTGCCAGTGCACTCTCTGGACTCACTGCACTGCATCCCCAGTGGTGCCAGTGCAGTCTCTGGAGTAACTGCAGTGCATCCCCACTGGTGCCAAAGCACTCTCTGGACTCCCGGCACCGCATCCCCAGTGGTGCCAGTGCACTCTCTGGACTCACTGCACTGCATCCCCAGTGGTGCCAGTGCACTCTCTGGAGTCACAGCACTGCATCCCCAGTGGTGCCAGTGCACTCTCTGGACTCACTGAAGTGCATCCCCAGTGGTGCCAGTGCACTCTCTGGACTCACTGAAGTGCATTCTCAGTGGTGCCAGTGCACTCTCTGGACTCACTTCAGTGCATCCCCAGTGGTGCCAGTGCAATCTCTGGACTCACTGCAGTGCATCCCCAGTGGTGCCAGTGCACTCTCTGGAGTCACTGCAGTGCATCCCCAGTGGAGCCAGTGCACTCTCTGGACTCACTGCAGTGCATCACCAGTGGTGCCAGTGCACTCTCTGGACTCACTGCACTGCATCCCCAGTGGTGCCAGTGCACTCTCTGGACTCACTGCACTGCATCCCCAGTGGTGCTAGTGCACTGTGTGGACTCACTGTACTGCATCCCCAGTGGTGCCAGTGCAATCTCTGGACTCACTGCACTGCATCCCCAGTGGTGCCAGTGCACTCTCAGGACTCACTGCACTGCATCCCCAGTGGTGCCAGTGCACTCTCTGGACTCACTGCACTGCATCCCCAGTAGTGACAGTGCACTCTCTGGACTCACTGCAGTGCATCCCCAGTGGTGCCAGTGCACTCTCTGGACTCACTGCAGTGCATCCCCAGTGGTGCCAGTGTACTCTCTGGACTCATTGAAATGCATTCTCAGTGGTGCCAGTGCACTCTCTGGACTCACTGCAGTGCATCCCCAGTGGTGCCAGTGCACTCTCTGGACTCACTGCACTGCATCCCCAGTGGTGCCAGTGCAATCTCTGGACTCACTGCAGTGCATCCCCAGTGGTGCCACTGCACTCTCTGGACTCACTGCACTGCTTCCCCAGTGGTGCCAGTGCACTCTCTGGACTCACTGCAGTGCATCCCCACTGGTGCCAGTGCACTCTCTGGGCTCACTGCAGTGCATCCCCAGTGGTGCCAGTGCACTCTCTGGACTCACTGCACTGCATCCCCAGTGGTGCCAGTTCGCTCTCTGGAGTCACAGCACTGCATCCCCAGTGGTGCCAGTGCACTCTCTGGACTCACTGCACTGCATCCCCAGTGGTGCCAGTGCACTCTCTGGACTCACTGCACTGCATCCCCGGTGGTGCCAGTGCAATCTCTGGAGTAACTGCACTGCATCCCCAGTGCTGCCAGTGCACTCTCTGGACTCACTGCACTGCATCCCCAGTAGTGCTAGTGCACTCTGTGGACTCACTGCAGTGCATCCCCAGTGGTGCCAGTGCACTCTCTGGACTCACTGCAGTGCATCCCCAGTGGTGCCAGTGCACTCTCTGGACTCACTGCAGTGCATCCCCAGTGGAGCCAGTGCACTCTCTGGACTCACTGCAGTGCATCCGCAGTGGTGCCATTGCACTCTCTGGACTCACTGCACTGCATCCCCAGTGGTGCCAGTGCACTCTCTGGACTCACTGCACTGCATCCCCAGTGCTGCCAGTGCACTCTCTTTAGTCACTGCACTGCATCCCCTGTGGTGCAAGAGCACTCTCTGGACTCACAGCAGTGCATCACCAGTGGTGCCAGTGCACTCTCTGGACTCACTGCACTGCATCCCCAGTGGTGCCAGTGCACTCTCTGGACTCACTGCACTGCATCCCTAGTGGTGCCAGGGCACTCTCTGCAGACACTGCAGTGCATCCCCAACGGTGACAGTGCACTCTCTGGACTCACTGCAGTGCATCCCCAGTGGTGCCAGTGCACTCTCTGGACTCACTGCACTGCATCCCCAGTGCTGCCAGTGCACTCTCTGGACTCACTGCACTGCATCCCCAGTAGTGCTAGTGCACTCTGTGGACTCACTGCAGTGCATCCCCTGTGGTGCCAGTGCACTCTCTGGACTCACTGCAGTGCATCCCCAGTGGTGCCAGTGCACTCTCTGGACTCACTGCACTGCATCCCCAGTGGTGCCAGTGCACTCTCTGGACTCATTGCAGTGCATCCCCAGTGGTGCCAGTGCACTCTCTGGACTCACTGCAGTGCATCCCCAGTGGAGCCAGTGCACTCTCTGGACTCACTGCAGTGCATCCGCAGTGGTGCCATTGCACTCTCTGGACTCACTGCACTGCATCCCCAGTGGTGCCAGTGCAATCTCTGGACTCACTGCACTGCATCCCCAGTGCTGCCAGTGCACTCTCTTGAGTCACTGCACTGCATCCCCTGTGGTGCAAGAGCACTCTCTGGACTCACAGCAGTGCATCACCAGTGGTGCCAGTGCACTCTCTGGACTCACTGCACTGCATCCCCAGTGGTGCTAGTGCACTGTGTGGACTCACTGTACTGCATCCCCAGTGGTGCCAGTGCAATCTCTGGACTCACTGCAGTGCATCCCCAGTGGTGCCAGGGCACTCTCTGGACTCACTGAAGTGCATTCTCAGTGGTGCCAGTGCACTCTCTGGACTCACTGCACTGCATCCCCAGTAGTGACAGTGCACTCTCTGGACTCACTGCAGTGCATCCCCAGTGGTGCCAGTGCACTCTCTGGACTCACTGCACTGCTTCCCCAGTGGTGCCAGTGCACTCTTTCGAGTCACTGCAGTGCATCCCCAGTGGTGCCAGTGCACTCTCTGGACTCACTGGAGTGCATCACCTGTGGTGCCAGTGCACTCTCTGGACTCACTGCAGTGCATCCCCAGTGCTGCCAGTGCACTCTCTGGACTCACTGCACTGCATCACCTGTGGTGCCAGTGCACTCTCTGGACTCACTGCACCGCATCCGCAGTGGTGCCAGTGCACTCTCTAGAGTCACTGCGCTGCATCCCCAGTTGTGCCAGTGCACTCTCTGCACTCACTGCAGCGCATCCCCAGTGGTGCCAGTGCGCTCTCTGGAGTGACTGCACTGCATCCCCAGTGGTGCCAGTGCACTCTCTGGACTCGCGTCACTGCATCCCCAGTGGTGCCAGTGCACTCTCTGGACTCGCGTCACTGCATCCCCAGTGGTGCCAGTGCACTCTCTGGACTCACTGAAGTGCATCCCCAGTGGTGCTAGTGCACTCTGGACTCACTGCAGTGCATCCCCAGTGGTGCCAGTGCACTCCCTGGACTCACTGCAGTGCATTCCCGGTGGTGCCAGTGCACTCTCTGGACTCACTGCAGTGCATCCCCAGTGGTGCTAGTGCAATCTGGACTCACTGCAGTGCATCCCCAGTGGTGCCAGTGCACTCTCTGGACTCACTGCACTGCATACCCAGTGGTGCCAGTGCACTCTCTGGACTCACTGTACTGCATCCCCAGTGGTGCCAGTGCACTCTCTGGACTCACCGCACTGCACCCTGAGTGGTGCCAGTGCACTCTCTAGAGTCACTGCGCTGCATCCCCAGTGGTGCCAGTGCACTCTCTGGACTCACTGTACTGCATCCCCAGTGGTGCCAAAGCACTCTCTGGACTCCCGCCACCGCATCCCCAGTGGTTCCAGTGCACTCTCTGGACTCACTGCACTGCATCCCCTGTGGTGCCAGTGCACTCTCTGGACTCACTGCACCGCATCCCCAGTGGTGCCAGTGCACTCTCTGGAGTGACTGCAGTGCATCCCCAGTGGTGCCAGTGCACTCTCTGGACTCGCGTCAATGCATCCCCAGAGGAGCTAATGCACTCTGGACTCACTGCACTGCATCCCGAGTGGTGCCAGTGCACTCTCTGGACTCACTGCAGTGCATCCCTAGTGGTGCCAGTGCACTCTCTGGACTCACTGCACTGCATCCCCTGTGCTGCCAGGGCTCTCTCTGAACTCACTGCACTGCATCCACAGTGGTGCCAGTGCACTCTGTGGACTCACTGCACTGCATCCCCAGTGGTGTCAGTGCACTCTCTGGACTCACTGAAGTGCATCCCCAGTTGTGCCAGTGCACTCTCTGGACTCAATGCACTGCATCCCCAGTGGTGCCAGTGCACTCTCTGGACTCACTGCACTGCATCCCCAGTGGTGCCAGTGCAATCTCTGGACTCACTGAAGTGCATCCCCAGTGGTGCCAGTGCACTCTCTGGACTCACTGCAGTGCATCACCAGTGGTGCCAGTGCACTCTCTGGACTCACTGTACTGCATCACCAGTGGTGCCAGTGCACTCTCTGGACTCACTGCAGTGCATTCCCAGTGGTGCCAGTGCACTCTTTGGACTCACTGCACTGCAGCCCCATTGGTGCCAGTGCACTCTCTGGACTCACTTCACTGCATCACAGGTGGTGCCAGTGCACTCTCTGGACTCACTGCACTGCATCCCCAGGGGTGCCAGTGCACTCTCTGGACTCACTGCACTGCATCCCCAGTGGTGCCAGTGCACTCTCTGCACTCACTTCTCTGCATTCCCAGTGGTGCCAGTGAAGTCTCTGGACTCACTGCACTGCATCCACAGTGGTGCCAGTGCAATCTCTGGACTCACTGCAGTGCATCCCCAGTGGTGCCAGTGCACTCTCTGGACTCACTGCACTGCATCCCCAGTGGTGCCAGTGCACTCTCTGGACTCACTGCAGTGCATCCCCAGTGGTGCCAGTGCACTCTCTGGACTCACTGCACTGCATCCCCAGTGGTGCAAGTGCACTCTCTCGAGTCACTGCACTACATCCCCAGTGGTGCCAGTGCACTCACTGGACTCAGTGTACTGCATCATCTGTGTTGCCAGTGCACTCTCTGGACTCACTGCAATGCATCCCCAGTGGTGCCAGTGCACTCTCTGGACTCACTGCACTGCATCCCCAGTGGTGCCAGTGCACTCTCTGGACTCACTGCACTGTATCCCCAGCGGTGCCAGTGCACTCACTGGATTCACTGCAGTGCATCCCCAGTGGTGCCAGTGCACTCTCTGGACTCACTAAACTGCATCACCAGTGGTGCCTCTGCACTCTCTGGACTCACTGCACTGCTTCCCCAGTGGTGCCAGTGTACTCACTGGACTCACTGCAGTGCATCCCCACTGGTGCCAGTGCACTCTCTGGACTCACTGCAGTGCATCCCGAGTGGTGCCAGTGCACTCTCTGGACTCACTGCACTGCATCCCCAGTGGTGCCTGTGCGCTCTCTGGAGTCACAGCACTGCATCCCCAGTGGTGCCAGTGCAATCTCTGGACTCACTGCACTGCATCCCCAGTGGTGCCAGTGCACTCTCTGGACTCACTGAAGTGCATTCTCAGTGGTGCCAGTGCACTCTCTGGACTCACTGCACTGCATCCCCAGTGGTGCCAGTGCACTCTCTGGACTCACTGAAGTGCATCCCCAGTGGTGCCAGTGCACTCTCTGGACTCACTGCAGTGCATCCCCAGTGCTGCCAGTGCACTCTTTGGACTCACTGCACTGCATCCCTAGTGGTGCCACTGCACTCTCTGGACTCACTGCACTGCTTCCCCAGTGGTGCCAGTGCACTCTCTGGACTCACTGCACTGCATCCCCAGTGGTGCCAGTGCACTCACTGGACTCACTGCAGTGCATCCCCACTGGTGCCAGTGCACTCTCTGGACTCACTGCACTGCATCCCCAGTGGTGCCAGTGCACTCTCTGGACTCACTGCACTGCATCCCCAGTGGTTCCAGCGCACTCTCTGGACTCACTGCACTGCATCCCCAGTGGTGCCAGTGCACTCTCTGGACTCACTGCAGTGCATCCCCAGTGGTGCCAGTGCACTCTCTGGACTCACTGCACTGCATCCCCAGTGGTGCCAGTGCACTCTCTGGACTCACTGCACTGTTCCCCAGTGGTGCCAGTGCACTCACTGGATTCACTGCACTGCATCCCCAGTGGTGCCAGTGCACTCTCTGGACTCACTAAACTGCATCACCAGTGGTGCCTCTGCACTCTCTGGACTCACTGCACTGCTTCCCCAGTGGTGCCAGTGCACTCACTGGACTCACTGCAGTGCATCCCCACTGGTGCCAGTGCACTCTCTGGACTCACTGCAGTGCATCCCGAGTGGTGCCAGTGCACTCTCTGGACTCACTGCACTGCATCCCCAGTGGTGCCTGTGCGCTCTCTGGAGTCACAGCACTGCATCCCCAGTGCTGCCAGTGCAATCTCTGGACTCACTGCACTGCATCCCCAGTGGTGCCAGTGCACTCTCTGGACTCACTGAAGTGCATTCTCAGTGGTGCCAGTGCACTCTCTGGACTCACTGCACTGCATCCCCAGTGGTGCCAGTGCACTCTCTGGACTCACTGAAGTGCATCCCCAGTGGTGCCAGTGCACTCTCTGGACTCACTGAAGTGCATCCCCAGTGGTGCCAGTGCACTCTCTGGACTCACTGCACTGCATCCCCAGGGCTGCCAGTGCACTCTCTGGACTCACTGCACTGCATCCCTAGTGGTGCCACTGCACTCTCTGGACTCACTGCACTGCTTCCCCAGTGGTGCCAGTGCACTCTCTGGACTCACTGCACTGCATCCCCAGTGGTGCCAGTGCACTCACTGGACTCACTGCAGTGCGTCCCCACTGGTGCCAGTGCACTCTCTGGACTCACTGCACTGCATCCCCAGTGGTGCCAGTGCACTCTCTGGACTCACTGCACTGCATCCCCAGTGGTTCCAGCGCACTCTCTGGACTCACTGCACTGCATCCCCAGTGGTGCTAGTGCACTCTGTGGACTCACTGCACTGCATCCCCAGTGGTGCCAGTGCACTCTCTGGACTCACTGTACTGCACCCCCAGTGGTGCCAGTGCACTCTCTGGACTGACTGCACTGCATCCCCAGTGGTGCCAGTGCACTCTCTGGACTCACTGCACTGCATCCCCACTGGTGCCAGTGTACTCTCTGGACTCACTGCAGTGCATCCCCAGTGCTGCCAGTGCACTCTATGGACTCACTGCACTGCATCCCCAGTGGTGTCAGTGCACTCTCTGGACTCACTGAAGTGCATCCCCAGTTGTGCCAGTGCACTCTCTGGACTCAATGCACTGCATCCCCAGTGGTGCCAGTGCACTCTCTGGACTCACTGCACTGCATCCCCAGTGGTGCCAGTGCAATCTCTGGACTCACTGAAGTGCATCCCCAGTGGTGCCAGTGCACTCTCTGGACTCACTGCACTGCATCCCCAGTGGTGCTAGTGCACTCTGTGGACTCACTGCAGTGCATCCCCTGCTGTGCTAGTGCACTCTCTGGACTCACTGCAGTGCATCACCAGTGGTGCCAGTGCACTCTCTGGACTCACTGTACTGCATCACCAGTGGTGCCAGTGCACTCTCTGGACTCACTGCAGTGCATTCCCAGTGGTGCCAGTGCACTCTTTGGACTCACTGCACTGCAGCCCCATTGGTGCCAGTGCACTCTCTGGACTCACTGCACTGCATCCCCAGGGGTGCCAGTGCACTCTCTGGACTCACTGCACTGCATCCCCAGTGGTGCCAGTGCAATCTCTGGACTCACTGAAGTGCATCCCCAGTGGTGCCAGTGCACTCTCTGGACTCACTGCACTGCATCCCCAGTGGTGCCAGTGCACTCTCTGGACTCACTGCAGTGCATCCCCAGTGGTGCCAGTGCACTCTCTGGACTCACTGCACTGCATCCCCAGTGGTGCAAGTGCACTCTCTCGAGTCACTGCACTACATCCCCAGTGGTGCCAGTGCACTCACTGGACTCAGTGTACTGCATCATCTGTGGTGCCAGTGCACTCTCTGGACTCACTGTACTGCATCCCCAGTGGTGCCAGTGCACTCTCTGGACTCACTGCACTGCATCCCCAGTGGTGCCAGTGCACTCTCTGGACTCACTGCACTGTATCCCCAGTGGTGCCAGTGCACTCTCTGGACTCACTGCACTGCATCCCCAGTGGTGCCAGTGCACTCTCTGGACTCACTGCACTGTATCCCCAGTGGTGCCAGTGCACTCACTGGATTCACTGCAGTGCATCCCCAGTGGTGCCAGTGCACTCTCTGGACTCACTGCACTGCATCACCAGTGGTGCCAGTGCAGTCTCTGGAGTAACTGCAGTGCATCCCCACTGGTGCCAAAGCACTCTCTGGACTCCTGGCACCGCATCCCCAGTGGTGCCAGTGCACTCTCTGGACTCACTGCACTGCATCCCCAGTGGTGCCAGTGCACTCTCTGGAGTCACAGCACTGCATCCCCAGTGGTGCCAGTGCACTCTCTGGACTCACTGAAGTGCATCCCCAGTGGTGCCAGTGCACTCTCTGGACTCACTGCACTGCATCCCCAGTGCTGCCAGTGCACTCTCTGGACTCACTGCACTGCATCCCTAGTGGTGCCACTGCACTCTCTGGACTCACTGCACTGCTTCCCCAGTGGTGCCAGTGCACTCTCTGGACTCACTGCACTGCATCCCCAGTGGTGCCAGTGCACTCACTGGACTCACTGCACTGCATCCCCAGTGGTGCCAGTGCACTCTCTGGACTCACTGCACTGCATCCCCAGTGGTGCCAGTGCACTCTCTGGACTCACTGCACTGCATCCCCAGTGGTTCCAGCGCACTCTCTGGACTCACTGCACTGCATCCCCAGTGGTGCTAGTGCACTCTGTGGACTCACTGCAGTGCATCCCCAGTGGTGCCAGTGCACTCTCTGGACTCACTGAAGTGCATTCTCAGTGGTGCCAGTGCACTCTCTGGACTCACTTCAGTGCATCCCCAGTGGTGCCAGTACACTCTCTGGACTCACTGCAGTGCATCCCCAGTGGTGCCAGTGCACTCTCTGGACTCACTGCAGTGCATCCCCAGTGGAGCCAGTGCACTCTCTGGACTCACTGCAGTGCATCCGCAGTGGTGCCATTGCACTCTCTGGACTCACTGTACTGCATCTCCAGTGGTGCCAGTGCACTCTCTGGACTCACTGCACTGCATCCCCAGTGCTGCCAGTGCACTCTCTTGAGTCACTGCACTGCATCCCCTGTGGTGCAAGAGCACTCTCTGGACTCACAGCAGTGCATCACCAGTGGTGCCAGTGCACTCTCTGGACTCACTGCACTGCATCACCAGTGGTGCCAGTGCACTCTCTGGACTCACTGCACTGCATCCCCAGTGGTGCTAGTGCACTGTGTGGACTCACAGTACTGCATCCCCAGTGGTGCCAGTGCAATCTCTGGACTCACTGCACTGCATCCCCAGTGGTGCCAGTGCACTCTCAGGACTCACTGCACTGCATCCCCAGTGGTGCCAGTGCACTCTCTGGACTCACTGCAGTGCATCCCCAGTGGTGCCAGTGCACTCACTGGATTCACTGCACTGCATCCCCAGTGGTGCTAGTGCACTGTGTGGACTCACTGTACTGCATCCCCAGTGGTGCCAGTGCAATCTCTGGACTCACTGCAGTGCATCCCCAGTGGTGCCAGTGCACTCTCTGGACTCACTGCACTGCATCCCCAGTAGTGACAGTGCACTCTCTGGACTCACTGCAGTGCATCCCCAGTGGTGCCAGTGCACTCTCTGGACTTACTGCACTGCATCCCCAGTGGTGCCAGTGCACTCTCTGGACTCACTGCACTGCATCCCCAGTGGTGCCAGTGCACTCTCTGGACTCACTGCACTGCATCCCCAGTGGTGCCAGTGCACTCTGTGGACTCACTGCAGTGCATCCCCAGTGGTGCCAGTGCACTCTCTGGACTCACTGCAGTGCATCCCCAGTGGTGCCAGTGCACTCTCTGGACTCACTGCAGTGCATCCCCAGTGGTGCCAGTGCACTCTCTGGACTCACTGCACTGCATCCCCAGTGGTGCCAGTGCAGTCTCTGGAGTAACTGCAGTGCATCCCCACTGGTGCCAAAGCACTCTCTGGACTCACTGCAGTGCATCCCCAGTGGTGCCACTGCACTCTCTGGACTCACTGCAGTGCATCCCCAGTGGTGCCAGTGCACTCTCTGGACTCATTGAAGTGCATTTTCAGTGGTGCCAGTGCACTCTCTGGACTCACTGCAGTGCATCCCAGGTGGTGCCAGTACACTCACTGGACTCACTGCACTACATCCCCAGTGGTGCCAGTGCACTCTCTGGACTCACTAAACTGCATCACCAGTGGTGCCACTGCACTCTCTGGACTCACTGCACTGCTTCCCCAGTGGTGGCAGTGCACTCACTGGACTCACTGCAGTGCATCCCCACTGGTGCCAGTGCACTCTCTGGGCTCACTGCAGTGCATCCCCAGTGGTGCCAGTGCACTCTCTGGACTCACTGCACTGCATCACCAGTGGTGCCAGTGCGCTCTCTGGAGTCACAGCACTGCATCCCCAGTGGTGCCAGTGCAAATCTCTGGACTCACTGCACTGCATCCCCAGTGGTGCCAGTGCACTCTCTGGACTCACTGCACTGCATCCCCGGTGGTGCCAGTGCAGTCTCTGGAGTAACTGCACTGCATCCCCACTGGTGCCAAAGCACTCTCTGGACTCCCAGCACCGCATCCCCAGTGGTGCCAGTGCACTCTCTGTACTCACTGCACTGCATGCCCAGTGGTGCCAGTGCACTCTCTGGACTCACTGTACTGCATACCCACTGGTGCCAGTGCACTCTGTGGACTCACTGTACTGCATTCCCAGTGGTGACAGTGCACTCTCTGGACTCACTGCAGTGCATCCCCAGTGGTGCCAGTGCACTCTCTGGACTCACTGCAGTGCATCCCCAGTGGTGCCAGTGCACTCTCTTGACTCACTGCACTGAAGACCCAGTGGTGCCAGTGCACTCTCTGGACTCACTGCAGTGCATCCCCAGTGGTGCCAGTGCACTCTCTGGACTCACTGCACTGCATCCCCAGTGGTGCCAGTGCACTCTCTGGACTCACTGCAGGGCATCCCCAGTGGTGCCAGTGCACTCTCTGGACTCACTGCAGTGCATCCCCAGTGGTGCCAGTGCACTCTCTGGACTCACTGTACTGCACCCCCAGTGGTGCCAGTGCACTCACTGGACTGACTGCACTGCATCCCCAGTGGTGCCAGTGCACTCTCTGGACTCACTGCACTGCATCCCCACTGGTGCCAGTGTACTCTCTGGACACACTGCACTGCATCCCCAGTGGTTCCAGTGCACTCACTGGACTCACTGGACACATCCCCAGTGGTGCCAGTGCACTCTCTGGACTCACTGCACTGCATCCCCACTGGTGCCAGTGCACTCTCTGGACTCACTGAAGTGCATCCCCAGTGGTGCCAGTGCACTCTCTGGACTCACTGCAGTGCATCCGCAGTGGAGCCAGTGCACTCTCTGGACTCACTGCAGTGCATCCCAAGTGGTGCCATTGCACTCTCTGGACTCACTGCACTGCATCTCCAGTGGTGCCAGTGCACTCTCTGGACTCACTGCACTGCATCCCCAGTGCTGCCAGTGCACTCTCTTGAGTCACTGCACTGCATCCCCTGTGGTGCAAGAGCACTCTCTGGACTCATAGCAGTGCATCACCAGTGGTGCCAGTGCACTCTCTGGACTCATTGCACTGCATCACCAGTGGTGCCAGTGCACTCTCTGGACTCACTGCACTGCATCCCCAGTGGTGCTAGTGCACTGTGTGGACTCACTGTACTGCATCCCCAGTGGTGCCAGTGCAATCTCTGGACTCACTGCAGTGCATCCCCAGTGGTGCCAGTGCACTCTCAGGACTCACTGCACTGCATCCTCAGTGGTGCCAGTGCACTCTCTGGACTCACTGCACTGCATCCCCAGTAGTGACAGTGCACTCTCTGGACTCACTGCAGTGCATCCCCACTGGTGCCAGTGCACTCTCTGGACTTACTGCACTGCATCCCCAGTAGTGCCAGTGCACTCTCTGGACTCACTGCACTGCATCCCCAGTGGTGCCAGTGCACTCACTGGATTCACTACACTGCATCCCCAGTGGTGCCAGTGCACTCTCTGGACTCACTGCACTGCATCCCCAGTGGTGCCAGTGCGCTCTCTGGAGTCACAGCACTGCATCCCCAGTGGTGCCAGTGCACTCTCAGGACTCACTGCACTGCATCCCCAGTGGTGCCAGTGCACTCTCTGGACTCACTGCACTGCATCCCCGGTGGTGCCAGTGCACTCTCTGGACTCACTGCACTGCATCCCCAGTGGTGCCAGTGCACTCTGTGGACTCACTGTACTGCATCCCCAGTGGTGACAGTGCACTCTCTGGACTCACTGCAGTGCATCCCCAGTGGTGCCAGTGCACTCTCTGGACTCACTGCAGTGCATCCCCACTGGTGCCAGTGCACTCTCTGGACTCACTGCACTGCATCCCCAGTGGTGCCAGTGCAGTCTCTGGAGTAACTGCAGTGCATCCCCACTGGTGCCAAAGCACTCTCTGGACTCACTGCAGTGCATCCCCAGTGGTGCCACTGCACTCTCTGGTCTCACTGCAGTGCATCCCCAGTGGTGCCAGTGCACTCTCTGGACTCATTGAAGTGCATTCTCAGTGGTGCCAGTGCACTCTCTGGACTCACTGCAGTGCATCCCCAGTGGTGCCAGTACACTCACTGGACTCACTGCACTGCATCCCCAGTGGTGCCAGTGCACTCTCTGGACTCACTAAACTGCATCACCAGTGGTGCCACTGAACTCTCTGCACTCACTGCACTGCTTCCCCAGTGGTGCCAGTGCACTCACTGGACTCACTGCAGTGCATCCCCGCTGGTGCCAGTGCACTCTCTGGGCTCACTGCAGTGCATCCCCAGTGGTGCCAGTGCACTCTCTGGACTCACTGCACTGCATCCCCAGTGGTGCCAGTGCGCTCTCTGGAGTCACAGCACTGCATCCCCAGTGGTGCCAGTGCAAATCTCTGGACTCACTGCACTGCATCCCCACTGGTGCCAAAGCACTCTCTGGACTCCCAGCACCGCATCCCCCGTGGTGCCAGTGCACTCTCTGGACTCACTGCACTGCATGCCCAGTGGTGCCAGTGCACTCTCTGGACTCACTGTACTGCATACCCACTGGTGCCAGTGCACTCTGTGGACTCACTGTACTGCATCCCCAGTGGTGACAGTGCACTCTCTGGACTCACTGCAGTGCATCCCCAGTGGTGCCAGTGCACTCTCTTGACTCACTGCACTGAAGCCCCAGTGGTGCCAGTGCACTCTCTGGACTCACTGCAGTGCATCCCCAGTGGTGCCAGTGCACTCTCTGGACTCACTGCACTGCATCCCCAGTGGTGCCAGTGCACTCTCTGGACTCACTGCAGGGCATCCCCAGTGGTGCCAGTGCACTGTCTGGACTCACTGCAGTGTATCCCCAGTGGTGCCAGTGCACTCTCTGGACTCACTGTACTGCACCCCCAGTGGTGCCAGTGCACTCACTGGACTGACTGCACTGCATCCCCAGTGGTGCCAGTGCACTCTCTGGACTCACTGCACTGCATCCCCACTGGTGCCAGTGTACTCTCTGGACTCACTGCACTGCATCCCCAGTGGTGCCAGTGCACTCACTGGACTCACTGGACACATCCCCAGTGGTGCCAGTGCACTCTCTGGACTCACTGCACTGCATCCCCAGTGGTGCCAGTGCAATCTCTGGATTCACTGTAGTGCATCCCCAGTGGTGCCAGTGCACTCTCTGGACTCACTGCAGTGCATCCCCAGTGGTGCCAGTGTACTCTCTGGACTCACTGCAGTGCATTCCCAGTGGTGCCAGTGCACTCTTTGGACTCACTGCACTGCAGCCCCATTGGTGCCAGTGCATTCTCTGGACTCACTGCACTGCATCACAGGTGGTGCCAGTGCACTCTCTGGACTCACTGCACTGCATCCCCAATGGTGCCAGTGCACTCTCTGGACTCACTGCACTGCATCCCCAGTGGTGCCAGTGCACTCTCTGCACTCACTTCTCTGCATTCCCAGTGGTGCCAGTGAAGTCTCTGGACTCACTGCACTGCATCCACAGTGGTGCCAGTGCAATCTCTGGACTCACTGCAGTGCATCACCAGTGGTGCCAGTGCACTCTCTGGACTCACTGCACTGCATCCCCAGTGGTGCCAGTGCACTCTCTGGACTCACTGCACTGCATCCCCAGTGGTGCCAGTGCACTCTCTGGACTCACTGCACTGTATCCCCAGTGGTGCCAGTGCACTCACTGGATTCACTGCAGTGCATCCCCAGTGGTGCCAGTGCACTCTCTGGACTCACTGCACTGCATCCCCAGTGGTGCCAGTGCACTCTGTGGACTCACTGCACTGCATCCCCAGTGGTGACAGTGCACTCTCTGGACTCACTGCAGTGCATCCCCAGTGGTGACAGTGCACTCTCTGGACTCACTGCAGTGCATCCCCAGTGGTGCCAGTGCACTCTCTGGACTCACTGCACTGCATCCCCAGTGGTGCCAGTGCAGTCTCTGGAGTAACTGCAGTGCATCCCCACTGGTGCCAAAGCACTCTCTGGACTCCCGGCACCGCATCCCCAGTGGTGCCAGTGCACTCTCTGGACTCACTGCACTGCATCCCCAGTGGTGCCAGTGCACTCTCTGGAGTCACAGCACTGCATCCCCAGTGGTGCCAGTGCACTCTCTGGACTCACTGAAGTGCATTCTCAGTGGTGCCAGTGCACTCTCCGGAGTCACAGCACTGCATCCCCAGTGGTGCCAGTGCACTCTCTGGACTCACTGCACTGCATCCCCAGTGGTGACAGTGCACTCTCTGGACTCACTGCAGTGCATCCCCAGTGGTGACAGTGCACTCTCTGGACTCACTGCAGTGCATCCCCAGTGGTGCCAGTGCACTCTCTGGACTCACTAAACTGCATCCCCACTGGTGCCAGTGCACTCTCTGGAGTCACAGCACTGCATCCCCAGTGGTGCCAGTGCACTCTCTGGACTCACTGAAGTGCATTCTCAGTGGTGCCAGTGCACTCTCCGGAGTCACAGCACTGCATCCCCAGTGGTGCCAGTGCACTCTCTGGACTCACTGCACTGCATCCCCAGTGGTGACAGTGCACTCTCTGGACTCACTGCAGTGCATCCCCACTGGTGCCAAAGCACTCTCTGGACTCCCGGCACCGCATCCCCAGTGGTGCCAGTGCACTCTCTGGACTCACTGCACTGCATCCCCACTGGTGCCAGTGCACTCTCTGGAGTCACAGCACTGCATCCCCAGTGGTGCCAGTGCACTCTCTAGACTCACTGCACTGCATCCCCAGTGGTGCCAGTGCACTCTGTGGACTCACTGCACTGCATCCCCAGTGGTGCCAGTGCACTCTCTGGACTCACTGCAGTGCATCCCCACTGGTGCCAGTGCACTCTCTGGACTCACTGCACTGCATCCCCAGTGGTGCCAGTGCAGTCTCTGGAGTAACTGCAGTGCATCCCCACTGGTGCCAAAGCACTCTCTGGACTCACTGCAGTGCATCCCCAGTGGTGCCACTGCACTCTCTGGACTCACTGCAGTGCATCCCCAGTGGTGCCAGTGCACTCTCTGGACTCATTGAAGTGCATTCTCAGTGGTGCCAGTGCACTCTCTGGACTCACTGCAGTGCATCCCCAGTGGTGCCAGTACACTTACTGGACTCACTGCACTGCATCCCCAGTGGTGCCAGTGCACTCTCTGGACTCACTAAACTGCATCACCAGTGGTGCCACTGCACTCTCTGGACTCACTGCACTGCTTCCCCAGTGGTGCCAGTGCACTCACTGGACTCACTGCAGTGCATTCCCACTGGTGCCAGTGCACTCTCTGGGCTCACTGCAGTGCATCCCCAGTGGTGCCAGTGCACTCTCTGGAGTCACAGCACTGCATCCCCAGTGGTACCAGTGCAAATCTCTGGACTCACTGCACTGCATCCCCAGTGGTGCCAGTGCACTCTCTGGACTCACTGCACTGCATCCCCAGTGGTGCCAGTGCAGTCTCTGGAGTAACTGCACTGCATCCCCACTGGTGCCAAAGCACTCTCTGGACTCCCAGCACCGCATCCCCAGTGGTGCCAGTGCACTCTCTGGACTCACTGCACTGCATGCCCAGTGGTGCCAGTGCACTCTCTGGACTCACTGTACTGCATACCCACTGGTGCCAGTGCACTCTGTGGACTCACTGTACTGCATCCCCAGTGGTGACAGTGCACTCTCTGGACTCACTGCAGTGCATCCCCAGTGGTGCCAGTGCACTCTCTGGACTCACTGCACTGCATCCCCAGTGGTGCCAGTGCACTCTCTTGACTCACTGCACTGAAGACCCCAGTAGTGCCAGTGCACTCTCTGGACTCACTGCAGTGCATCCCCAGTGGTGCCAGTGCACTCTCTGGACTCACTGCACTGCATCCCCAGTGGTGCCAGTGCACTCTCTGGACTCACTGCAGGGCATCCCCAGTGGTGCCAGTGCACTGTCTGGACTCACTGCAGTGTATCCCCAGTGGTGCCAGTGCACTCTCTGGACTCACTGTACTGCACCCCCTGTGGTGCCAGTGCACTCACTGGACTGACTGCACTGCATCCCCAGTGGTGCCAGTGCACTCTCTGGACTCACTGCACTGCATCCCCACTGGTGCCAGTGTACTCTCTGGACTCACTGCACTGCATCCCCAGTGGTGCCAGTGCACTCACTGGACTCACTGGACACATCCCCAGTGGTGCCAGTGCACTCTCTGGACTCACTGCAGTGCATCCCCAGTGGTGCCAGTGCACTCTCTGGACTCACTGCAGTGCATCCCCAGTGGTGCCAGTGTACTCTCTGGACTCACTGCAGTGCATCCCCAGTGGTGCCAGTGCACTCTCTGGACTTACTGCACTGCATCCCCAGTAGTGCCAGTGCACTCTCTGGACTCACTGCACTGCATCCCCAGTGGTGCCAGTGCACTCACTGGATTCACTGCACTGCATCCCCAGTGGTGCCAGTGCACTCTCTGGACTCACTGCACTGCATCCCCAGTGGTGCCAGTGCAGTCTGTGGACTCACTGTACTGCATCCCCAGTGGTGACAGTGCACTCTCTGAACTCACTGCAGTGCATCCCCAGTGGTGCCAGTGCACTCTCTGGACTCACTGCAGTGCATCCCCACTGGTGCCAGTGCACTCTCTGGACTCACTGCACTGCATCCCCAGTGGTGCCAGTGCACTCTCTTGAGTCACTGCACTGCATCCCCTGTGGTGCAAGAGCACTCTCTGGACTCACTGCAGTGCATCCCCAGTGGTGCCACTGCACTCTCTGGACTCACTGCAGTGCATCCCCAGTGGTGCCAGTGCACTCTCTGGACTCATTGAAGTGCATTCTCAGTGGTGCCAGTGCACTCTCTGGACTCACTGCACTGCATCCCCAGTGGTGCCAGTACACTCACTGGACTCACTGCACTGCATCCCCAGTGGTGCCAGTGCACTCTCTGGACTCACTAAACTGCATCACCAGTGGTGCCACTGCACTCTCTGGACTCACTGCAGTGCATCACCAGTGGTGCCAGTGCACTCACTGGACTCACTGCAGTGCATCCCCGCTGGTGCCAGTGCACTCTCTGGGCTCACTGCACTGCATCCCCAGTGGTGCCAGTGCACTCTCTGGACTCACTGCACTGCATCCCCAGTGGTGCCAGTGCGCTCTCTGGAGTCACAGCACTGCATCCCCAGTGGTGCCAGTGCACTCTCAGGACTCACTGCACTGCATCCCCAGTGGTGCCAGTGCACTCTCTGGACTCACTGCACTGCATCCCCGGTGGTGCCAGTGCACTCTCTGGACTCACTGCACTGCATCCCCAGTGGTGCCAGTGCACTCTGTGGACTCACTGTACTGCATCCCCAGTGGTGACAGTGCACTCTCTGGACTCACTGCAGTGCATCCCCAGTGGTGCCAGTGCACTCTCTGGACTCACTGCAGTGCATCCCCACTGGTGCCAGTGCACTCTCTGGACTCACTGCACTGCATCCCCAGTGGTGCCAGTGCAGTCTCTGGAGTAACTGCAGTGCATCCCCACTGGTGCCAGTGCACTCTCTGGACTCACTGCAGTGCATCCCCAGTGGTGCCACTGCACTCTCTGGTCTCACTGCAGTGCATCCCCAGTGGTGCCAGTGCACTCTCTGGACTCATTGAAGTGCATTCTCAGTGGTGCCAGTGCACTCTCTGGACTCACTGCAGTGCATCCCCAGTGGTGCCAGTACACTCACTGGACTCACTGCACTGCATCCCCAGTGGTGCCAGTGCACTCACTGGACTCACTGCAGTGCATCCCCGCTGGTGCCAGTGCACTCTCTGGGCTCACTGCAGTGCATCCCCAGTGGTGCCAGTGCACTCTCTGGACTCACTGCACTGCATCCCCAGTGGTGCCAGTGCGCTCTCTGGAGTCACAGCACTGCATCCCCAGTGGTGCCAGTGCAAATCTCTGGACTCACTGCACTGCATCCCCAGTGGTGCCAGTGCACTCTCTGGACTCACTGCACTGCATCCCCAGTGGTGCCAGTGCAGTCTCTGGAGTAACTGCACTGCATCCCCACTGGTGCCAAAGCACTCTCTGGACTCCCAGCACCGCATCCCCCGTGGTGCCAGTGCACTCTCTGGACTCACTGCACTGCATGCCCAGTGGTGCCAGTGCACTCTCTGGACTCACTGTACTGCATACCCACTGGTGCCAGTGCACTCTGTGGACTCACTGTACTGCATCCCCAGTGGTGCCAGTGCACTCTCTGGACTCACTGAAGTGCATCCCCAGTGGTGCCAGTGCACTCTCTGGACTCACTGCAGTGCATCCCCAGTGGTGCCAGTGCACTCTCTTGACTCACTGCACTGAAGCCCCAGTGGTGCCAGTGCACTCTCTGGACTCACTGCAGTGCATCCCCAGTGGTGCCAGTGCACTCTCTGGACTCACTGCACTGCATCCCCAGTGGTGCCAGTGCACTCTCTGGACTCACTGCAGGGCATCCCCAGTGGTGCCAGTGCACTGTCTGGACTCACTGCAGTGCATCCCCAGTGGTGCCAGTGCACTCTCTGGACTCACTGTACTGCACCCCCAGTGGTGCCAGTGCACTCACTGGACTGACTGCACTGCATCCCCAGTGGTGCCAGTGCACTCTCTGGACTCACTGCACTGCATCCCCACTGGTGCCAGTGTACTCTCTGGACTCACTGCACTGCATCCCCAGTGGTGCCAGTGCACTCACTGGACTCACTGGACACATCCCCAGTGGTGCCAGTGCACTCTCTGGACTCACTGCAGTGCATCCCCAGTGGTGCCAGTGCACTCTCTGGACTCACTGCACTGCATCCCCAGTGGTGCCAGTGTACTCTCAGGACTCACTGCAGTGCATCCCCAGTGGTGCCAGTGCACTCTCTGGACTCACTGCACTGCATCCCCACTGGTGCCAGTGCACTCTCTGGACTCACTGAAGTGCATCCCCAGTTGTGCCAGTGCACTCTCTGGACTCAATGCACTGCATCCCCAGTGGTGCCAGTGCACTCTCTGGACTCACTGCACTGCATCCCCAGTGGTGCCAGTGCACTCTCTGGACTCACTGCACTGCATCCCCAGTGGTGCCAGTGCAATCTCTGGATTCACTGTAGTGCATCCCCAGTGGTGCCAGTGCACTCTCTGGACTCACTGCAGTGCATCCCCAGTGGTGCCAGTGTACTCTCTGGACTCACTGCAGTGCATTCCCAGTGGTGCCAGTGCACTCTTTGGACTCACTGCACTGCAGCCCCATTGGTGCCAGTGCATTCTCTGGACTCACTGCACTGCATCACAGGTGGTGCCAGTGCACTCTCTGGACTCACTGCACTGCATCCCCAATGGTGCCAGTGCACTCTCTGGACTCACTGCACTGCATCCCCAGTGGTGCCAGTGCACTCTCTGCACTCACTTCTCTGCATTCCCAGTGGTGCCAGTGAAGTCTCTGGACTCACTGCACTGCATCCACAGTGGTGCCAGTGCAATCTCTGGACTCACTGCAGTGCATCACCAGTGGTGCCAGTGCACTCTCTGGACTCACTGCACTGCATCCCCAGTGGTGCCAGTGCACTCTCTGGACTCACTGCACTGCATCCCCAGTGGTGCCAGTGCACTCTCTGGACTCACTGCACTGTATCCCCAGTGGTGCCAGTGCACTCACTGGATTCACTGCAGTGCATCCCCAGTGGTGCCAGTGCACTCTCTGGACTCACTGCACTGCATCCCCAGTGGTGCCAGTGCACTCTGTGGACTCACTGCACTGCATCCCCAGTGGTGACAGTGCACTCTCTGGACTCACTGCAGTGCATCCCCAGTGGTGCCAGTGCACTCTCTGGACTCACTGCACTGCATCCCCAGTGGTGCCAGTGCAGTCTCTGGAGTAACTGCAGTGCATCCCCACTGGTGCCAAAGCACTCTCTGGACTCCCGGCACCGCATCCCCAGTGGTGCCAGTGCACTCTCTGGACTCACTGCACTGCATCCCCAGTGGTGCCAGTGCACTCTCTGGAGTCACAGCACTGCATCCCCAGTGGTGCCAGTGCACTCTCTGGACTCACTGAAGTGCATCCCCAGTGGTGCCAGTGCACTCTCTGGACTCACTGAAGTGCATTCTCAGTGGTGCCAGTGCACTCTCCGGAGTCACAGCACTGCATCCCCAGTGGTGCCAGTGCACTCTCTGGACTCACTGCACTGCATCCCCAGTGGTGACAGTGCACTCTCTGGACTCACTGCAGTGCATCCCCAGTGGTGACAGTGCACTCTCTGGACTCACTGCAGTGCATCCCCAGTGGTGCCAGTGCACTCTCTGAACTCACTGCACTGCATCCCCAGTGGTGCCAGTGCAGTCTCTGGAGTAACTGCAGTGCATCCCCACTGGTGCCAAAGCACTCTCTGGACTCCCGGCACCGCATCCCCAGTGGTGCCAGTGCACTCTCTGGACTCACTAAACTGCATCCCCAGTGGTGCCAGTGCACTCTCTGGAGTCACAGCACTGCATCCCCAGTGGTGCCAGTGCACTCTCTGGACTCACTGCACTGCATCCCCAGTGGTGCCAGTGCACTCTGTGGACTCACTGCACTGCATCCCCAGTGGTGCCAGTGCACTCTCTGGACTCACTGTAGTGCATCCCCAGTGGTGCCACTGCACTCTCTGGACTCACTGCAGTGCATCCCCAGTGGTGCCAGTGCACTCTCTGGACTCATTGAAGTGCATTCTCAGTGGTGCCAGTGCACTCTCTGGACTCACTGCAGTGCATCCCCAGTGGTGCCAGTACACTCACTGGACTCACTGCACTGCATCCCCAGTGGTGCCAGTGCACTCTCTGGACTCACTAAACTGCATCACCAGTGGTGCCACTGCACTCTCTGGACTCACTGCACTGCTTCCCCAGTGGTGCCAGTGCACTCACTGGACTCACTGCAGTGCATTCCCACTGGTGCCAGTGCACTCTCTGGGCTCACTGCAGTGCATCCCCAGTGGTGCCAGTGCACTCTCTGGAGTCACAGCACTGCATCCCCAGTGGTACCAGTGCAAATCTCTGGACTCACTGCACTGCATCCCCAGTGGTGCCAGTGCACTCTCTGGACTCACTGCACTGCATCCCCGGTGGTGCCAGTGCAGTCTCTGGAGTAACTGCACTGCATCCCCAGTGGTGCCAGTGCAGTCTGTGGACTCACTGTACTGCATCCCCAGTGGTGCCAGTGCACTCACTGGACTCACTGGACACATCCCCAGTGGTGCCAGTGCACTCTCTGGACTCACTGCAGTGCATCCCCAGTGGTGCCAGTGCACTCTCTGGACTCACTGCAGTGCATCCCCAGTGGTGCCAGTGTACTCTCTGGACTCACTGCAGTGCATCCCCAGTGGTGCCAGTGCACTCTATGGACTCACTGCACTGCATCCCCACTGGTGCCAGTGCACTCTCTGGACTCACTGCACTGCATCCCCACTGGTGCCAGTGCACTCTCTGGACTCACTGAAGTGCATCCCCAGTGGTGCCAGTGCACTCTCTGGACTCACTGCAGTGCATCCCCAGTGGAGCCAGTGCACTCTCTGGACTCACTGCAGTGCATCCGCAGTGGTGCCATTGCACTCTCTGGACTCACTGCACTGCATCTCCAGTGGTGCCAGTGCACTCTCTGGACTCACTGCACTGCATCCCCAGTGCTGCCAGTGCACTCTCTTGAGTCACTGCACTGCATCCCCTGTGGTGCAAGAGCACTCTCTGGACTCATAGCAGTGCATCACCAGTGGTGCCAGTGCACTCTCTGGACTCACTGCACTGCATCACCAGTGGTGCCAGTGCACTCTCTGGACTCACTGCACTGCATCCCCAGTGGCGCTAGTGCACTGTGTGGACTCACTGTACTGCAACCCCAGTGGTGCCAGAGCACTCTCTGGACTCACTGCAGTGCATCCCCAGTGGTGCCAGTGCACTCTCAGGACTCACTGCACTGCATCCTCAGTGGTGCCAGTGCACTCTCTGGACTCACTGCACTGCATCCCCAGTAGTGACAGTGCACTCTCTGGACTCACTGCAGTGCATCCCCAGTGGTGCCAGTGCACTCTCTGGACTTACTGCACTGCATCCCCAGTGGTGCCAGTGCACTCTCTGGACTCACTGCACTGCATCCCCAGTGGTGCCAGTGCACTCACTGGATTCACTGCACTGCATCCCCAGTGGTGCCAGTGCACTCTCTGGACTCACTGCACTGCATCCCCAGTGGTGCCAGTGCAGTCTGTGGACTCACTGTACTGCATCCCCAGTGGTGACAGTGCACTCTCTGAACTCACTGCACTGCATCCCCAGTGGTGCCAGTGCACTCTCTGGACTCACTGCAGTGCATCCCCACTGGTGCCAGTGCACTCTCTGGACTCACTGCACTGCATCCCCAGTGGTGCCAGTGCAGTCTCTGGAGTAACTGCAGTGCATCCCCACTGGTGCCAAAGCACTCTCTGGACTCACTGCAGTGCATCCCCAGTGGTGCCACTGCACTCTCTGGACTCACTGCAGTGCATCCCCAGTGGTGCCAGTGCACTCTCTGGACTCATTGAAGTGCATTCTCAGTGGTGCCAGTGCACTCTCTGGACTCACTGCAGTGCATCCCCAGTGGTGCCAGTGCACTCTCTGGACTCACTAAACTGCATCACCAGTGGTGCCACTGCACTCTCTGGACTCACTGCACTGCATCCCCACTGGTGCCAGTGTACTCACTGGACTCACTGCACTGCATCCCCAGTGGTGCCAGTGCACTCTCTGGACTCACTAAACTGCATCACCAGTGGTGCCACTGCACTCTCTGGACTCACTGCAGTGCATCACCAGTGGTGCCAGTGCACTCACTGGACTCACTGCAGTGCATCCCCGCTGGTGCCAGTGCACTCTCTGGGCTCACTGCACTGCATCCCCAGTGGTGCCAGTGCACTCTCTGGACTCACTGCACTGCATCCCCAGTGGTGCCAGTGCGCTCTCTGGAGTCACAGCACTGCATCCCCAGTGGTGCCAGTGCAAATCTCTGGACTCACTGCACTGCATCCCCAGTGGTGCCAGTGCACTCTCTGGACTCACTGCACTGCATCCCCAGTGGTGCCAGTGCAGTCTCTGGAGTAACTGCACTGCATCCCCACTGGTGCCAAAGCACTCTCTGGACTCCCAGCACCGCATCCCCCGTGGTGCCAGTGCACTCTCTGGACTCACTGCACTGCATGCCCCAGTGGTGCCAGTGCACTCTCTGGACTCACTGTACTGCATACCTACTGGTGCCAGTGCACTCTGTGGACTCACTGTACTGCATCCCCAGTGGTGACAGTGAACTCTCTGGACTCACTGCAGTGCATCCCCAGTGGTGCCAGTGCACTCTCTGGACTCACTGCAGTGCATCCCCAGTGGTGCCAGTGCACTCTCTTGACTCACTGCACTGAAGCCCCAGTGTTGCCAGTGCACTCTCTGGACTCACTGCAGTGCATCCCCAGTGGTGCCAGTGCACTCTCTGAACTCACTGCACTGCATCCCCAGTGGTGCCAGTGCACTCTCTGGACTCACTGCAGGGCATCCCCAGTGGTGCCAGTGCACTGTCTGGACTCACAGCACTGCATCCCCAGTGGTGCCAGTGCACTCACTGGACTCACTGGACACATCCCCAGTGGTGCCAGTGCACTCTCTGGACTCACTGCAGTGCATCCCCAGTGGTGACAGTGCACTCTCTGGACTCACTGCAGTGCATCCCCAGTGGTGCCAGTGCACTCTCTGGACTCACTGCACTGCATCCCCAGTGGTGCCAGTGCAGTCTCTGGAGTAACTGCAGTGCATCCCCACTGGTGCCAAAGCACTCTCTGGACTCCCGGCACCGCATCCCCAGTGGTGCCAGTGCACTCTCTGGACTCACTAAACTGCATCCCCAGTGGTGCCAGTGCACTCTCTGGAGTCACAGCACTGCATCCCCAGTGGTGCCAGTGCACTCTCTGGACTCACTGAAGTGCATCCCCAGTGGTGCCAGTGCACTCTCTGGACTCACTGAAGTGCATTCTCAGTGGTGCTAGTGCACTCTCCGGAGTCACAGCACTGCATCCCCAGTGGTGCCAGTGCACTCTCTGGACTCACTGCACTGCATCCCCAGTGGTGACAGTGCACTCTCTGGACTCACTGCAGTGCATCCCCAGTGGTGCCAGTGCACTCTCTGAACTCACTGCACTGCATCCCCAGTGGTGCCAGGGCAGTCTCTGGAGTAACTGCAGTGCATCCCCACTGGTGCCAAAGCACTCTCTGGACTCCCGGCACCGCATCCCCAGTGGTGCCAGTGCACTCTCTGGACTCACTGCACTGCATCCCCAGTGGTGCCAGTGCACTCTCTGGAGTCACAGCACTGCATCCCCAGTGGTGCCAGTGCACTCTCTGGACTCACTGAAGTGCATCCCCAGTGGTGCCAGTGCACTCTCTGGACTCACTGAAGTGCATTCTCAGTGGTGCCAGTGCACTCTCTGGACTCACTTCAGTGCATCCCCAGTGGTGCCAGTACACTCTCTGGACTCACTGCAGTGCATCCCCAGTGGTGCCAGTGCACTCTCTGGACTCACTGCAGTGCATCCCCAGTGGTGCCAGTGCACTCTCTGGACTCACTGCAGTGCATCCGCAGTGGTGCCATTGCACTCTCTGGACTCACTGCACTGCATCTCAAGTGGTGCCAGTGCACTCTCTACACTCACTGCACTGCATCCCCAGTGCTGCCAGTGCACTCTCTTGAGTCACTGCACTGCATCCCCTGTGGTGCAAGAGCACTCTCTGGACTCACAGCAGTGCATCACCAGTGGTGCCAGTGCACTCTCTGGACTCACTGCACTGCATCCCCAGTGGTGCCAGTGCACTCTCTGGACTCACTGCACTGCATCCCCAGTGGTGCTAGTGCACTGTGTGGACTCACTGTACTGCATCCCCAGTGGTGCCAGTGCAATCTCTGGACTCACTGCACTGCATCCCCAGTGCTGCCAGTGCACTCTCAGGACTCACTGCACTGCATCCCCAGTGGTGCCAGTGCACTCTCTGGACTCACTGCACTGCATCCCCAGTAGTGACAGTGCACTCTCTGGACTCACTGCAGTGCATCCCCAGTGGTGCCAGTGCAATCTCTGGACTCACTGCACTGCATCCCCAGTGGTGCCAGTGCACTCTCTGGACTCACTGCACTGCATCCCCGGTGGTGCCAGTGCAGTCTCTGGAGTAACTGCACTGCATCCCCACTGGTACCAAAGCACTCTCTGAACTCCCAGCACCGCATCCCCAGTGGTGCCAGTGCACTCTCTGGACTCACTGCACTGCATCCCCAGTGGTGCCAGTGCACTCTCTGGACTCACTGCACTGCATCCCCAGTGTTGCCAGTGCACTCTCTGGACTCACTGCAGTGCATCCCCAGTGGTGCCAGTGCACTCTCTGGACTCACTGCAGTGCATCCCCAGTGGTGCCAGTGCACTCTCTGGACTCACTGAAGTGCATTCTCAGTGGTGCCAGTACACTCACTGGACCCACTGCACTGCATCCCCAGTGGTGCCAGTGCACTCACTGGACTTACTGCAGTGCATCCCCACTGGTGCCAGTGCACTCTCTGGGCTCACTGCAGTGCATCCCCAGTGGTGCCAGTGCACTCTCTGGACTCACTGAAGTGCATCCCCAGTGGTGCCAGTGCACTCTCTGGACTCACTGCACTGCATCCCCAGTGCTGCCAGTGCACTCTCTGGACTCACTGCACTGCATCCCCAGTAGTGCTAGTGCACTCTGTGGACTCACTGCAGTGCATCCCCAGTGGTGCCAGTGCACTCTCTGGACTCACTGCAGTGCATCCCCAGTGGTGCCAGTGCACTCTCTGGACTCACTGCAGTGCATCCCCAGTGGTGCCAGTACACTCTCTGGACTCACTGCAGTGCATCCCCAGTGGTGCCAGTGCACTCTCTGGACTCACTGCAGTGCATCCCCAGTGGTGCCAGTGCACTCTCTGGACTCACTGCACTGCATCCCCAGTGGTGCCAGTGCAGTCTCTGGAGTAACTGCAGTGCATCCCCACTGGTGCCAAAGCACTCTCTGGACTCCCGGCACCGCATCCCCAATGGTGCCAGTGCACTCTCTGGACTCACTGCACTGCATCCCCAGTGGTGCCAGTGCACTCTCTGGAGTCACAGCACTGCATCCCCAGTGGTGCCAGTGCACTCTCTGGACTCACTGAAGTGCATCCCCAGTGGTGCCAGTGCACTCTCTGGACTCACTGAAGTGCATTCTCAGTGGTGCCAGTGCACTCTCTGGACTCACTTCAGTGCATCCCCAGTGGTGCCAGTGCAATCTCTGGACTCACTGCAGTGCATCCCCAGTGGTGCCAGTGCACTCTCTGGAGTCACTGCAGTGCATCCCCAGTGGAGCCAGTGCACTCTCTGGACTCACTGCAGTGCATCACCAGTGGTGCCAGTGCACTCTCTGGACTCACTGCACTGCATCCCCAGTGGTGCCAGTGCACTCTCTGGACTCACTGCACTGCATCCCCAGTGGTGCTAGTGCACTGTGTGGACTCACTGTACTGCATCCCCAGTGGTGCCAGTGCAATCTCTGGACTCACTGCACTGCATCCCCAGTGGTGCCAGTGCACTCTCAGGACTCACTGCACTGCATCCCCAGTGGTGCCAGTGCACTCTCTGGACTCACTGCACTGCATCCCCAGTAGTGACAGTGCACTCTCTGGACTCACTGCAGTGCATCCCCAGTGGTGCCAGTGCACTCTCTGGACTCACTGCAGTGCATCCCCAGTGGTGCCAGTGTACTCTCTGGACTCATTGAAATGCATTCTCAGTGGTGCCAGTGCACTCTCTGGACTCACTGCAGTGCATCCCCAGTGGTGCCAGTGCACTCTCTGGACTCACTGCACTGCATCCCCAGTGGTGCCAGTGCAATCTCTGGACTCACTGCAGTGCATCCCCAGTGGTGCCACTGCACTCTCTGGACTCACTGCACTGCTTCCCCAGTGGTGCCAGTGCACTCTCTGGACTCACTGCAGTGCATCCCCACTGGTGCCAGTGCACTCTCTGGGCTCACTGCAGTGCATCCCCAGTGGTGCCAGTGCACTCTCTGGACTCACTGCACTGCATCCCCAGTGGTGCCAGTTCGCTCTCTGGAGTCACAGCACTGCATCCCCAGTGGTGCCAGTGCACTCTCTGGACTCACTGCACTGCATCCCCAGTGGTGCCAGTGCACTCTCTGGACTCACTGCACTGCATCCCCGGTGGTGCCATTGCAATCTCTGGAGTAACTGCACTGCATCCCCAGTGCTGCCAGTGCACTCTCTGGACTCACTGCACTGCATCCCCAGTAGTGCTAGTGCACTCTGTGGACTCACTGCAGTGCATCCCCAGTGGTGCCAGTGCACTCTCTGGACTCACTGCAGTGCATCCCCAGTGGTGCCAGTGCACTCTCTGGACTCACTGCAGTGCATCCCCAGTGGAGCCAGTGCACTCTCTGGACTCACTGCAGTGCATCCGCAGTGGTGCCATTGCACTCTCTAGACTCACTGCACTGCATCCCCAGTGGTGCCAGTGCACTCTCTGGACTCACTGCACTGCATCCCCAGTGCTGCCAGTGCACTCTCTTTAGTCACTGCACTGCATCCCCTGTGGTGCAAGAGCACTCTCTGGACTCACAGCAGTGCATCACCAGTGGTGCCAGTGCACTCTCTGGACTCAATGCACTGCATCCCCAGTGGTGCCAGTGCACTCTCTGGACTCACTGCACTGCATCCCTAGTGGTGCCAGGGCACTCTCTGCAGACACTGCAGTGCATCCCCAACGGTGACAGTGCACTCTCTGGACTCACTGCAGTGCATCCCCAGTGGTGCCAGTGCACTCTCTGGACTCACTGCACTGCATCCCCAGTGCTGCCAGTGCACTCTCTGGACTCACTGCACTGCATCCCCAGTAGTGCTAGTGCACTCTGTGGACTCACTGCAGTGCATCCCCTGTGGTGCCAGTGCACTCTCTGGACTCACTGCAGTGCATCCCCAGTGGTGCCAGTGCACTCTCTGGACTCACTGCACTGCATCCCCAGTGGTGCCAGTGCACTCTCTGGACTCATTGCAGTGCATCCCCAGTGGTGCCAGTGCACTCTCTGGACTCACTGCAGTGCATCCCCAGTGGAGCCAGTGCACTCTCTGGACTCACTGCAGTGCATCCGCAGTGGTGCCATTGCACTCTCTGGACTCACTGCACTGCATCCCCAGTGGTGCCAGTGCAATCTCTGGACTCACTGCACTGCATCCCCAGTGGTGCCAGTGCACTCTTTCGAGTCACTGCAGTGCATCCCCAGTGGTGCCAGTGCACTCTCTGGACTCACTGGAGTGCATCACCTGTGGTGCCAGTGCACTCTCTGGACTCACTGCAGTGCATCCCCAGTTGTGCCAGTGCGCTCTCTGGAGTGACTGCACTGCATCCCCAGTGGTGCCAGTGCACTCTCTGGACTCGCGTCACTGCATCCCCAGTGGTGCCAGTGCACTCTCTGGACTCGCGTCACTGCATCCCCAGTGGTGCCAGTGCACTCTCTGGACTCACTGAAGTGCATCCCCAGTGGTGCTAGTGCACTCTGGACTCACTGCAGTGCATCCCCAGTGGTGCCAGTGCACTCCCTGGACTCACTGCAGTGCATTCCCGGTGGTGCCAGTGCACTCTCTGGACTCACTGCAGTGCATCCCCAGTGGTGCTAGTGCACTCTGGACTCACTGCAGTGCATCCCCAGTGGTGCCAGTGCACTCTCTGGACTCACTGCACTGCATACCCAGTGGTGCCAGTGCACTCTCTGGACTCACTGTACTGCATCCCCAGTGGTGCCAGTGCACTCTCTGGACTCACCGCACTGCACCCTGAGTGGTGCCAGTGCACTCTCTAGAGTCACTGCGCTGCATCCCCAGTGGTGCCAGTGCACTCTCTGGACTCACTGTACTGCATCCCCAGTGGTGCCAAAGCACTCTCTGGACTCCCGCCACCGCATCCCCAGTGGTTCCAGTGCACTCTCTGGACTCACTGCACTGCATCCCCTGTGGTGCCAGTGCACTCTCTGGACTCACTGCACCGCATCCCCAGTGGTGCCAGTGCACTCTCTGGAGTGACTGCAGTGCATCCCCAGTGGTGCCAGTGCACTCTCTGGACTCGCGTCAATGCATCCCCAGAGGAGCTAATGCACTCTGGACTCACTGCACTGCATCCCGAGTGGTGCCAGTGCACTCTCTGGACTCACTGCACTGCATCCCCTGTGCTGCCAGGGCTCTCTCTGAACTCACTGCACTGCATCCACAGTGGTGCCAGTGCACTCTCTGGACGCACTGCAGTGCATCACCAGTGGTGCCAGTGCACTCTCTGGTCTCACTGCACTGCATCCCTAGTGGTGCCAGGGCACTCTCTGCAGACACTGCAGTGCATCCCCAACGGTGACAGTGCACTCTCTGGACTCACTGCACTGCATCCCCAGTGGTGCCAGTGCACTCTCTGGACTCACTGCAGTGCATCCCCAGTGGTGCCAGTGCACACTCTGGACTCACTGCAGTGCATCCCCAGTGGTGCCAGTGCACTCTCTGGACTCACTGCACTGCATACCCAGTGGTGCCAGTGCACTCTCTGGACTCACTGCACTACTCCAGCCGCGGCAGTCGCTCCAGCCGCGGTAGCCCTCCAGCCTCGGCAGCCGCGGCAGCCGCGGCAGCCGCTCCAGCCGCGGTAGCCGCTCCGTCCGCAGCATACGCGGCAGACTCTCCAACCGCGGCAGCCGCACCAGCCGCGAAAGCCGCGGCAGCCGCTCCAAACGCGGCAGGCGCTCCAACCGCGGCAACCGCTCCAGCCGTGGCAGCCGCTCCACTCGGTAGCGGCTGGAGCGGCTGCCGCGGCTGGAGCGGCTGCCGCGGCTGGAGGGGCTAACGCGGCTGGAGAGGCTGACGCGGTTGAAGCGTCTAGAGCGTCTGCCGCGGCTGGAGGGGCTACCGCGGCTGGAGCGGTTGACGCGGCTGGAGCGGAAACCGAGGCTGGAGCGCCACTCTCTGGACTCACTGCACTGCATCCCCAGTGGCGCTAGTGCACTCTCTGGACTCACTGCAGTGCATCCCCAGTGGTGCCAGTGCACTCTCTGGACACACTGAAGTGCATTTTCAGTGGTGCCAGTGCACTCTCTGGACTCACTGCACTGCATCCCCAGTGCTGCCAGTGCACTCTCTGGACTCACTGCACTGCATCCCCAGTGGTGCCAGTGCACTCTCTGGACTCACTGCACTGCATCCCCAGTCCTGCCAGTGCACTCTCTTGACTCACTGCACTGCATCCCCAGCGGTGCCAGTGCACTCTCTGGACTCACTGAAGTGCATTCTCAGTGGAGCCAGTGCACTCTCTGGACTCACTGCACTGCATCCCCAGTGGTGCCAGTGCACTCTCTGGACTCACTGCAGTGCATCCCAAGTGGTGCCAATGCACTCTCTGGACTCACTGCAGTGCATCCCCAGTGGTGCCAGTACACTCACTGGACTCACTGCACTGCATCCCCAGTGGTGCCAGAGCACTCTCTGGACTCACTGCACTGCATCCCCACTGGTGCCAGTGCACTCTCTGGACTCACTGCACTGCATCCCCAGTGGTGCCAGTGCACTCTCTGGACTCACTGCACTGCATCTCCAATGGTGCCAGTGCACTCTCTGGACTCACTGCACTGCATCCCCAGTGGTGCCAATGCACTCTCTGGACTCACTGCTGTGCATCCCCAGTGGTGCCAGTACACTCACTGGACTGACTGAAGTGCATTCCCAGTGGTGACATTGAAGTCTTTGGACTCACTGCACTCCATCCCCACTGGTGCCTTTGCACTCCCTGGACTCACTGCACTGCTCCAGCCGCGGCAGCCGCTCCAGCCGCGGTAGCCCTCCAGCCGTGGCAGCCGCTCCACTCGGTAGCGGCTGGAGCGGCTGCCGCGGCTGGAGCGGCTGCCGCGGCTGGAGCGGCTGCCGCGGATGGAGAGGCTGGCGCGGCTGGAGCGGCTGCCGCGGATGGAGAGGCTGGCGCGGCTGGAGGGGCTGGAGCGGCTGCCGCGGCTGGAGCGGCTGGAGCGGCTGCCGCGGCTGGAGCGTCTGCCGCGGCTGGAGGGGCTACCGCGGGGTTGACTCGGCTGGAGCGGATGCCGAGGCTGGAACGGCACTCTCTGGACTCACTGAAATGCATTCTCAGTGGTGCCAGTGCACTCTCTGGACTCACTGCTCTGCATCCCCAGTGGTGCTAGTGCACTCTCTGGACTCACTGCAGTGCATCCCCAGTGGTGCCATTGCACTCTCTGGACTCACTGCACCGCATTCCCACTGGTGCCAGTGCGCTCTCTGGACTCACTGCACTGCATCCCCAGTGGTGCCAGTGCGCTCTCAGGACTCACTGCAGGGCATCCCCAGTGGTGCCAGTGCACTCTCTGGACTCACTGCACTGCATCCCCAGTCCTGCCAGTGCACTCTCTTGACTCACTGCAGTGCATCCCCAGTGGTGCCAGTACACTCACTGGACTGACTGAAGTGCATCCCCAGTGGTGTCAGTGCACTCACTGGAGTCACTGCACTGCATCCCCAGTGGTGCAAGTGCACTCCCTGGACTCACTGCACTGCATTCCCAGTGGTGACAGTGAAGTCTTTGGACTCACTGCACTCCATCCCCACTGGTGCCTTTGCACTCCCTGGACTCACTGCACTGCTCCAGCCGCGGCAGCCGCTCCAGCCGCGGTAGCCCTCCAGCCGTGGCAGCCGCTCCACTCGGTAGCGGCTGGAGCGGCTGCCGCGGTTGGAGCGGCTGGAGCGGCTGCCGCGGCTGGAGCGGCTGCCGCGGATGGAGAGGCTGGCGAGGCTGGAGGGGCTGGAGCGGCTGCCGCGGCTGGAGCGGCTGGAGCGGCTGCCGCGGCTGGAGCGTCTGCCGCGGCTGGAGGGCCTACCGCGGGGTTGACTCGGCTGGAGCGGATACCGAGGCTGGAACGGCACTCTCTGGACTCACTGAAATGCATTCTCAGTGGTGCCAGTGCACTCTCTGGACTCACTGCTCTGCATCCCCAGTGGTGCTAGTGCACTCTGGACTCACTGCAGTGCATCCCCAGTGGTGCCAGTGCACTCTCTGGACTCACTGCACCGCATTCCCACTGGTGTCAGTGCACTCTGTGGACTCACTGCACTGCATCCCCAGTGGTGTCAGTGCACTCTCTGGACTCCCGGCACCGTATCCCCAGTGGTGCCAGTGCATTCGCTGGACTCACGGCACTGCATCCACAGTGGTGCCAGTGCACTCTCTGGACTCACTGAAGTGCATTCTCAGTGGAGCCAGTGCACTCTCTGGACTCACTGCACTGCATCCCCAGTGGTGCCAGTGCACTCTCTGGACTCACTGCAGTGCATCCCAAGTGGTGCCAATGCACTCTCTGGACTCACTGCAGTGCATCCCCAGTGGTGCCAGTACACTCACTGGACTCACTGCACTGCATCCCCAGTGGTGCCAGTGCAGTCTCTGCACTCACTGAAGTGCATCTCCAGTGGTGCCAGAGCACTCTCTGGACTCACTGCAGTGCATCCCAGTGGTGCCAGTGCACTCTCTGGACACTCTGCACTGCATCCCCACTGGTGCCAGTGCACTCTCTGGACTCACTGCACTGCATCCCCAGTGGTGCCAGTGCACTCTCTGGACTCACTGCACTGCATCTCCAATGGTGCCAGTGCACTCTCTGGACTCACTGCACTGCATCCCCAGTGGTGCCAATGCACTCTCTGGACTCACTGCTGTGCATCCCCAGTGGTGCCAGTACACTCACTGGACTGACTGAAGTGCATTCCCAGTGGTGACATTGAAGTCTTTGGACTCACTGCACTCCATCCCCACTGGTGCCTTTGCACTCCCTGGACTCACTGCACTGCTCCAGCCGCGGCAGCCGCTCCAGCCGCGGTAGCCCTCCAGCCGTGGCAGCCGCTCCACTCGGTAGCGGCTGGAGCGGCTGCCGCGGTTGGAGCGGCTGGAGCGGCTGCCGCGGCTGGAGCGGCTGCCGCGGATGGAGAGGCTGGCGAGGCTGGAGGGGCTGGAGCGGCTGCCGCGGCTGGAGCGGCTGGAGCGGCTGCCGCGGCTGGAGCGTCTGCCGCGGCTGGAGGGCCTACCGCGGGGTTGACTCGGCTGGAGCGGATACCGAGGCTGGAACGGCACTCTCTGGACTCACTGAAATGCATTCTCAGTGGTGCCAGTGCACTCTCTGGACTCACTGCTCTGCATCCCCAGTGGTGCTAGTGCACTCTGGACTCACTGCAGTGCATCCCCAGTGGTGCCAGTGCACTCTCTGGACTCACTGCACCGCATTCCCACTGGTGTCAGTGCACTCTGTGGACTCACTGCACTGCATCCCCAGTGGTGTCAGTGCACTCTCTGGACTCCCGGCACCGTATCCCCAGTGGTGCCAGTGCATTCGCTGGACTCACGGCACTGCATCCACAGTGGTGCCAGTGCACTCTCTGGACTCACTGAAGTGCATTCTCAGTGGAGCCAGTGCACTCTCTGGACTCACTGCACTGCATCCCCAGTGGTGCCAGTGCACTCTCTGGACTCACTGCAGTGCATCCCAAGTGGTGCCAATGCACTCTCTGGACTCACTGCAGTGCATCCCCAGTGGTGCCAGTACACTCACTGGACTCACTGCACTGCATCCCCAGTGGTGCCAGTGCAGTCTCTGCACTCACTGAAGTGCATCTCCAGTGGTGCCAGAGCACTCTCTGGACTCACTGCAGTGCATCCCAGTGGTGCCAGTGCACTCTCTGGACACTCTGCACTGCATCCCCACTGGTGCCAGTGCACTCTCTGGACTCACTGCACTGCATCCCCAGTGGTGCCAGTGCACTCTCTGGACTCACTGCACTGCATCTCCAATGGTGCCAGTGCACTCTCTGGACTCACTGCACTGCATCCCCAGTGGTGCCAATGCACTCTCTGGACTCACTGCTGTGCATCCCCAGTGGTGCCAGTACACTCACTGGACTGACTGAAGTGCATTCCCAGTGGTGACATTGAAGTCTTTGGACTCACTGCACTCCATCCCCACTGGTGCCTTTGCACTCCCTGGACTCACTGCACTGCTCCAGCCGCGGCAGCCGCTCCAGCCGCGGTAGCCCTCCAGCCGTGGCAGCCGCTCCACTCGGTAGCGGCTGGAGCGGCTGCCGCGGCTGGAGCGGCTGCCGCGGATGGAGAGGCTGGCGCGGCTGGAGGGGCTGGAGCGGCTGCCGCGGCTGGAGCGGCTGGAGCGGCTGCCGCGGCTGGAGCGTCTGCCGCGGCTGGAGGGGCTACCGCGGGGTTGACTCGGCTGGAGCGGATGCCGAGGCTGGAACGGCACTCTCTGGACTCACTGAAATGCATTCTCAGTGGTGCCAGTGCACTCTCTGGACTCACTGCTCTGCATCCCCAGTGGTGCTAGTGCACTCTCTGGACTCACTGCAGTGCATCCCCAGTGGTGCCATTGCACTCTCTGGACTCACTGCACCGCATTCCCACTGGTGCCAGTGCGCTCTCTGGACTCACTGCACTGCATCCCCAGTGGTGCCAGTGCGCTCTCAGGACTCACTGCAGGGCATCCCCAGTGGTGCCAGTGCACTCTCTGGACTCACTGCACTGCATCCCCAGTCCTGCCAGTGCACTCTCTTGACTCACTGCAGTGCATCCCCAGTGGTGCCAGTACACTCACTGGACTGACTGAAGTGCATCCCCAGTGGTGCCAGTGCACTCTCTGGACTCACAGCACTGCATGCCCAGTGGTGCCAGTGCACTCTCTGGACTCACTGCATTGCATCCTCAGTGGTGCCAGTGCACTCTCTGGACTCACTGCACTGCATCCCCAGTCCTGCCAGTGCACTCTCTGGACTCACTGCACTGCATCCCCAATGGTGCCAGTGCACTCTCTGGACTCACTGCACTGCTCCAGCCGCGGCAGCCTCTCCAGGCGCACCAGCCGCGGCATCCGCTCCAGCCTCGGCATCCGCTCCAGCCGCGTTAACCGCTCCAGCCGCGGTAGCTCCTCCAGCCGCGCCAGCCGCTCCAGCCGCGGCAGCCGCTCCAGCCGCTCCAGCCGCGGCATCCGCTCCAGCCGCTCCAGCCGCGGCAGCCGCTCCAACCGCGGCAGCCGCTCCAGTCGCGGCAGCCGCTCCAGCCGCTCCAGCCGCGGCAGCCGCTCCAGCCGCTACCGAGTGGAGCGGCTGCCACGGCTGGAGGGCTACCGCGGCTGGAGCGGCTGCCGCGGGGTTGACTCGGCTGGAGCGGATGCCGAGGCTGGAACGGCACTCTCTGGACTCACTGAAATGCATTCTCAGTGGTGCCAGTGCACTCTCAGGACTCACTGCAGGGCATCCCCAGTGGTGCCAGTGCACTCTCTGGACTCACTGCACTGCATCCCCAGTCCTGCCAGTGCACTCTCTTGACTCACTGCAGTGCATCCCCAGTGGTGCCAGTACACTCACTGGACTGACTGAAGTGCATCCCCAGTGGTGTCAGTGCACTCACTGGAGTCACTGCACTGCATCCCCAGTGGTGCAAGTGCACTCCCTGGACTCACTGCACTGCATTCCCAGTGGTGACAGTGAAGTCTTTGGACTCACTGCACTCCATCCCCACTGGTGCCTTTGCACTCCCTGGACTCACTGCACTGCTCCAGCCGCGGCAGCCGCTCCAGCCGCGGTAGCCCTCCAGCCGTGGCAGCCGCTCCACTCGGTAGCGGCTGGAGCGGCTGCCGCGGTTGGAGCGGCTGGAGCGGCTGCCGCGGCTGGAGCGGCTGCCGCGGATGGAGAGGCTGGCGAGGCTGGAGGGGCTGGAGCGGCTGCCGCGGCTGGAGCGGCTGGAGCGGCTGCCGCGGCTGGAGCGTCTGCCGCGGGGTTGACTCGGCTGGAGCGGATACCGAGGCTGGAACGGCACTCTCTGGACTCACTGAAATGCATTCTCAGTGGTGCCAGTGCACTCTCTGGACTCACTGCTCTGCATCCCCAGTGGTGCTAGTGCACTCTGGACTCACTGCAGTGCATCCCCAGTGGTGCCAGTGCACTCTCTGGACTCACTGCACCGCATTCCCACTGGTGTCAGTGCACTCTGTGGACTCACTGCACTGCATCCCCAGTGGTGTCAGTGCACTCTCTGGACTCCCGGCACCGTATCCCCAGTGGTGCCAGTGCATTCGCTGGACTCACGGCACTGCATCCACAGTGGTGCCAGTGCACTCTCTGGACTCACTGAAGTGCATTCTCAGTGGAGCCAGTGCACTCTCTGGACTCACTGCACTGCATCCCCAGTGGTGCCAGTGCACTCTCTGGACTCACTGCAGTGCATCCCAAGTGGTGCCAATGCACTCTCTGGACTCACTGCAGTGCATCCCCAGTGGTGCCAGTACACTCACTGGACTCACTGCACTGCATCCCCAGTGGTGCCAGTGCAGTCTCTGCACTCACTGAAGTGCATCTCCAGTGGTGCCAGAGCACTCTCTGGACTCACTGCAGTGCATCACCTGTGGTGCCAGTGCACTCTCTGGACACTCTGCACTGCATCCCCACTGGTGCCAGTGCACTCTCTGGACTCACTGCACTGCATCCCCAGTGGTGCCAGTGCACTCTCTGGACTCACTGCACTGCATCTCCAATGGTGCCAGTGCACTCTCTGGACTCACTGCACTGCATCCCCAGTGGTGCCAATGCACTCTCTGGACTCACTGCTGTGCATCCCCAGTGGTGCCAGTACACTCACTGGACTGACTGAAGTGCATTCCCAGTGGTGACATTGAAGTCTTTGGACTCACTGCACTCCATCCCCACTGGTGCCTTTGCACTCCCTGGACTCACTGCACTGCTCCAGCCGCGGCAGCCGCTCCAGCCGCGGTAGCCCTCCAGCCGTGGCAGCCGCTCCACTCGGTAGCGGCTGGAGCGGCTGCCGCGGCTGGAGCGGCTGCCGCGGCTGGAGCGGCTGCCGCGGATGGAGAGGCTGGCGCGGCTGGAGGGGCTGGAGCGGCTGCCGCGGCTGGAGCGGCTGGAGCGGCTGCCGCGGCTGGAGCGTCTGCCGCGGCTGGAGGGGCTACCGCGGGGTTGACTCGGCTGGAGCGGATGCCGAGGCTGGAACGGCACTCTCTGGACTCACTGAAATGCATTCTCAGTGGTGCCAGTGCACTCTCTGGACTCACTGCTCTGCATCCCCAGTGGTGCTAGTGCACTCTCTGGACTCACTGCAGTGCATCCCCAGTGGTGCCATTGCACTCTCTGGACTCACTGCACCGCATTCCCACTGGTGCCAGTGCGCTCTCTGGACTCACTGCACTGCATCCCCAGTGGTGCCAGTGCGCTCTCAGGACTCACTGCAGGGCATCCCCAGTGGTGCCAGTGCACTCTCTGGACTCACTGCACTGCATCCCCAGTCCTGCCAGTGCACTCTCTTGACTCACTGCAGTGCATCCCCAGTGGTGCCAGTACACTCACTGGACTGACTGAAGTGCATCCCCAGTGGTGCCAGTGCACTCTCTGGACTCACAGCACTGCATGCCCAGTGGTGCCAGTGCACTCTCTGGACTCACTGCATTGCATCCTCAGTGGTGCCAGTGCACTCTCTGGACTCACTGCACTGCATCCCCAGTCCTGCCAGTGCACTCTCTGGACTCACTGCACTGCATCCCCAATGGTGCCAGTGCACTCTCTGGACTCACTGCACTGCTCCAGCCGCGGCAGCCTCTCCAGGCGCACCAGCCGCGGCATCCGCTCCAGCCTCGGCATCCGCTCCAGCCGCGTTAACCGCTCCAGCCGCGGTAGCTCCTCCAGCCGCGCCAGCCGCTCCAGCCGCGGCAGCCGCTCCAGCCGCTCCAGCCGCGGCATCCGCTCCAGCCGCTCCAGCCGCGGCAGCCGCTCCAACCGCGGCAGCCGCTCCAGTCGCGGCAGCCGCTCCAGCCGCTCCAGCCGCGGCAGCCGCTCCAGCCGCTACCGAGTGGAGCGGCTGCCACGGCTGGAGGGCTACCGCGGCTGGAGCGGCTGCCGCGGCTGGAGAGGCTGGCGCGGCTGGAGGGGCTGGAGCGGCTGCCGCGGCTGGAGCGGCTGGAGCGGCTGCCGCGGCTGGAGCGTCTGCCGCGGCTGGAGGGGCTACCGCGGGGTTGACTCGGCTGGAGCGGATGCCGAGGCTGGAACGGCACTCTCTGGACTCACTGAAATGCATTCTCAGTGGTGCCAGTGCACTCTCTGGACTCACTGCAGTGCATCCCCAGTGGTGCCAGTGCACTCTCTGGACTCACTGCACTGCATCCCCAGTCCTGCCAGTGCACTCTCTTGACTCACTGCAGTGCATCCCCAGTGGTGCCAGTACACTCACTGGACTGACTGAAGTGCATCCCCAGTGGTGTCAGTGCACTCACTGGAGTCACTGCACTGCATCCCCAGTGGTGCAAGTGCACTCCCTGGACTCACTGCACTGCATTCCCAGTGGTGACAGTGAAGTCTTTGGACTCACTGCACTCCATCCCCACTGGTGCCTTTGCACTCCCTGGACTCACTGCACTGCTCCAGCCGCGGCAGCCGCTCCAGCCGCGGTAGCCCTCCAGCCGTGGCAGCCGCTCCACTCGGTAGCGGCTGGAGCGGCTGCCGCGGTTGGAGCGGCTGGAGCGGCTGCCGCGGCTGGAGCGGCTGCCGCGGATGGAGAGGCTGGCGAGGCTGGAGGGGCTGGAGCGGCTGCCGCGGCTGGAGCGTCTGCCGCGGCTGGAGGGCCTACCGCGGGGTTGACTCGGCTGGAGCGGATACCGAGGCTGGAACGGCACTCTCTGGACTCACTGAAATGCATTCTCAGTGGTGCCAGTGCACTCTCTGGACTCACTGCTCTGCATCCCCAGTGGTGCTAGTGCACTCTGGACTCACTGCAGTGCATCCCCAGTGGTGCCAGTGCACTCTCTGGACTCACTGCACCGCATTCCCACTGGTGTCAGTGCACTCTGTGGACTCACTGCACTGCATCCCCAGTGGTGTCAGTGCACTCTCTGGACTCCCGGCACCGTATCCCCAGTGGTGCCAGTGCATTCGCTGGACTCACGGCACTGCATCCACAGTGGTGCCAGTGCACTCTCTGGACTCACTGAAGTGCATTCTCAGTGGAGCCAGTGCACTCTCTGGACTCACTGCAGTGCATCCCCAGTGGTGCCAGTGCACTCTCTGGACTCACTGCACTGCATCCCCAGTGGTGCCAGTGCAGTCTCTGCACTCACTGAAGTGCATCTCCAGTGGTGCCAGAGCACTCTCTGGACTCACTGCAGTGCATCCCCACTGGTGCCAGTGCAGTCTCAGCACTCACTGAAGTGCATCTCCAGTGGTGCCAGAGCACTCTCTGGACTCACTGCAGTGCATCCCAGTGGTGCCAGTGCACTCTCTGGACTCACTGCACTGCATCTCCAATGGTGCCAGTGCACTCTCTGGACTCACTGCACTGCATCCCCAGTGGTGCCAATGCACTCTCTGGACTCACTGCACTGCATCCCCAGTGGTGCCAGTACACTCACTGGACTCACTGCACTGCATTCCCAGTGGTGCCAATGCACTCTCTGGACTCACTGCTGTGCATCCCCAGTGGTGCCAGTACACTCACTGGACTGACTGAAGTGCATTCCCAGTGGTGACATTGAAGTCTTTGGACTCACTGCACTCCATCCCCACTGGTGCCTTTGCACTCCCTGGACTCACTGCACTGCTCCAGCCGCGGCAGCCGCTCCAGCCGCGGTAGCCCTCCAGCCGTGGCAGCCGCTCCACTCGGTAGCGGCTGGAGCGGCTGCCGCGGCTGGAGCGGCTGGAGCGGCTGCCGCGGCTGGAGCGGCTGCCGCGGATGGAGAGGCTGGCGCGGCTGGAGGGGCTGGAGCGGCTGCCGCGGCTGGAACGGCACTCTCTGGACTCACTGAAATGCATTCTCAGTGGTGCCAGTGCACTCTCTGGACTCACTGCTCTGCATCCCCAGTGGTGCTAGTGCACTCTCTGGACTCACTGCAGTGCATCCCCAGTGGTGCCATTGCACTCTCTGGACTCACTGCACCGCATTCCCACTGGTGCCAGTGCGCTCTCTGGACTCACTGCACTGCATCCCCAGTGGTGCCAGTGCGCTCTCAGGACTCACTGCAGGGCATCCCCAGTGGTGCCAGTGCACTCTCTGGACTCACTGCACTGCATCCCCAGTCCTGCCAGTGCACTCTCTTGACTCACTGCAGTGCATCCCCAGTGGTGCCAGTACACTCACTGGACTGACTGAAGTGCATCCCCAGTGGTGTCAGTGCACTCACTGGAGTCACTGCACTGCATCCCCAGTGGTGCAAGTGCACTCCCTGGACTCACTGCACTGCATTCCCAGTGGTGACAGTGAAGTCTTTGGACTCACTGCACTCCATCCCCACTGGTGCCTTTGCACTCCCTGGACTCACTGCACTGCTCCAGCCGCGGCAGCCGCTCCAGCCGCGGTAGCCCTCCAGCCGTGGCAGCCGCTCCACTCGGTAGCGGCTGGAGCGGCTGCCGCGGTTGGAGCGGCTGGAGCGGCTGCCGCGGCTGGAGCGGCTGCCGCGGATGGAGAGGCTGGCGAGGCTGGAGGGGCTGGAGCGGCTGCCGCGGCTGGAGCGGCTGGAGCGGCTGCCGCGGCTGGAGCGTCTGCCGCGGCTGGAGGGCCTACCGCGGGGTTGACTCGGCTGGAGCGGATACCGAGGCTGGAACGGCACTCTCTGGACTCACTGAAATGCATTCTCAGTGGTGCCAGTGCACTCTCTGGACTCACTGCTCTGCATCCCCAGTGGTGCTAGTGCACTCTGGACTCACTGCAGTGCATCCCCAGTGGTGCCAGTGCACTCTCTGGACTCACTGCACCGCATTCCCACTGGTGTCAGTGCACTCTGTGGACTCACTGCACTGCATCCCCAGTGGTGTCAGTGCACTCTCTGGACTCCCGGCACCGTATCCCCAGTGGTGCCAGTGCATTCGCTGGACTCACGGCACTGCATCCACAGTGGTGCCAGTGCACTCTCTGGACTCACTGAAGTGCATTCTCAGTGGAGCCAGTGCACTCTCTGGACTCACTGCACTGCATCCCCAGTGGTGCCAGTGCACTCTCTGGACTCACTGCAGTGCATCCCAAGTGGTGCCAATGCACTCTCTGGACTCACTGCAGTGCATCCCCAGTGGTGCCAGTACACTCACTGGACTCACTGCACTGCATCCCCAGTGGTGCCAGTGCAGTCTCTGCACTCACTGAAGTGCATCTCCAGTGGTGCCAGAGCACTCTCTGGACTCACTGCAGTGCATCCCAGTGGTGCCAGTGCACTCTCTGGACACTCTGCACTGCATCCCCACTGGTGCCAGTGCACTCTCTGGACTCACTGCACTGCATCCCCAGTGGTGCCAGTGCACTCTCTGGACTCACTGCACTGCATCTCCAATGGTGCCAGTGCACTCTCTGGACTCACTGCACTGCATCCCCAGTGGTGCCAATGCACTCTCTGGACTCACTGCTGTGCATCCCCAGTGGTGCCAGTACACTCACTGGACTGACTGAAGTGCATTCCCAGTGGTGACATTGAAGTCTTTGGACTCACTGCACTCCATCCCCACTGGTGCCTTTGCACTCCCTGGACTCACTGCACTGCTCCAGCCGCGGCAGCCGCTCCAGCCGCGGTAGCCCTCCAGCCGTGGCAGCCGCTCCACTCGGTAGCGGCTGGAGCGGCTGCCGCGGCTGGAGCGGCTGCCGCGGCTGGAGCGGCTGCCGCGGATGGAGAGGCTGGCGCGGCTGGAGGGGCTGGAGCGGCTGCCGCGGCTGGAGCGGCTGGAGCGGCTGCCGCGGCTGGAGCGTCTGCCGCGGCTGGAGGGGCTACCGCGGGGTTGACTCGGCTGGAGCGGATGCCGAGGCTGGAACGGCACTCTCTGGACTCACTGAAATGCATTCTCAGTGGTGCCAGTGCACTCTCTGGACTCACTGCTCTGCATCCCCAGTGGTGCTAGTGCACTCTCTGGACTCACTGCAGTGCATCCCCAGTGGTGCCATTGCACTCTCTGGACTCACTGCACCGCATTCCCACTGGTGCCAGTGCGCTCTCTGGACTCACTGCACTGCATCCCCAGTGGTGCCAGTGCGCTCTCAGGACTCACTGCACTGCATCCCCAGTGGTGCCAGTGCACTCTCTGGACTCACTGCACTGCATCCCCAGTCCTGCCAGTGCACTCTCTTGACTCACTGCAGTGCATCCCCAGTGGTGCCAGTACACTCACTGGACTGACTGAAGTGCATCCCCAGTGGTGTCAGTGCACTCACTGGAGTCACTGCACTGCATCCCCAGTGGTGCAAGTGCACTCCCTGGACTCACTGCACTGCATTCCCAGTGGTGACAGTGAAGTCTTTGGACTCACTGCACTCCATCCCCACTGGTGCCTTTGCACTCCCTGGACTCACTGCACTGCTCCAGCCGCGGCAGCCGCTCCAGCCGCGGTAGCCCTCCAGCCGTGGCAGCCGCTCCACTCGGTAGCGGCTGGAGCGGCTGCCGCGGTTGGAGCGGCTGGAGCGGCTGCCGCGGCTGGAGCGGCTGCCGCGGATGGAGAGGCTGGCGAGGCTGGAGGGGCTGGAGCGGCTGCCGCGGCTGGAGCGGCTGGAGCGGCTGCCGCGGCTGGAGCGTCTGCCGCGGCTGGAGGGCCTACCGCGGGGTTGACTCGGCTGGAGCGGATACCGAGGCTGGAACGGCACTCTCTGGACTCACTGAAATGCATTCTCAGTGGTGCCAGTGCACTCTCTGGACTCACTGCTCTGCATCCCCAGTGGTGCTAGTGCACTCTGGACTCACTGCAGTGCATCCCCAGTGGTGCCAGTGCACTCTCTGGACTCACTGCACCGCATTCCCACTGGTGTCAGTGCACTCTGTGGACTCACTGCACTGCATCCCCAGTGGTGTCAGTGCACTCTCTGGACTCCCGGCACCGTATCCCCAGTGGTGCCAGTGCATTCGCTGGACTCACGGCACTGCATCCACAGTGGTGCCAGTGCACTCTCTGGACTCACTGAAGTGCATTCTCAGTGGAGCCAGTGCACTCTCTGGACTCACTGCACTGCATCCCCAGTGGTGCCAGTGCACTCTCTGGACTCACTGCAGTGCATCCCAAGTGGTGCCAATGCACTCTCTGGACTCACTGCAGTGCATCCCCAGTGGTGCCAGTACACTCACTGGACTCACTGCACTGCATCCCCAGTGGTGCCAGTGCAGTCTCTGCACTCACTGAAGTGCATCTCCAGTGGTGCCAGAGCACTCTCTGGACTCACTGCACTGCATCACCTGTGGTGCCAGTGCACTCTCTGGACACTCTGCACTGCATCCCCACTGGTGCCAGTGCACTCTCTGGACTCACTGCACTGCATCCCCAGTGGTGCCAGTGCACTCTCTGGACTCACTGCACTGCATCTCCAATGGTGCCAGTGCACTCTCTGGACTCACTGCACTGCATCCCCAGTGGTGCCAATGCACTCTCTGGACTCACTGCTGTGCATCCCCAGTGGTGCCAGTACACTCACTGGACTGACTGAAGTGCATTCCCAGTGGTGACATTGAAGTCTTTGGACTCACTGCACTCCATCCCCACTGGTGCCTTTGCACTCCCTGGACTCACTGCACTGCTCCAGCCGCGGCAGCCGCTCCAGCCGCGGTAGCCCTCCAGCCGTGGCAGCCGCTCCACTCGGTAGCGGCTGGAGCGGCTGCCGCGGCTGGAGCGGCTGCCGCGGCTGGAGCGGCTGCCGCGGATGGAGAGGCTGGCGCGGCTGGAGGGGCTGGAGCGGCTGCCGCGGCTGGAGCGGCTGGAGCGGCTGCCGCGGCTGGAGCGTCTGCCGCGGCTGGAGGGGCTACCGCGGGGTTGACTCGGCTGGAGCGGATGCCGAGGCTGGAACGGCACTCTCTGGACTCACTGAAATGCATTCTCAGTGGTGCCAGTGCACTCTCTGGACTCACTGCTCTGCATCCCCAGTGGTGCTAGTGCACTCTCTGGACTCACTGCAGTGCATCCCCAGTGGTGCCATTGCACTCTCTGGACTCACTGCACCGCATTCCCACTGGTGCCAGTGCTCTCTCTGGACTCACTGCACTGCATCCCCAGTGGTGCCAGTGCGCTCTCAGGACTCACTGCAGGGCATCCCCAGTGGTGCCAGTGCACTCTCTGGACTCACTGCACTGCATCCCCAGTCCTGCCAGTGCACTCTCTTGACTCACTGCAGTGCATCCCCAGTGGTGCCAGTGCACTCTCTGGACTCACAGCACTGCATGCCCAGTGGTGCCAGTGCACTCTCTGGACTCACTGCATTGCATCCTCAGTGGTGCCAGTGCACTCTCTGGACTCACTGCATTGCATCCTCAGTGGTGCCAGTGCACTCTCTGGACTCACTGCACTGCATCCCCAGTCCTGCCAGTGCACTCTCTGGACTCACTGCACTGCATCCCCAATGGTGCCAGTGCACTCTCTGGACTCACTGCACTGCTCCAGCCGCGGCAGCCTCTCCAGGCGCACCAGCCGCGGCATCCGCTCCAGCCTCGGCATCCGCTCCAGCCGCGTTAACCGCTCCAGCCGCGGTAGCTCCTCCAGCCGCGGCAGCCGCTCCAGCCGCTCCAGCCGCGGCATCCGCTCCAGCCGCTCCAGCCGCGGCAGCCGCTCCAACCGCGGCAGCCGCTCCAGTCGCGGCAGCCGCTCCAGCCGCTCCAGCCGCGGCAGCCGCTCCAGCCGCTACCGAGTGGAGCGGCTGCCACGGCTGGAGGGCTACCGCGGCTGGAGCGGCTGCCGCGGCTGGAGAGGCTGGCGCGGCTGGAGGGGCTGGAGCGGCTGCCGCGGCTGGAGCGGCTGGAGCGGCTGCCGCGGCTGGAGCGTCTGCCGCGGCTGGAGGGGCTACCGCGGGGTTGACTCGGCTGGAGCGGATGCCGAGGCTGGAACGGCACTCTCTGGACTCACTGAAATGCATTCTCAGTGGTGCCAGTGCACTCTCTGGACTCACTGCTCTGCATCCCCAGTGGTGCTAGTGCACTCTCTGGACTCACTGCACTGCATCCCCAGTGGTGCCAGTGCACTCTCTGGACTCACTGCACCGCATTCCCACTGGTGCCAGTGCGCTCTCTGGACTCACTGCACTGCATCCCCAGTGGTGCCAGTGCACTCTCTGGAGACACTGCAGGGCATCCCCAGTGGTGCCAGTGCACTCTCTGGACTCACTGCACTGCATCCCCAGTCCTGCCAGTGCACTCTCTTGACTCACTGCAGTGCATCCCCAGTGGTGCCAGTACACTCACTGGACTGACTGAAGTGCATCCCCAGTGGTGTCAGTGCACTCACTGGAGTCACTGCACTGCATCCCCAGTGGTGCAAGTGCACTCCCTGGACTCACTGCACTGCATTCCCAGTGGTGACAGTGAAGTCTTTGGACTCACTGCACTCCATCCCCACTGGTGCCTTTGCACTCCCTGGACTCACTGCACTGCTCCAGCCGCGGCAGCCGCTCCAGCCGCGGTAGCCCTCCAGCCGTGGCAGCCGCTCCACTCGGTAGCGGCTGGAGCGGCTGCCGCGGTTGGAGCGGCTGGAGCGGCTGCCGCGGCTGGAGCGGCTGCCGCGGATGGAGAGGCTGGCGAGGCTGGAGGGGCTGGAGCGGCTGCCGCGGCTGGAGCGGCTGGAGCGGCTGCCGCGGCTGGAGCGTCTGCCGCGGCTGGAGGGCCTACCGCGGGGTTGACTCGGCTGGAGCGGATACCGAGGCTGGAACGGCACTCTCTGGACTCACTGAAATGCATTCTCAGTGGTGCCAGTGCACTCTCTGGACTCACTGCTCTGCATCCCCAGTGGTGCTAGTGCACTCTGGACTCACTGCAGTGCATCCCCAGTGGTGCCAGTGCACTCTCTGGACTCACTGCACCGCATTCCCACTGGTGTCAGTGCACTCTGTGGACTCACTGCACTGCATCCCCAGTGGTGTCAGTGCACTCTCTGGACTCCCGGCACCGTATCCCCAGTGGTGCCAGTGCATTCGCTGGACTCACGGCACTGCATCCACAGTGGTGCCAGTGCACTCTCTGGACTCACTGAAGTGCATTCTCAGTGGAGCCAGTGCACTCTCTGGACTCACTGCACTGCATCCCCAGTGGTGCCAGTGCACTCTCTGGACTCACTGCAGTGCATCCCAAGTGGTGCCAATGCACTCTCTGGACTCACTGCAGTGCATCCCCAGTGGTGCCAGTACACTCACTGGACTCACTGCACTGCATCCCCAGTGGTGCCAGTGCAGTCTCTGCACTCACTGAAGTGCATCTCCAGTGGTGCCAGAGCACTCTCTGGACTCACTGCAGTGCATCCCAGTGGTGCCAGTGCACTCTCTGGACACTCTGCACTGCATCCCCACTGGTGCCAGTGCACTCTCTGGACTCACTGCACTGCATCCCCAGTGGTGCCAGTGCACTCTCTGGACTCACTGCACTGCATCTCCAATGGTGCCAGTGCACTCTCTGGACTCACTGCACTGCATCCCCAGTGGTGCCAATGCACTCTCTGGACTCACTGCTGTGCATCCCCAGTGGTGCCAGTACACTCACTGGACTGACTGAAGTGCATTCCCAGTGGTGACATTGAAGTCTTTGGACTCACTGCACTCCATCCCCACTGGTGCCTTTGCACTCCCTGGACTCACTGCACTGCTCCAGCCGCGGCAGCCGCTCCAGCCGCGGTAGCCCTCCAGCCGTGGCAGCCGCTCCACTCGGTAGCGGCTGGAGCGGCTGGAGCGGCTGGAGCGGCTGCCGCGGCTGGAGCGGCTGCCGCGGATGGAGAGGCTGGCGCGGCTGGAGGGGCTGGAGCGGCTGCCGCGGCTGGAGCGGCTGGAGCGGCTGCCGCGGCTGGAGCGTCTGCCGCGGCTGGAGGGGCTACCGCGGGGTTGACTCGGCTGGAGCGGATGCCGAGGCTGGAACGGCACTCTCTGGACTCACTGAAATGCATTCTCAGTGGTGCCAGTGCACTCTCTGGACTCACTGCTCTGCATCCCCAGTGGTGCTAGTGCACTCTCTGGACTCACTGCAGTGCATCCCCAGTGGTGCCATTGCACTCTCTGGACTCACTGCACCGCATTCCCACTGGTGCCAGTGCGCTCTCTGGACTCACTGCACTGCATCCCCAGTGGTGCCAGTGCGCTCTCAGGACTCACTGCAGGGCATCCCCAGTGGTGCCAGTGCACTCTCTGGACTCACTGCACTGCATCCCCAGTCCTGCCAGTGCACTCTCTTGACTCACTGCAGTGCATCCCCAGTGGTGCCAGTACACTCACTGGACTGACTGAAGTGCATCCCCAGTGGTGTCAGTGCACTCACTGGAGTCACTGCACTGCATCCCCAGTGGTGCAAGTGCACTCCCTGGACTCACTGCACTGCATTCCCAGTGGTGACAGTGAAGTCTTTGGACTCACTGCACTCCATCCCCACTGGTGCCTTTGCACTCCCTGGACTCACTGCACTGCTCCAGCCGCGGCAGCCGCTCCAGCCGCGGTAGCCCTCCAGCCGTGGCAGCCGCTCCACTCGGTAGCGGCTGGAGCGGCTGCCGCGGTTGGAGCGGCTGGAGCGGCTGCCGCGGCTGGAGCGGCTGCCGCGGATGGAGAGGCTGGCGAGGCTGGAGGGGCTGGAGCGGCTGCCGCGGCTGGAGCGGCTGGAGCGGCTGCCGCGGCTGGAGCGTCTGCCGCGGCTGGAGGGCCTACCGCGGGGTTGACTCGGCTGGAGCGGATACCGAGGCTGGAACGGCACTCTCTGGACTCACTGAAATGCATTCTCAGTGGTGCCAGTGCACTCTCTGGACTCACTGCACCGCATTCCCACTGGTGTCAGTGCACTCTGTGGACTCACTGCACTGCATCCCCAGTGGTGTCAGTGCACTCTCTGGACTCCCGGCACCGTATCCCCAGTGGTGCCAGTGCATTCGCTGGACTCACGGCAGTGCATCCACAGTGGTGCCAGTTCGCTCTCTGGACTCACTGAAGTGCATTCTCAGTGGAGCCAGTGCACTCTCTGGACTCACTGCACTGCATCCCCAGTGGTGCCAGTGCACTCTCTGGACTCACTGCAGTGCATCCCAAGTGGTGCCAATGCACTCTCTGGACTCACTGCAGTGCATCCCCAGTGGTGCCAGTACACTCACTGGACTCACTGCACTGCATCCCCAGTGGTGCCAGTGCAGTCTCTGCACTCACTGAAGTGCATCTCCAGTGGTGCCAGAGCACTCTCTGGACTCACTGCAGTGCATCCCAGTGGTGCCAGTGCACTCTCTGGACACTCTGCACTGCATCCCCACTGGTGCCAGTGCACTCTCTGGACTCACTGCACTGCATCCCCAGTGGTGCCAGTGCACTCTCTGGACTCACTGCACTGCATCTCCAATGGTGCCAGTGCACTCTCTGGACTCACTGCACTGCATCCCCAGTGGTGCCAATGCACTCTCTGGACTCACTGCTGTGCATCCCCAGTGGTGCCAGTACACTCACTGGACTGACTGAAGTGCATTCCCAGTGGTGACATTGAAGTCTTTGGACTCACTGCACTCCATCCCCACTGGTGCCTTTGCACTCCCTGGACTCACTGCACTGCTCCAGCCGCGGCAGCCGCTCCAGCCGCGGTAGCCCTCCAGCCGTGGCAGCCGCTCCACTCGGTAGCGGCTGGAGCGGCTGCCGCGGCTGGAGCGGCTGGAGCGGCTGCCGCGGCTGGAGCGGCTGCCGCGGATGGAGAGGCTGGCGAGGCTGGAGGGGCTGGAGCGGCTGCCGCGGCTGGAGCGGCTGGAGCGGCTGCCGCGGCTGGAGCGTCTGCCGCGGCTGGAGGGGCTACCGCGGGGTTGACTCGGCTGGAGCGGATGCCGAGGCTGGAACGGCACTCTCTGGACTCACTGAAATGCATTCTCAGTGGTGCCAGTGCACTCTCTGGACTCACTGCTCTGCATCCCCAGTGGTGCTAGTGCACTCTCTGGACTCACTGCAGTGCATCCCCAGTGGTGCCATTGCACTCTCAGGACTCACTGCACCGCATTCCCACTGGTGCCAGTGCGCTCTCTGGACTCACTGCACTGCATCCCCAGTGGTGCCAGTGCGCTCTCAGGACTCACTGCAGGGCATCCCCAGTGGTGCCAGTGCACTCTCTGGACTCACTGCACTGCATCCCCAGTCCTGCCAGTGCACTCTCTTGACTCACTGCAGTGCATCCCCAGTGGTGCCAGTACACTCACTGGACTGACTGAAGTGCATCCCCAGTGGTGTCAGTGCACTCACTGGAGTCACTGCACTGCATCCCCAGTGGTGCAAGTGCACTCCCTGGACTCACTGCACTGCATTCCCAGTGGTGACAGTGAAGTCTTTGGACTCACTGCACTCCATCCCCACTGGTGCCTTTGCACTCCCTGGACTCACTGCACTGCTCCAGCCGCGGCAGCCGCTCCAGCCGCGGTAGCCCTCCAGCCGTGGCAGCCGCTCCACTCGGTAGCGGCTGGAGCGGCTGCCGCGGTTGGAGCGGCTGGAGCGGCTGCCGCGGCTGGAGCGGCTGCCGCGGATGGAGAGGCTGGCGAGGCTGGAGGGGCTGGAGCGGCTGCCGCGGCTGGAGCGGCTGGAGCGGCTGCCGCGGCTGGAGCGTCTGCCGCGGCTGGAGGGCCTACCGCGGGGTTGACTCGGCTGGAGCGGATACCGAGGCTGGAACGGCACTCTCTGGACTCACTGAAATGCATTCTCAGTGGTGCCAGTGCACTCTCTGGACTCACTGCTCTGCATCCCCAGTGGTGCTAGTGCACTCTGGACTCACTGCAGTGCATCCCCAGTGGTGCCAGTGCACTCTCTGGACTCACTGCACCGCATTCCCACTGGTGTCAGTGCACTCTGTGGACTCACTGCACTGCATCCCCAGTGGTGTCAGTGCACTCTCTGGACTCCCGGCACCGTATCCCCAGTGGTGCCAGTGCATTCGCTGGACTCACGGCACTGCATCCACAGTGGTGCCAGTGCACTCTCTGGACTCACTGAAGTGCATTCTCAGTGGAGCCAGTGCACTCTCTGGACTCACTGCACTGCATCCCCAGTGGTGCCAGTGCACTCTCTGGACTCACTGCAGTGCATCCCAAGTGGTGCCAATGCACTCTCTGGACTCACTGCAGTGCATCCCCAGTGGTGCCAGTACACTCACTGGACTCACTGCACTGCATCCCCAGTGGTGCCAGTGCAGTCTCTGCACTCACTGAAGTGCATCTCCAGTGGTGCCAGAGCACTCTCTGGACTCACTGCAGTGCATCACCTGTGGTGCCAGTGCACTCTCTGGACACTCTGCACTGCATCCCCACTGGTGCCAGTGCACTCTCTGGACTCACTGCACTGCATCCCCAGTGGTGCCAGTGCACTCTCTGGACTCACTGCACTGCATCTCCAATGGTGCCAGTGCACTCTCTGGACTCACTGCACTGCATCCCCAGTGGTGCCAATGCACTCTCTGGACTCACTGCTGTGCATCCCCAGTGGTGCCAGTACACTCACTGGACTGACTGAAGTGCATTCCCAGTGGTGACATTGAAGTCTTTGGACTCACTGCACTCCATCCCCACTGGTGCCTTTGCACTCCCTGGACTCACTGCACTGCTCCAGCCGCGGCAGCCGCTCCAGCCGCGGTAGCCCTCCAGCCGTGGCAGCCGCTCCACTCGGTAGCGGCTGGAGCGGCTGCCGCGGCTGGAGCGGCTGCCGCGGCTGGAGCGGCTGCCGCGGATGGAGAGGCTGGCGCGGCTGGAGGGGCTGGAGCGGCTGCCGCGGCTGGAGCGGCTGGAGCGGCTGCCGCGGCTGGAGCGTCTGCCGCGGCTGGAGGGGCTACCGCGGGGTTGACTCGGCTGGAGCGGATGCCGAGGCTGGAACGGCACTCTCTGGACTCACTGAAATGCATTCTCAGTGGTGCCAGTGCACTCTCTGGACTCACTGCTCTGCATCCCCAGTGGTGCTAGTGCACTCTCTGGACTCACTGCAGTGCATCCCCAGTGGTGCCATTGCACTCTCTGGACTCACTGCACCGCATTCCCACTGGTGCCAGTGCGCTCTCTGGACTCACTGCACTGCATCCCCAGTGGTGCCAGTGCGCTCTCAGGACTCACTGCAGGGCATCCCCAGTGGTGCCAGTGCACTCTCTGGACTCACTGCACTGCATCCCCAGTCCTGCCAGTGCACTCTCTTGACTCACTGCAGTGCATCCCCAGTGGTGCCAGTACACTCACTGGACTGACTGAAGTGCATCCCCAGTGGTGCCAGTGCACTCTCTGGACTCACAGCACTGCATGCCCAGTGGTGCCAGTGCACTCTCTGGACTCACTGCATTGCATCCTCAGTGGTGCCAGTGCACTCTCTGGACTCACTGCACTGCATCCCCAGTCCTGCCAGTGCACTCTCTGGACTCACTGCACTGCATCCCCAATGGTGCCAGTGCACTCTCTGGACTCACTGCACTGCTCCAGCCGCGGCAGCCTCTCCAGGCGCACCAGCCGCGGCATCCGCTCCAGCCTCGGCATCCGCTCCAGCCGCGTTAACCGCTCCAGCCGCGGTAGCTCCTCCAGCCGCGCCAGCCGCTCCAGCCGCGGCAGCCGCTCCAGCCGCTCCAGCCGCGGCATCCGCTCCAGCCGCTCCAGCCGCGGCAGCCGCTCCAACCGCGGCAGCCGCTCCAGTCGCGGCAGCCGCTCCAGCCGCTCCAGCCGCGGCAGCCGCTCCAGCCGCTACCGAGTGGAGCGGCTGCCACGGCTGGAGGGCTACCGCGGCTGGAGCGGCTGCCGCGGCTGGAGAGGCTGGCGCGGCTGGAGGGGCTGGAGCGGCTGCCGCGGCTGGAGCGGCTGGAGCGGCTGCCGCGGCTGGAGCGTCTGCCGCGGCTGGAGGGGCTACCGCGGGGTTGACTCGGCTGGAGCGGATGCCGAGGCTGGAACGGCACTCTCTGGACTCACTGAAATGCATTCTCAGTGGTGCCAGTGCACTCTCTGGACTCACTGCAGTGCATCCCCAGTGGTGCCAGTGCACTCTCTGGACTCACTGCACTGCATCCCCAGTCCTGCCAGTGCACTCTCTTGACTCACTGCAGTGCATCCCCAGTGGTGCCAGTACACTCACTGGACTGACTGAAGTGCATCCCCAGTGGTGTCAGTGCACTCACTGGAGTCACTGCACTGCATCCCCAGTGGTGCCAGTGCACTCCCTGGACTCACTGCACTGCATTCCCAGTGGTGACAGTGAAGTCTTTGGACTCACTGCACTCCATCCCCACTGGTGCCTTTGCACTCCCTGGACTCACTGCACTGCTCCAGCCGCGGCAGCCGCTCCAGCCGCGGTAGCCCTCCAGCCGTGGCAGCCGCTCCACTCGGTAGCGGCTGGAGCGGCTGCCGCGGTTGGAGCGGCTGGAGCGGCTGCCGCGGCTGGAGCGGCTGCCGCGGATGGAGAGGCTGGCGAGGCTGGAGGGGCTGGAGCGGCTGCCGCGGCTGGAGCGTCTGCCGCGGCTGGAGGGCCTACCGCGGGGTTGACTCGGCTGGAGCGGATACCGAGGCTGGAACGGCACTCTCTGGACTCACTGAAATGCATTCTCAGTGGTGCCAGTGCACTCTCTGGACTCACTGCTCTGCATCCCCAGTGGTGCTAGTGCACTCTGGACTCACTGCAGTGCATCCCCAGTGGTGCCAGTGCACTCTCTGGACTCACTGCACCGCATTCCCACTGGTGTCAGTGCACTCTGTGGACTCACTGCACTGCATCCCCAGTGGTGTCAGTGCACTCTCTGGACTCCCGGCACCGTATCCCCAGTGGTGCCAGTGCATTCGCTGGACTCACGGCACTGCATCCACAGTGGTGCCAGTGCACTCTCTGGACTCACTGAAGTGCATTCTCAGTGGAGCCAGTGCACTCTCTGGACTCACTGCAGTGCATCCCCAGTGGTGCCAGTGCACTCTCTGGACTCACTGCACTGCATCCCCAGTGGTGCCAGTGCAGTCTCTGCACTCACTGAAGTGCATCTCCAGTGGTGCCAGAGCACTCTCTGGACTCACTGCAGTGCATCCCCAGTGGTGCCAGTGCAGTCTCTGCACTCACTGAAGTGCATCTCCAGTGGTGCCAGAGCACTCTCTGGACTCACTGCAGTGCATCCCAGTGGTGCCAGTGCACTCTCTGGACTCACTGCACTGCATCTCCAATGGTGCCAGTGCACTCTCTGGACTCACTGCACTGCATCCCCAGTGGTGCCAATGCACTCTCTGGACTCACTGCACTGCATCCCCAGTGGTGCCAGTACACTCACTGGACTCACTGCACTGCATTCCCAGTGGTGCCAATGCACTCTCTGGACTCACTGCTGTGCATCCCCAGTGGTGCCAGTACACTCACTGGACTGACTGAAGTGCATTCCCAGTGGTGACATTGAAGTCTTTGGACTCACTGCACTCCATCCCCACTGGTGCCTTTGCACTCCCTGGACTCACTGCACTGCTCCAGCCGCGGCAGCCGCTCCAGCCGCGGTAGCCCTCCAGCCGTGGCAGCCGCTCCACTCGGTAGCGGCTGGAGCGGCTGCCGCGGCTGGAGCGGCTGGAGCGGCTGCCGCGGCTGGAGCGGCTGCCGCGGATGGAGAGGCTGGCGCGGCTGGAGGGGCTGGAGCGGCTGCCGCGGCTGGAGCGGCTGGAGCGGCTGCCGCGGCTGGAGCGTCTGCCGCGGCTGGAGGGGCTACCGCGGGGTTGACTCGGCTGGAGCGGATGCCGAGGCTGGAACGGCACTCTCTGGACTCACTGAAATGCATTCTCAGTGGTGCCAGTGCACTCTCTGGACTCACTGCTCTGCATCCCCAGTGGTGCTAGTGCACTCTCTGGACTCACTGCAGTGCATCCCCAGTGGTGCCATTGCACTCTCTGGACTCACTGCACCGCATTCCCACTGGTGCCAGTGCGCTCTCTGGACTCACTGCACTGCATCCCCAGTGGTGCCAGTGCGCTCTCAGGACTCACTGCAGGGCATCCCCAGTGGTGCCAGTGCACTCTCTGGACTCACTGCACTGCATCCCCAGTCCTGCCAGTGCACTCTCTTGACTCACTGCAGTGCATCCCCAGTGGTGCCAGTACACTCACTGGACTGACTGAAGTGCATCCCCAGTGGTGTCAGTGCACTCACTGGAGTCACTGCACTGCATCCCCAGTGGTGCAAGTGCACTCCCTGGACTCACTGCACTGCATTCCCAGTGGTGACAGTGAAGTCTTTGGACTCACTGCACTCCATCCCCACTGGTGCCTTTGCACTCCCTGGACTCACTGCACTGCTCCAGCCGCGGCAGCCGCTCCAGCCGCGGTAGCCCTCCAGCCGTGGCAGCCGCTCCACTCGGTAGCGGCTGGAGCGGCTGCCGCGGTTGGAGCGGCTGGAGCGGCTGCCGCGGCTGGAGCGGCTGCCGCGGATGGAGAGGCTGGCGAGGCTGGAGGGGCTGGAGCGGCTGCCGCGGCTGGAGCGGCTGGAGCGGCTGCCGCGGCTGGAGCGTCTGCCGCGGCTGGAGGGCCTACCGCGGGGTTGACTCGGCTGGAGCGGATACCGAGGCTGGAACGGCACTCTCTGGACTCACTGAAATGCATTCTCAGTGGTGCCAGTGCACTCTCTGGACTCACTGCTCTGCATCCCCAGTGGTGCTAGTGCACTCTGGACTCACTGCAGTGCATCCCCAGTGGTGCCAGTGCACTCTCTGGACTCACTGCACCGCATTCCCACTGGTGTCAGTGCACTCTGTGGACTCACTGCACTGCATCCCCAGTGGTGTCAGTGCACTCTCTGGACTCCCGGCACCGTATCCCCAGTGGTGCCAGTGCATTCGCTGGACTCACGGCACTGCATCCACAGTGGTGCCAGTGCACTCTCTGGACTCACTGAAGTGCATTCTCAGTGGAGCCAGTGCACTCTCTGGACTCACTGCACTGCATCCCCAGTGGTGCCAGTGCACTCTCTGGACTCACTGCAGTGCATCCCAAGTGGTGCCAATGCACTCTCTGGACTCACTGCAGTGCATCCCCAGTGGTGCCAGTACACTCACTGGACTCACTGCACTGCATCCCCAGTGGTGCCAGTGCAGTCTCTGCACTCACTGAAGTGCATCTCCAGTGGTGCCAGAGCACTCTCTGGACTCACTGCAGTGCATCCCAGTGGTGCCAGTGCACTCTCTGGACACTCTGCACTGCATCCCCACTGGTGCCAGTGCACTCTCTGGACTCACTGCACTGCATCCCCAGTGGTGCCAGTGCACTCTCTGGACTCACTGCACTGCATCTCCAATGGTGCCAGTGCACTCTCTGGACTCACTGCACTGCATCCCCAGTGGTGCCAATGCACTCTCTGGACTCACTGCTGTGCATCCCCAGTGGTGCCAGTACACTCACTGGACTGACTGAAGTGCATTCCCAGTGGTGACATTGAAGTCTTTGGACTCACTGCACTCCATCCCCACTGGTGCCTTTGCACTCCCTGGACTCACTGCACTGCTCCAGCCGCGGCAGCCGCTCCAGCCGCGGTAGCCCTCCAGCCGTGGCAGCCGCTCCACTCGGTAGCGGCTGGAGCGGCTGCCGCGGCTGGAGCGGCTGGAGCGGCTGCCGCGGCTGGAGCGGCTGCCGCGGATGGAGAGGCTGGCGCGGCTGGAGGGGCTGGAGCGGCTGCCGCGGCTGGAGCGGCTGGAGCGGCTGCCGCGGCTGGAGCGTCTGCCGCGGCTGGAGGGGCTACCGCGGGGTTGACTCGGCTGGAGCGGATGCCGAGGCTGGAACGGCACTCTCTGGACTCACTGAAATGCATTCTCAGTGGTGCCAGTGCACTCTCTGGACTCACTGCTCTGCATCCCCAGTGGTGCTAGTGCACTCTCTGGACTCACTGCAGTGCATCCCCAGTGGTGCCATTGCACTCTCTGGACTCACTGCACCGCATTCCCACTGGTGCCAGTGCGCTCTCTGGACTCACTGCACTGCATCCCCAGTGGTGCCAGTGCGCTCTCAGGACTCACTGCAGGGCATCCCCAGTGGTGCCAGTGCACTCTCTGGACTCACTGCACTGCATCCCCAGTCCTGCCAGTGCACTCTCTTGACTCACTGCAGTGCATCCCCAGTGGTGCCAGTACACTCACTGGACTGACTGAAGTGCATCCCCAGTGGTGTCAGTGCACTCACTGGAGTCACTGCACTGCATCCCCAGTGGTGCAAGTGCACTCCCTGGACTCACTGCACTGCATTCCCAGTGGTGACAGTGAAGTCTTTGGACTCACTGCACTCCATCCCCACTGGTGCCTTTGCACTCCCTGGACTCACTGCACTGCTCCAGCCGCGGCAGCCGCTCCAGCCGCGGTAGCCCTCCAGCCGTGGCAGCCGCTCCACTCGGTAGCGGCTGGAGCGGCTGCCGCGGTTGGAGCGGCTGGAGCGGCTGCCGCGGCTGGAGCGGCTGCCGCGGATGGAGAGGCTGGCGAGGCTGGAGGGGCTGGAGCGGCTGCCGCGGCTGGAGCGGCTGGAGCGGCTGCCGCGGCTGGAGCGTCTGCCGCGGCTGGAGGGCCTACCGCGGGGTTGACTCGGCTGGAGCGGATACCGAGGCTGGAACGGCACTCTCTGGACTCGCTGAAATGCATTCTCAGTGGTGCCAGTGCACTCTCTGGACTCACTGCTCTGCATCCCCAGTGGTGCTAGTGCACTCTGGACTCACTGCAGTGCATCCCCAGTGGTGCCAGTGCACTCTCTGGACTCACTGCACCGCATTCCCACTGGTGTCAGTGCACTCTGTGGACTCACTGCACTGCATCCCCAGTGGTGTCAGTGCACTCTCTGGACTCCCGGCACCGTATCCCCAGTGGTGCCAGTGCATTCGCTGGACTCACGGCACTGCATCCACAGTGGTGCCAGTGCACTCTCTGGACTCACTGAAGTGCATTCTCAGTGGAGCCAGTGCACTCTCTGGACTCACTGCACTGCAACCACAGTGGTGCCAGTGCACTCTCTGGACTCACTGCAGTGCATCCCAAGTGGTGCCAATGCACTCTCTGGACTCACTGCAGTGCATCCCCAGTGGTGCCAGTACACTCAGTGGACTCACTGCACTGCATCCCCAGTGGTGCCAGTGCAGTCTCTGCACTCACTGAAGTGCATCTCCAGTGGTGCCAGAGCACTCTCTGGACTCACTGCAGTGCATCACCTGTGGTGCCAGTGCACTCTCTGGACACTCTGCACTGCATCCCCACTGGTGCCAGTGCACTCTCTGGACTCACTGCACTGCATCCCCAGTGGTGCCAGTGCACTCTCTGGACTCACTGCACTGCATCTCCAATGGTGCCAGTGCACTCTCTGGACTCACTGCACTGCATCCCCAGTGGTGCCAATGCACTCTCTGGACTCACTGCTGTGCATCCCCAGTGGTGCCAGTACACTCACTGGACTGACTGAAGTGCATTCCCAGTGGTGACATTGAAGTCTTTGGACTCACTGCACTCCATCCCCACTGGTGCCTTTGCACTCCCTGGACTCACTGCACTGCTCCAGCCGCGGCAGCCGCTCCAGCCGCGGTAGCCCTCCAGCCGTGGCAGCCGCTCCACTCGGTAGCGGCTGGAGCAGCTGCCGCGGCTGGAGCGGCTGCCGCGGCTGGAGCGGCTGCCGCGGATGGAGAGGCTGGCGCGGCTGGAGGGGCTGGAGCGGCTGCCGCGGCTGGAGCGGCTGGAGCGGCTGCCGCGGCTGGAGCGTCTGCCGCGGCTGGAGGGGCTACCGCGGGGTTGACTCGGCTGGAGCGGATGCCGAGGCTGGAACGGCACTCTCTGGACTCACTGAAATGCATTCTCAGTGGTGCCAGTGCACTCTCTGGACTCACTGCTCTGCATCCCCAGTGGTGCTAGTGCACTCTCTGGACTCACTGCAGTGCATCCCCAGTGGTGCTAGTGCACTCCCTGGACTCACTGCAGTGCATCCCCAGTGGTGCCATTGCACTCTCTGGACTCACTGCACCGCATTCCCACTGGTGCCAGTGCTCTCTCTGGACTCACTGCACTGCATCCCCAGTGGTGCCAGTGCGCTCTCAGGACTCACTGCAGGGCATCCCCAGTGGTGCCAGTGCACTCTCTGGACTCACTGCACTGCATCCCCAGTCCTGCCAGTGCACTCTCTTGACTCACTGCAGTGCATCCCCAGTGGTGCCAGTACACTCACTGGACTGACTGAAGTGCATCCCCAGTGGTGCCAGTGCACTCTCTGGACTCACAGCACTGCATGCCCAGTGGTGCCAGTGCACTCTCTGGACTCACTGCATTGCATCCTCAGTGGTGCCAGTGCACTCTCTGGACTCACTGCACTGCATCCCCAGTCCTGCCAGTGCACTCTCTGGACTCACTGCACTGCATCCCCAATGGTGCCAGTGCACTCTCTGGACTCACTGCACTGCTCCAGCCGCGGCAGCCTCTCCAGGCGCACCAGCCGCGGCATCCGCTCCAGCCTCGGCATCCGCTCCAGCCGCGTTAACCGCTCCAGCCGCGGTAGCTCCTCCAGCCGCGCCAGCCGCTCCAGCCGCGGCAGCCGCTCCAGCCGCTCCAGCCGCGGCATCCGCTCCAGCCGCTCCAGCCGCGGCAGCCGCTCCAACCGCGGCAGCCGCTCCAGTCGCGGCAGCCGCTCCAGCCGCTCCAGCCGCGGCAGCCGCTCCAGCCGCTACCGAGTGGAGCGGCTGCCACGGCTGGAGGGCTACCGCGGCTGGAGCGGCTGCCGCGGCTGGAGAGGCTGGCGCGGCTGGAGGGGCTGGAGCGGCTGCCGCGGCTGGAGCGGCTGGAGCGGCTGCCGCGGCTGGAGCGTCTGCCGCGGCTGGAGGGGCTACCGCGGGGTTGACTCGGCTGGAGCGGATGCCGAGGCTGGAACGGCACTCTCTGGACTCACTGAAATGCATTCTCAGTGGTGCCAGTGCACTCTCTGGACTCACTGCTCTGCATCCCCAGTGGTGCTAGTGCACTCTCTGGACTCACTGCAGTGCATCCCCAGTGGTGCCATTGCACTCTCTGGACTCACTGCACCGCATTCCCACTGGTGCCAGTGCGCTCTCTGGACTCACTGCACTGCATCCCCAGTGGTGCCAGTGCGCTCTCAGGACTCACTGCAGGGCATCCCCAGTGGTGCCAGTGCACTCTCTGGACTCACTGCACTGCATCTCCAGTCCTGCCAGTGCACTCTCTTGACTCACTGCAGTGCATCCCCAGTGGTGCCAGTACACTCACTGGACTGACTGAAGTGCATCCCCAGTGGTGTCAGTGCACTCACTGGAGTCACTGCACTGCATCCCCAGTGGTGCAAGTGCACTCCCTGGACTCACTGCACTGCATTCCCAGTGGTGACAGTGAAGTCTTTGGACTCACTGCACTCCATCCCCACTGGTGCCTTTGCACTCCCTGGACTCACTGCACTGCTCCAGCCGCGGCAGCCGCTCCAGCCGCGGTAGCCCTCCAGCCGTGGCAGCCGCTCCACTCGGTAGCGGCTGGAGCGGCTGCCGCGGCTGGAGCGGCTGCCGCGGATGGAGAGGCTGGCGAGGCTGGAGGGGCTGGAGCGGCTGCCGCGGCTGGAGCGGCTGGAGCGGCTGCCGCGGCTGGAGCGTCTGCCGCGGCTGGAGGGCCTACCGCGGGGTTGACTCGGCTGGAGCGGATACCGAGGCTGGAACGGCACTCTCTGGACTCACTGAAATGCATTCTCAGTGGTGCCAGTGCACTCTCTGGACTCACTGCTCTGCATCCCCAGTGGTGCTAGTGCACTCTGGACTCACTGCAGTGCATCCCCAGTGGTGCCAGTGCACTCTCTGGACTCACTGCACCGCATTCCCACTGGTGTCAGTGCACTCTGTGGACTCACTGCACTGCATCCCCAGTGGTGTCAGTGCACTCTCTGGACTCCCGGCACCGTATCCCCAGTGGTGCCAGTGCATTCGCTGGACTCACGGCACTGCATCCACAGTGGTGCCAGTGCACTCTCTGGACTCACTGAAGTGCATTCTCAGTGGAGCCAGTGCACTCTCTGGACTCACTGCACTGCATCCCCAGTGGTGCCAGTGCACTCTCTGGACTCACTGCAGTGCATCCCAAGTGGTGCCAATGCACTCTCTGGACTCACTGCAGTGCATCCCCAGTGGTGCCAGTACACTCACTGGACTCACTGCACTGCATCCCCAGTGGTGCCAGTGCAGTCTCTGCACTCACTGAAGTGCATCTCCAGTGGTGCCAGAGCACTCTCTGGACTCACTGCAGTGCATCCCAGTGGTGCCAGTGCACTCTCTGGACACTCTGCACTGCATCCCCACTGGTGCCAGTGCACTCTCTGGACTCACTGCACTGCATCCCCAGTGGTGCCAGTGCACTCTCTGGACTCACTGCACTGCATCTCCAATGGTGCCAGTGCACTCTCTGGACTCACTGCACTGCATCCCCAGTGGTGCCAATGCACTCTCTGGACTCACTGCTGTGCATCCCCAGTGGTGCCAGTACACTCACTGGACTGACTGAAGTGCATTCCCAGTGGTGACATTGAAGTCTTTGGACTCACTGCACTCCATCCCCACTGGTGCCTTTGCACTCCCTGGACTCACTGCACTGCTCCAGCCGCGGCAGCCGCTCCAGCCGCGGTAGCCCTCCAGCCGTGGCAGCCGCTCCACTCGGTAGCGGCTGGAGCGGCTGCCGCGGCTGGAGCGGCTGGAGCGGCTGCCGCGGCTGGAGCGGCTGCCGCGGATGGAGAGGCTGGCGCGGCTGGAGGGGCTGGAGCGGCTGCCGCGGCTGGAGCGGCTGGAGCGGCTGCCGCGGCTGGAGCGTCTGCCGCGGCTGGAGGGGCTACCGCGGGGTTGACTCGGCTGGAGCGGATGCCGAGGCTGGAACGGCACTCTCTGGACTCACTGAAATGCATTCTCAGTGGTGCCAGTGCACTCTCTGGACTCACTGCTCTGCATCCCCAGTGGTGCTAGTGCACTCTCTGGACTCACTGCAGTGCATCCCCAGTGGTGCCATTGCACTCTCTGGACTCACTGCACCGCATTCCCACTGGTGCCAGTGCGCTCTCTGGACTCACTGCACTGCATCCCCAGTGGTGCCAGTGCGCTCTCAGGACTCACTGCAGGGCATCCCCAGTGGTGCCAGTGCACTCTCTGGACTCACTGCACTGCATCCCCAGTCCTGCCAGTGCACTCTCTTGACTCACTGCAGTGCATCCCCAGTGGTGCCAGTACACTCACTGGACTGACTGAAGTGCATCCCCAGTGGTGTCAGTGCACTCACTGGAGTCACTGCACTGCATCCCCAGTGGTGCAAGTGCACTCCCTGGACTCACTGCACTGCATTCCCAGTGGTGACAGTGAAGTCTTTGGACTCACTGCACTCCATCCCCACTGGTGCCTTTGCACTCCCTGGACTCACTGCACTGCTCCAGCCGCGGCAGCCGCTCCAGCCGCGGTAGCCCTCCAGCCGTGGCAGCCGCTCCACTCGGTAGCGGCTGGAGCGGCTGCCGCGGTTGGAGCGGCTGGAGCGGCTGCCGCGGCTGGAGCGGCTGCCGCGGATGGAGAGGCTGGCGAGGCTGGAGGGGCTGGAGCGGCTGCCGCGGCTGGAGCGGCTGGAGCGGCTGCCGCGGCTGGAGCGTCTGCCGCGGCTGGAGGGCCTACCGCGGGGTTGACTCGGCTGGAGCGGATACCGAGGCTGGAACGGCACTCTCTGGACTCGCTGAAATGCATTCTCAGTGGTGCCAGTGCACTCTCTGGACTCACTGCAGTGCATCCCCAGTGGTGCCAGTGCACTCTCTGGACTCACTGCACCGCATTCCCACTGGTGTCAGTGCACTCTGTGGACTCACTGCACTGCATCCCCAGTGGTGTCAGTGCACTCTCTGGACTCCCGGCACCGTATCCCCAGTGGTGCCAGTGCATTCGCTGGACTCACGGCACTGCATCCACAGTGGTGCCAGTGCACTCTCTGGACTCACTGAAGTGCATTCTCAGTGGAGCCAGTGCACTCTCTGGACTCACTGCACTGCATCCCCAGTGGTGCCAGTGCACTCTCTGGACTCACTGCAGTGCATCCCAAGTGGTGCCAATGCACTCTCTGGACTCACTGCAGTGCATCCCCAGTGGTGCCAGTACACTCAGTGGACTCACTGCACTGCATCCCCAGTGGTGCCAGTGCAGTCTCTGCACTCACTGAAGTGCATCTCCAGTGGTGCCAGAGCACTCTCTGGACTCACTGCAGTGCATCACCTGTGGTGCCAGTGCACTCTCTGGACACTCTGCACTGCATCCCCACTGGTGCCAGTGCACTCTCTGGACTCACTGCACTGCATCCCCAGTGGTGCCAGTGCACTCTCTGGACTCACTGCACTGCATCTCCAATGGTGCCAGTGCACTCTCTGGACTCACTGCACTGCATCCCCAGTGGTGCCAATGCACTCTCTGGACTCACTGCTGTGCATCCCCAGTGGTGCCAGTACACTCACTGGACTGACTGAAGTGCATTCCCAGTGGTGACATTGAAGTCTTTGGACTCACTGCACTCCATCCCCACTGGTGCCTTTGCACTCCCTGGACTCACTGCACTGCTCCAGCCGCGGCAGCCGCTCCAGCCGCGGTAGCCCTCCAGCCGTGGCAGCCGCTCCACTCGGTAGCGGCTGGAGCGGCTGCCGCGGCTGGAGCGGCTGCCGCGGCTGGAGCGGCTGCCGCGGATGGAGAGGCTGGCGCGGCTGGAGGGGCTGGAGCGGCTGCCGCGGCTGGAGCGGCTGGAGCGGCTGCCGCGGCTGGAGCGTCTGCCGCGGCTGGAGGGGCTACCGCGGGGTTGACTCGGCTGGAGCGGATGCCGAGGCTGGAACGGCACTCTCTGGACTCACTGAAATGCATTCTCAGTGGTGCCAGTGCACTCTCTGGACTCACTGCTCTGCATCCCCAGTGGTGCTAGTGCACTCTCTGGACTCACTGCAGTGCATCCCCAGTGGTGCCATTGCACTCTCTGGACTCACTGCACCGCATTCCCACTGGTGCCAGTGCTCTCTCTGGACTCACTGCACTGCATCCCCAGTGGTGCCAGTGCGCTCTCAGGACTCACTGCAGGGCATCCCCAGTGGTGCCAGTGCACTCTCTGGACTCACTGCACTGCATCCCCAGTCCTGCCAGTGCACTCTCTGGACTCACTGCAGTGCATCCCCAGTGGTGCCAGTACACTCACTGGACTGACTGAAGTGCATCCCCAGTGGTGCCAGTGCACTCTCTGGACTCACAGCACTGCATGCCCAGTGGTGCCAGTGCACTCTCTGGACTCACTGCATTGCATCCTCAGTGGTGCCAGTGCACTCTCTGGACTCACTGCACTGCATCCCCAGTCCTGCCAGTGCACTCTCTGGACTCACTGCACTGCATCCCCAATGGTGCCAGTGCACTCTCTGGACTCACTGCACTGCTCCAGCCGCGGCAGCCTCTCCAGGCGCACCAGCCGCGGCATCCGCTCCAGCCTCGGCATCCGCTCCAGCCGCGTTAACCGCTCCAGCCGCGGTAGCTCCTCCAGCCGCGCCAGCCGCTCCAGCCGCGGCAGCCGCTCCAGCCGCTCCAGCCGCGGCATCCGCTCCAGCCGCTCCAGCCGCGGCAGCCGCTCCAACCGCGGCAGCCGCTCCAGTCGCGGCAGCCGCTCCAGCCGCTCCAGCCGCGGCAGCCGCTCCAGCCGCTACCGAGTGGAGCGGCTGCCACGGCTGGAGGGCTACCGCGGCTGGAGCGGCTGCCGCGGCTGGAGAGGCTGGCGAGGCTGGAGGGGCTGGAGCGGCTGCCGCGGCTGGAGCGGCTGGAGCGGCTGCCGCGGCTGGAGCGTCTGCCGCGGCTGGAGGGGCTACCGCGGGGTTGACTCGGCTGGAGCGGATGCCGAGGCTGGAACGGCACTCTCTGGACTCACTGAAATGCATTCTCAGTGGTGCCAGTGCACTCTCTGGACTCACTGCTCTGCATCCCCAGTGGTGCTAGTGCACTCTCTGGACTCACTGCAGTGCATCCCCAGTGGTGCCATTGCACTCTCTGGACTCACTGCACCGCATTCCCACTGGTGCCAGTGCGCTCTCTGGACTCACTGCACTGCATCCCCAGTGGTGCCAGTGCGCTCTCAGGACTCACTGCAGGGCATCCCCAGTGGTGCCAGTGCACTCTCTGGACTCACTGCACTGCATCCCCAGTCCTGCCAGTGCACTCTCTTGACTCACTGCAGTGCATCCCCAGTGGTGCCAGTACACTCACTGGACTGACTGAAGTGCATCCCCAGTGGTGTCAGTGCACTCACTGGAGTCACTGCACTGCATCCCCAGTGGTGCAAGTGCACTCCCTGGACTCACTGCACTGCATTCCCAGTGGTGACAGTGAAGTCTTTGGACTCACTGCACTCCATCCCCACTGGTGCCTTTGCACTCCCTGGACTCACTGCACTGCTCCAGCCGCGGCAGCCGCTCCAGCCGCGGTAGCCCTCCAGCCGTGGCAGCCGCTCCACTCGGTAGCGGCTGGAGCGGCTGCCGCGGTTGGAGCGGCTGGAGCGGCTGCCGCGGCTGGAGCGGCTGCCGCGGATGGAGAGGCTGGCGAGGCTGGAGGGGCTGGAGCGGCTGCCGCGGCTGGAGCGGCTGGAGCGGCTGCCGCGGCTGGAGCGTCTGCCGCGGCTGGAGGGCCTACCGCGGGGTTGACTCGGCTGGAGCGGATACCGAGGCTGGAACGGCACTCTCTGGACTCACTGAAATGCATTCTCAGTGGTGCCAGTGCACTCTCTGGACTCACTGCTCTGCATCCCCAGTGGTGCTAGTGCACTCTGGACTCACTGCAGTGCATCCCCAGTGGTGCCAGTGCACTCTCTGGACTCACTGCACCGCATTCCCACTGGTGTCAGTGCACTCTGTGGACTCACTGCACTGCATCCCCAGTGGTGTCAGTGCACTCTCTGGACTCCCGGCACCGTATCCCCAGTGGTGCCAGTGCATTCGCTGGACTCACGGCACTGCATCCACAGTGGTGCCAGTGCACTCTCTGGACTCACTGAAGTGCATTCTCAGTGGAGCCAGTGCACTCTCTGGACTCACTGCACTGCATCCCCAGTGGTGCCAGTGCACTCTCTGGACTCACTGCAGTGCATCCCAAGTGGTGCCAATGCACTCTCTGGACTCACTGCAGTGCATCCCCAGTGGTGCCAGTACACTCACTGGACTCACTGCACTGCATCCCCAGTGGTGCCAGTGCAGTCTCTGCACTCACTGAAGTGCATCTCCAGTGGTGCCAGAGCACTCTCTGGACTCACTGCAGTGCATCCCAGTGGTGCCAGTGCACTCTCTGGACACTCTGCACTGCATCCCCACTGGTGCCAGTGCACTCTCTGGACTCACTGCACTGCATCCCCAGTGGTGCCAGTGCACTCTCTGGACTCACTGCACTGCATCTCCAATGGTGCCAGTGCACTCTCTGGACTCACTGCACTGCATCCCCAGTGGTGCCAATGCACTCTCTGGACTCACTGCTGTGCATCCCCAGTGGTGCCAGTACACTCACTGGACTGACTGAAGTGCATTCCCAGTGGTGACATTGAAGTCTTTGGACTCACTGCACTCCATCCCCACTGGTGCCTTTGCACTCCCTGGACTCACTGCACTGCTCCAGCCGCGGCAGCCGCTCCAGCCGCGGTAGCCCTCCAGCCGTGGCAGCCGCTCCACTCGGTAGCGGCTGGAGCGGCTGCCGCGGCTGGAGCGGCTGGAGCGGCTGCCGCGGCTGGAGCGGCTGCCGCGGATGGAGAGGCTGGCGCGGCTGGAGGGGCTGGAGCGGCTGCCGCGGCTGGAGCGGCTGGAGCGGCTGCCGCGGCTGGAGCGTCTGCCGCGGCTGGAGGGGCTACCGCGGGGTTGACTCGGCTGGAGCGGATGCCGAGGCTGGAACGGCACTCTCTGGACTCACTGAAATGCATTCTCAGTGGTGCCAGTGCACTCTCTGGACTCACTGCTCTGCATCCCCAGTGGTGCTAGTGCACTCTCTGGACTCACTGCAGTGCATCCCCAGTGGTGCCATTGCACTCTCTGGACTCACTGCACCGCATTCCCACTGGTGCCAGTGCGCTCTCTGGACTCACTGCACTGCATCCCCAGTGGTGCCAGTGCGCTCTCAGGACTCACTGCAGGGCATCCCCAGTGGTGCCAGTGCACTCTCTGGACTCACTGCACTGCATCCCCAGTCCTGCCAGTGCACTCTCTTGACTCACTGCAGTGCATCCCCAGTGGTGCCAGTACACTCACTGGACTGACTGAAGTGCATCCCCAGTGGTGTCAGTGCACTCACTGGAGTCACTGCACTGCATCCCCAGTGGTGCAAGTGCACTCCCTGGACTCACTGCACTGCATTCCCAGTGGTGACAGTGAAGTCTTTGGACTCACTGCACTCCATCCCCACTGGTGCCTTTGCACTCCCTGGACTCACTGCACTGCTCCAGCCGCGGCAGCCGCTCCAGCCGCGGTAGCCCTCCAGCCGTGGCAGCCGCTCCACTCGGTAGCGGCTGGAGCGGCTGCCGCGGTTGGAGCGGCTGGAGCGGCTGCCGCGGCTGGAGCGGCTGCCGCGGATGGAGAGGCTGGCGAGGCTGGAGGGGCTGGAGCGGCTGCCGCGGCTGGAGCGGCTGGAGCGGCTGCCGCGGCTGGAGCGTCTGCCGCGGCTGGAGGGCCTACCGCGGGGTTGACTCGGCTGGAGCGGATACCGAGGCTGGAACGGCACTCTCTGGACTCACTGAAATGCATTCTCAGTGGTGCCAGTGCACTCTCTGGACTCACTGCTCTGCATCCCCAGTGGTGCTAGTGCACTCTGGACTCACTGCAGTGCATCCCCAGTGGTGCCAGTGCACTCTCTGGACTCACTGCACCGCATTCCCACTGGTGTCAGTGCACTCTGTGGACTCACTGCACTGCATCCCCAGTGGTGTCAGTGCACTCTCTGGACTCCCGGCACCGTATCCCCAGTGGTGCCAGTGCATTCGCTGGACTCACGGCACTGCATCCCCAGTGGTGCCAGTGCACTCTCTGGACTCACTGCAGTGCATCCCAAGTGGTGCCAATGCACTCTCTGGACTCACTGCAGTGCATCCCCAGTGGTGCCAGTACACTCACTGGACTCACTGCACTGCATCCCCAGTGGTGCCAGTGCAGTCTCTGCACTCACTGAAGTGCATCTCCAGTGGTGCCAGAGCACTCTCTGGACTCACTGCAGTGCATCCCAGTGGTGCCAGTGCACTCTCTGGACACTCTGCACTGCATCCCCACTGGTGCCAGTGCACTCTCTGGACTCACTGCACTGCATCCCCAGTGGTGCCAGTGCACTCTCTGGACTCACTGCACTGCATCTCCAATGGTGCCAGTGCACTCTCTGGACTCACTGCACTGCATCCCCAGTGGTGCCAATGCACTCTCTGGACTCACTGCTGTGCATCCCCAGTGGTGCCAGTACACTCACTGGACTGACTGAAGTGCATTCCCAGTGTTGACATTGAAGTCTTTGGACTCACTGCACTCCATCCCCACTGGTGCCTTTGCACTCCCTGGACTCACTGCACTGCTCCAGCCGCGGCAGCCGCTCCAGCCGCGGTAGCCCTCCAGCCGTGGCAGCCGCTCCACTCGGTAGCGGCTGGAGCGGCTGCCGCGGCTGGAGCGGCTGGAGCGGCTGCCGCGGCTGGAGCGGCTGCCGCGGATGGAGAGGCTGGCGCGGCTGGAGGGGCTGGAGCGGCTGCCGCGGCTGGAGCGGCTGGAGCGGCTGCCGCGGCTGGAGCGTCTGCCGCGGCTGGAGGGGCTACCGCGGGGTTGACTCGGCTGGAGCGGATGCCGAGGCTGGAACGGCACTCTCTGGACTCACTGAAATGCATTCTCAGTGGTGCCAGTGCACTCTCTGGACTCACTGCTCTGCATCCCCAGTGGTGCTAGTGCACTCTCTGGACTCACTGCAGTGCATCCCCAGTGGTGCCATTGCACTCTCTGGACTCACTGCACCGCATTCCCACTGGTGCCAGTGCGCTCTCTGGACTCACTGCACTGCATCCCCAGTGGTGCCAGTGCGCTCTCAGGACTCACTGCAGGGCATCCCCAGTGGTGCCAGTGCACTCTCTGGACTCACTGCACTGCATCCCCAGTCCTGCCAGTGCACTCTCTTGACTCACTGCAGTGCATCCCCAGTGGTGCCAGTACACTCACTGGAGTCACTGCACTGCATCCCCAGTGGTGCAAGTGCACTCCCTGGACTCACTGCACTGCATTCCCAGTGGTGACAGTGAAGTCTTTGGACTCACTGCACTCCATCCCCACTGGTGCCTTTGCACTCCCTGGACTCACTGCACTGCTCCAGCCGCGGCAGCCGCTCCAGCCGCGGTAGCCCTCCAGCCGTGGCAGCCGCTCCACTCGGTAGCGGCTGGAGCGGCTGCCGCGGTTGGAGCGGCTGGAGCGGCTGCCGCGGCTGGAGCGGCTGCCGCGGATGGAGAGGCTGGCGAGGCTGGAGGGGCTGGAGCGGCTGCCGCGGCTGGAGCGGCTGGAGCGGCTGCCGCGGCTGGAGCGTCTGCCGCGGCTGGAGGGCCTACCGCGGGGTTGACTCGGCTGGAGCGGATACCGAGGCTGGAACGGCACTCTCTGGACTCACTGAAATGCATTCTCAGTGGTGCCAGTGCACTCTCTGGACTCACTGCTCTGCATCCCCAGTGGTGCTAGTGCACTCTGGACTCACTGCAGTGCATCCCCAGTGGTGCCAGTGCACTCTCTGGACTCACTGCACCGCATTCCCACTGGTGTCAGTGCACTCTGTGGACTCACTGCACTGCATCCCCAGTGGTGTCAGTGCACTCTCTGGACTCCCGGCACCGTATCCCCAGTGGTGCCAGTGCATTCGCTGGACTCACGGCACTGCATCCACAGTGGTGCCAGTGCACTCTCTGGACTCACTGAAGTGCATTCTCAGTGGAGCCAGTGCACTCTCTGGACTCACTGCACTGCATCCCCAGTGGTGCCAGTGCACTCTCTGGACTCACTGCAGTGCATCCCAAGTGGTGCCAATGCACTCTCTGGACTCACTGCAGTGCATCCCCAGTGGTGCCAGTACACTCACTGGACTCACTGCACTGCATCCCCAGTGGTGCCAGTGCAGTCTCTGCACTCACTGAAGTGCATCTCCAGTGGTGCCAGAGCACTCTCTGGACTCACTGCAGTGCATCACCTGTGGTGCCAGTGCACTCTCTGGACACTCTGCACTGCATCCCCACTGGTGCCAGTGCACTTTCTGGACTCACTGCACTGCATCTCCAATGGTGCCAGTGCACTCTCTGGACTCACTGCACTGCATCCCCAGTGGTGCCAATGCACTCTCTGGACTCACTGCTGTGCATCCCCAGTGGTGCCAGTACACTCACTGGACTGACTGAAGTGCATTCCCAGTGGTGACATTGAAGTCTTTGGACTCACTGCACTCCATCCCCACTGGTGCCTTTGCACTCCCTGGACTCACTGCACTGCTCCAGCCGCGGCAGCCGCTCCAGCCGCGGTAGCCCTCCAGCCGTGGCAGCCGCTCCACTCGGTAGCGGCTGGAGCGGCTGCCGCGGCTGGAGCGGCTGCCGCGGCTGGAGCGGCTGCCGCGGATGGAGAGGCTGGCGCGGCTGGAGGGGCTGGAGCGGCTGCCGCGGCTGGAGCGGCTGGAGCGGCTGCCGCGGCTGGAGCGTCTGCCGCGGCTGGAGGGGCTACCGCGGGGTTGACTCGGCTGGAGCGGATGCCGAGGCTGGAACGGCACTCTCTGGACTCACTGAAATGCATTCTCAGTGGTGCCAGTGCACTCTCTGGACTCACTGCTCTGCATCCCCAGTGGTGCTAGTGCACTCTCTGGACTCACTGCAGTGCATCCCCAGTGGTGCCATTGCACTCTCTGGACTCACTGCACCGCATTCCCACTGGTGCCAGTGCTCTCTCTGGACTCACTGCACTGCATCCCCAGTGGTGCCAGTGCGCTCTCAGGACTCACTGCAGGGCATCCCCAGTGGTGCCAGTGCACTCTCTGAACTCACTGCACTGCATCCCCAGTCCTGCCAGTGCACTCTCTTGACTCACTGCAGTGCATCCCCAGTGGTGCCAGTACACTCACTGGACTGACTGAAGTGCATCCCCAGTGGTGTCAGTGCACTCACTGGAGTCACTGCACTGCATCCCCAGTGGTGTCAGTGCACTCACTGGAGTCACTGCACTGCATCCCCAGTGGTGCAAGTGCACTCCCTGGACTCACTGCACTGCATTCCCAGTGGTGACAGTGAAGTCTTTGGACTCACTGCACTCCATCCCCACTGGTGCCTTTGCACTCCCTGGACTCACTGCACTGCTCCAGCCGCGGCAGCCGCTCCAGCCGCGGTAGCCCTCCAGCCGTGGCAGCCGCTCCACTCGGTAGCGGCTGGAGCGGCTGCCGCGGCTGGAGCGGCTGGAGCGGCTGCCGCGGCTGGAGCGGCTGCCGCGGATGGAGAGGCTGGCGCGGCTGGAGGGGCTGGAGCGGCTGCCGCGGCTGGAGCGGCTGGAGCGGCTGCCGCGGCTGGAGCGTCTGCCGCGGCTGGAGGGGCTACCGCGGGGTTGACTCGGCTGGAGCGGATGCCGAGGCTGGAACGGCACTCTCTGGACTCACTGAAATGCATTCTCAGTGGTGCCAGTGCACTCTCTGGACTCACTGCTCTGCATCCCCAGTGGTGCTAGTGCACTCTCTGGACTCACTGCAGTGCATCCCCAGTGGTGCCATTGCACTCTCTGGACTCACTGCACCGCATTCCCACTGGTGCCAGTGCGCTCTCTGGACTCACTGCACTGCATCCCCAGTGGTGCCAGTGCGCTCTCAGGACTCACTGCACTGCATCCCCAGTGGTGCCAGTGCACTCTCTTGACTCACTGCAGTGCATCCCCAGTGGTGCCAGTACACTCACTGGACTGACTGAAGTGCATCCCCAGTGGTGTCAGTGCACTCACTGGAGTCACTGCACTGCATCCCCAGTGGTGTCAGTGCACTCACTGGAGTCACTGCACTGCATCCCCAGTGGTGCAAGTGCACTCCCTGGACTCACTGCACTGCATTCCCAGTGGTGACAGTGAAGTCTTTGGACTCACTGCACTCCATCCCCACTGGTGCCTTTGCACTCCCTGGACTCACTGCACTGCTCCAGCCGCGGCAGCCGCTCCAGCCGCGGTAGCCCTCCAGCCGTGGCAGCCGCTCCACTCGGTAGCGGCTGGAGCGGCTGCCGCGGTTGGAGCGGCTGGAGCGGCTGCCGCGGCTGGAGCGGCTGCCGCGGATGGAGAGGCTGGCGAGGCTGGAGGGGCTGGAGCGGCTGCCGCGGCTGGAGCGGCTGGAGCGGCTGCCGCGGCTGGAGCGTCTGCCGCGGCTGGAGGGCCTACCGCGGGGTTGACTCGGCTGGAGCGGATACCGAGGCTGGAACGGCACTCTCTGGACTCTCTGAAATGCATTCTCAGTGGTGCCAGTGCACTCTCTGGACTCACTGCTCTGCATCCCCAGTGGTGCTAGTGCACTCTGGACTCACTGCAGTGCATCCCCAGTGGTGCCAGTGCACTCTCTGGACTCACTGCACCGCATTCCCACTGGTGTCAGTGCACTCTGTGGACTCACTGCACTGCATCCCCAGTGGTGTCAGTGCACTCTCTGGACTCACTGCAGTGCATCCCAAGTGGTGCCAATGCACTCTCTGGACTCACTGCAGTGCATCCCCAGTGGTGCCAGTACACTCACTGGACTCACTGCACTGCATCCCCAGTGGTGCCAGTGCAGTCTCTGCACTCACTGAAGTGCATCTCCAGTGGTGCCAGAGCACTCTCTGGACTCACTGCAGTGCATCCCAGTGGTGCCAGTGCACTCTCTGGACACTCTGCGCTGCATCCCCACTGGTGCCAGTGCACTCTCTGGACTCACTGCACTGCATCCCCAGTGGTGCCAGTGCACTCTCTGGACTCACTGCACTGCATCTCCAATGGTGCCAGTGCACTCTCTGGACTCACTGCTGTGCATCCCCAGTGGTGCCAGTACACTCACTGGACTGACTGAAGTGCATTCCCAGTGGTGACATTGAAGTCTTTGGACTCACTGCACTCCATCCCCACTGGTGCCTTTGCACTCCCTGGACTCACTGCACTGCTCCAGCCGCGGCAGCCGCTCCAGCCGCGGTAGCCCTCCAGCCGTGGCAGCCGCTCCACTCGGTAGCGGCTGGAGCGGCTGCCGCGGCTGGAGCGGCTGGAGCGGCTGCCGCGGCTGGAGCGGCTGCCGCGGATGGAGAGGCTGGCGCGGCTGGAGGGGCTGGAGCGGCTGCCGCGGCTGGAGCGGCTGGAGCGGCTGCCGCGGCTGGAGCGTCTGCCGCGGCTGGAGGGGCTACCGCGGGGTTGACTCGGCTGGAGCGGATGCCGAGGCTGGAACGGCACTCTCTGGACTCACTGAAATGCATTCTCAGTGGTGCCAGTGCACTCTCTGGACTCACTGCTCTGCATCCCCAGTGGTGCTAGTGCACTCTCTGGACTCACTGCAGTGCATCCCCAGTGGTGCCATTGAACTCTCTGGACTCACTGCACCGCATTCCCACTGGTGCCAGTGCGCTCTCTGGACTCACTGCACTGCATCCCCAGTGGTGCCAGTGCGCTCTCAGGACTCACTGCAGGGCATCCCCAGTGGTGCCAGTGCACTCTCTGGACTCACTGCACTGCATCCCCAGTCCTGCCAGTGCACTCTCTTGACTCACTGCAGTGCATCCCCAGTGGTGCCAGTACACTCACTGGACTGACTGAAGTGCATCCCCAGTGGTGTCAGTGCACTCACTGGAGTCACTGCACTGCATCCCCAGTGGTGCAAGTGCACTCCCTGGACTCACTGCACTGCATTCCCAGTGGTGACAGTGAAGTCTTTGGACTCACTGCACTCCATCCCCACTGGTGCCTTTGCACTCCCTGGACTCACTGCACTGCTCCAGCCGCGGCAGCCGCTCCAGCCGCGGTAGCCCTCCAGCCGTGGCAGCCGCTCCACTCGGTAGCGGCTGGAGCGGCTGCCGCGGTTGGAGCGGCTGGAGCGGCTGCCGCGGCTGGAGCGGCTGCCGCGGATGGAGAGGCTGGCGAGGCTGGAGGGGCTGGAGCGGCTGCCGCGGCTGGAGCGGCTGGAGCGGCTGCCGCGGCTGGAGCGTCTGCCGCGGCTGGAGGGCCTACCGCGGGGTTGACTCGGCTGGAGCGGATACCGAGGCTGGAACGGCACTCTCTGGACTCACTGAAATGCATTCTCAGTGGTGCCAGTGCACTCTCTGGACTCACTGCTCTGCATCCCCAGTGGTGCTAGTGCACTCTGGACTCACTGCAGTGCATCCCCAGTGGTGCCAGTGCACTCTCTGGACTCACTGCACCGCATTCCCACTGGTGTCAGTGCACTCTGTGGACTCACTGCACTGCATCCCCAGTGGTGTCAGTGCACTCTCTGGACTCCCGGCACCGTATCCCCAGTGGTGCCAGTGCATTCGCTGGACTCACGGCAGTGCATCCACAGTGGTGCCAGTTCGCTCTCTGGACTCACTGAAGTGCATTCTCAGTGGAGCCAGTGCACTCTCTGGACTCACTGCAGTGCATCCCAAGTGGTGCCAATGCACTCTCTGGACTCACTGCAGTGCATCCCCAGTGGTGCCAGTACACTCACTGGACTCACTGCACTGCATCCCCAGTGGTGCCAGTGCAGTCTCTGCACTCACTGAAGTGCATCTCCAGTGGTGCCAGAGCACTCTCTGGACTCACTGCAGTGCATCCCAGTGGTGCCAGTGCACTCTCTGGACACTCTGCACTGCATCCCCACTGGTGCCAGTACACTCTCTGGACTCACTGCACTGCATCCCCAGTGGTGCCAGTGCACTCTCTGGACTCACTGCACTGCATCTCCAATGGTGCCAGTGCACTCTCTGGACTCACTGCACTGCATCCCCAGTGGTGCCAATGCACTCTCTGGACTCACTGCTGTGCATCCCCAGTGGTGCCAGTACACTCACTGGACTGACTGAAGTGCATTCCCAGTGGTGACATTGAAGTCTTTGGACTCACTGCACTCCATCCCCACTGGTGCCTTTGCACTCCCTGGACTCACTGCACTGCTCCAGCCGCGGCAGCCGCTCCAGCCGCGGTAGCCCTCCAGCCGTGGCAGCCGCTCCACTCGGTAGCGGCTGGAGCGGCTGCCGCGGCTGGAGCGGCTGGAGCGGCTGCCGCGGCTGGAGCGGCTGCCGCGGATGGAGAGGCTGGCGAGGCTGGAGGGGCTGGAGCGGCTGCCGCGGCTGGAGCGGCTGGAGCGGCTGCCGCGGCTGGAGCGTCTGCCGCGGCTGGAGGGGCTACCGCGGGGTTGACTCGGCTGGAGCGGATGCCGAGGCTGGAACGGCACTCTCTGGACTCACTGAAATGCATTCTCAGTGGTGCCAGTGCACTCTCTGGACTCACTGCTCTGCATCCCCAGTGGTGCTAGTGCACTCTCTGGACTCACTGCAGTGCATCCCCAGTGGTGCCATTGCACTCTCTGGACTCACTGCACCGCATTCCCACTGGTGCCAGTGCGCTCTCTGGACTCACTGCACTGCATCCCCAGTGGTGCCAGTGCGCTCTCAGGACTCACTGCAGGGCATCCCCAGTGGTGCCAGTGCACTCTCTGGACTCACTGCACTGCATCCCCAGTCCTGCCAGTGCACTCTCTTGACTCACTGCAGTGCATCCCCAGTGGTGCCAGTACACTCACTGGACTGACTGAAGTGCATCCCCAGTGGTGTCAGTGCACTCACTGGAGTCACTGCACTGCATCCCCAGTGGTGCAAGTGCACTCCCTGGACTCACTGCACTGCATTCCCAGTGGTGACAGTGAAGTCTTTGGACTCACTGCACTCCATCCCCACTGGTGCCTTTGCACTCCCTGGACTCACTGCACTGCTCCAGCCGCGGCAGCCGCTCCAGCCGCGGTAGCCCTCCAGCCGTGGCAGCCGCTCCACTCGGTAGCGGCTGGAGCGGCTGCCGCGGTTGGAGCGGCTGGAGCGGCTGCCGCGGCTGGAGCGGCTGCCGCGGATGGAGAGGCTGGCGAGGCTGGAGGGGCTGGAGCGGCTGCCGCGGCTGGAGCGGCTGGAGCGGCTGCCGCGGCTGGAGCGTCTGCCGCGGCTGGAGGGCCTACCGCGGGGTTGACTCGGCTGGAGCGGATACCGAGGCTGGAACGGCACTCTCTGGACTCACTGAAATGCATTCTCAGTGGTGCCAGTGCACTCTCTGGACTCACTGCTCTGCATCCCCAGTGGTGCTAGTGCACTCTGGACTCACTGCAGTGCATCCCCAGTGGTGCCAGTGCACTCTCTGGACTCACTGCACCGCATTCCCACTGGTGTCAGTGCACTCTGTGGACTCACTGCACTGCATCCCCAGTGGTGTCAGTGCACTCTCTGGACTCCCGGCACCGTATCCCCAGTGGTGCCAGTGCATTCGCTGGACTCACGGCACTGCATCCACAGTGGTGCCAGTGCACTCTCTGGACTCACTGAAGTGCATTCTCAGTGGAGCCAGTGCACTCTCTGGACTCACTGCACTGCATCCCCAGTGGTGCCAGTGCACTCTCTGGACTCACTGCAGTGCATCCCAAGTGGTGCCAATGCACTCTCTGGACTCACTGCAGTGCATCCCCAGTGGTGCCAGTACACTCACTGGACTCACTGCACTGCATCCCCAGTGGTGCCAGTGCAGTCTCTGCACTCACTGAAGTGCATCTCCAGTGGTGCCAGAGCACTCTCTGGACTCACTGCAGTGCATCACCTGTGGTGCCAGTGCACTCTCTGGACACTCTGCACTGCATCCCCACTGGTGCCAGTGCACTCTCTGGACTCACTGCACTGCATCCCCAGTGGTGCCAGTGCACTCTCTGGACTCACTGCACTGCATCTCCAATGGTGCCAGTGCACTCTCTGGACTCACTGCACTGCATCCCCAGTGGTGCCAATGCACTCTCTGGACTCACTGCTGTGCATCCCCAGTGGTGCCAGTACACTCACTGGACTGACTGAAGTGCATTCCCAGTGGTGACATTGAAGTCTTTGGACTCACTGCACTCCATCCCCACTGGTGCCTTTGCACTCCCTGGACTCACTGCACTGCTCCAGCCGCGGCAGCCGCTCCAGCCGCGGTAGCCCTCCAGCCGTGGCAGCCGCTCCACTCGGTAGCGGCTGGAGCGGCTGCCGCGGCTGGAGCGGCTGCCGCGGCTGGAGCGGCTGCCGCGGATGGAGAGGCTGGCGCGGCTGGAGGGGCTGGAGCGGCTGCCGCGGCTGGAGCGGCTGGAGCGGCTGCCGCGGCTGGAGCGTCTGCCGCGGCTGGAGGGGCTACCGCGGGGTTGACTCGGCTGGAGCGGATGCCGAGGCTGGAACGGCACTCTCTGGACTCACTGAAATGCATTCTCAGTGGTGCCAGTGCACTCTCTGGACTCACTGCTCTGCATCCCCAGTGGTGCTAGTGCACTCTCTGGACTCACTGCAGTGCATCCCCAGTGGTGCCATTGCACTCTCTGGACTCACTGCACCGCATTCCCACTGGTGCCAGTGCGCTCTCTGGACTCACTGCACTGCATCCCCAGTGGTGCCAGTGCGCTCTCAGGACTCACTGCAGTGCATCCCCAGTGGTGCCAGTGCACTCTCTGGACTCACTGCACTGCATCCCCAGTCCTGCCAGTGCACTCTCTTGACTCACTGCAGTGCATCCCCAGTGGTGCCAGTACACTCACTGGACTGACTGAAGTGCATCCCCAGTGGTGCCAGTGCACTCTCTGGACTCACAGCACTGCATGCCCAGTGGTGCCAGTGCACTCTCTGGACTCACTGCATTGCATCCTCAGTGGTGCCAGTGCACTCTCTGGACTCACTGCACTGCATCCCCAGTCCTGCCAGTGCACTCTCTGGACTCACTGCACTGCATCCCCAATGGTGCCAGTGCACTCTCTGGACTCACTGCACTGCTCCAGCCGCGGCAGCCTCTCCAGGCGCACCAGCCGCGGCATCCGCTCCAGCCTCGGCATCCGCTCCAGCCGCGTTAACCGCTCCAGCCGCGGTAGCTCCTCCAGCCGCGCCAGCCGCTCCAGTCGCGGCAGCCGCTCCAGCCGCTCCAGCCGCGGCAGCCGCTCCAGCCGCTACCGAGTGGAGCGGCTGCCACGGCTGGAGGGCTACCGCGGCTGGAGCGGCTGCCGCGGCTGGAGAGGCTGGCGCGGCTGGAGGGGCTGGAGCGGCTGCCGCGGCTGGAGCGGCTGGAGCGGCTGCCGCGGCTGGAGCGTCTGCCGCGGCTGGAGGGGCTACCGCGGGGTTGACTCGGCTGGAGCGGATGCCGAGGCTGGAACGGCACTCTCTGGACTCACTGAAATGCATTCTCAGTGGTGCCAGTGCACTCTCAGGACTCACTGCAGGGCATCCCCAGTGGTGCCAGTGCACTCTCTGGACTCACTGCACTGCATCCCCAGTCCTGCCAGTGCACTCTCTTGACTCACTGCAGTGCATCCCCAGTGGTGCCAGTACACTCACTGGACTGACTGAAGTGCATCCCCAGTGGTGTCAGTGCACTCACTGGAGTCACTGCACTGCATCCCCAGTGGTGCAAGTGCACTCCCTGGACTCACTGCACTGCATTCCCAGTGGTGACAGTGAAGTCTTTGGACTCACTGCACTCCATCCCCACTGGTGCCTTTGCACTCCCTGGACTCACTGCACTGCTCCAGCCGCGGCAGCCGCTCCAGCCGCGGTAGCCCTCCAGCCGTGGCAGCCGCTCCACTCGGTAGCGGCTGGAGCGGCTGCCGCGGTTGGAGCGGCTGGAGCGGCTGCCGCGGCTGGAGCGGCTGCCGCGGATGGAGAGGCTGGCGAGGCTGGAGGGGCTGGAGCGGCTGCCGCGGCTGGAGCGGCTGGAGCGGCTGCCGCGGCTGGAGCGTCTGCCGCGGCTGGAGGGCCTACCGCGGGGTTGACTCGGCTGGAGCGGATACCGAGGCTGGAACGGCACTCTCTGGACTCACTGAAATGCATTCTCAGTGGTGCCAGTGCACTCTCTGGACTCACTGCTCTGCATCCCCAGTGGTGCTAGTGCACTCTGGACTCACTGCAGTGCATCCCCAGTGGTGCCAGTGCACTCTCTGGACTCACTGCACCGCATTCCCACTGGTGTCAGTGCACTCTGTGGACTCACTGCACTGCATCCCCAGTGGTGTCAGTGCACTCTCTGGACTCCCGGCACCGTATCCCCAGTGGTGCCAGTGCATTCGCTGGACTCACGGCACTGCATCCACAGTGGTGCCAGTGCACTCTCTGGACTCACTGAAGTGCATTCTCAGTGGAGCCAGTGCACTCTCTGGACTCACTGCACTGCATCCCCAGTGGTGCCAGTGCACTCTCTGGACTCACTGCAGTGCATCCCAAGTGGTGCCAATGCACTCTCTGGACTCACTGCAGTGCATCCCCAGTGGTGCCAGTACACTCACTGGACTCACTGCACTGCATCCCCAGTGGTGCCAGTGCAGTCTCTGCACTCACTGAAGTGCATCTCCAGTGGTGCCAGAGCACTCTCTGGACTCACTGCAGTGCATCACCTGTGGTGCCAGTGCACTCTCTGGACACTCTGCACTGCATCCCCACTGGTGCCAGTGCACTCTCTGGACTCACTGCACTGCATCCCCAGTGGTGCCAGTGCACTCTCTGGACTCACTGCACTGCATCTCCAATGGTGCCAGTGCACTCTCTGGACTCACTGCACTGCATCCCCAGTGGTGCCAATGCACTCTCTGGACTCACTGCTGTGCATCCCCAGTGGTGCCAGTACACTCACTGGACTGACTGAAGTGCATTCCCAGTGGTGACATTGAAGTCTTTGGACTCACTGCACTCCATCCCCACTGGTGCCTTTGCACTCCCTGGACTCACTGCACTGCTCCAGCCGCGGCAGCCGCTCCAGCCGCGGTAGCCCTCCAGCCGTGGCAGCCGCTCCACTCGGTAGCGGCTGGAGCGGCTGCCGCGGCTGGAGCGGCTGCCGCGGCTGGAGCGGCTGCCGCGGATGGAGAGGCTGGCGCGGCTGGAGGGGCTGGAGCGGCTGCCGCGGCTGGAGCGGCTGGAGCGGCTGCCGCGGCTGGAGCGTCTGCCGCGGCTGGAGGGGCTACCGCGGGGTTGACTCGGCTGGAGCGGATGCCGAGGCTGGAACGGCACTCTCTGGACTCACTGAAATGCATTCTCAGTGGTGCCAGTGCACTCTCTGGACTCACTGCTCTGCATCCCCAGTGGTGCTAGTGCACTCTCTGGACTCACTGCAGTGCATCCCCAGTGGTGCCATTGCACTCTCTGGACTCACTGCACCGCATTCCCACTGGTGCCAGTGCGCTCTCTGGACTCACTGCACTGCATCCCCAGTGGTGCCAGTGCGCTCTCAGGACTCACTGCAGGGCATCCCCAGTGGTGCCAGTGCACTCTCTGGACTCACTGCACTGCATCCCCAGTCCTGCCAGTGCACTCTCTTGACTCACTGCAGTGCATCCCCAGTGGTGCCAGTACACTCACTGGACTGACTGAAGTGCATCCCCAGTGGTGCCAGTGCACTCTCTGGACTCACAGCACTGCATGCCCAGTGGTGCCAGTGCACTCTCTGGACTCACTGCATTGCATCCTCAGTGGTGCCAGTGCACTCTCTGGACTCACTGCACTGCATCCCCAGTCCTGCCAGTGCACTCTCTGGACTCACTGCACTGCATCCCCAATGGTGCCAGTGCACTCTCTGGACTCACTGCACTGCTCCAGCCGCGGCAGCCTCTCCAGGCGCACCAGCCGCGGCATCCGCTCCAGCCTCGGCATCCGCTCCAGCCGCGTTAACCGCTCCAGCCGCGGTAGCTCCTCCAGCCGCGCCAGCCGCTCCAGCCGCGGCAGCCGCTCCAGCCGCTCCAGCCGCGGCATCCGCTCCAGCCGCTCCAGCCGCGGCAGCCGCTCCAACCGCGGCAGCCGCTCCAGTCGCGGCAGCCGCTCCAGCCGCTCCAGCCGCGGCAGCCGCTCCAGCCGCTACCGAGTGGAGCGGCTGCCACGGCTGGAGGGCTACCGCGGCTGGAGCGGCTGCCGCGGCTGGAGAGGCTGGCGCGGCTGGAGCGGCTGGAGCGGCTGCCGCGGCTGGAGCGGCTGCCGCGGATGGAGAGGCTGGCGAGGCTGGAGGGGCTGGAGCGGCTGCCGCGGCTGGAGCGGCTGGAGCGGCTGCCGCGGCTGGAGCGTCTGCCGCGGCTGGAGGGCCTACCGCGGGGTTGACTCGGCTGGAGCGGATACCGAGGCTGGAACGGCACTCTCTGGACTCACTGAAATGCATTCTCAGTGGTGCCAGTGCACTCTCTGGACTCACTGCTCTGCATCCCCAGTGGTGCTAGTGCACTCTGGACTCACTGCAGTGCATCCCCAGTGGTGCCAGTGCACTCTCTGGACTCACTGCACCGCATTCCCACTGGTGTCAGTGCACTCTGTGGACTCACTGCACTGCATCCCCAGTGGTGTCAGTGCACTCTCTGGACTCCCGGCACCGTATCCCCAGTGGTGCCAGTGCATTCGCTGGACTCACGGCACTGCATCCACAGTGGTGCCAGTGCACTCTCTGGACTCACTGAAGTGCATTCTCAGTGGAGCCAGTGCACTCTCTGGACTCACTGCACTGCATCCCCAGTGGTGCCAGTGCACTCTCTGGACTCACTGCAGTGCATCCCAAGTGGTGCCAATGCACTCTCTGGACTCACTGCAGTGCATCCCCAGTGGTGCCAGTACACTCACTGGACTCACTGCACTGCATCCCCAGTGGTGCCAGTGCAGTCTCTGCACTCACTGAAGTGCATCTCCAGTGGTGCCAGAGCACTCTCTGGACTCACTGCAGTGCATCACCTGTGGTGCCAGTGCACTCTCTGGACACTCTGCACTGCATCCCCACTGGTGCCAGTGCACTCTCTGGACTCACTGCACTGCATCCCCAGTGGTGCCAGTGCACTCTCTGGACTCACTGCACTGCATCTCCAATGGTGCCAGTGCACTCTCTGGACTCACTGCACTGCATCCCCAGTGGTGCCAATGCACTCTCTGGACTCACTGCTGTGCATCCCCAGTGGTGCCAGTACACTCACTGGACTGACTGAAGTGCATTCCCAGTGGTGACATTGAAGTCTTTGGACTCACTGCACTCCATCCCCACTGGTGCCTTTGCACTCCCTGGACTCACTGCACTGCTCCAGCCGCGGCAGCCGCTCCAGCCGCGGTAGCCCTCCAGCCGTGGCAGCCGCTCCACTCGGTAGCGGCTGGAGCGGCTGCCGCGGCTGGAGCGGCTGCCGCGGCTGGAGCGGCTGCCGCGGATGGAGAGGCTGGCGCGGCTGGAGGGGCTGGAGCGGCTGCCGCGGCTGGAGCGTCTGCCGCGGCTGGAGGGGCTACCGCGGGGTTGACTCGGCTGGAGCGGATGCCGAGGCTGGAACGGCACTCTCTGGACTCACTGAAATGCATTCTCAGTGGTGCCAGTGCACTCTCTGGACTCACTGCTCTGCATCCCCAGTGGTGCTAGTGCACTCTCTGGACTCACTGCAGTGCATCCCCAGTGGTGCCATTGCACTCTCTGGACTCACTGCACCGCATTCCCACTGGTGCCAGTGCGCTCTCTGGACTCACTGCACTGCATCCCCAGTGGTGCCAGTGCGCTCTCAGGACTCACTGCAGGGCATCCCCAGTGGTGCCAGTGCACTCTCTGGACTCACTGCACTGCATCCCCAGTCCTGCCAGTGCACTCTCTTGACTCACTGCAGTGCATCCCCAGTGGTGCCAGTACACTCACTGGACTGACTGAAGTGCATCCCCAGTGGTGCCAGTGCACTCTCTGGACTCACAGCACTGCATGCCCAGTGGTGCCAGTGCACTCTCTGGACTCACTGCATTGCATCCTCAGTGGTGCCAGTGCACTCTCTGGACTCACTGCACTGCATCCCCAGTCCTGCCAGTGCACTCTCTGGACTCACTGCACTGCATCCCCAATGGTGCCAGTGCACTCTCTGGACTCACTGCACTGCTCCAGCCGCGGCAGCCTCTCCAGGCGCACCAGCCGCGGCATCCGCTCCAGCCTCGGCATCCGCTCCAGCCGCGTTAACCGCTCCAGCCGCGGTAGCTCCTCCAGCCGCGCCAGCCGCTCCAGCCGCGGCAGCCGCTCCAGCCGCTCCAGCCGCGGCATCCGCTCCAGCCGCTCCAGCCGCGGCAGCCGCTCCAACCGCGGCAGCCGCTCCAGTCGCGGCAGCCGCTCCAGCCGCTCCAGCCGCGGCAGCCGCTCCAGCCGCTACCGAGTGGAGCGGCTGCCACGGCTGGAGGGCTACCGCGGCTGGAGCGGCTGCCGCGGCTGGAGAGGCTGGCGCGGCTGGAGGGGCTGGAGCGGCTGCCGCGGCTGGAGCGGCTGGAGCGGCTGCCGCGGCTGGAGCGTCTGCCGCGGCTGGAGGGGCTACCGCGGGGTTGACTCGGCTGGAGCGGATGCCGAGGCTGGAACGGCACTCTCTGGACTCACTGAAATGCATTCTCAGTGGTGCCAGTGCACTCTCTGGACTCACTGCAGTGCATCCCCAGTGGTGCCAGTGCACTCTCTGGACTCACTGCACTGCATCCCCAGTCCTGCCAGTGCACTCTCTTGACTCACTGCAGTGCATCCCCAGTGGTGCCAGTACACTCACTGGACTGACTGAAGTGCATCCCCAGTGGTGTCAGTGCACTCACTGGAGTCACTGCACTGCATCCCCAGTGGTGCCAGTGCACTCCCTGGACTCACTGCACTGCATTCCCAGTGGTGACAGTGAAGTCTTTGGACTCACTGCACTCCATCCCCACTGGTGCCTTTGCACTCCCTGGACTCACTGCACTGCTCCAGCCGCGGCAGCCGCTCCAGCCGCGGTAGCCCTCCAGCCGTGGCAGCCGCTCCACTCGGTAGCGGCTGGAGCGGCTGCCGCGGTTGGAGCGGCTGGAGCGGCTGCCGCGGCTGGAGCGGCTGCCGCGGATGGAGAGGCTGGCGAGGCTGGAGGGGCTGGAGCGGCTGCCGCGGCTGGAGCGTCTGCCGCGGCTGGAGGGCCTACCGCGGGGTTGACTCGGCTGGAGCGGATACCGAGGCTGGAACGGCACTCTCTGGACTCACTGAAATGCATTCTCAGTGGTGCCAGTGCACTCTCTGGACTCACTGCTCTGCATCCCCAGTGGTGCTAGTGCACTCTGGACTCACTGCAGTGCATCCCCAGTGGTGCCAGTGCACTCTCTGGACTCACTGCACCGCATTCCCACTGGTGTCAGTGCACTCTGTGGACTCACTGCACTGCATCCCCAGTGGTGTCAGTGCACTCTCTGGACTCCCGGCACCGTATCCCCAGTGGTGCCAGTGCATTCGCTGGACTCACGGCACTGCATCCACAGTGGTGCCAGTGCACTCTCTGGACTCACTGAAGTGCATTCTCAGTGGAGCCAGTGCACTCTCTGGACTCACTGCAGTGCATCCCCAGTGGTGCCAGTGCACTCTCTGGACTCACTGCACTGCATCCCCAGTGGTGCCAGTGCAGTCTCTGCACTCACTGAAGTGCATCTCCAGTGGTGCCAGAGCACTCTCTGGACTCACTGCAGTGCATCCCCAGTGGTGCCAGTGCAGTCTCTGCACTCACTGAAGTGCATCTCCAGTGGTGCCAGAGCACTCTCTGGACTCACTGCAGTGCATCCCAGTGGTGCCAGTGCACTCTCTGGACTCACTGCACTGCATCTCCAATGGTGCCAGTGCACTCTCTGGACTCACTGCACTGCATCCCCAGTGGTGCCAATGCACTCTCTGGACTCACTGCACTGCATCCCCAGTGGTGCCAGTACACTCACTGGACTCACTGCACTGCATTCCCAGTGGTGCCAATGCACTCTCTGGACTCACTGCTGTGCATCCCCAGTGGTGCCAGTACACTCACTGGACTGACTGAAGTGCATTCCCAGTGGTGACATTGAAGTCTTTGGACTCACTGCACTCCATCCCCACTGGTGCCTTTGCACTCCCTGGACTCACTGCACTGCTCCAGCCGCGGCAGCCGCTCCAGCCGCGGTAGCCCTCCAGCCGTGGCAGCCGCTCCACTCGGTAGCGGCTGGAGCGGCTGCCGCGGCTGGAGCGGCTGGAGCGGCTGCCGCGGCTGGAGCGGCTGCCGCGGATGGAGAGGCTGGCGCGGCTGGAGGGGCTGGAGCGGCTGCCGCGGCTGGAGCGGCTGGAGCGGCTGCCGCGGCTGGAGCGTCTGCCGCGGCTGGAGGGGCTACCGCGGGGTTGACTCGGCTGGAGCGGATGCCGAGGCTGGAACGGCACTCTCTGGACTCACTGAAATGCATTCTCAGTGGTGCCAGTGCACTCTCTGGACTCACTGCTCTGCATCCCCAGTGGTGCTAGTGCACTCTCTGGACTCACTGCAGTGCATCCCCAGTGGTGCCATTGCACTCTCTGGACTCACTGCACCGCATTCCCACTGGTGCCAGTGCGCTCTCTGGACTCACTGCACTGCATCCCCAGTGGTGCCAGTGCGCTCTCAGGACTCACTGCAGGGCATCCCCAGTGGTGCCAGTGCACTCTCTGGACTCACTGCACTGCATCCCCAGTCCTGCCAGTGCACTCTCTTGACTCACTGCAGTGCATCCCCAGTGGTGCCAGTACACTCACTGGACTGACTGAAGTGCATCCCCAGTGGTGTCAGTGCACTCACTGGAGTCACTGCACTGCATCCCCAGTGGTGCAAGTGCACTCCCTGGACTCACTGCACTGCATTCCCAGTGGTGACAGTGAAGTCTTTGGACTCACTGCACTCCATCCCCACTGGTGCCTTTGCACTCCCTGGACTCACTGCACTGCTCCAGCCGCGGCAGCCGCTCCAGCCGCGGTAGCCCTCCAGCCGTGGCAGCCGCTCCACTCGGTAGCGGCTGGAGCGGCTGCCGCGGTTGGAGCGGCTGGAGCGGCTGCCGCGGCTGGAGCGGCTGCCGCGGATGGAGAGGCTGGCGAGGCTGGAGGGGCTGGAGCGGCTGCCGCGGCTGGAGCGGCTGGAGCGGCTGCCGCGGCTGGAGCGTCTGCCGCGGCTGGAGGGCCTACCGCGGGGTTGACTCGGCTGGAGCGGATACCGAGGCTGGAACGGCACTCTCTGGACTCACTGAAATGCATTCTCAGTGGTGCCAGTGCACTCTCTGGACTCACTGCTCTGCATCCCCAGTGGTGCTAGTGCACTCTGGACTCACTGCAGTGCATCCCCAGTGGTGCCAGTGCACTCTCTGGACTCACTGCACCGCATTCCCACTGGTGTCAGTGCACTCTGTGGACTCACTGCACTGCATCCCCAGTGGTGTCAGTGCACTCTCTGGACTCCCGGCACCGTATCCCCAGTGGTGCCAGTGCATTCGCTGGACTCACGGCACTGCATCCACAGTGGTGCCAGTGCACTCTCTGGACTCACTGAAGTGCATTCTCAGTGGAGCCAGTGCACTCTCTGGACTCACTGCACTGCATCCCCAGTGGTGCCAGTGCACTCTCTGGACTCACTGCAGTGCATCCCAAGTGGTGCCAATGCACTCTCTGGACTCACTGCAGTGCATCCCCAGTGGTGCCAGTACACTCACTGGACTCACTGCACTGCATCCCCAGTGGTGCCAGTGCAGTCTCTGCACTCACTGAAGTGCATCTCCAGTGGTGCCAGAGCACTCTCTGGACTCACTGCAGTGCATCCCAGTGGTGCCAGTGCACTCTCTGGACACTCTGCACTGCATCCCCACTGGTGCCAGTGCACTCTCTGGACTCACTGCACTGCATCCCCAGTGGTGCCAGTGCACTCTCTGGACTCACTGCACTGCATCTCCAATGGTGCCAGTGCACTCTCTGGACTCACTGCACTGCATCCCCAGTGGTGCCAATGCACTCTCTGGACTCACTGCTGTGCATCCCCAGTGGTGCCAGTACACTCACTGGACTGACTGAAGTGCATTCCCAGTGGTGACATTGAAGTCTTTGGACTCACTGCACTCCATCCCCAGTGGTGCCTTTGCACTCCCTGGACTCACTGCACTGCTCCAGCCGCGGCAGCCGCTCCAGCCGCGGTAGCCCTCCAGCCGTGGCAGCCGCTCCACTCGGTAGCGGCTGGAGCGGCTGCCGCGGCTGGAGCGGCTGGAGCGGCTGCCGCGGCTGGAGCGGCTGCCGCGGATGGAGAGGCTGGCGCGGCTGGAGGGGCTGGAGCGGCTGCCGCGGCTGGAGCGGCTGGAGCGGCTGCCGCGGCTGGAGCGTCTGCCGCGGCTGGAGGGGCTACCGCGGGGTTGACTCGGCTGGAGCGGATGCCGAGGCTGGAACGGCACTCTCTGGACTCACTGAAATGCATTCTCAGTGGTGCCAGTGCACTCTCTGGACTCACTGCTCTGCATCCCCAGTGGTGCTAGTGCACTCTCTGGACTCACTGCAGTGCATCCCCAGTGGTGCCATTGCACTCTCTGGACTCACTGCACCGCATTCCCACTGGTGCCAGTGCGCTCTCTGGACTCACTGCACTGCATCCCCTGTGGTGCCAGTGCGCTCTCAGGACTCACTGCAGGGCATCCCCAGTGGTGCCAGTGCACTCTCTGGACTCACTGCACTGCATCCCCAGTCCTGCCAGTGCACTCTCTTGACTCACTGCAGTGCATCCCCAGTGGTGCCAGTACACTCACTGGACTGACTGAAGTGCATCCCCAGTGGTGTCAGTGCACTCACTGGAGTCACTGCACTGCATCCCCAGTGGTGCAAGTGCACTCCCTGGACTCACTGCACTGCATTCCCAGTGGTGACAGTGAAGTCTTTGGACTCACTGCACTCCATCCCCACTGGTGCCTTTGCACTCCCTGGACTCACTGCACTGCTCCAGCCGCGGCAGCCGCTCCAGCCGCGGTAGCCCTCCAGCCGTGGCAGCCGCTCCACTCGGTAGCGGCTGGAGCGGCTGCCGCGGTTGGAGCGGCTGGAGCGGCTGCCGCGGCTGGAGCGGCTGCCGCGGATGGAGAGGCTGGCGAGGCTGGAGGGGCTGGAGCGGCTGCCGCGGCTGGAGCGGCTGGAGCGGCTGCCGCGGCTGGAGCGTCTGCCGCGGCTGGAGGGCCTACCGCGGGGTTGACTCGGCTGGAGCGGATACCGAGGCTGGAACGGCACTCTCTGGACTCGCTGAAATGCATTCTCAGTGGTGCCAGTGCACTCTCTGGACTCACTGCTCTGCATCCCCAGTGGTGCTAGTGCACTCTGGACTCACTGCAGTGCATCCCCAGTGGTGCCAGTGCACTCTCTGGACTCACTGCACCGCATTCCCACTGGTGTCAGTGCACTCTGTGGACTCACTGCACTGCATCCCCAGTGGTGTCACTGCACTCTCTGGACTCCCGGCACCGTATCCCCAGTGGTGCCAGTGCATTCGCTGGACTCACGGCACTGCATCCACAGTGGTGCCAGTGCACTCTCTGGACTCACTGAAGTGCATTCTCAGTGGAGCCAGTGCACTCTCTGGACTCACTGCACTGCATCCCCAGTGGTGCCAGTGCACTCTCTGGACTCACTGCAGTGCATCCCAAGTGGTGCCAATGCACTCTCTGGACTCACTGCAGTGCATCCCCAGTGGTGCCAGTACACTCAGTGGACTCACTGCACTGCATCCCCAGTGGTGCCAGTGCAGTCTCTGCACTCACTGAAGTGCATCTCCAGTGGTGCCAGAGCACTCTCTGGACTCACTGCAGTGCATCACCTGTGGTGCCAGTGCACTCTCTGGACACTCTGCACTGCATCCCCACTGGTGCCAGTGCACTCTCTGGACTCACTGCACTGCATCCCCAGTGGTGCCAGTGCACTCTCTGGACTCACTGCACTGCATCTCCAATGGTGCCAGTGCACTCTCTGGACTCACTGCACTGCATCCCCAGTGGTGCCAATGCACTCTCTGGACTCACTGCTGTGCATCCCCAGTGGTGCCAGTACACTCACTGGACTGACTGAAGTGCATTCCCAGTGGTGACATTGAAGTCTTTGGACTCACTGCACTCCATCCCCACTGGTGCCTTTGCACTCCCTGGACTCACTGCACTGCTCCAGCCGCGGCAGCCGCTCCAGCCGCGGTAGCCCTCCAGCCGTGGCAGCCGCTCCACTCGGTAGCGGCTGGAGCGGCTGCCGCGGCTGGAGCGGCTGCCGCGGCTGGAGCGGCTGCCGCGGATGGAGAGGCTGGCGCGGCTGGAGGGGCTGGAGCGGCTGCCGCGGCTGGAGCGGCTGGAGCGGCTGCCGCGGCTGGAGCGTCTGCCGCGGCTGGAGGGGCTACCGCGGGGTTGACTCGGCTGGAGCGGATGCCGAGGCTGGAACGGCACTCTCTGGACTCACTGAAATGCATTCTCAGTGGTGCCAGTGCACTCTCTGGACTCACTGCTCTGCATCCCCAGTGGTGCTAGTGCACTCTCTGGACTCACTGCAGTGCATCCCCAGTGGTGCCATTGCACTCTCTGGACTCACTGCACCGCATTCCCACTGGTGCCAGTGCTCTCTCTGGACTCACTGCACTGCATCCCCAGTGGTGCCAGTGCGCTCTCAGGACTCACTGCAGGGCATCCCCAGTGGTGCCAGTGCACTCTCTGGACTCACTGCACTGCATCCCCAGTCCTGCCAGTGCACTCTCTTGACTCACTGCAGTGCATCCCCAGTGGTGCCAGTACACTCACTGGACTGACTGAAGTGCATCCCCAGTGGTGCCAGTGCACTCTCTGGACTCACAGCACTGCATGCCCAGTGGTGCCAGTGCACTCTCTGGACTCACTGCATTGCATCCTCAGTGGTGCCAGTGCACTCTCTGGACTCACTGCACTGCATCCCCAGTCCTGCCAGTGCACTCTCTGGACTCACTGCACTGCATCCCCAATGGTGCCAGTGCACTCTCTGGACTCACTGCACTGCTCCAGCCGCGGCAGCCTCTCCAGGCGCACCAGCCGCGGCATCCGCTCCAGCCTCGGCATCCGCTCCAGCCGCGTTAACCGCTCCAGCCGCGGTAGCTCCTCCAGCCGCGCCAGCCGCTCCAGCCGCGGCAGCCGCTCCAGCCGCTCCAGCCGCGGCATCCGCTCCAGCCGCTCCAGCCGCGGCAGCCGCTCCAACCGCGGCAGCCGCTCCAGTCGCGGCAGCCGCTCCAGCCGCTCCAGCCGCGGCAGCCGCTCCAGCCGCTACCGAGTGGAGCGGCTGCCACGGCTGGAGGGCTACCGCGGCTGGAGCGGCTGCCGCGGCTGGAGAGGCTGGCGCGGCTGGAGGGGCTGGAGCGGCTGCCGCGGCTGGAGCGGCTGGAGCGGCTGCCGCGGCTGGAGCGTCTGCCGCGGCTGGAGGGGCTACCGCGGGGTTGACTCGGCTGGAGCGGATGCCGAGGCTGGAACGGCACTCTCTGGACTCACTGAAATGCATTCTCAGTGGTGCCAGTGCACTCTCTGGACTCACTGCTCCGCATCCCCAGTGGTGCTAGTGCACTCTCTGGACTCACTGCAGTGCATCCCCAGTGGTGCCATTGCACTCTCTGGACTCACTGCACCGCATTCCCACTGGTGCCAGTGCGCTCTCTGGACTCACTGCACTGCATCCCCAGTGGTGCCAGTGCGCTCTCAGGACTCACTGCAGGGCATCCCCAGTGGTGCCAGTGCACTCTCTGGACTCACTGCACTGCATCCCCAGTCCTGCCAGTGCACTCTCTTGACTCACTGCAGTGCATCCCCAGTGGTGCCAGTACACTCACTGGACTGACTGAAGTGCATCCCCAGTGGTGTCAGTGCACTCACTGGAGTCACTGCACTGCATCCCCAGTGGTGCAAGTGCACTCCCTGGACTCACTGCACTGCATTCCCAGTGGTGACAGTGAAGTCTTTGGACTCACTGCACTCCATCCCCACTGGTGCCTTTGCACTCCCTGGACTCACTGCACTGCTCCAGCCGCGGCAGCCGCTCCAGCCGCGGTAGCCCTCCAGCCGTGGCAGCCGCTCCACTCGGTAGCGGCTGGAGCGGCTGCCGCGGTTGGAGCGGCTGGAGCGGCTGCCGCGGCTGGAGCGGCTGCCGCGGATGGAGAGGCTGGCGAGGCTGGAGGGGCTGGAGCGGCTGCCGCGGCTGGAGCGGCTGGAGCGGCTGCCGCGGCTGGAGCGTCTGCCGCGGCTGGAGGGCCTACCGCGGGGTTGACTCGGCTGGAGCGGATACCGAGGCTGGAACGGCACTCTCTGGACTCACTGAAATGCATTCTCAGTGGTGCCAGTGCACTCTCTGGACTCACTGCTCTGCATCCCCAGTGGTGCTAGTGCACTCTGGACTCACTGCAGTGCATCCCCAGTGGTGCCAGTGCACTCTCTGGACTCACTGCACCGCATTCCCACTGGTGTCAGTGCACTCTGTGGACTCACTGCACTGCATCCCCAGTGGTGTCAGTGCACTCTCTGGACTCCCGGCACCGTATCCCCAGTGGTGCCAGTGCATTCGCTGGACTCACGGCACTGCATCCACAGTGGTGCCAGTGCACTCTCTGGACTCACTGAAGTGCATTCTCAGTGGAGCCAGTGCACTCTCTGGACTCACTGCACTGCATCCCCAGTGGTGCCAGAGCACTCTCTGGACTCACTGCAGTGCATCCCAAGTGGTGCCAATGCACTCTCTGGACTCACTGCAGTGCATCCCCAGTGGTGCCAGTACACTCACTGGACTCACTGCACTGCATCCCCAGTGGTGCCAGTGCAGTCTCTGCACTCACTGAAGTGCATCTCCAGTGGTGCCAGAGCACTCTCTGGACTCACTGCAGTGCATCCCAGTGGTGCCAGTGCACTCTCTGGACACTCTGCACTGCATCCCCACTGGTGCCAGTGCACTCTCTGGACTCACTGCACTGCATCCCCAGTGGTGCCAGTGCACTCTCTGGACTCACTGCACTGCATCTCCAATGGTGCCAATGCACTCTCTGGACTCACTGCTGTGCATCCCCAGTGGTGCCAGTACACTCACTGGACTGACTGAAGTGCATTCCCAGTGGTGACATTGAAGTCTTTGGACTCACTGCACTCCATCCCCACTGGTGCCTTTGCACTCCCTGGACTCACTGCACTGCTCCAGCCGCGGCAGCCGCTCCAGCCGCGGTAGCCCTCCAGCCGTGGCAGCCGCTCCACTCGGTAGCGGCTGGAGCGGCTGCCGCGGCTGGAGCGGCTGGAGCGGCTGCCGCGGCTGGAGCGGCTGCCGCGGATGGAGAGGCTGGCGCGGCTGGAGGGGCTGGAGCGGCTGCCGCGGCTGGAGCGGCTGGAGCGGCTGCCGCGGCTGGAGCGTCTGCCGCGGCTGGAGGGGCTACCGCGGGGTTGACTCGGCTGGAGCGGATGCCGAGGCTGGAACGGCACTCTCTGGACTCACTGAAATGCATTCTCAGTGGTGCCAGTGCACTCTCTGGACTCACTGCTCTGCATCCCCAGTGGTGCTAGTGCACTCTCTGGACTCACTGCAGTGCATCCCCAGTGGTGCCATTGCACTCTCTGGACTCACTGCACCGCATTCCCACTGGTGCCAGTGCGCTCTCTGGACTCACTGCACTGCATCCCCAGTGGTGCCAGTGCGCTCTCAGGACTCACTGCAGGGCATCCCCAGTGGTGCCAGTGCACTCTCTGGACTCACTGCACTGCATCCCCAGTTCTGCCAGTGCACTCTCTTGACTCACTGCAGTGCATCCCCAGTGGTGCCAGTACACTCACTGGACTGACTGAAGTGCATCCCCAGTGGTGTCAGTGCACTCACTGGAGTCACTGCACTGCATCCCCAGTGGTGCAAGTGCACTCCGTGGACTCACTGCACTGCATTCCCAGTGGTGACAGTGAAGTCTTTGGACTCACTGCACTCCATCCCCACTGGTGCCTTTGCACTCCCTGGACTCACTGCACTGCTCCAGCCGCGGCAGCCGCTCCAGCCGCGGTAGCCCTCCAGCCGTGGCAGCCGCTCCACTCGGTAGCGGCTGGAGCGGCTGCCGCGGTTGGAGCGGCTGGAGCGGCTGCCGCGGCTGGAGCGGCTGCCGCGGATGGAGAGGCTGGCGAGGCTGGAGGGGCTGGAGCGGCTGCCGCGGCTGGAGCGGCTGGAGCGGCTGCCGCGGCTGGAGCGTCTGCCGCGGCTGGAGGGCCTACCGCGGGGTTGACTCGGCTGGAGCGGATACCGAGGCTGGAACGGCACTCTCTGGACTCACTGAAATGCATTCTCAGTGGTGCCAGTGCACTCTCTGGACTCACTGCTCTGCATCCCCAGTGGTGCTAGTGCACTCTGGACTCACTGCAGTGCATCCCCAGTGGTGCCAGTGCACTCTCTGGACTCACTGCACCGCATTCCCACTGGTGTCAGTGCACTCTGTGGACTCACTGCACTGCATCCCCAGTGGTGTCAGTGCACTCTCTGGACTCCCGGCACCGTATCCCCAGTGGTGCCAGTGCATTCGCTGGACTCACGGCACTGCATCCACAGTGGTGCCAGTGCACTCTCTGGACTCACTGAAGTGCATTCTCAGTGGAGCCAGTGCACTCTCTGGACTCACTGCACTGCATCCCCAGTGGTGCCAGTGCACTCTCTGGACTCACTGCAGTGCATCCCAAGTGGTGCCAATGCACTCTCTGGACTCACTGCAGTGCATCCCCAGTGGTGCCAGTACACTCACTGGACTCACTGCACTGCATCCCCAGTGGTGCCAGTGCAGTCTCTGCACTCACTGAAGTGCATCTCCAGTGGTGCCAGAGCACTCTCTGGACTCACTGCAGTGCATCACCTGTGGTGCCAGTGCACTCTCTGGACTCACTGCACTGCATCCCCAGTGGTGCCAATGCACTCTCTGGACTCACTGCTGTGCATCCCCAGTGGTGCCAGTACACTCACTGGACTGACTGAAGTGCATTCCCAGTGGTGACATTGAAGTCTTTGGACTCACTGCACTCCATCCCCACTGGTGCCTTTGCACTCCCTGGACTCACTGCACTGCTCCAGCCGCGGCAGCCGCTCCAGCCGCGGTAGCCCTCCAGCCGTGGCAGCCGCTCCACTCGGTAGCGGCTGGAGCGGCTGCCGCGGCTGGAGCGGCTGCCGCGGCTGGAGCGGCTGCCGCGGATGGAGAGGCTGGCGCGGCTGGAGGGGCTGGAGCGGCTGCCGCGGCTGGAGCGGCTGGAGCGGCTGCCGCGGCTGGAGCGTCTGCCGCGGCTGGAGGGGCTACCGCGGGGTTGACTCGGCTGGAGCGGATGCCGAGGCTGGAACGGCACTCTCTGGACTCACTGAAATGCATTCTCAGTGGTGCCAGTGCACTCTCTGGACTCACTGCTCTGCATCCCCAGTGGTGCTAGTGCACTCTCTGGACTCACTGCAGTGCATCCCCAGTGGTGCCATTGCACTCTCTGGACTCACTGCACCGCATTCCCACTGGTGCCAGTGCGCTCTCTGGACTCACTGCACTGCATCCCCAGTGGTGCCAGTGCGCTCTCAGGACTCACTGCAGGGCATCCCCAGTGGTGCCAGTGCACTCTCTGAACTCACTGCACTGCATCCCCAGTCCTGCCAGTGCACTCTCTTGACTCACTGCAGTGCATCCCCAGTGGTGCCAGTACACTCACTGGACTGACTGAAGTGCATCCCCAGTGGTGTCAGTGCACTCACTGGAGTCACTGCACTGCATCCCCAGTGGTGCCAGTACACTCACTGGACTGACTGAAGTGCATTCCCAGTGGTGACATTGAAGTCTTTGGACTCACTGCACTCCATCCCCACTGGTGCCTTTGCACTCCCTGGACTCACTGCACTGCTCCAGCCGCGGCAGCCGCTCCAGCCGCGGTAGCCCTCCAGCCGTGGCAGCCGCTCCACTCGGTAGCGGCTGGAGCGGCTGCCGCGGCTGGAGCGGCTGGAGCGGCTGCCGCGGCTGGAGCGGCTGCCGCGGATGGAGAGGCTGGCGCGGCTGGAGGGGCTGGAGCGGCTGCCGCGGCTGGAGCGGCTGGAGCGGCTGCCGCGGCTGGAGCGTCTGCCGCGGCTGGAGGGGCTACCGCGGGGTTGACTCGGCTGGAGCGGATGCCGAGGCTGGAACGGCACTCTCTGGACTCACTGAAATGCATTCTCAGTGGTGCCAGTGCACTCTCTGGACTCACTGCTCTGCATCCCCAGTGGTGCTAGTGCACTCTCTGGACTCACTGCAGTGCATCCCCAGTGGTGCCATTGCACTCTCTGGACTCACTGCACCGCATTCCCACTGGTGCCAGTGCGCTCTCTGGACTCACTGCACTGCATCCCCAGTGGTGCCAGTGCGCTCTCAGGACTCACTGCACTGCATCCCCAGTGGTGCCAGTGCACTCTCTTGACTCACTGCAGTGCATCCCCAGTGGTGCCAGTACACTCACTGGACTGACTGAAGTGCATCCCCAGTGGTGTCAGTGCACTCACTGGAGTCACTGCACTGCATCCCCAGTGGTGTCAGTGCACTCACTGGAGTCACTGCACTGCATCCCCAGTGGTGCAAGTGCACTCCCTGGACTCACTGCACTGCATTCCCAGTGGTGACAGTGAAGTCTTTGGACTCACTGCACTCCATCCCCACTGGTGCCTTTGCACTCCCTGGACTCACTGCACTGCTCCAGCCGCGGCAGCCGCTCCAGCCGCGGTAGCCCTCCAGCCGTGGCAGCCGCTCCACTCGGTAGCGGCTGGAGCGGCTGCCGCGGTTGGAGCGGCTGGAGCGGCTGCCGCGGCTGGAGCGGCTGCCGCGGATGGAGAGGCTGGCGAGGCTGGAGGGGCTGGAGCGGCTGCCGCGGCTGGAGCGGCTGGAGCGGCTGCCGCGGCTGGAGCGTCTGCCGCGGCTGGAGGGCCTACCGCGGGGTTGACTCGGCTGGAGCGGATACCGAGGCTGGAACGGCACTCTCTGGACTCGCTGAAATGCATTCTCAGTGGTGCCAGTGCACTCTCTGGACTCACTGCTCTGCATCCCCAGTGGTGCTAGTGCACTCTGGACTCACTGCAGTGCATCCCCAGTGGTGCCAGTGCACTCTCTGGACTCACTGCACCGCATTCCCACTGGTGTCAGTGCACTCTGTGGACTCACTGCACTGCATCCCCAGTGGTGTCAGTGCACTCTCTGGACTCCCGGCACCGTATCCCCAGTGGTGCCAGTGCATTCGCTGGACTCACGGCACTGCATCCACAGTGGTGCCAGTGCACTCTCTGGACTCACTGAAGTGCATTCTCAGTGGAGCCAGTGCACTCTCTGGACTCACTGCACTGCATCCCCAGTGGTGCCAGTGCACTCTCTGGACTCACTGCAGTGCATCCCAAGTGGTGCCAATGCACTCTCTGGACTCACTGCAGTGCATCCCCAGTGGTGCCAGTACACTCAGTGGACTCACTGCACTGCATCCCCAGTGGTGCCAGTGCAGTCTCTGCACTCACTGAAGTGCATCTCCAGTGGTGCCAGAGCACTCTCTGGACTCACTGCAGTGCATCACCTGTGGTGCCAGTGCACTCTCTGGACACTCTGCACTGCATCCCCACTGGTGCCAGTGCACTCTCTGGACTCACTGCACTGCATCCCCAGTGGTGCCAGTGCACTCTCTGGACTCACTGCACTGCATCTCCAATGGTGCCAGTGCACTCTCTGGACTCACTGCACTGCATCCCCAGTGGTGCCAATGCACTCTCTGGACTCACTGCTGTGCATCCCCAGTGGTGCCAGTACACTCACTGGACTGACTGAAGTGCATTCCCAGTGGTGACATTGAAGTCTTTGGACTCACTGCACTCCATCCCCACTGGTGCCTTTGCACTCCCTGGACTCACTGCACTGCTCCAGCCGCGGCAGCCGCTCCAGCCGCGGTAGCCCTCCAGCCGTGGCAGCCGCTCCACTCGGTAGCGGCTGGAGCGGCTGCCGCGGCTGGAGCGGCTGGAGCGGCTGCCGCGGCTGGAGCGGCTGCCGCGGATGGAGAGGCTGGCGCGGCTGGAGGGGCTGGAGCGGCTGCCGCGGCTGGAGCGGCTGGAGCGGCTGCCGCGGCTGGAGCGTCTGCCGCGGCTGGAGGGGCTACCGCGGGGTTGACTCGGCTGGAGCGGATGCCGAGGCTGGAACGGCACTCTCTGGACTCACTGAAATGCATTCTCAGTGGTGCCAGTGCACTCTCTGGACTCACTGCTCTGCATCCCCAGTGGTGCTAGTGCACTCTCTGGACTCACTGCAGTGCATCCCCAGTGGTGCCATTGCACTCTCTGGACTCACTGCACCGCATTCCCACTGGTGCCAGTGCGCTCTCTGGACTCACTGCACTGCATCCCCAGTGGTGCCAGTGCGCTCTCAGGACTCACTGCAGGGCATCCCCAGTGGTGCCAGTGCACTCTCTGGACTCACTGCACTGCATCCCCAGTCCTGCCAGTGCACTCTCTTGACTCACTGCAGTGCATCCCCAGTGGTGCCAGTACACTCACTGGACTGACTGAAGTGCATCCCCAGTGGTGTCAGTGCACTCACTGGAGTCACTGCACTGCATCCCCAGTGGTGCAAGTGCACTCCCTGGACTCACTGCACTGCATTCCCAGTGGTGACAGTGAAGTCTTTGGACTCACTGCACTCCATCCCCACTGGTGCCTTTGCACTCCCTGGACTCACTGCACTGCTCCAGCCGCGGCAGCCGCTCCAGCCGCGGTAGCCCTCCAGCCGTGGCAGCCGCTCCACTCGGTAGCGGCTGGAGCGGCTGCCGCGGTTGGAGCGGCTGGAGCGGCTGCCGCCCCTGGAGCGGCTGCCGCGGATGGAGAGGCTGGCGAGGCTGGAGGGGCTGGAGCGGCTGCCGCGGCTGGAGCGGCTGGAGCGGCTGCCGCGGCTGGAGCGTCTGCCGCGGCTGGAGGGCCTACCGCGGGGTTGACTCGGCTGGAGCGGATACCGAGGCTGGAACGGCACTCTCTGGACTCGCTGAAATGCATTCTCAGTGGTGCCAGTGCACTCTCTGGACTCACTGCTCTGCATCCCCAGTGGTGCTAGTGCACTCTGGACTCACTGCAGTGCATCCCCAGTGGTGCCAGTGCACTCTCTGGACTCACTGCACCGCATTCCCACTGGTGTCAGTGCACTCTGTGGACTCACTGCACTGCATCCCCAGTGGTGTCAGTGCACTCTCTGGACTCCCGGCACCGTATCCCCAGTGGTGCCAGTGCATTCGCTGGACTCACGGCACTGCATCCACAGTGATGCCAGTGCACTCTCTGGACTCACTGAAGTGCATTCTCAGTGGAGCCAGTGCACTCTCTGGACTCACTGCACTGCATCCCCAGTGGTGCCAGTGCACTCTCTGGACTCACTGCAGTGCATCCCAAGTGGTGCCAATGCACTCTCTGGACTCACTGCAGTGCATCCCCAGTGGTGCCAGTACACTCAGTGGACTCACTGCACTGCATCCCCAGTGGTGCCAGTGCAGTCTCTGCACTCACTGAAGTGCATCTCCAGTGGTGCCAGAGCACTCTCTGGACTCACTGCAGTGCATCACCTGTGGTGCCAGTGCACTCTCTGGACACTCTGCACTGCATCCCCACTGGTGCCAGTGCACTCTCTGGACTCACTGCACTGCATCCCCAGTGGTGCCAGTGCACTCTCTGGACTCACTGCACTGCATCTCCAATGGTGCCAGTGCACTCTCTGGACTCACTGCACTGCATCCCCAGTGGTGCCAATGCACTCTCTGGACTCACTGCTGTGCATCCCCAGTGGTGCCAGTACACTCACTGGACTGACTGAAGTGCATTCCCAGTGGTGACATTGAAGTCTTTGGACTCACTGCACTCCATCCCCACTGGTGCCTTTGCACTCCCTGGACTCACTGCACTGCTCCAGCCGCGGCAGCCGCTCCAGCCGCGGTAGCCCTCCAGCCGTGGCAGCCGCTCCACTCGGTAGCGGCTGGAGCGGCTGCCGCGGCTGGAGCGGCTGCCGCGGCTGGAGCGGCTGCCGCGGATGGAGAGGCTGGCGCGGCTGGAGGGGCTGGAGCGGCTGCCGCGGCTGGAGCGGCTGGAGCGGCTGCCGCGGCTGGAGCGTCTGCCGCGGCTGGAGGGGCTACCGCGGGGTTGACTCGGCTGGAGCGGATGCCGAGGCTGGAACGGCACTCTCTGGACTCACTGAAATGCATTCTCAGTGGTGCCAGTGCACTCTCTGGACTCACTGCTCTGCATCCCCAGTGGTGCTAGTGCACTCTCTGGACTCACTGCAGTGCATCCCCAGTGGTGCCATTGCACTCTCTGGACTCACTGCACCGCATTCCCACTGGTGCCAGTGCTCTCTCTGGACTCACTGCACTGCATCCCCAGTGGTGCCAGTGCGCTCTCAGGACTCACTGCAGGGCATCCCCAGTGGTGCCAGTGCACTCTCTGGACTCACTGCACTGCATCCCCAGTCCTGCCAGTGCACTCTCTTGACTCACTGCAGTGCATCCCCAGTGGTGCCAGTACACTCACTGGACTGACTGAAGTGCATCCCCAGTGGTGCCAGTGCACTCTCTGGACTCACAGCACTGCATGCCCAGTGGTGCCAGTGCACTCTCTGGACTCACTGCATTGCATCCTCAGTGGTGCCAGTGCACTCTCTGGACTCACTGCACTGCATCCCCAGTCCTGCCAGTGCACTCTCTGGACTCACTGCACTGCATCCCCAATGGTGCCAGTGCACTCTCTGGACTCACTGCACTGCTCCAGCCGCGGCAGCCTCTCCAGGCGCACCAGCCGCGGCATCCGCTCCAGCCTCGGCATCCGCTCCAGCCGCGTTAACCGCTCCAGCCGCGGTAGCTCCTCCAGCCGCGCCAGCCGCTCCAGCCGCGGCAGCCGCTCCAGCCGCTCCAGCCGCGGCATCCGCTCCAGCCGCTCCAGCCGCGGCAGCCGCTCCAACCGCGGCAGCCGCTCCAGTCGCGGCAGCCGCTCCAGCCGCTCCAGCCGCGGCAGCCGCTCCAGCCGCTACCGAGTGGAGCGGCTGCCACGGCTGGAGGGCTACCGCGGCTGGAGCGGCTGCCGCGGCTGGAGAGGCTGGCGCGGCTGGAGGGGCTGGAGCGGCTGCCGCGGCTGGAGCGGCTGGAGCGGCTGCCGCGGCTGGAGCGTCTGCCGCGGCTGGAGGGGCTACCGCGGGGTTGACTCGGCTGGAGCGGATGCCGAGGCTGGAACGGCACTCTCTGGACTCACTGAAATGCATTCTCAGTGGTGCCAGTGCACTCTCTGGACTCACTGCTCCGCATCCCCAGTGGTGCTAGTGCACTCTCTGGACTCACTGCAGTGCATCCCCAGTGGTGCCATTGCACTCTCTGGACTCACTGCACCGCATTCCCACTGGTGCCAGTGCGCTCTCTGGACTCACTGCACTGCATCCCCAGTGGTGCCAGTGCGCTCTCAGGACTCACTGCAGGGCATCCCCAGTGGTGCCAGTGCACTCTCTGGACTCACTGCACTGCATCCCCAGTCCTGCCAGTGCACTCTCTTGACTCACTGCAGTGCATCCCCAGTGGTGCCAGTACACTCACTGGACTGACTGAAGTGCATCCCCAGTGGTGTCAGTGCACTCACTGGAGTCACTGCACTGCATCCCCAGTGGTGCAAGTGCACTCCCTGGACTCACTGCACTGCATTCCCAGTGGTGACAGTGAAGTCTTTGGACTCACTGCACTCCATCCCCACTGGTGCCTTTGCACTCCCTGGACTCACTGCACTGCTCCAGCCGCGGCAGCCGCTCCAGCCGCGGTAGCCCTCCAGCCGTGGCAGCCGCTCCACTCGGTAGCGGCTGGAGCGGCTGCCGCGGTTGGAGCGGCTGGAGCGGCTGCCGCGGCTGGAGCGGCTGCCGCGGATGGAGAGGCTGGCGAGGCTGGAGGGGCTGGAGCGGCTGCCGCGGCTGGAGCGGCTGGAGCGGCTGCCGCGGCTGGAGCGTCTGCCGCGGCTGGAGGGCCTACCGCGGGGTTGACTCGGCTGGAGCGGATACCGAGGCTGGAACGGCACTCTCTGGACTCACTGAAATGCATTCTCAGTGGTGCCAGTGCACTCTCTGGACTCACTGCTCTGCATCCCCAGTGGTGCTAGTGCACTCTGGACTCACTGCAGTGCATCCCCAGTGGTGCCAGTGCACTCTCTGGACTCACTGCACCGCATTCCCACTGGTGTCAGTGCACTCTGTGGACTCACTGCACTGCATCCCCAGTGGTGTCAGTGCACTCTCTGGACTCCCGGCACCGTATCCCCAGTGGTGCCAGTGCATTCGCTGGACTCACGGCACTGCATCCACAGTGGTGCCAGTGCACTCTCTGGACTCACTGAAGTGCATTCTCAGTGGAGCCAGTGCACTCTCTGGACTCACTGCACTGCATCCCCAGTGGTGCCAGTGCACTCTCTGGACTCACTGCAGTGCATCCCAAGTGGTGCCAATGCACTCTCTGGACTCACTGCAGTGCATCCCCAGTGGTGCCAGTACACTCACTGGACTCACTGCACTGCATCCCCAGTGGTGCCAGTGCAGTCTCTGCACTCACTGAAGTGCATCTCCAGTGGTGCCAGAGCACTCTCTGGACTCACTGCAGTGCATCACCTGTGGTGCCAGTGCACTCTCTGGACTCACTGCACTGCATCCCCAGTGGTGCCAATGCACTCTCTGGACTCACTGCTGTGCATCCCCAGTGGTGCCAGTACACTCACTGGACTGACTGAAGTGCATTCCCAGTGGTGACATTGAAGTCTTTGGACTCACTGCACTCCATCCCCACTGGTGCCTTTGCACTCCCTGGACTCACTGCACTGCTCCAGCCGCGGCAGCCGCTCCAGCCGCGGTAGCCCTCCAGCCGTGGCAGCCGCTCCACTCGGTAGCGGCTGGAGCGGCTGCCGCGGCTGGAGCGGCTGCCGCGGCTGGAGCGGCTGCCGCGGATGGAGAGGCTGGCGCGGCTGGAGGGGCTGGAGCGGCTGCCGCGGCTGGAGCGGCTGGAGCGGCTGCCGCGGCTGGAGCGTCTGCCGCGGCTGGAGGGGCTACCGCGGGGTTGACTCGGCTGGAGCGGATGCCGAGGCTGGAACGGCACTCTCTGGACTCACTGAAATGCATTCTCAGTGGTGCCAGTGCACTCTCTGGACTCACTGCTCTGCATCCCCAGTGGTGCTAGTGCACTCTCTGGACTCACTGCAGTGCATCCCCAGTGGTGCCATTGCACTCTCTGGACTCACTGCACCGCATTCCCACTGGTGCCAGTGCGCTCTCTGGACTCACTGCACTGCATCCCCAGTGGTGCCAGTGCGCTCTCAGGACTCACTGCAGGGCATCCCCAGTGGTGCCAGTGCACTCTCTGAACTCACTGCACTGCATCCCCAGTCCTGCCAGTGCACTCTCTTGACTCACTGCAGTGCATCCCCAGTGGTGCCAGTACACTCACTGGACTGACTGAAGTGCATCCCCAGTGGTGTCAGTGCACTCACTGGAGTCACTGCACTGCATCCCCAGTGGTGTCAGTGCACTCACTGGAGTCACTGCACTGCATCCCCAGTGGTGCCAGTACACTCACTGGACTGACTGAAGTGCATTCCCAGTGGTGACATTGAAGTCTTTGGACTCACTGCACTCCATCCCCACTGGTGCCTTTGCACTCCCTGGACTCACTGCACTGCTCCAGCCGCGGCAGCCGCTCCAGCCGCGGTAGCCCTCCAGCCGTGGCAGCCGCTCCACTCGGTAGCGGCTGGAGCGGCTGCCGCGGCTGGAGCGGCTGGAGCGGCTGCCGCGGCTGGAGCGGCTGCCGCGGATGGAGAGGCTGGCGCGGCTGGAGGGGCTGGAGCGGCTGCCGCGGCTGGAGCGGCTGGAGCGGCTGCCGCGGCTGGAGCGTCTGCCGCGGCTGGAGGGGCTACCGCGGGGTTGACTCGGCTGGAGCGGATGCCGAGGCTGGAACGGCACTCTCTGGACTCACTGAAATGCATTCTCAGTGGTGCCAGTGCACTCTCTGGACTCACTGCTCTGCATCCCCAGTGGTGCTAGTGCACTCTCTGGACTCACTGCAGTGCATCCCCAGTGGTGCCATTGCACTCTCTGGACTCACTGCACCGCATTCCCACTGGTGCCAGTGCGCTCTCTGGACTCACTGCACTGCATCCCCAGTGGTGCCAGTGCGCTCTCAGGACTCACTGCACTGCATCCCCAGTGGTGCCAGTGCACTCTCTTGACTCACTGCAGTGCATCCCCAGTGGTGCCAGTACACTCACTGGACTGACTGAAGTGCATCCCCAGTGGTGTCAGTGCACTCACTGGAGTCACTGCACTGCATCCCCAGTGGTGTCAGTGCACTCACTGGAGTCACTGCACTGCATCCCCAGTGGTGCAAGTGCACTCCCTGGACTCACTGCACTGCATTCCCAGTGGTGACAGTGAAGTCTTTGGACTCACTGCACTCCATCCCCACTGGTGCCTTTGCACTCCCTGGACTCACTGCACTGCTCCAGCCGCGGCAGCCGCTCCAGCCGCGGTAGCCCTCCAGCCGTGGCAGCCGCTCCACTCGGTAGCGGCTGGAGCGGCTGCCGCGGTTGGAGCGGCTGGAGCGGCTGCCGCGGCTGGAGCGGCTGCCGCGGATGGAGAGGCTGGCGAGGCTGGAGGGGCTGGAGCGGCTGCCGCGGCTGGAGCGGCTGGAGCGGCTGCCGCGGCTGGAGCGTCTGCCGCGGCTGGAGGGCCTACCGCGGGGTTGACTCGGCTGGAGCGGATACCGAGGCTGGAACGGCACTCTCTGGACTCTCTGAAATGCATTCTCAGTGGTGCCAGTGCACTCTCTGGACTCACTGCTCTGCATCCCCAGTGGTGCTAGTGCACTCTGGACTCACTGCAGTGCATCCCCAGTGGTGCCAGTGCACTCTCTGGACTCACTGCACCGCATTCCCACTGGTGTCAGTGCACTCTGTGGACTCACTGCACTGCATCCCCAGTGGTGTCAGTGCACTCTCTGGACTCACTGCAGTGCATCCCAAGTGGTGCCAATGCACTCTCTGGACTCACTGCAGTGCATCCCCAGTGGTGCCAGTACACTCACTGGACTCACTGCACTGCATCCCCAGTGGTGCCAGTGCAGTCTCTGCACTCACTGAAGTGCATCTCCAGTGGTGCCAGAGCACTCTCTGGACTCACTGCAGTGCATCCCAGTGGTGCCAGTGCACTCTCTGGACACTCTGCACTGCATCCCCACTGGTGCCAGTGCACTCTCTGGACTCACTGCACTGCATCCCCAGTGGTGCCAGTGCACTCTCTGGACTCACTGCACTGCATCTCCAATGGTGCCAGTGCACTCTCTGGACTCACTGCACTGCATCCCCAGTGGTGCCAATGCACTCTCTGGACTCACTGCTGTGCATCCCCAGTGGTGCCAGTACACTCACTGGACTGACTGAAGTGCATTCCCAGTGGTGACATTGAAGTCTTTGGACTCACTGCACTCCATCCCCACTGGTGCCTTTGCACTCCCTGGACTCACTGCACTGCTCCAGCCGCGGCAGCCGCTCCAGCCGCGGTAGCCCTCCAGCCGTGGCAGCCGCTCCACTCGGTAGCGGCTGGAGCGGCTGCCGCGGCTGGAGCGGCTGGAGCGGCTGCCGCGGCTGGAGCGGCTGCCGCGGATGGAGAGGCTGGCGCGGCTGGAGGGGCTGGAGCGGCTGCCGCGGCTGGAGCGGCTGGAGCGGCTGCCGCGGCTGGAGCGTCTGCCGCGGCTGGAGGGGCTACCGCGGGGTTGACTCGGCTGGAGCGGATGCCGAGGCTGGAACGGCACTCTCTGGACTCACTGAAATGCATTCTCAGTGGTGCCAGTGCACTCTCTGGACTCACTGCTCTGCATCCCCAGTGGTGCTAGTGCACTCTCTGGACTCACTGCAGTGCATCCCCAGTGGTGCCATTGCACTCTCTGGACTCACTGCACCGCATTCCCACTGGTGCCAGTGCGCTCTCTGGACTCACTGCACTGCATCCCCAGTGGTGCCAGTGCGCTCTCAGGACTCACTGCAGGGCATCCCCAGTGGTGCCAGTGCACTCTCTGGACTCACTGCACTGCATCCCCAGTCCTGCCAGTGCACTCTCTTGACTCACTGCAGTGCATCCCCAGTGGTGCCAGTACACTCACTGGACTGACTGAAGTGCATCCCCAGTGGTGTCAGTGCACTCACTGGAGTCACTGCACTGCATCCCCAGTGGTGCAAGTGCACTCCCTGGACTCACTGCACTGCATTCCCAGTGGTGACAGTGAAGTCTTTGGACTCACTGCACTCCATCCCCACTGGTGCCTTTGCACTCCCTGGACTCACTGCACTGCTCCAGCCGCGGCAGCCGCTCCAGCCGCGGTAGCCCTCCAGCCGTGGCAGCCGCTCCACTCGGTAGCGGCTGGAGCGGCTGCCGCGGTTGGAGCGGCTGGAGCGGCTGCCGCGGCTGGAGCGGCTGCCGCGGATGGAGAGGCTGGCGAGGCTGGAGGGGCTGGAGCGGCTGCCGCGGCTGGAGCGGCTGGAGCGGCTGCCGCGGCTGGAGCGTCTGCCGCGGCTGGAGGGCCTACCGCGGGGTTGACTCGGCTGGAGCGGATACCGAGGCTGGAACGGCACTCTCTGGACTCACTGAAATGCATTCTCAGTGGTGCCAGTGCACTCTCTGGACTCACTGCTCTGCATCCCCAGTGGTGCTAGTGCACTCTGGACTCACTGCAGTGCATCCCCAGTGGTGCCAGTGCACTCTCTGGACTCACTGCAGTGCATCCCCAGTGCTGACAGTGCACTCTCTGGACTCAGTGCACTGCATCCCCAGTGGTGTCAGTGCACTCTCTGGACTCCCGGCACCGTATCCCCAGTGGTGCCAGTGCATTCGCTGGACTCACGGCACTGCATCCACAGTGGTGCCAGTGCACTCTCTGGACTCACTGAAGTGCATTCTCAGTGGAGCCAGTGCACTCTCTGGACTCACTGCACTGCATCCCCAGTGGTGCCAGTGCACTCTCTGGACTCACTGCAGTGCATCCCAAGTGGTGCCAATGCACTCTCTGGACTCACTGCAGTGCATCCCCAGTGGTGCCAGTACACTCACTGGACTCACTGCACTGCATCCCCAGTGGTGCCAGTGCAGTCTCTGCACTCACTGAAGTGCATCTCCAGTGGTGCCAGAGCACTCTCTGGACTCACTGCAGTGCATCACCTGTGGTGCCAGTGCACTCTCTGGACACTCTGCACTGCATCCCCACTGGTGCCAGTGCACTCTCTGGACTCACTGCACTGCATCCCCAGTGGTGCCAGTGCACTCTCTGGACTCACTGCACTGCATCTCCAATGGTGCCAGTGCACTCTCTGGACTCACTGCACTGCATCCCCAGTGGTGCCAATGCACTCTCTGGACTCACTGCTGTGCATCCCCAGTGGTGCCAGTACACTCACTGGACTGACTGAAGTGCATTCCCAGTGGTGACATTGAAGTCTTTGGACTCACTGCACTCCATCCCCACTGGTGCCTTTGCACTCCCTGGACTCACTGCACTGCTCCAGCCGCGGCAGCCGCTCCAGCCGCGGTAGCCCTCCAGCCGTGGCAGCCGCTCCACTCGGTAGCGGCTGGAGCGGCTGCCGCGGCTGGAGCGGCTGCCGCGGCTGGAGCGGCTGCCGCGGATGGAGAGGCTGGCGCGGCTGGAGGGGCTGGAGCGGCTGCCGCGGCTGGAGCGGCTGGAGCGGCTGCCGCGGCTGGAGCGTCTGCCGCGGCTGGAGGGGCTACCGCGGGGTTGACTCGGCTGGAGCGGATGCCGAGGCTGGAACGGCACTCTCTGGACTCACTGAAATGCATTCTCAGTGGTGCCAGTGCACTCTCTGGACTCACTGCTCTGCATCCCCAGTGGTGCTAGTGCACTCTCTGGACTCACTGCAGTGCATCCCCAGTGGTGCCATTGCACTCTCTGGACTCACTGCACCGCATTCCCACTGGTGCCAGTGCGCTCTCTGGACTCACTGCACTGCATCCCCAGTGGTGCCAGTGCGCTCTCAGGACTCACTGCAGGGCATCCCCAGTGGTGCCAGTGCACTCTCTGGACTCACTGCACTGCATCCCCAGTCCTGCCAGTGCACTCTCTTGACTCACTGCAGTGCATCCCCAGTGGTGCCAGTACACTCACTGGACTGACTGAAGTGCATCCCCAGTGGTGCCAGTGCACTCTCTGGACTCACAGCACTGCATGCCCAGTGGTGCCAGTGCACTCTCTGGACTCACTGCATTGCATCCTCAGTGGTGCCAGTGCACTCTCTGGACTCACTGCACTGCATCCCCAGTCCTGCCAGTGCACTCTCTGGACTCACTGCACTGCATCCCCAATGGTGCCAGTGCACTCTCTGGACTCACTGCACTGCTCCAGCCGCGGCAGCCTCTCCAGGCGCACCAGCCGCGGCATCCGCTCCAGCCTCGGCATCCGCTCCAGCCGCGTTAACCGCTCCAGCCGCGGTAGCTCCTCCAGCCGCGCCAGCCGCTCCAGCCGCGGCAGCCGCTCCAGCCGCTCCAGCCGCGGCATCCGCTCCAGCCGCTCCAGCCGCGGCAGCCGCTCCAACCGCGGCAGCCGCTCCAGTCGCGGCAGCCGCTCCAGCCGCTCCAGCCGCGGCAGCCGCTCCAGCCGCTACCGAGTGGAGCGGCTGCCACGGCTGGAGGGCTACCGCGGCTGGAGCGGCTGCCGCGGCTGGAGAGGCTGGCGCGGCTGGAGGGGCTGGAGCGGCTGCCGCGGCTGGAGCGGCTGGAGCGGCTGCCGCGGCTGGAGCGTCTGCCGCGGCTGGAGGGCCTACCGCGGGGTTGACTCGGCTGGAGCGGATGCCGAGGCTGGAACGGCACTCTCTGGACTCACTGAAATGCATTCTCAGTGGTGCCAGTGCACTCTCAGGACTCACTGCAGGGCATCCCCAGTGGTGCCAGTGCACTCTCTGGACTCACTGCACTGCATCCCCAGTCCTGCCAGTGCACTCTCTTGACTCACTGCAGTGCATCCCCAGTGGTGCCAGTACACTCACTGGACTGACTGAAGTGCATCCCCAGTGGTGTCAGTGCACTCACTGGAGTCACTGCACTGCATCCCCAGTGGTGCAAGTGCACTCCCTGGACTCACTGCACTGCATTCCCAGTGGTGACAGTGAAGTCTTTGGACTCACTGCACTCCATCCCCACTGGTGCCTTTGCACTCCCTGGACTCACTGCACTGCTCCAGCCGCGGCAGCCGCTCCAGCCGCGGTAGCCCTCCAGCCGTGGCAGCCGCTCCACTCGGTAGCGGCTGGAGCGGCTGCCGCGGTTGGAGCGGCTGGAGCGGCTGCCGCGGCTGGAGCGGCTGCCGCGGATGGAGAGGCTGGCGAGGCTGGAGGGGCTGGAGCGGCTGCCGCGGCTGGAGCGGCTGGAGCGGCTGCCGCGGCTGGAGCGTCTGCCGCGGCTGGAGGGCCTACCGCGGGGTTGACTCGGCTGGAGCGGATACCGAGGCTGGAACGGCACTCTCTGGACTCACTGAAATGCATTCTCAGTGGTGCCAGTGCACTCTCTGGACTCACTGCTCTGCATCCCCAGTGGTGCTAGTGCACTCTGGACTCACTGCAGTGCATCCCCAGTGGTGCCAGTGCACTCTCTGGACTCACTGCACCGCATTCCCACTGGTGTCAGTGCACTCTGTGGACTCACTGCACTGCATCCCCAGTGGTGTCAGTGCACTCTCTGGACTCCCGGCACCGTATCCCCAGTGGTGCCAGTGCATTCGCTGGACTCACGGCACTGCATCCACAGTGGTGCCAGTGCACTCTCTGGACTCACTGAAGTGCATTCTCAGTGGAGCCAGTGCACTCTCTGGACTCACTGCACTGCATCCCCAGTGGTGCCAGTGCACTCTCTGGACTCACTGCAGTGCATCCCAAGTGGTGCCAATGCACTCTCTGGACTCACTGCCGTGCATCCCCAGTGGTGCCAGTACACTCACTGGACTCACTGCACTGCATCCCCAGTGGTGCCAGTGCAGTCTCTGCACTCACTGAAGTGCATCTCCAGTGGTGCCAGAGCACTCTCTGGACTCACTGCAGTGCATCACCTGTGGTGCCAGTGCACTCTCTGGACACTCTGCACTGCATCCCCACTGGTGCCAGTGCACTCTCTGGACTCACTGCACTGCATCCCCAGTGGTGCCAGTGCACTCTCTGGACTCACTGCACTGCATCTCCAATGGTGCCAGTGCACTCTCTGGACTCACTGCACTGCATCCCCAGTGGTGCCAATGCACTCTCTGGACTCACTGCTGTGCATCCCCAGTGGTGCCAGTACACTCACTGGACTGACTGAAGTGCATTCCCAGTGGTGACATTGAAGTCTTTGGACTCACTGCACTCCATCCCCACTGGTGCCTTTGCACTCCCTGGACTCACTGCACTGCTCCAGCCGCGGCAGCCGCTCCAGCCGCGGTAGCCCTCCAGCCGTGGCAGCCGCTCCACTCGGTAGCGGCTGGAGCGGCTGCCGCGGCTGGAGCGGCTGCCGCGGCTGGAGCGGCTGCCGCGGATGGAGAGGCTGGCGCGGCTGGAGGGGCTGGAGCGGCTGCCGCGGCTGGAGCGGCTGGAGCGGCTGCCGCGGCTGGAGCGTCTGCCGCGGCTGGAGGGGCTACCGCGGGGTTGACTCGGCTGGAGCGGATGCCGAGGCTGGAACGGCACTCTCTGGACTCACTGAAATGCATTCTCAGTGGTGCCAGTGCACCCTCTGGACTCACTGCTCTGCATCCCCAGTGGTGCTAGTGCACTCTCTGGACTCACTGCAGTGCATCCCCAGTGGTGCCATTGCACTCTCTGGACTCACTGCACCGCATTCCCACTGGTGCCAGTGCGCTCTCTGGACTCACTGCACTGCATCCCCAGTGGTGCCAGTGCGCTCTCAGGACTCACTGCAGGGCATCCCCAGTGGTGCCAGTGCACTCTCTGGACTCACTGCACTGCATCCCCAGTCCTGCCAGTGCACTCTCTTGACTCACTGCAGTGCATCCCCAGTGGTGCCAGTACACTCACTGGACTGACTGAAGTGCATCCCCAGTGGTGCCAGTGCACTCTCTGGACTCACAGCACTGCATGCCCAGTGGTGCCAGTGCACTCTCTGGACTCACTGCATTGCATCCTCAGTGGTGCCAGTGCACTCTCTGGACTCACTGCACTGCATCCCCAGTCCTGCCAGTGCACTCTCTGGACTCACTGCACTGCATCCCCAATGGTGCCAGTGCACTCTCTGGACTCACTGCACTGCTCCAGCCGCGGCAGCCTCTCCAGGCGCACCAGCCGCGGCATCCGCTCCAGCCTCGGCATCCGCTCCAGCCGCGTTAACCGCTCCAGCCGCGGTAGCTCCTCCAGCCGCGCCAGCCGCTCCAGCCGCGGCAGCCGCTCCAGCCGCTCCAGCCGCGGCATCCGCTCCAGCCGCTCCAGCCGCGGCAGCCGCTCCAACCGCGGCAGCCGCTCCAGTCGCGGCAGCCGCTCCAGCCGCTCCAGCCGCGGCAGCCGCTCCAGCCGCTACCGAGTGGAGCGGCTGCCACGGCTGGAGGGCTACCGCGGCTGGAGCGGCTGCCGCGGCTGGAGAGGCTGGCGCGGCTGGAGGGGCTGGAGCGGCTGCCGCGGCTGGAGCGGCTGGAGCGGCTGCCGCGGCTGGAGCGTCTGCCGCGGCTGGAGGGGCTACCGCGGGGTTGACTCGGCTGGAGCGGATGCCGAGGCTGGAACGGCACTCTCTGGACTCACTGAAATGCATTCTCAGTGGTGCCAGTGCACTCTCTGGACTCACTGCAGTGCATCCCCAGTGGTGCCAGTGCACTCTCTGGACTCACTGCACTGCATCCCCAGTCCTGCCAGTGCACTCTCTTGACTCACTGCAGTGCATCCCCAGTGGTGCCAGTACACTCACTGGACTGACTGAAGTGCATCCCCAGTGGTGTCAGTGCACTCACTGGAGTCACTGCACTGCATCCCCAGTGGTGCAAGTGCACTCCCTGGACTCACTGCACTGCATTCCCAGTGGTGACAGTGAAGTCTTTGGACTCACTGCACTCCATCCCCACTGGTGCCTTTGCACTCCCTGGACTCACTGCACTGCTCCAGCCGCGGCAGCCGCTCCAGCCGCGGTAGCCCTCCAGCCGTGGCAGCCGCTCCACTCGGTAGCGGCTGGAGCGGCTGCCGCGGTTGGAGCGGCTGGAGCGGCTGCCGCGGCTGGAGCGGCTGCCGCGGATGGAGAGGCTGGCGAGGCTGGAGGGGCTGGAGCGGCTGCCGCGGCTGGAGCGTCTGCCGCGGCTGGAGGGCCTACCGCGGGGTTGACTCGGCTGGAGCGGATACCGAGGCTGGAACGGCACTCTCTGGACTCACTGAAATGCATTCTCAGTGGTGCCAGTGCACTCTCTGGACTCACTGCTCTGCATCCCCAGTGGTGCTAGTGCACTCTGGACTCACTGCAGTGCATCCCCAGTGGTGCCAGTGCAGTCTCTGCACTCACTGAAGTGCATCTCCAGTGGTGCCAGAGCACTCTCTGGACTCACTGCAGTGCATCCCAGTGGTGCCAGTGCACTCTCTGGACTCACTGCACTGCATCTCCAATGGTGCCAGTGCACTCTCTGGACTCACTGCAGTGCATCCCCAGTGGTGCCAATGCACTCTCTGGACTCACTGCACTGCATCCCCAGTGGTGCCAGTACACTCACTGGACTCACTGCACTGCATTCCCAGTGGTGCCAATGCACTCTCTGGACTCACTGCTGTGCATCCCCAGTGGTGCCAGTACACTCACTGGACTGACTGAAGTGCATTCCCAGTGGTGACATTGAAGTCTTTGGACTCACTGCACTCCATCCCCACTGGTGCCTTTGCACTCCCTGGACTCACTGCACTGCTCCAGCCGCGGCAGCCGCTCCAGCCGCGGTAGCCCTCCAGCCGTGGCAGCCGCTCCACTCGGTAGCGGCTGGAGCGGCTGCCGCGGCTGGAGCGGCTGGAGCGGCTGCCGCGGCTGGAGCGGCTGCCGCGGATGGAGAGGCTGGCGCGGCTGGAGGGGCTGGAGCGGCTGCCGCGGCTGGAGCGGCTGGAGCGGCTGCCGCGGCTGGAGCGTCTGCCGCGGCTGGAGGGGCTACCGCGGGGTTGACTCGGCTGGAGCGGATGCCGAGGCTGGAACGGCACTCTCTGGACTCACTGAAATGCATTCTCAGTGGTGCCAGTGCACTCTCTGGACTCACTGCTCTGCATCCCCAGTGGTGCTAGTGCACTCTCTGGACTCACTGCAGTGCATCCCCAGTGGTGCCATTGCACTCTCTGGACTCACTGCACCGCATTCCCACTGGTGCCAGTGCGCTCTCTGGACTCACTGCACTGCATCCCCAGTGGTGCCAGTGCGCTCTCAGGACTCACTGCAGGGCATCCCCAGTGGTGCCAGTGCACTCTCTGGACTCACTGCACTGCATCCCCAGTCCTGCCAGTGCACTCTCTTGACTCACTGCAGTGCATCCCCAGTGGTGCCAGTACACTCACTGGACTGACTGAAGTGCATCCCCAGTGGTGTCAGTGCACTCACTGGAGTCACTGCACTGCATCCCCAGTGGTGCAAGTGCACTCCCTGGACTCACTGCACTGCATTCCCAGTGGTGACAGTGAAGTCTTTGGACTCACTGCACTCCATCCCCACTGGTGCCTTTGCACTCCCTGGACTCACTGCACTGCTCCAGCCGCGGCAGCCGCTCCAGCCGCGGTAGCCCTCCAGCCGTGGCAGCCGCTCCACTCGGTAGCGGCTGGAGCGGCTGCCGCGGTTGGAGCGGCTGGAGCGGCTGCCGCGGCTGGAGCGGCTGCCGCGGATGGAGAGGCTGGCGAGGCTGGAGGGGCTGGAGCGGCTGCCGCGGCTGGAGCGGCTGGAGCGGCTGCCGCGGCTGGAGCGTCTGCCGCGGCTGGAGGGCCTACCGCGGGGTTGACTCGGCTGGAGCGGATACCGAGGCTGGAACGGCACTCTCTGGACTCACTGAAATGCATTCTCAGTGGTGCCAGTGCACTCTCTGGACTCACTGCTCTGCATCCCCAGTGGTGCTAGTGCACTCTGGACTCACTGCAGTGCATCCCCAGTGGTGCCAGTGCACTCTCTGGACTCACTGCACCGCATTCCCACTGGTGTCAGTGCACTCTGTGGACTCACTGCACTGCATCCCCAGTGGTGTCAGTGCACTCTCTGGACTCCCGGCACCGTATCCCCAGTGGTGCCAGTGCATTCGCTGGACTCACGGCACTGCATCCACAGTGGTGCCAGTGCACTCTCTGGACTCACTGAAGTGCATTCTCAGTGGAGCCAGTGCACTCTCTGGACTCACTGCACTGCATCCCCAGTGGTGCCAGTGCACTCTCTGGACTCACTGCAGTGCATCCCAAGTGGTGCCAATGCACTCTCTGGACTCACTGCAGTGCATCCCCAGTGGTGCCAGTACACTCACTGGACTCACTGCACTGCATCCCCAGTGGTGCCAGTGCAGTCTCTGCACTCACTGAAGTGCATCTCCAGTGGTGCCAGAGCACTCTCTGGACTCACTGCAGTGCATCCCAGTGGTGCCAGTGCACTCTCTGGACACTCTGCACTGCATCCCCACTGGTGCCAGTGCACTCTCTGGACTCACTGCACTGCATCCCCAGTGGTGCCAGTGCACTCTCTGGACTCACTGCACTGCATCTCCAATGGTGCCAGTGCACTCTCTGGACTCACTGCACTGCATCCCCAGTGGTGCCAATGCACTCTCTGGACTCACTGCTGTGCATCCCCAGTGGTGCCAGTACACTCACTGGACTGACTGAAGTGCATTCCCAGTGGTGACATTGAAGTCTTTGGACTCACTGCACTCCATCCCCACTGGTGCCTTTGCACTCCCTGGACTCACTGCACTGCTCCAGCCGCGGCAGCCGCTCCAGCCGCGGTAGCCCTCCAGCCGTGGCAGCCGCTCCACTCGGTAGCGGCTGGAGCGGCTGCCGCGGCTGGAGCGGCTGGAGCGGCTGCCGCGGCTGGAGCGGCTGCCGCGGATGGAGAGGCTGGCGCGGCTGGAGGGGCTGGAGCGGCTGCCGCGGCTGGAGCGGCTGGAGCGGCTGCCGCGGCTGGAGCGTCTGCCGCGGCTGGAGGGGCTACCGCGGGGTTGACTCGGCTGGAGCGGATGCCGAGGCTGGAACGGCACTCTCTGGACTCACTGAAATGCATTCTCAGTGGTGCCAGTGCACTCTCTGGACTCACTGCTCTGCATCCCCAGTGGTGCTAGTGCACTCTCTGGACTCACTGCAGTGCATCCCCAGTGGTGCCATTGCACTCTCTGGACTCACTGCACCGCATTCCCACTGGTGCCAGTGCGCTCTCTGGACTCACTGCACTGCATCCCCAGTGGTGCCAGTGCGCTCTCAGGACTCACTGCAGGGCATCCCCAGTGGTGCCAGTGCACTCTCTGGACTCACTGCACTGCATCCCCAGTCCTGCCAGTGCACTCTCTTGACTCACTGCAGTGCATCCCCAGTGGTGCCAGTACACTCACTGGACTGACTGAAGTGCATCCCCAGTGGTGTCAGTGCACTCACTGGAGTCACTGCACTGCATCCCCAGTGGTGCAAGTGCACTCCCTGGACTCACTGCACTGCATTCCCAGTGGTGACAGTGAAGTCTTTGGACTCACTGCACTCCATCCCCACTGGTGCCTTTGCACTCCCTGGACTCACTGCACTGCTCCAGCCGCGGCAGCCGCTCCAGCCGCGGTAGCCCTCCAGCCGTGGCAGCCGCTCCACTCGGTAGCGGCTGGAGCGGCTGCCGCGGTTGGAGCGGCTGGAGCGGCTGCCGCGGCTGGAGCGGCTGCCGCGGATGGAGAGGCTGGCGAGGCTGGAGGGGCTGGAGCGGCTGCCGCGGCTGGAGCGGCTGGAGCGGCTGCCGCGGCTGGAGCGTCTGCCGCGGCTGGAGGGCCTACCGCGGGGTTGACTCGGCTGGAGCGGATACCGAGGCTGGAACGGCACTCTCTGGACTCGCTGAAATGCATTCTCAGTGGTGCCAGTGCACTCTCTGGACTCACTGCTCTGCATCCCCAGTGGTGCTAGTGCACTCTGGACTCACTGCAGTGCATCCCCAGTGGTGCCAGTGCACTCTCTGGACTTACTGCACCGCATTCCCACTGGTGTCAGTGCACTCTGTGGACTCACTGCACTGCATCCCCAGTGGTGTCAGTGCATTCGCTGGACTCACGGCACTGCATCCACAGTGGTGCCAGTGCACTCTCTGGACTCACTGAAGTGCATTCTCAGTGGAGCCAGTGCACTCTCTGGACTCACTGCACTGCATCCCCAGTGGTGCCAGTGCACTCTCTGGACTCACTGCAGTGCATCCCAAGTGGTGCCAATGCACTCTCTGGACTCACTGCAGTGCATCCCCAGTGGTGCCAGTACACTCAGTGGACTCACTGCACTGCATCCCCAGTGGTGCCAGTGCAGTCTCTGCACTCACTGAAGTGCATCTCCAGTGGTGCCAGAGCACTCTCTGGACTCACTGCAGTGCATCACCTGTGGTGCCAGTGCACTCTCTGGACACTCTGCACTGCATCCCCACTGGTGCCAGTGCACTCTCTGGACTCACTGCACTGCATCCCCAGTGGTGCCAGTGCACTCTCTGGACTCACTGCACTGCATCTCCAATGGTGCCAGTGCACTCTCTGGACTCACTGCACTGCATCCCCAGTGGTGCCAATGCACTCTCTGGACTCACTGCTGTGCATCCCCAGTGGTGCCAGTACACTCACTGGACTGACTGAAGTGCATTCCCAGTGGTGACATTGAAGTCTTTGGACTCACTGCACTCCATCCCCACTGGTGCCTTTGCACTCCCTGGACTCACTGCACTGCTCCAGCCGCGGCAGCCGCTCCAGCCGCGGTAGCCCTCCAGCCGTGGCAGCCGCTCCACTCGGTAGCGGCTGGAGCGGCTGCCGCGGCTGGAGCGGCTGCCGCGGCTGGAGCGGCTGCCGCGGATGGAGAGGCTGGCGCGGCTGGAGGGGCTGGAGCGGCTGCCGCGGCTGGAGCGGCTGGAGCGGCTGCCGCGGCTGGAGCGTCTGCCGCGGCTGGAGGGGCTACCGCGGGGTTGACTCGGCTGGAGCGGATGCCGAGGCTGGAACGGCACTCTCTGGACTCACTGAAATGCATTCTCAGTGGTGCCAGTGCACTCTCTGGACTCACTGCTCTGCATCCCCAGTGGTGCTAGTGCACTCTCTGGACTCACTGCAGTGCATCCCCAGTGGTGCCATTGCACTCTCTGGACTCACTGCACCGCATTCCCACTGGTGCCAGTGCTCTCTCTGGACTCACTGCACTGCATCCCCAGTGGTGCCAGTGCGCTCTCAGGACTCACTGCAGGGCATCCCCAGTGGTGCCAGTGCACTCTCTGGACTCACTGCACTGCATCCCCAGTCCTGCCAGTGCACTCTCTTGACTCACTGCAGTGCATCCCCAGTGGTGCCAGTACACTCACTGGACTGACTGAAGTGCATCCCCAGTGGTGCCAGTGCACTCTCTGGACTCACAGCACTGCATGCCCAGTGGTGCCAGTGCACTCTCTGGACTCACTGCATTGCATCCTCAGTGGTGCCAGTGCACTCTCTGGACTCACTGCACTGCATCCCCAGTCCTGCCAGTGCACTCTCTGGACTCACTGCACTGCATCCCCAATGGTGCCAGTGCACTCTCTGGACTCACTGCACTGCTCCAGCCGCGGCAGCCTCTCCAGGCGCACCAGCCGCGGCATCCGCTCCAGCCTCGGCATCCGCTCCAGCCGCGTTAACCGCTCCAGCCGCGGTAGCTCCTCCAGCCGCGCCAGCCGCTCCAGCCGCGGCAGCCGCTCCAGCCGCTCCAGCCGCGGCATCCGCTCCAGCCGCTCCAGCCGCGGCAGCCGCTCCAACCGCGGCAGCCGCTCCAGTCGCGGCAGCCGCTCCAGCCGCTCCAGCCGCGGCAGCCGCTCCAGCCGCTACCGAGTGGAGCGGCTGCCACGGCTGGAGGGCTACCGCGGCTGGAGCGGCTGCCGCGGCTGGAGAGGCTGGCGCGGCTGGAGGGGCTGGAGCGGCTGCCGCGGCTGGAGCGGCTGGAGCGGCTGCCGCGGCTGGAGCGTCTGCCGCGGCTGGAGGGGCTACCGCGGGGTTGACTCGGCTGGAGCGGATGCCGAGGCTGGAACGGCACTCTCTGGACTCACTGAAATGCATTCTCAGTGGTGCCAGTGCACTCTCTGGACTCACTGCTCTGCATCCCCAGTGGTGCTAGTGCACTCTCTGGACTCACTGCAGTGCATCCCCAGTGGTGCCATTGCACTCTCTGGACTCACTGCACCGCATTCCCACTGGTGCCAGTGCGCTCTCTGGACTCACTGCACTGCATCCCCAGTGGTGCCAGTGCGCTCTCAGGACTCACTGCAGGGCATCCCCAGTGGTGCCAGTGCACTCTCTGGACTCACTGCACTGCATCCCCAGTCCTGCCAGTGCACTCTCTTGACTCACTGCAGTGCATCCCCAGTGGTGCCAGTACACTCACTGGACTGACTGAAGTGCATCCCCAGTGGTGTCAGTGCACTCACTGGAGTCACTGCACTGCATCCCCAGTGGTGCAAGTGCACTCCCTGGACTCACTGCACTGCATTCCCAGTGGTGACAGTGAAGTCTTTGGACTCACTGCACTCCATCCCCACTGGTGCCTTTGCACTCCCTGGACTCACTGCACTGCTCCAGCCGCGGCAGCCGCTCCAGCCGCGGTAGCCCTCCAGCCGTGGCAGCCGCTCCACTCGGTAGCGGCTGGAGCGGCTGCCGCGGTTGGAGCGGCTGGAGCGGCTGCCGCGGCTGGAGCGGCTGCCGCGGATGGAGAGGCTGGCGAGGCTGGAGGGGCTGGAGCGGCTGCCGCGGCTGGAGCGGCTGGAGCGGCTGCCGCGGCTGGAGCGTCTGCCGCGGCTGGAGGGCCTACCGCGGGGTTGACTCGGCTGGAGCGGATACCGAGGCTGGAACGGCACTCTCTGGACTCACTGAAATGCATTCTCAGTGGTGCCAGTGCACTCTCTGGACTCACTGCTCTGCATCCCCAGTGGTGCTAGTGCACTCTGGACTCACTGCAGTGCATCCCCAGTGGTGCCAGTGCACTCTCTGGACTCACTGCACCGCATTCCCACTGGTGTCAGTGCACTCTGTGGACTCACTGCACTGCATCCCCAGTGGTGTCAGTGCACTCTCTGGACTCCCGGCACCGTATCCCCAGTGGTGCCAGTGCATTCGCTGGACTCACGGCACTGCATCCCCACTGGTGCCAGTGCACTCTCTGGACTCACTGCAGTGCATCCCAAGTGGTGCCAATGCACTCTCTGGACTCACTGCAGTGCATCCCCAGTGGTGCCAGTACACTCACTGGACTCACTGCACTGCATCCCCAGTGGTGCCAGTGCAGTCTCTGCACTCACTGAAGTGCATCTCCAGTGGTGCCAGAGCACTCTCTGGACTCACTGCAGTGCATCCCCAGTGGTGCCAGTGCACTCTCTGGACTCACTGCACTGCATCTCCAATGGTGCCAGTGCACTCTCTGGACTCACTGCACTGCATCCCCAGTGGTGCCAATGCACTCTCTGGACTCACTGCTGTGCATCCCCAGTGGTGCCAGTACACTCACTGGACTGACTGAAGTGCATTCCCAGTGGTGACATTGAAGTCTTTGGACTCACTGCACTCCATCCCCACTGGTGCCTTTGCACTCCCTGGACTCACTGCACTGCTCCAGCCGCGGCAGCCGCTCCAGCCGCGGTAGCCCTCCAGCCGTGGCAGCCGCTCCACTCGGTAGCGGCTGGAGCGGCTGCCGCGGCTGGAGCGGCTGGAGCGGCTGCCGCGGCTGGAGCGGCTGCCGCGGATGGAGAGGCTGGCGCGGCTGGAGGGGCTGGAGCGGCTGCCGCGGCTGGAGCGGCTGGAGCGGCTGCCGCGGCTGGAGCGTCTGCCGCGGCTGGAGGGGCTACCGCGGGGTTGACTCGGCTGGAGCGGATGCCGAGGCTGGAACGGCACTCTCTGGACTCACTGAAATGCATTCTCAGTGGTGCCAGTGCACTCTCTGGACTCACTGCTCTGCATCCCCAGTGGTGCTAGTGCACTCTCTGGACTCACTGCAGTGCATCCCCAGTGGTGCCATTGCACTCTCTGGACTCACTGCACCGCATTCCCACTGGTGCCAGTGCGCTCTCTGGACTCACTGCACTGCATCCCCAGTGGTGCCAGTGCGCTCTCAGGACTCACTGCAGGGCATCCCCAGTGGTGCCAGTGCACTCTCTGGACTCACTGCACTGCATCCCCAGTCCTGCCAGTGCACTCTCTTGACTCACTGCAGTGCATCCCCAGTGGTGCCAGTACACTCACTGGACTGACTGAAGTGCATCCCCAGTGGTGCCAGTGCACTCTCTGGACTCACAGCACTGCATGCCCAGTGGTGCCAGTGCACTCTCTGGACTCACTGCATTGCATCCTCAGTGGTGCCAGTGCACTCTCTGGACTCACTGCACTGCATCCCCAGTCCTGCCAGTGCACTCTCTGGACTCACTGCACTGCATCCCCAATGGTGCCAGTGCACTCTCTGGACTCACTGCACTGCTCCAGCCGCGGCAGCCTCTCCAGGCGCACCAGCCGCGGCATCCGCTCCAGCCTCGGCATCCGCTCCAGCCGCGTTAACCGCTCCAGCCGCGGTAGCTCCTCCAGCCGCGCCAGCCGCTCCAGCCGCGGCAGCCGCTCCAGCCGCTCCAGCCGCGGCATCCGCTCCAGCCGCTCCAGCCGCGGCAGCCGCTCCAACCGCGGCAGCCGCTCCAGTCGCGGCAGCCGCTCCAGCCGCTCCAGCCGCGGCAGCCGCTCCAGCCGCTACCGAGTGGAGCGGCTGCCACGGCTGGAGGGCTACCGCGGCTGGAGCGGCTGCCGCGGCTGGAGAGGCTGGCGCGGCTGGAGGGGCTGGAGCGGCTGCCGCGGCTGGAGCGGCTGGAGCGGCTGCCGCGGCTGGAGCGTCTGCCGCGGCTGGAGGGGCTACCGCGGGGTTGACTCGGCTGGAGCGGATGCCGAGGCTGGAACGGCACTCTCTGGACTCACTGAAATGCATTCTCAGTGGTGCCAGTGCACTCTCAGGACTCACTGCAGGGCATCCCCAGTGGTGCCAGTGCACTCTCTGGACTCACTGCACTGCATCCCCAGTCCTGCCAGTGCACTCTCTTGACTCACTGCAGTGCATCCCCAGTGGTGCCAGTACACTCACTGGACTGACTGAAGTGCATCCCCAGTGGTGTCAGTGCACTCACTGGAGTCACTGCACTGCATCCCCAGTGGTGCAAGTGCACTCCCTGGACTCACTGCACTGCATTCCCAGTGGTGACAGTGAAGTCTTTGGACTCACTGCACTCCATCCCCACTGGTGCCTTTGCACTCCCTGGACTCACTGCACTGCTCCAGCCGCGGCAGCCGCTCCAGCCGCGGTAGCCCTCCAGCCGTGGCAGCCGCTCCACTCGGTAGCGGCTGGAGCGGCTGCCGCGGTTGGAGCGGCTGGAGCGGCTGCCGCGGCTGGAGCGGCTGCCGCGGATGGAGAGGCTGGCGAGGCTGGAGGGGCTGGAGCGGCTGCCGCGGCTGGAGCGTCTGCCGCGGCTGGAGGGCCTACCGCGGGGTTGACTCGGCTGGAGCGGATACCGAGGCTGGAACGGCACTCTCTGGACTCACTGAAATGCATTCTCAGTGGTGCCAGTGCACTCTCTGGACTCACTGCTCTGCATCCCCAGTGGTGCTAGTGCACTCTGGACTCACTGCAGTGCATCCCCAGTGGTGCCAGTGCAGTCTCTGCACTCACTGAAGTGCATCTCCAGTGGTGCCAGAGCACTCTCTGGACTCACTGCAGTGCATCCCAGTGGTGCCAGTGCACTCTCTGGACTCACTGCACTGCATCTCCAATGGTGCCAGTGCACTCTCTGGACTCACTGCACTGCATCCCCAGTGGTGCCAATGCACTCTCTGGACTCACTGCACTGCATCCCCAGTGGTGCCAGTACACTCACTGGACTCACTGCACTGCATTCCCAGTGGTGCCAATGCACTCTCTGGACTCACTGCTGTGCATCCCCAGTGGTGCCAGTACACTCACTGGACTGACTGAAGTGCATTCCCAGTGGTGACATTGAAGTCTTTGGACTCACTGCACTCCATCCCCACTGGTGCCTTTGCACTCCCTGGACTCACTGCACTGCTCCAGCCGCGGCAGCCGCTCCAGCCGCGGTAGCCCTCCAGCCGTGGCAGCCGCTCCACTCGGTAGCGGCTGGAGCGGCTGCCGCGGCTGGAGCGGCTGGAGCGGCTGCCGCGGCTGGAGCGGCTGCCGCGGATGGAGAGGCTGGCGCGGCTGGAGGGGCTGGAGCGGCTGCCGCGGCTGGAGCGGCTGGAGCGGCTGCCGCGGCTGGAGCGTCTGCCGCGGCTGGAGGGGCTACCGCGGGGTTGACTCGGCTGGAGCGGATGCCGAGGCTGGAACGGCACTCTCTGGACTCACTGAAATGCATTCTCAGTGGTGCCAGTGCACTCTCTGGACTCACTGCTCTGCATCCCCAGTGGTGCTAGTGCACTCTCTGGACTCACTGCAGTGCATCCCCAGTGGTGCCATTGCACTCTCTGGACTCACTGCACCGCATTCCCACTGGTGCCAGTGCGCTCTCTGGACTCACTGCACTGCATCCCCAGTGGTGCCAGTGCGCTCTCAGGACTCACTGCAGGGCATCCCCAGTGGTGCCAGTGCACTCTCTGGACTCACTGCACTGCATCCCCAGTCCTGCCAGTGCACTCTCTTGACTCACTGCAGTGCATCCCCAGTGGTGCCAGTACACTCACTGGACTGACTGAAGTGCATCCCCAGTGGTGTCAGTGCACTCACTGGAGTCACTGCACTGCATCCCCAGTGGTGCAAGTGCACTCCCTGGACTCACTGCACTGCATTCCCAGTGGTGACAGTGAAGTCTTTGGACTCACTGCACTCCATCCCCACTGGTGCCTTTGCACTCCCTGGACTCACTGCACTGCTCCAGCCGCGGCAGCCGCTCCAGCCGCGGTAGCCCTCCAGCCCTGGCAGCCGCTCCACTCGGTAGCGGCTGGAGCGGCTGCCGCGGTTGGAGCGGCTGGAGCGGCTGCCGCGGCTGGAGCGGCTGCCGCGGATGGAGAGGCTGGCGAGGCTGGAGGGGCTGGAGCGGCTGCCGCGGCTGGAGCGGCTGGAGCGGCTGCCGCGGCTGGAGCGTCTGCCGCGGCTGGAGGGCCTACCGCGGGGTTGACTCGGCTGGAGCGGATACCGAGGCTGGAACGGCACTCTCTGGACTCACTGAAATGCATTCTCAGTGGTGCCAGTGCACTCTCTGGACTCACTGCTCTGCATCCCCAGTGGTGCTAGTGCACTCTGGACTCACTGCAGTGCATCCCCAGTGGTGCCAGTGCACTCTCTGGACTCACTGCACCGCATTCCCACTGGTGTCAGTGCACTCTGTGGACTCACTGCACTGCATCCCCAGTGGTGTCAGTGCACTCTCTGGACTCCCGGCACCGTATCCCCAGTGGTGCCAGTGCATTCGCTGGACTCACGGCACTGCATCCACAGTGGTGCCAGTGCACTCTCTGGACTCACTGAAGTGCATTCTCAGTGGAGCCAGTGCACTCTCTGGACTCACTGCACTGCATCCCCAGTGGTGCCAGTGCACTCTCTGGACTCACTGCAGTGCATCCCAAGTGGTGCCAATGCACTCTCTGGACTCACTGCAGTGCATCCCCAGTGGTGCCAGTACACTCACTGGACTCACTGCACTGCATCCCCAGTGGTGCCAGTGCAGTCTCTGCACTCACTGAAGTGCATCTCCAGTGGTGCCAGAGCACTCTCTGGACTCACTGCAGTGCATCCCAGTGGTGCCAGTGCACTCTCTGGACACTCTGCACTGCATCCCCACTGGTGCCAGTGCACTCTCTGGACTCACTGCACTGCATCCCCAGTGGTGCCAGTGCACTCTCTGGACTCACTGCACTGCATCTCCAATGGTGCCAGTGCACTCTCTGGACTCACTGCACTGCATCCCCAGTGGTGCCAATGCACTCTCTGGACTCACTGCTGTGCATCCCCAGTGGTGCCAGTACACTCACTGGACTGACTGAAGTGCATTCCCAGTGGTGACATTGAAGTCTTTGGACTCACTGCACTCCATCCCCACTGGTGCCTTTGCACTCCCTGGACTCACTGCACTGCTCCAGCCGCGGCAGCCGCTCCAGCCGCGGTAGCCCTCCAGCCGTGGCAGCCGCTCCACTCGGTAGCGGCTGGAGCGGCTGCCGCGGCTGGAGCGGCTGGAGCGGCTGCCGCGGCTGGAGCGGCTGCCGCGGATGGAGAGGCTGGCGCGGCTGGAGGGGCTGGAGCGGCTGCCGCGGCTGGAGCGGCTGGAGCGGCTGCCGCGGCTGGAGCGTCTGCCGCGGCTGGAGGGGCTACCGCGGGGTTGACTCGGCTGGAGCGGATGCCGAGGCTGGAACGGCACTCTCTGGACTCACTGAAATGCATTCTCAGTGGTGCCAGTGCACTCTCTGGACTCACTGCTCTGCATCCCCAGTGGTGCTAGTGCACTCTCTGGACTCACTGCAGTGCATCCCCAGTGGTGCCATTGCACTCTCTGGACTCACTGCACCGCATTCCCACTGGTGCCAGTGCGCTCTCTGGACTCACTGCACTGCATCCCCAGTGGTGCCAGTGCGCTCTCAGGACTCACTGCAGGGCATCCCCAGTGGTGCCAGTGCACTCTCTGGACTCACTGCACTGCATCCCCAGTCCTGCCAGTGCACTCTCTTGACTCACTGCAGTGCATCCCCAGTGGTGCCAGTACACTCACTGGACTGACTGAAGTGCATCCCCAGTGGTGTCAGTGCACTCACTGGAGTCACTGCACTGCATCCCCAGTGGTGCAAGTGCACTCCCTGGACTCACTGCACTGCATTCCCAGTGGTGACAGTGAAGTCTTTGGACTCACTGCACTCCATCCCCACTGGTGCCTTTGCACTCCCTGGACTCACTGCACTGCTCCAGCCGCGGCAGCCGCTCCAGCCGCGGTAGCCCTCCAGCCGTGGCAGCCGCTCCACTCGGTAGCGGCTGGAGCGGCTGCCGCGGTTGGAGCGGCTGGAGCGGCTGCCGCGGCTGGAGCGGCTGCCGCGGATGGAGAGGCTGGCGAGGCTGGAGGGGCTGGAGCGGCTGCCGCGGCTGGAGCGGCTGGAGCGGCTGCCGCGGCTGGAGCGTCTGCCGCGGCTGGAGGGCCTACCGCGGGGTTGACTCGGCTGGAGCGGATACCGAGGCTGGAACGGCACTCTCTGGACTCACTGAAATGCATTCTCAGTGGTGCCAGTGCACTCTCTGGACTCACTGCTCTGCATCCCCAGTGGTGCTAGTGCACTCTGGACTCACTGCAGTGCATCCCCAGTGGTGCCAGTGCACTCTCTGGACTCACTGCACCGCATTCCCACTGGTGTCAGTGCACTCTGTGGACTCACTGCACTGCATCCCCAGTGGTGTCAGTGCACTCTCTGGACTCCCGGCACCGTATCCCCAGTGGTGCCAGTGCATTCGCTGGACTCACGGCACTGCATCCACAGTGGTGCCAGTGCACTCTCTGGACTCACTGAAGTGCATTCTCAGTGGAGCCAGTGCACTCTCTGGACTCACTGCACTGCATCCCCAGTGGTGCCAGTGCACTCTCTGGACTCACTGCAGTGCATCCCAAGTGGTGCCAATGCACTCTCTGGACTCACTGCAGTGCATCCCCAGTGGTGCCAGTACACTCACTGGACTCACTGCACTGCATCCCCAGTGGTGCCAGTGCAGTCTCTGCACTCACTGAAGTGCATCTCCAGTGGTGCCAGAGCACTCTCTGGACTCACTGCAGTGCATCCCAGTGGTGCCAGTGCACTCTCTGGACACTCTGCACTGCATCCCCACTGGTGCCAGTGCACTCTCTGGACTCACTGCACTGCATCCCCAGTGGTGCCAGTGCACTCTCTGGACTCACTGCACTGCATCTCCAATGGTGCCAGTGCACTCTCTGGACTCACTGCACTGCATCCCCAGTGGTGCCAATGCACTCTCTGGACTCACTGCTGTGCATCCCCAGTGGTGCCAGTACACTCACTGGACTGACTGAAGTGCATTCCCAGTGGTGACATTGAAGTCTTTGGACTCACTGCACTCCATCCCCACTGGTGCCTTTGCACTCCCTGGACTCACTGCACTGCTCCAGCCGCGGCAGCCGCTCCAGCCGCGGTAGCCCTCCAGCCGTGGCAGCCGCTCCACTCGGTAGCGGCTGGAGCGGCTGCCGCGGCTGGAGCGGCTGGAGCGGCTGCCGCGGCTGGAGCGGCTGCCGCGGATGGAGAGGCTGGCGCGGCTGGAGGGGCTGGAGCGGCTGCCGCGGCTGGAGCGGCTGGAGCGGCTGCCGCGGCTGGAGCGTCTGCCGCGGCTGGAGGGGCTACCGCGGGGTTGACTCGGCTGGAGCGGATGCCGAGGCTGGAACGGCACTCTCTGGACTCACTGAAATGCATTCTCAGTGGTGCCAGTGCACTCTCTGGACTCACTGCTCTGCATCCCCAGTGGTGCTAGTGCACTCTCTGGACTCACTGCAGTGCATCCCCAGTGGTGCCATTGCACTCTCTGGACTCACTGCACCGCATTCCCACTGGTGCCAGTGCGCTCTCTGGACTCACTGCACTGCATCCCCAGTGGTGCCAGTGCGCTCTCAGGACTCACTGCAGGGCATCCCCAGTGGTGCCAGTGCACTCTCTGGACTCACTGCACTGCATCCCCAGTCCTGCCAGTGCACTCTCTTGACTCACTGCAGTGCATCCCCAGTGGTGCCAGTACACTCACTGGACTGACTGAAGTGCATCCCCAGTGGTGTCAGTGCACTCACTGGAGTCACTGCACTGCATCCCCAGTGGTGCAAGTGCACTCCCTGGACTCACTGCACTGCATTCCCAGTGGTGACAGTGAAGTCTTTGGACTCACTGCACTCCATCCCCACTGGTGCCTTTGCACTCCCTGGACTCACTGCACTGCTCCAGCCGCGGCAGCCGCTCCAGCCGCGGTAGCCCTCCAGCCGTGGCAGCCGCTCCACTCGGTAGCGGCTGGAGCGGCTGCCGCGGTTGGAGCGGCTGGAGCGGCTGCCGCGGCTGGAGCGGCTGCCGCGGATGGAGAGGCTGGCGAGGCTGGAGGGGCTGGAGCGGCTGCCGCGGCTGGAGCGGCTGGAGCGGCTGCCGCGGCTGGAGCGTCTGCCGCGGCTGGAGGGCCTACCGCGGGGTTGACTCGGCTGGAGCGGATACCGAGGCTGGAACGGCACTCTCTGGACTCGCTGAAATGCATTCTCAGTGGTGCCAGTGCACTCTCTGGACTCACTGCTCTGCATCCCCAGTGGTGCTAGTGCACTCTGGACTCACTGCAGTGCATCCCCAGTGGTGCCAGTGCACTCTCTGGACTCACTGCACCGCATTCCCACTGGTGTCAGTGCACTCTGTGGACTCACTGCACTGCATCCCCAGTGGTGTCAGTGCACTCTCTGGACTCCCGGCACCGTATCCCCAGTGGTGCCAGTGCATTCGCTGGACTCACGGCACTGCATCCACAGTGGTGCCAGTGCACTCTCTGGACTCACTGAAGTGCATTCTCAGTGGAGCCAGTGCACTCTCTGGACTCACTGCACTGCATCCCCAGTGGTGCCAGTGCACTCTCTGGACTCACTGCAGTGCATCCCAAGTGGTGCCAATGCACTCTCTGGACTCACTGCAGTGCATCCCCAGTGGTGCCAGTACACTCAGTGGACTCACTGCACTGCATCCCCAGTGGTGCCAGTGCAGTCTCTGCACTCACTGAAGTGCATCTCCAGTGGTGCCAGAGCACTCTCTGGACTCACTGCAGTGCATCACCTGTGGTGCCAGTGCACTCTCTGGACACTCTGCACTGCATCCCCACTGGTGCCAGTGCACTCTCTGGACTCACTGCACTGCATCCCCAGTGGTGCCAGTGCACTCTCTGGACTCACTGCACTGCATCTCCAATGGTGCCAGTGCACTCTCTGGACTCACTGCACTGCATCCCCAGTGGTGCCAATGCACTCTCTGGACTCACTGCTGTGCATCCCCAGTGGTGCCAGTACACTCACTGGACTGACTGAAGTGCATTCCCAGTGGTGACATTGAAGTCTTTGGACTCACTGCACTCCATCCCCACTGGTGCCTTTGCACTCCCTGGACTCACTGCACTGCTCCAGCCGCGGCAGCCGCTCCAGCCGCGGTAGCCCTCCAGCCGTGGCAGCCGCTCCACTCGGTAGCGGCTGGAGCGGCTGCCGCGGCTGGAGCGGCTGCCGCGGCTGGAGCGGCTGCCGCGGATGGAGAGGCTGGCGCGGCTGGAGGGGCTGGAGCGGCTGCCGCGGCTGGAGCGGCTGGAGCGGCTGCCGCGGCTGGAGCGTCTGCCGCGGCTGGAGGGGCTACCGCGGGGTTGACTCGGCTGGAGCGGATGCCGAGGCTGGAACGGCACTCTCTGGACTCACTGAAATGCATTCTCAGTGGTGCCAGTGCACTCTCTGGACTCACTGCTCTGCATCCCCAGTGGTGCTAGTGCACTCTCTGGACTCACTGCAGTGCATCCCCAGTGGTGCCATTGCACTCTCTGGACTCACTGCACCGCATTCCCACTGGTGCCAGTGCTCTCTCTGGACTCACTGCACTGCATCCCCAGTGGTGCCAGTGCGCTCTCAGGACTCACTGCAGGGCATCCCCAGTGGTGCCAGTGCACTCTCTGGACTCACTGCACTGCATCCCCAGTCCTGCCAGTGCACTCTCTTGACTCACTGCAGTGCATCCCCAGTGGTGCCAGTACACTCACTGGACTGACTGAAGTGCATCCCCAGTGGTGCCAGTGCACTCTCTGGACTCACAGCACTGCATGCCCAGTGGTGCCAGTGCACTCTCTGGACTCACTGCATTGCATCCTCAGTGGTGCCAGTGCACTCTCTGGACTCACTGCACTGCATCCCCAGTCCTGCCAGTGCACTCTCTGGACTCACTGCACTGCATCCCCAATGGTGCCAGTGCACTCTCTGGACTCACTGCACTGCTCCAGCCGCGGCAGCCTCTCCAGGCGCACCAGCCGCGGCATCCGCTCCAGCCTCGGCATCCGCTCCAGCCGCGTTAACCGCTCCAGCCGCGGTAGCTCCTCCAGCCGCGCCAGCCGCTCCAGCCGCGGCAGCCGCTCCAGCCGCTCCAGCCGCGGCATCCGCTCCAGCCGCTCCAGCCGCGGCAGCCGCTCCAACCGCGGCAGCCGCTCCAGTCGCGGCAGCCGCTCCAGCCGCTCCAGCCGCGGCAGCCGCTCCAGCCGCTACCGAGTGGAGCGGCTGCCACGGCTGGAGGGCTACCGCGGCTGGAGCGGCTGCCGCGGCTGGAGAGGCTGGCGCGGCTGGAGGGGCTGGAGCGGCTGCCGCGGCTGGAGCGGCTGGAGCGGCTGCCGCGGCTGGAGCGTCTGCCGCGGCTGGAGGGGCTACCGCGGGGTTGACTCGGCTGGAGCGGATGCCGAGGCTGGAACGGCACTCTCTGGACTCACTGAAATGCATTCTCAGTGGTGCCAGTGCACTCTCTGGACTCACTGCTCTGCATCCCCAGTGGTGCTAGTGCACTCTCTGGACTCACTGCAGTGCATCCCCAGTGGTGCCATTGCACTCTCTGGACTCACTGCACCGCATTCCCACTGGTGCCAGTGCGCTCTCTGGACTCACTGCACTGCATCCCCAGTGGTGCCAGTGCGCTCTCAGGACTCACTGCAGGGCATCCCCAGTGGTGCCAGTGCACTCTCTGGACTCACTGCACTGCATCCCCAGTCCTGCCAGTGCACTCTCTTGACTCACTGCAGTGCATCCCCAGTGGTGCCAGTACACTCACTGGACTGACTGAAGTGCATCCCCAGTGGTGTCAGTGCACTCACTGGAGTCACTGCACTGCATCCCCAGTGGTGCAAGTGCACTCCCTGGACTCACTGCACTGCATTCCCAGTGGTGACAGTGAAGTCTTTGGACTCACTGCACTCCATCCCCACTGGTGCCTTTGCACTCCCTGGACTCACTGCACTGCTCCAGCCGCGGCAGCCGCTCCAGCCGCGGTAGCCCTCCAGCCGTGGCAGCCGCTCCACTCGGTAGCGGCTGGAGCGGCTGCCGCGGTTGGAGCGGCTGGAGCGGCTGCCGCGGCTGGAGCGGCTGCCGCGGATGGAGAGGCTGGCGAGGCTGGAGGGGCTGGAGCGGCTGCCGCGGCTGGAGCGGCTGGAGCGGCTGCCGCGGCTGGAGCGTCTGCCGCGGCTGGAGGGCCTACCGCGGGGTTGACTCGGCTGGAGCGGATACCGAGGCTGGAACGGCACTCTCTGGACTCACTGAAATGCATTCTCAGTGGTGCCAGTGCACTCTCTGGACTCACTGCTCTGCATCCCCAGTGGTGCTAGTGCACTCTGGACTCACTGCAGTGCATCCCCAGTGGTGCCAGTGCACTCTCTGGACTCACTGCACCGCATTCCCACTGGTGTCAGTGCACTCTGTGGACTCACTGCACTGCATCCCCAGTGGTGTCAGTGCACTCTCTGGACTCCCGGCACCGTATCCCCAGTGGTGCCAGTGCATTCGCTGGACTCACGGCACTGCATCCACAGTGGTGCCAGTGCACTCTCTGGACTCACTGAAGTGCATTCTCAGTGGAGCCAGTGCACTCTCTGGACTCACTGCACTGCATCCCCAGTGGTGCCAGTGCACTCTCTGGACTCACTGCAGTGCATCCCAAGTGGTGCCAATGCACTCTCTGGACTCACTGCAGTGCATCCCCAGTGGTGCCAGTACACTCACTGGACTCACTGCACTGCATCCCCAGTGGTGCCAGTGCAGTCTCTGCACTCACTGAAGTGCATCTCCAGTGGTGCCAGAGCACTCTCTGGACTCACTGCAGTGCATCCCAGTGGTGCCAGTGCACTCTCTGGACACTCTGCACTGCATCCCCACTGGTGCCAGTGCACTCTCTGGACTCACTGCACTGCATCCCCAGTGGTGCCAGTGCACTCTCTGGACTCACTGCACTGCATCTCCAATGGTGCCAGTGCACTCTCTGGACTCACTGCACTGCATCCCCAGTGGTGCCAATGCACTCTCTGGACTCACTGCTGTGCATCCCCAGTGGTGCCAGTACACTCACTGGACTGACTGAAGTGCATTCCCAGTGGTGACATTGAAGTCTTTGGACTCACTGCACTCCATCCCCACTGGTGCCTTTGCACTCCCTGGACTCACTGCACTGCTCCAGCCGCGGCAGCCGCTCCAGCCGCGGTAGCCCTCCAGCCGTGGCAGCCGCTCCACTCGGTAGCGGCTGGAGCGGCTGCCGCGGCTGGAGCGGCTGGAGCGGCTGCCGCGGCTGGAGCGGCTGCCGCGGATGGAGAGGCTGGCGCGGCTGGAGGGGCTGGAGCGGCTGCCGCGGCTGGAGCGGCTGGAGCGGCTGCCGCGGCTGGAGCGTCTGCCGCGGCTGGAGGGGCTACCGCGGGGTTGACTCGGCTGGAGCGGATGCCGAGGCTGGAACGGCACTCTCTGGACTCACTGAAATGCATTCTCAGTGGTGCCAGTGCACTCTCTGGACTCACTGCTCTGCATCCCCAGTGGTGCTAGTGCACTCTCTGGACTCACTGCAGTGCATCCCCAGTGGTGCCATTGCACTCTCTGGACTCACTGCACCGCATTCCCACTGGTGCCAGTGCGCTCTCTGGACTCACTGCACTGCATCCCCAGTGGTGCCAGTGCGCTCTCAGGACTCACTGCAGGGCATCCCCAGTGGTGCCAGTGCACTCTCTGGACTCACTGCACTGCATCCCCAGTCCTGCCAGTGCACTCTCTTGACTCACTGCAGTGCATCCCCAGTGGTGCCAGTACACTCACTGGACTGACTGAAGTGCATCCCCAGTGGTGTCAGTGCACTCACTGGAGTCACTGCACTGCATCCCCAGTGGTGCAAGTGCACTCCCTGGACTCACTGCACTGCATTCCCAGTGGTGACAGTGAAGTCTTTGGACTCACTGCACTCCATCCCCACTGGTGCCTTTGCACTCCCTGGACTCACTGCACTGCTCCAGCCGCGGCAGCCGCTCCAGCCGCGGTAGCCCTCCAGCCGTGGCAGCCGCTCCACTCGGTAGCGGCTGGAGCGGCTGCCGCGGTTGGAGCGGCTGGAGCGGCTGCCGCGGCTGGAGCGGCTGCCGCGGATGGAGAGGCTGGCGAGGCTGGAGGGGCTGGAGCGGCTGCCGCGGCTGGAGCGGCTGGAGCGGCTGCCGCGGCTGGAGCGTCTGCCGCGGCTGGAGGGCCTACCGCGGGGTTGACTCGGCTGGAGCGGATACCGAGGCTGGAACGGCACTCTCTGGACTCACTGAAATGCATTCTCAGTGGTGCCAGTGCACTCTCTGGACTCACTGCTCTGCATCCCCAGTGGTGCTAGTGCACTCTGGACTCACTGCAGTGCATCCCCAGTGGTGCCAGTGCACTCTCTGGACTCACTGCACCGCATTCCCACTGGTGTCAGTGCACTCTGTGGACTCACTGCACTGCATCCCCAGTGGTGTCAGTGCACTCTCTGGACTCCCGGCACCGTATCCCCAGTGGTGCCAGTGCATTCGCTGGACTCACGGCACTGCATCCCCAGTGGTGCCAGTGCACTCTCTGGACTCACTGCAGTGCATCCCAAGTGGTGCCAATGCACTCTCTGGACTCACTGCAGTGCATCCCCAGTGGTGCCAGTACACTCACTGGACTCACTGCACTGCATCCCCAGTGGTGCCAGTGCAGTCTCTGCACTCACTGAAGTGCATCTCCAGTGGTGCCAGAGCACTCTCTGGACTCACTGCAGTGCATCCCCAGTGGTGCCAGTGCACTCTCTGGACTCACTGCACTGCATCTCCAATGGTGCCAGTGCACTCTCTGGACTCACTGCACTGCATCCCCAGTGGTGCCAATGCACTCTCTGGACTCACTGCTGTGCATCCCCAGTGGTGCCAGTACACTCACTGGACTGACTGAAGTGCATTCCCAGTGGTGACATTGAAGTCTTTGGACTCACTGCACTCCATCCCCACTGGTGCCTTTGCACTCCCTGGACTCACTGCACTGCTCCAGCCGCGGCAGCCGCTCCAGCCGCGGTAGCCCTCCAGCCGTGGCAGCCGCTCCACTCGGTAGCGGCTGGAGCGGCTGCCGCGGCTGGAGCGGCTGGAGCGGCTGCCGCGGCTGGAGCGGCTGCCGCGGATGGAGAGGCTGGCGCGGCTGGAGGGGCTGGAGCGGCTGCCGCGGCTGGAGCGGCTGGAGCGGCTGCCGCGGCTGGAGCGTCTGCCGCGGCTGGAGGGGCTACCGCGGGGTTGACTCGGCTGGAGCGGATGCCGAGGCTGGAACGGCACTCTCTGGACTCACTGAAATGCATTCTCAGTGGTGCCAGTGCACTCTCTGGACTCACTGCTCTGCATCCCCAGTGGTGCTAGTGCACTCTCTGGACTCACTGCAGTGCATCCCCAGTGGTGCCATTGCACTCTCTGGACTCACTGCACCGCATTCCCACTGGTGCCAGTGCGCTCTCTGGACTCACTGCACTGCATCCCCAGTGGTGCCAGTGCGCTCTCAGGACTCACTGCAGGGCATCCCCAGTGGTGCCAGTGCACTCTCTGGACTCACTGCACTGCATCCCCAGTCCTGCCAGTGCACTCTCTTGACTCACTGCAGTGCATCCCCAGTGGTGCCAGTACACTCACTGGAGTCACTGCACTGCATCCCCAGTGGTGCAAGTGCACTCCCTGGACTCACTGCACTGCATTCCCAGTGGTGACAGTGAAGTCTTTGGACTCACTGCACTCCATCCCCACTGGTGCCTTTGCACTCCCTGGACTCACTGCACTGCTCCAGCCGCGGCAGCCGCTCCAGCCGCGGTAGCCCTCCAGCCGTGGCAGCCGCTCCACTCGGTAGCGGCTGGAGCGGCTGCCGCGGCTGGAGCGGCTGCCGCGGCTGGAGCGGCTGCCGCGGATGGAGAGGCTGGCGCGGCTGGAGGGGCTGGAGCGGCTGCCGCGGCTGGAGCGGCTGGAGCGGCTGCCGCGGCTGGAGCGTCTGCCGCGGCTGGAGGGGCTACCGCGGGGTTGACTCGGCTGGAGCGGATGCCGAGGCTGGAACGGCACTCTCTGGACTCACTGAAATGCATTCTCAGTGGTGCCAGTGCACTCTCTGGACTCACTGCTCTGCATCCCCAGTGGTGCTAGTGCACTCTGGACTCACTGCAGTGCATCCCCAGTGGTGCCAGTGCACTCTCTGGACTCACTGCACCGCATTCCCACTGGTGTCAGTGCACTCTGTGGACTCACTGCACTGCATCCCCAGTGGTGTCAGTGCACTCTCTGGACTCCCGGCACCGTATCCCCAGTGGTGCCAGTGCATTCGCTGGACTCACGGCACTGCATCCACAGTGGTGCCAGTGCACTCTCTGGACTCACTGAAGTGCATTCTCAGTGGAGCCAGTGCACTCTCTGGACTCACTGCACTGCATCCCCAGTGGTGCCAGTGCACTCTCTGGACTCACTGCAGTGCATCCCAAGTGGTGCCAATGCACTCTCTGGACTCACTGCAGTGCATCCCCAGTGGTGCCAGTACACTCACTGGACTCACTGCACTGCATCCCCAGTGGTGCCAGTGCAGTCTCTGCACTCACTGAAGTGCATCTCCAGTGGTGCCAGAGCACTCTCTGGACTCACTGCAGTGCATCCCAGTGGTGCCAGTGCACTCTCTGGACACTCTGCACTGCATCCCCACTGGTGCCAGTGCACTCTCTGGACTCACTGCACTGCATCCCCAGTGGTGCCAGTGCACTCTCTGGACTCACTGCACTGCATCTCCAATGGTGCCAGTGCACTCTCTGGACTCACTGCACTGCATCCCCAGTGGTGCCAATGCACTCTCTGGACTCACTGCTGTGCATCCCCAGTGGTGCCAGTACACTCACTGGACTGACTGAAGTGCATTCCCAGTGGTGACATTGAAGTCTTTGGACTCACTGCACTCCATCCCCACTGGTGCCTTTGCACTCCCTGGACTCACTGCACTGCTCCAGCCGCGGCAGCCGCTCCAGCCGCGGTAGCCCTCCAGCCGTGGCAGCCGCTCCACTCGGTAGCGGCTGGAGCGGCTGCCGCGGCTGGAGCGGCTGGAGCGGCTGGAGCGGCTGCCGCGGATGGAGAGGCTGGCGCGGCTGGAGAGGCTGGCGCGGCTGGAGGGGCTGGAGCGGCTGCCGCGGCTGGAGCGGCTGGAGCGGCTGCCGCGGCTGGAGCGTCTGCCGCGGCTGGAGGGGCTACCGCGGGGTTGACTCGGCTGGAGCGGATGCCGAGGCTGGAACGGCACTCTCTGGACTCACTGAAATGCATTCTCAGTGGTGCCAGTGCACTCTCTGGACTCACTGCTCTGCATCCCCAGTGGTGCTAGTGCACTCTCTGGACTCACTGCAGTGCATCCCCAGTGGTGCCATTGCACTCTCTGGACTCACTGCACCGCATTCCCACTGGTGTCAGTGCACTCTGTGGACTCACTGCACTGCATCCCCAGTGGTGCCAGTGCGCTCTCAGGACTCACTGCACTGCATCCCCAGTCCTGCCAGTGCACTCTCTTGACTCACTGCAGTGCATCCCCAGTGGTGCCAGTACACTCACTGGACTGACTGAAGTGCATCCCCAGTGGTGTCAGTGCACTCACTGGAGTCACTGCACTGCATCCCCAGTGGTGTCAGTGCACTCACTGGAGTCACTGCACTGCATCCCCAGTGGTGCAAGTGCACTCCCTGGACTCACTGCACTGCATTCCCAGTGGTGACAGTGAAGTCTTTGGACTCACTGCACTCCATCCCCACTGGTGCCTTTGCACTCCCTGGACTCACTGCACTGCTCCAGCCGCGGCAGCCGCTCCAGCCGCGGTAGCCCTCCAGCCGTGGCAGCCGCTCCACTCGGTAGCGGCTGGAGCGGCTGCCGCGGTTGGAGCGGCTGGAGCGGCTGCCGCGGCTGGAGCGGCTGCCGCGGATGGAGAGGCTGGCGAGGCTGGAGGGGCTGGAGCGGCTGCCGCGGCTGGAGCGGCTGGAGCGGCTGCCGCGGCTGGAGCGTCTGCCGCGGCTGGAGGGCCTACCGCGGGGTTGACTCGGCTGGAGCGGATACCGAGGCTGGAACGGCACTCTCTGGACTCACTGAAATGCATTCTCAGTGGTGCCAGTGCACTCTCTGGACTCACTGCTCTGCATCCCCAGTGGTGCTAGTGCACTCTGGACTCACTGCAGTGCATCCCCAGTGGTGCCAGTGCACTCTCTGGACTCACTGCACCGCATTCCCACTGGTGTCAGTGCACTCTGTGGACTCACTGCACTGCATCCCCAGTGGTGTCAGTGCACTCTCTGGACTCCCGGCACCGTATCCCCAGTGGTGCCAGTGCATTCGCTGGACTCACGGCACTGCATCCACAGTGGTGCCAGTGCACTCTCTGGACTCACTGCACCGCATTCCCACTGGTGTCAGTGCACTCTGTGGACTCACTGCACTGCATCCCCAGTGGTGTCAGTGCACTCTCTGGACTCACTGCAGTGCATCCCAAGTGGTGCCAATGCACTCTCTGGACTCACTGCAGTGCATCCCCAGTGGTGCCAGTACACTCACTGGACTCACTGCACTGCATCCCCAGTGGTGCCAGTGCAGTCTCTGCACTCACTGAAGTGCATCTCCAGTGGTGCCAGAGCACTCTCTGGACTCACTGCAGTGCATCCCAGTGGTGCCAGTGCACTCTCTGGACACTCTGCACTGCATCCCCACTGGTGCCAGTGCACTCTCTGGACTCACTGCACTGCATCCCCAGTGGTGCCAGTGCACTCTCTGGACTCACTGCACTGCATCTCCAATGGTGCCAGTGCACTCTCTGGACTCACTGCACTGCATCCCCAGTGGTGCCAATGCACTCTCTGGACTCACTGCTGTGCATCCCCAGTGGTGCCAGTACACTCACTGGACTGACTGAAGTGCATTCCCAGTGGTGACATTGAAGTCTTTGGACTCACTGCACTCCATCCCCACTGGTGCCTTTGCACTCCCTGGACTCACTGCACTGCTCCAGCCGCGGCAGCCGCTCCAGCCGCGGTAGCCCTCCAGCCGTGGCAGCCGCTCCACTCGGTAGCGGCTGGAGCGGCTGCCGCGGCTGGAGCGGCTGGAGCGGCTGCCGCGGCTGGAGCGGCTGCCGCGGATGGAGAGGCTGGCGCGGCTGGAGGGGCTGGAGCGGCTGCCGCGGCTGGAGCGGCTGGAGCGGCTGCCGCGGCTGGAGCGTCTGCCGCGGCTGGAGGGGCTACCGCGGGGTTGACTCGGCTGGAGCGGATGCCGAGGCTGGAACGGCACTCTCTGGACTCACTGAAATGCATTCTCAGTGGTGCCAGTGCACCCTCTGGACTCACTGCTCTGCATCCCCAGTGGTGCTAGTGCACTCTCTGGACTCACTGCAGTGCATCCCCAGTGGTGCCATTGCACTCTCTGGACTCACTGCACCGCATTCCCACTGGTGCCAGTGCGCTCTCTGGACTCACTGCACTGCATCCCCAGTGGTGCCAGTGCGCTCTCAGGACTCACTGCAGGGCATCCCCAGTGGTGCCAGTGCACTCTCTGGACTCACTGCACTGCATCCCCAGTCCTGCCAGTGCACTCTCTTGACTCACTGCAGTGCATCCCCAGTGGTGCCAGTACACTCACTGGACTGACTGAAGTGCATCCCCAGTGGTGCCAGTGCACTCTCTGGACTCACAGCACTGCATGCCCAGTGGTGCCAGTGCACTCTCTGGACTCACTGCATTGCATCCTCAGTGGTGCCAGTGCACTCTCTGGACTCACTGCACTGCATCCCCAGTCCTGCCAGTGCACTCTCTGGACTCACTGCACTGCATCCCCAATGGTGCCAGTGCACTCTCTGGACTCACTGCACTGCTCCAGCCGCGGCAGCCTCTCCAGGCGCACCAGCCGCGGCATCCGCTCCAGCCTCGGCATCCGCTCCAGCCGCGTTAACCGCTCCAGCCGCGGTAGCTCCTCCAGCCGCGCCAGCCGCTCCAGCCGCGGCAGCCGCTCCAGCCGCTCCAGCCGCGGCATCCGCTCCAGCCGCTCCAGCCGCGGCAGCCGCTCCAACCGCGGCAGCCGCTCCAGTCGCGGCAGCCGCTCCAGCCGCTCCAGCCGCGGCAGCCGCTCCAGCCGCTACCGAGTGGAGCGGCTGCCACGGCTGGAGGGCTACCGCGGCTGGAGCGGCTGCCGCGGCTGGAGCAGTGCAGTGAGTCCAGGGAGTGCAAAGGCACCAGTGGGGATGGAGTGCAGTGAGTCCAAAGACTTCACTGTCACCACTGGGGATGCAGTGCAGTGAGTCCAGAGAGTGCACTGGCACCACTGGGGATGCCCTGCAGTGAGTCCAGAGAGTGCACTGGCACCACTGGGGATGCACTACAGTGAGTCCAGGGATAGCACTGGCACCACTGGGGATGCAGTGCAGTGAGTCCAGAGAGTGCACTGGCACCACTGGGGATGCCCTGCAGTGAGCCCAGAGAGTGCACTGGCACCACTGGGGATGCACTGCAGTGAGTCCAGAGAGTGCACTGGCACCACTGGGGATGCAGTGCAGTGAGTCCAGAGAGTGCACTGGCACCACTGGGGATGCAGTGCAGTGAGTCCAGAGAGTGCACAGGCTCCACTGAGAATGCACTTCAGTGAGTCCAGAGAGTGCACTGGCACCACTGGGGATGCAGTGCAGTGAGTCCAGAGAGTGCACTGGCAGCACTGGGGATGCAGTGCAGTGAGTCCAGAGAGTGCACTGGCACCACAGGTGATGCACTCCAGTGAGTCCAGAGAGTGCACTTGCACCACGGGGGATGCAGTGCAGTGAGTCCAGAGAGCGCACTGGCACCACTGGGGATGCACTGCAGTGAGTCCACAGAGTGCAATGGCACCACTGGGGATGCAGTGCAGTGAGTCCAGAGAGTGCACTGGCACCACTGGGGATGCACTGCAGTGAGTCCAGAGAGTGCACTGGCACCAATGGAGCTTCAGTGCAGTGAGTCCAGAGAGTGCACTGGCACCACTGGGGCTGTAGTGCAGTGAGTCCAGAGAGTGCACTGGCACCACTGAAAATGCACTTCAGTGTGTCCAGAGAGTGCACTGGCACCACTGGGGATGCACTGCAGTGAGTCCAGAGAGTGCACTAGCGCCACTGGGGATGCAGTGCAGTGAGTCCAGAGAGTGTACTGGCACCACAGGGGATGCAGTGCAGTGAGTCCAGAGAGTGCACTGGCACCACTGGGGATGCACTGCAGTGAGTCCAGTGAGTGCACTGGCACCACAGGTGATGCAGTGCAGTGAGTCCAGAGAGTGGCGCTCCAGCCTCGTTTTCCGCTCCAGCCGCGTCAACCGCTCCAGCCGCGGTAGCCCCTCCAGCCGAGGCAGACGCTCTAGACGCTCCAACCGCGTCAGCCTCTCCAGCCGCGTTAGCCCCTCCAGCCGCGGCAGCCGCTCCAGCCGCGGCAGCCGCCCCAGCCGCGGTAACCGCTCCAAACGCGGCAGGAGCTCCAGCCGGGGCAGCCGCTCCAGCCGCTACCGAGTGGAGCGGCTGCCACGGCTGGAGCGGTTGCCGCGGTTGGAGCGCCTGCCGTGTTTGGAGCGGCTGCCGCGGCTTCCGCGGCTGGAGCGGCTGCCGCGGTTGGACAGTCTGCCGCGTATGCCGCGGACGGAGCGGCTGCCGCGGCTGCCGCGGCTGCCGAGGCTGGAGGGCTACCGCGGCTGGAGCGACTGCCGCGGCTGGAGTAGTGCAGTGAGTCCAGAGAGTGCACTGGCACCACTGGGGATGCACTTCAGTGTGTCCAGAGAGTGCATTGGCACCACTTGGGATGCAGTGCAGTGAGTCCAGAGAGTGCACTGGCACCATTGGAGATGCAGTGCAGTGAGTCCAGAGAGTGCACTGGCACCACTGGGGGTGCAGTGCAGTGAGTCCAGAGAGTGCACTGGCACCACTGGGGATGCAGTGCAGTGAGTCCAGAGAGTGCACTGGCACCACTGGGGATGCACTGCAGTGAGTCCAGAGAGTTCACTGGCACCACTGGAGATGCACTTCAGTGAGTGCAGAGACTGCACTGGCACCACTGGGGATGCAGTGCAGTGAGTCCAGAGAGTGTACTGGCAACACTGGGGATGCACTGCAGTGAGTCCAGAGAGTTCACTGGCACCACTGGAGATGCACTTCAGTGAGTGCAGAGACTGCACTGGCACCACTGGGGATGCAGTGCAGTGAGTCCAGAGAGTGTACTGGCAACACTGGGGATGCACTGCAGTGAGTCCAGAGAGTGCACTGGCACCACTGGGGATGCAGTGCAGTGAGTCCAGAGAGTGTACTGGCACCACTGGGGATGCACTGCAGTGAGTCCAGAGAGTGCATTGGCACCACTTGGGATGCACTGCAGTGAGTCCAGAGAGTGCACTTGCACCCCTGGGGATGCAGTGCAGTGAGTCCAGAGAGTGCACTGACACCACTGGGGATGCAGTGCAGTGAGTCCAGAGAGTGCACTGGCACCATTGGAGATGCAGTGCAGTGAGTCCAGAGAGTGCACTGGCACCACTGGGGATGCAGTGCAGTGAGTCCAGAGAGTGCACTGGCACCACTGGGTATGCACTGCAGTGAGTCCAGAGAGTTCACTGGCACCACTGGAGATGCACTTCAGTGAGTGCAGAGACTGCACTGGCACCACTGGGGATGCAGTGCAGTGAGTCCAGAGAGTGTACTGGCACCACTGGGGATGCACTGCAGTGAGTCCAGAGAGTGCATTGGCACCACTTGGGATGCACTGCAGTGAGTCCAGAGAGTGCACTTGCACCACTGGGGATGCAGTGCAGTGAGTCCAGAGAGTGCACTGGCACCAATGGGGATGCACTGCAGTGAGTCCACAGAGTGCACTGGCACCACTGGGGATGCAGTGCAGTGAGTCCAGAGAGTGCACTGGCACCACTGGTGATGCAGTACAGTGAGTCCAGAGAGTGCACTGGCACCAGTGGGGATGCAGTGCAGTGAGTCCAGAGAGTGCACTGGCACCACTGGGGATGCACTGCAGTGAGTCCAGAGAGTTCACTGGCACCACTGGAGATGTACTTCAGTGAGTCCAGAGACTGCACTGGCACCACTGGGGATGCAGTGCAGTGAGTCCAGAGAGTGCATTGGCACCACTTGGGATGCACTGCAGTGAGTCCAGAGAGTGCACTGGCACCACTGGGGATGCACTGCAGTGAGTCCAGAGAGTGCATTGGCACCACTTGGGATGCACTGCAGTGAGTCCAGAGAGTGCACTGGCACCACTGGGGATGCAGTGCAGTGAGTCCAGAGAGTGCGCTGGCACCACTGGGGATGCACTGCAGTGAGTCCAGAGAGTGCACTGGCACCAATGGGGATGCACTTCAGTGAGTCCACAGAGTGCACTGGCTCCACTGGGGATGCAGTGCAGTGAGTCCAGAGAGTGCACTGGCACCACTGGGCATGCAGTGCAGTGAGTCCAGAGAGTGCACTGGCACCACTGGGGATGCAGTGCAGTGAGTCCAGAGAGTGCACTGGCACCACTGGGGATGCAGTGCAGTGAGTCCAGAGAGTGCACTGGCACCACTGGGGATGCACTGCAGTGAGTCCAGAGAGTTCACTGGCACCACTGGGGATGCACTTCAGTGAGTGCAGAGACTGCACTGGCACCACTGGGGATGCAGTGCAGTGAGTCCACAGAGTGTACTGGCACCACTGGGGATGCACTGCAGTGAGTCCAGAGAGTGCATTGGCACCACTTGGGATGCACTGCAGTAAGTCCAGAGAGTGCTCTTGCACCACTGGGGATGCACTGCAGTGAGTCCACAGAGTGCACTGGCACCACTGGGGATGCAGTGCAGTGAGTCCAGAGAATGCACTGGCACCAATGGGGATGCAAAGTAGTGAGTCCACAGAGTGCACTGGCACCACTGGGGATGCAGTACTGTGAGTCCAGAGAGTGCACTGGCACCACTGGGGATGCACAGCAGTGAGTCCAGAGAGTGCATTGGCACCACTGGGGATGCAGTGCAGTGAGTCCAGAGAGTGCACTAGCACCACTGGGGATGCAGTGCAGTCAGTCCAGTGAGTGTACTGGCACCACTGGGGATGCACTGCAGTGAGTCCAGAGAGTGCACTGGCACCACTGAGAATGCACTTCAGTGAGTCCAGAGAGTGCACTGGCACCACTGTTGATGCACTGCAGTGAGTCCACAGAGTGCACTGGCACCACTGGGGATGCAGTGCAGTGAGTCCAGAGAGTGCACTGGCACCACTGGGGATGCACTTCAGTGAGTCCAGAGAGTGCACGGGCTCCACTGGGGATGCACTGCAGTGAGTCCACAGAGTGCACTGGCACCACTGGGGATGCAGTGCAGTGAGGCCAGAGAGTGCACTGGCTCCAATGGGGATGCAGTGCAGTTAGTCCAGAGAGTGCACTGGCACCACTGGGTATGCAGTGCAGTGAGTCCAGAGAGTGCACAGGCAAAACTGGGGACGCACTGCAGTGAGTCCAGACAGTGCACTGGCACCACTGGGGATGCAGTGCAGTGAGTCCAGAGTGTGCACTGGCACCACTGGGAATGCAGTGCAGTGAGTCCAGAGATCGCACTGGCACCACGGGGGATGCACTTCAGTGAGTCCAGAGAGTGCACTGGCACCACTGGGGATGCACTGCAGTGAGTCCAGAGAGTGCACTGGCACCACTGGGGATGCACTGCAGTGAGTCCAGAGAGTGCACTGGCACCACTGGGGATGCAGTGCAGTGAGTCCAGAGAGTGCACTGGCACCAGAGGGAATGCACTGCAGTGAGTCCAGTGAGTGCACTGGCACCACTGGGGATGCAGTGCAGTGAGTGCAGGGAGTGCACTGGCACCACTGTGGATGCAGTGCAGTGAGTCCAGAGAGTGCAGTGGCACCACTGGGGATGCAGTGCAGTGAGTCCAGAGAGTGCACAGGCACCACTGGGGATGCAGTGCAGTGAGTCCAGAGAGTGCTCTGGCACCACTGGGGTTACAGTGCAGTGAGTCCAGAGAGTGCACTGGCACCACTGGGGATGCAGTGCAGTGAGTCCAGAGAGTGCACTGGCACCTCTGGTGATGCACTGCAGTTACTCCAGAGAGTGCACTGGCACCACTGGTGATGCAGTACAGTGAGTCCAGAGAGTGCACTGGCACCACTGGGGATTCACTGCAGTGAGTCCAGAGAGTGCACTGGCACCACTGAGAATGCCTTTCAGTGAGTCCAGAGAGTGCACTGGCACCACTGGGGATGCACTGCAGTGAGTCCACAGAGTGCACTAGCACCACTGGGGATGCAGTGCAGTGAGTCCAGAGAGCGTACTGGCACCACTGGGGATGCACTGCAGTGAGTCCAGAGAGTGCACTGGCACCACTGAGAATGCACTTCAGTGAGGCCAGAGAGCGCACTGGCACCACTGGGGATGCAGTGCAGTGAGTCCAGAGAGTGCACTGGCACCACTGGGGATGCACTGCAGTGAGTCCAGAGAGTACACTGGCACCACTGATGATGCAGTACAGTGAGTCCAGTGAGTGCACTGGCACCACTGGGAATGTAGTGCAGTGACTCGAGAGAGTGCACTGGCACCACAGGGGATGCAGTGCAGTGACTCCAGAGAGTGCACTGGCACCACTTGGGATGCAGTGCAGTGAGTCCAGAGAGTGCACTGGCACCACTGGGGATGCAGTGCAGTGAGTCCAGAGAGTGCATTGGCACCACTGGGGATGCAGTGCAGTGAGTCCAGAGAGTGCACTGGCAGCACTGGGGATGCACTGCAGTGAGTCCACAGAGTGCACTGGTACCACTGGGGATGCAGTGCAGTGAGTCCAGAGAGTGCACTGGCACCACTGGGGATGCAGTGCAGTGAGTCCAGAGAGTGCACTGGCACCACTGGGGATGCAGTGCAGTGAGTCCAGAGAGTGCACTGGCACCACTGGGGATGCAGTGCAGTGAGTCCAGAGAGTGCACTGGCAGCACTGGGGATGCAGTGCAGTGAGTCCAGAGAGTGCACTGGCACCACTGGGGATGCACTGCAGTGAGTCCAGAGAGCGCACTGGCACCACTGGGGATGCACTGCAGTGAGTCCACAGAGTGCACTGGCACCACTGAGAATGCACTTCAGTGAGTCCAGAGAGTGCACTGGTACCACTGGGGATGCACTGCAGTGAGTCCAGAGAGTGCACTAGCACCACTGGGGATGCAGTGCAGTGAATCCAGTGAGTGCACTGGCACCACTGGGGATGCAGTGCAGTGAGTCAAGAGAGTGCACTGGCACCACTGGGGATGCAGTACAGTGAGTCCAGAGAGTGCATTGGCACCATTGGAGATGCAGTGCAGTGAGTCCAGAGAGTGCACTGGCACCACTGGGGATGCACAGCAGTGAGTCCAGAGAGTGCATTGGCACCACTGGGGATGCAGTGCAGTGAGTCCAGAGAGTGCACTGGCACCATTGGAGATGCACTGCAGTGAGTCCAGAGAGTGCACTGGCACCACTGGGGATGCAGTGCAGTGAGTCCAGAGAGTGCACTGGCACCACTGGGGATGCAGTGCAGTGAGTCCAGAGAGTGCACTGGCACCACTGGGGATGCACTGCAGTGAGTCCAGAGAGTTCACTGGCACCACTGGAGATGCACTTCAGTGAGTGCAGAGACTGCACTGGCACCACTGGAGATGCAGTGCAGTGAGTCCAGTGAGTGTACTGGCACCACTGGGGATGCACTGCAGTGAGTCCAGAGAGTGCACTGGCACCACTTGGGATGCACTGCAGTGAGTCCAGAGAGTGCACTTGCACCACTGGGGATGCAGTACAGTGAGTCCAGAGAGTGCACTGGCACCACTGGGGATGCAGTGCAGTGAGTCCAGAGAGTGCACTGGCACCAATGGGGATGCACTTCAGTGAGTCCAGAGAGTGCACTGGCTCCACTGGGGATGCAGTGCAGTGAGTCCAGAGAGTGCACTGGCACCATTGGAGATGCAGTGCAGTGAGTCCAGAGAGTGCACTGGCACCACTGGGGATGCAGTGCAGTGAGTCCAGAGAGTGCACTGGCACCACTGGGGATGCAGTGCAGTGAGTCCAGAGAGTGCACTGGCACCACTGGGGATGCACTGCAGTGAGTCCAGAGAGTTCACTGGCACCACTGGGGATGCACTTCAGTGAGTGCAGAGACTGCACTGGCACCACTGGGGATGCAGTGCAGTGAGTCCAGTGAGTGTACTGGCACCACTGGGGATGCACTGCAGTGAGTCCAGAGAGTGCATTGGCACCACTTGGATGCACTGCAGTGAGTCCAGAGAGTGCACTTGCACCACTGGGGATGCAGTGCAGTGAGTCCAGAGAGTGCACTGGCACCACTGGGGATGCAGTGCAGTGAGTCCAGAGAGTGCACTGGCACCACTGGGGATGCACTGCAGTGAGTCCAGAGAGTGCACTGGCACCACTGATGATGCAGTACAGTGAGTCCAGTGAGTGCACTGGCACCACTGGGGATGTAGCGCAGTGACTCGAGAGAGTGCACTGGCACCACTGGGGATGCAGTGCAGTGACTCCAGAGAGTGCACTGGCACCACTGGGGATGCAGTGCAGTGAGTCCAGAGAGTGCACTGGCACCACTGGGGATGCAGTGCAGTGAGTCCAGAGAGTGCACTGGCACCACTGGGGATGCACTGCAGTGAGTCCAGAGAGTGCACTGGCACCACTGATGATGCAGTACAGTGAGTCCAGTGAGTGCACTGGCACCACTGGGGATGTAGTGCAGTGACTCGAGAGAGTGCACTGGCACCACTGGGGATGCAGTGCAGTGACTCCAGAGAGTGCACTGGCACCACTTGGGATGCAGTGCAGTGAGTCCAGAGAGTGCACTGGCACCACTGGGGATGCAGTGCAGTGAGTCCAGAGCGTGCATTGGCACCACTGGGGATGCAGTGCAGTGAGTCCAGAGAGTGCTCTGGCACCACTGGGGATACAGTGCAGTGAGTCCACAGAGTGCACTGGTACCACTGGGGATGCAGTGCAGTGAGTCCAGAGAGTGCACTGGCACCACTGGGGATGCAGTGCAGTGAGTCCAGAGAGTGCACTGGCACCACTGGGGATGCAGTGCAGTGAGTCCAGAGAGTGCACTGGCACCACTGGGGATGCAGTGCAGTGAGTCCAGAGAGTGCACTGGCAGCACTGGGGATGCAGTGCAGTGAGTCCAGAGAGTGCACTGGCACCACTGGGGATGCACTGCAGTGAGTCCAGAGAGCGCACTGGCACCACTGGGGATGCAGTGCAGTGAGTCCACAGAGTGCACTGGCACCACTGAGAATGCACTTCAGTGAGTCCAGAGAGTGCACTGGTACCACTGGGGATGCACTGCAGTGAGTCCAGAGAGTGCACTAGCACCACTGGGGATGCAGTGCAGTGAATCCAGTGAGTGCACTGGCACCACTGGGGATGCAGTGCAGTGAGTCAAGAGAGTGCACTGGCACCACTGGGGATGCAGTACAGTGAGTCCAGAGAGTGCATTGGCACCATTGGAGATGCAGTGCAGTGAGTCCAGAGAGTGCACTGGCACCACTGGGGATGCACAGCAGTGAGTCCAGAGAGTGCATTGGCACCACTGGGGATGCAGTGCAGTGAGTGAAGAGAGTGCACTGGCACCATTGGAGATGCACTGCAGTGAGTCCAGAGAGTGCACTGGCACCACTGGGGATGCAGTGCAGTGAGTCCAGAGAGTGCACTGGCACCACTGGGGATGCAGTGCAGTGAGTCCAGAGAGTGCACTGGCACCACTGGGGATGCACTGCAGTGAGTCCAGAGAGTTCACTGGCACCACTGGAGATGCACTTCAGTGAGTGCAGAGACTGCACTGGCAGCACTGGGGATGCAGTGCAGTGAGTCCAGTGAGTGTACTGGCACCAATGGGGATGCACTGCAGTGAGTCCAGAGAGTGCATTGGCACCACTTGGGATGCACTGCAGTGAGTCCAGAGAGTGCACTTGCACCACTGGGGATGCAGTGCAGTGAGTCCAGAGAGTGCACTGGCACCACTGGGGATGCAGTGCAGTGAGTCCAGAGAGTGCACTGGCACCAATGGGGATGCACTTCAGTGAGTCCAGAGAGTGCACTGGCTCCACTGGGGATGCAGTGCAGTGAGTCCAGAGAGTGCACTGGCACCATTGGAGATGCAGTGCAGTGAGTCCAGAGAGTGCACTGGCACCACTGGGGATGCAGTGCAGTGAGTCCAGAGAGTGCACTGGCACCACTGGGGATGCAGTGCAGTGAGTCCAGAGAGTGCACTGGCACCACTGGGGACGCACAGCAGTGAGTCCAGAGAGTTCACTGGCACCACTGGGGATGCACTTCAGTGAGTGCAGAGACTGCACTGGCACCACTGGGGATGCAGTGCAGTAAGTCCAGTGAGTGTACTGGCACCACTGGGGATGCACTGCAGTGAGTCCAGAGAGTGCATTGGCACCACTTGGGATGCACTGCAGTGAGTCCAGAGAGTGCACTTGCACCACTGGGGATGCAGTGCAGTGAGTCCAGAGAGTGCACTGGCACCACTGGGGATGCAGTGCAGTGAGTCCAGAGAGTGCACTGGCACCAATGGGGATGCACAGCAGTGAGTCCACAGAGTGCACTGGCACCACTGTGGATGCAGTACCGTGAGTCCAGAGAGTGCACTGGCACCACTGGGGATGCACTGCAGTGAGTCCAGAGAGTGCTCTGGCACCACTGGCGATGCAGTGCAGTGAGTGCAGAGACTGCACTAGCACCACTGGGGATGCAGTGGAGTCAGTCCAGTGAGTGTACTGGCACCACTGGGGATGCAGTGCAGTGAGTCCAGAGAGTGCACTGGCACCACTGAGAATGCACTTCAGTGAGTCCAGAGAGTGCACTGGCACCACTGGGGATGCACTGCAGTGAGTCCAGAGAGTGCACTGGCACCACTGAGAATGCACTTCAGTGAGGCCAGAGAGCGCACTGGCACCACTGGGGATGCAGTGCAGTGAGTCCAGAGAGTGGACTGGCACCACTGAGAATGCACTTCAGTGAGTCCAAAGAGTGCACTGGCACCACTGGGGATGCACTGCAGTGAGTCCAGAGAGTGAACTAGCACCACTGGGAATGTAGTGCAGTGAATCCAGTGAGTGCACTGGCACCAGTGGGGATGCACTGCAGTGAGTCCAGAGAGTGCACTGGCACCACTGGGGATGCACTGCAGTGAGTCCAGAGAGTGCACTGGCACCACTGGAGATGCAGTACAGTGAGTCCAGTGAATGCACTGGCAACACTGGGGATGCAGTGCAGTGAGTCCAGAGAGTGCACTGGCACCACTGGTGATGCAGTATAGTGAGTCCAGTGAGTGCACTGGCACCACTGGGGATGCAGTGCAGTGAGTCCAGAGAGTGCACTGGCACCACTGGGGATGCACTGCAGTGAGTCCAGAGAGTGCACTGGCACCACTGATGATGCAGTACAGTGAGTCCAGTGAGTGCACTGGCACCACTGGGGATGTAGTGCAGTGACTCGAGAGAGTGCACTGGCACCACTGGGGATGCAGTGCAGTGACTCCAGAGAGTGCACTGGCACCACTGGGGATGCACTGCAGTGAGTCCAGAGAGTGCACTGGCACCACTGGGGATGCAGTGCAGTGAGTCCAGAGAGTGCACTGGCACCACTGGGGATGCAGTGCAGTGAGTCCAGAGAGTGCACTGGCACCACTGGGGATGCAGTGCAGTGAGTCCAGAGAGTGCACTGGCACCACTGGGGATGCAGTGCAGTGAGTCCAGAGAGTGCACTGGCAGCACTGGGGATGCAGTGCAGTGAGTCCAGAGAGTTCACTGGCACCACTGGAGATGCACTTCAGTGAGTGCAGAGACTGCACTGGCAGCACTGGGGATGCAGTGCAGTGAGTCCAGTGAGTGTACTGGCACCACTGGGGATGCACTGCAGTGAGTCCAGAGAGTGCATTGGCACCACTTGGGATGCACTGCAGTGAGTCCAGAGAGTGCACTTGCACCACTGGGGATGCAGTGCAGTGAGTCCAGAGAGTGCACTGGCACCACTGGGGATGCAGTGCAGTGAGTCCAGAGAGTGCACTGGCACCAATGGGGATGCACTTCAGTGAGTCCAGAGAGTGCACTGGCTCCACTGGGGATGCAGTGCAGTGAGTCCAGAGAGTGCACTGGCACCATTGGAGATGCAGTGCAGTGAGTCCAGAGAGTGCACTGGCACCACTGGGGATGCAGTGCAGTGAGTCCAGAGAGTGCACTGGCACCACTGGGGATGCAGTGCAGTGAGTCCAGAGAGTGCACTGGCACCACTGGGGACGCACAGCAGTGAGTCCAGAGAGTTCACTGGCACCACTGGGGATGCACTTCAGTGAGTGCAGAGACTGCACTGGCACCACTGGGGATGCAGTGCAGTAAGTCCAGTGAGTGTACTGGCACCACTGGGGATGCACTGCAGTGAGTCCAGAGAGTGCATTGGCACCACTTGGGATGCACTGCAGTGAGTCCAGAGAGTGCACTTGCACCACTGGGGATGCAGTGCAGTGAGTCCAGAGAGTGCACTGGCACCACTGGGGATGCAGTGCAGTGAGTCCAGAGAGTGCACTGGCACCAATGGGGATGCACAGCAGTGAGTCCACAGAGTGCACTGGCACCACTGGGGATGCAGTACCGTGAGTCCAGAGAGTGCACTGGCACCACTGGGGATGCACTGCAGTGAGTCCAGAGAGTGCTCTGGCACCACTGGCGATGCAGTGCAGTGAGTGCAGAGACTGCACTAGTACCACTGGGGATGCAGTGCAGTCAGTCCAGTGAGTGTACTGGCACCACTGGGGATGCAGTGCAGTGAGTCCAGAGAGTGCACTGGCACCACTGAGAATGCACTTCAGTGAGTCCAGAGAGTGCACTGGCACCACTGGGGATGCACTGCAGTGAGTCCAGAGAGTGCACTGGCACCACTGAGAATGCACTTCAGTGAGGCCAGAGAGCGCACTGGCACCACTGGGGATGCAGTGCAGTGAGTCCAGAGAGTGGACTGGCACCACTGAGAATGCACTTCAGTGAGTCCAAAGAGTGCACTGGCACCACTGGGGATGCACTGCAGTGAGTCCAGAGAGTGAACTAGCACCACTGGGAATGTAGTGCAGTGAATCCAGTGAGTGCACTGGCACCAGTGGGGATGCACTGCAGTGAGTCCAGAGAGTGCACTGGCACCACTGGGGATGCAGTGCAGTGAGTCCAGAGAGTGCACTGGCACCACTGGAGATGCAGTACAGTGAGTCCAGTGAATGCACTGGCAACACTGGGGATGCAGTGCAGTGAGTCCAGAGAGTGCACTGGCACCACTGGTGATGCAGTATAGTGAGTCCAGTGAGTGCACTGGCACCACTGGGGATGCAGTGCAGTGAGTCCAGAGAGTGCACTGGCACCACTGGGGATGCACTGCAGTGAGTCCAGAGAGTGCACTGGCACCACTGATGATGCAGTACAGTGAGTCCAGTGAGTGCACTGGCACCACTGGGGATGTAGTGCAGTGACTCGAGAGAGTGCACTGGCACCACTGGGGATGCAGTGCAGTGACTCCAGAGAGTGCACTGGCACCACTGGGGATGCACTGCAGTAAGTCCAGAGAGTGCACTGGCACCACTGGGGATGCAGTGCAGTGAGTCCAGAGAGTGCACTGGCACCACTGGGGATGCAGTGCAGTGAGTCCAGAGAGTGCACTGGAACCACTGGGGATGCAGTGCAGTGAGTCCAGAGAGTGCACTGGCACCACTGGGGATGCAGTGCAGTGAGTCCAGAGAGTGCACTGGCAGCACTGGGGATGCACTGCAGTGAGTCCAGAGAGTGCACTGGCACCACTGGGGATGCACTGCAGTGAGTCCAGAGAGCGCACTGGCACCACTGGGGATGCACTGCAGTGAGTCCACAGAGTGCACTGGCACCACTGAGAATGCACTTCAGTGAGTCCAGAGAGTGCACTGGTACCACTGGGGATGCACTGCAGTGAGTCCAGAGAGTGCACTAGCACCACTGGGGATGCAGTGCAGTGAATCCAGTGAGTGCACTGGCACCACTGGGGATGCAGTGCAGTGAGTCAAGAGAGTGCACTGGCACCACTGGGGATGCAGTACAGTGAGTCCAGAGAGTGCATTGGCACCATTGGAGATGCAGTGCAGTGAGTCCAGAGAGTGCACTGGCACCACTGGGGATGCACAGCAGTGAGTCCAGAGAGTTCATTGGCACCACTGGGGATGCAGTGCAGTGAGTCCAGAGAGTGCACTGGCACCATTGGAGATGCACTGCAGTGAGTCCAGAGAGTGCACTGGCACCACTGGGGATGCAGTGCAGTGAGTCCAGAGAGTGCACTGGCACCACTGGGGATGCAGTGCAGTGAGTCCAGAGAGTGCACTGGCACCACTGGGGATGCACTGCAGTGAGTCCAGAGAGTTCACTGGCACCACTGGAGATGCACTTCAGTGAGTGCAGAGACTGCACTGGCACCACTGGGGATGCAGTGCAGTGAGTCCAGTGAGTGTACTGGCACCACTGATGATGCAGTACAGTGAGTCCAGAGAGTGCATTGGCACCACTTGGGATGCACTGCAGTGAGTCCAGAGAGTGCACTTGCACCACTGGGGATGCACTGCAGTGAGTCCAGAGAGTGCACTGGCACCACTGGGGATGCAGTGCAGTGAGTCCAGAGAGTGCACTGGCACCAATGGGGATGCACTTCAGTGAGTCCAGAGAGTGCACTGGCTCCACTGGGGATGCAGTGCAGTGAGTCCAGAGAGTGCACTGGCACCATTGGAGATGCAGTGCAGTGAGTCCAGAGAGTGCACTGGCACCACTGGGGATGCAGTGCAGTGAGTCCAGAGAGTGCACTGGCACCACTGGGGATGCACTGCAGTGAGTCCAGAGAGTTCACTGGCACCATTGGGGATGCACTTCAGTGAGTGCAGAGACTGCACTGGCACCACTGGGGATGCAGTGCAGTGAGTCCAGTGAGTGTACTGGCACCACTGGGGATGCACTGCAGTGAGTCCAGAGAGTGCATTGGCACCACTTGGGATGCACTGCAGTGAGTCCAGAGAGTGCACTTGCACCACTGGGGATGCAGTGCAGTGAGTCCAGAGAGTGCACTGGCACCACTGGGGATGCAGTGCAGTGAGTCCAGAGAGTGCACTGGCACCACTGGGGATGCACTGCAGTGAGTCCAGAGAGTGCACTGGCACCACTGATGATGCAGTACAGTGAGTCCAGTGAGTGCACTGGCACCACTGGGGATGTAGTGCAGTGACTCGAGAGAGTGCACTGGCACCACTGGGGATGCAGTGCAGTGACTCCAGAGAGTGCACTGGCACCACTTGGGATGCAGTGCAGTGAGTCCAGAGAGTGCACTGGCACCACTGGGGATGCAGTGCAGTGAGTCCAGAGAGTGCACTGGCACCACTGGGGATGCAGTGCAGTGAGTCCAGAGAGTGCACTGGCACCACTGGGGATGCACTGCAGTGAGTCCAGAGAGTGCACTGGCACCACTGATGATGCAGTACAGTGAGTCCAGTGAGTGCACTGGCACCACTGGGGATGTAGTGCAGTGACTCGAGAGAGTGCACTGGCACCACTGGGGATGCAGTGCAGTGAGTCCAGAGAGTGCACTGGCACCACTTGGGATGCAGTGCAGTGAGTCCAGAGAGTGCACTGGCACCACTGGGGATGCAGTGCAGTGAGTCCAGAGAGTGCATTGGCACCACTGGGGATGCAGTGCAGTGAGTCCAGAGAGTGCACTGGCAGCACTGGGGATGCACTGCAGTGAGTCCACAGTGTGCACTGGTACCACTGGGGATGCAGTGCAGTGAGTCCAGAGAGTGCACTGGCACCACTGGGGATGCACTGCAGTGAGTCCAGAGAGTGCACTGGCACCACTGGGGATGCAGTGCAGTGAGTCCAGAGAGTGCACTGGCACCACTGGGGATGCAGTGCAGTGAGTCCAGAGAGTGCACTGGCAGCACTGGGGATGCAGTGCAGTGAGTCCAGAGAGTGCACTGGCACCACTGGGGATGCACTGCAGTGAGTCCAGAGAGCGCATTGGCACCACTGGGGATGCACTGCAGTGAGTCCACAGAGTGCACTGGCACCACTGAGAATGCACTTCAGTGAGTCCAGAGAGTGCACTGGTACCACTGGGGATGCACTGCAGTGAGTCCAGAGAGTGCACTAGCACCACTGGGGATGCAGTGCAGTGAATCCAGTGAGTGCACTGGCACCACTGGGGATGCAGTGCAGTGAGTCAAGAGAGTGCACTGGCACCACTGGGGATGCAGTACAGTGAGTCCAGAGAGTGCACTGGCACCACTGGGGATGCAGTGCAGTGAGTCCAGAGAGTGCACTGGCACCACTGGGGATGCAGTGCAGTGAGTCCAGAGAGTGCACTGGCACCACTGGGGATGCACTGCAGTGAGTCCAGAGAGTTCACTGGCACCACTGGGGATGCACTTCAGTGAGTGCAGAGACTGCACTGGCAGCACTGGGGATGCAGTGCAGTGAGTCCAGTGAGTGTACTGGCACCACTGGGGATGCACTGCAGTGAGTCCAGAGAGTGCACTGGCACCACTGGGGATGCAGTGCAGTGAGTCCAGAGAGTGCACTGGCACCACTGGGGATGCAGTGCAGTGAGTCCAGAGAGTGCACTGGCACCATTGGAGATGCAGTGCAGTGAGTCCAGAAAGTGCACTGGCACCACTGGGGATGCAGTGCAGTGAGTCCAGAGAGTGCACTGGCACCACTGGGGATGCAGTGCAGTGAGTCCAGAGAGTGCACTGGCACCACTGGGGACGCACTGCAGTGAGTCCAGAGAGTTCACTGGCACCACTGGGGATGCACTTCAGTGAGTGCAGAGACTGCACTGGCACCACTGGGGATGCAGTGCAGTAAGTCCAGTGAGTGTACTGGCACCACTGGGGATGCACTGCAGTGAGTCCAGTGAGTGTACTGGCACCACTGGGGATGCACTGCAGTGAGTCCAGAGAGTGCATTGGCACCACTTGGGATGCACTGCAGTGAGTCCAGAGAGTGCACTTGCACCACTGGGGATGCAGTGCAGTGAGTCCAGAGAGTGCACTGGCACCACTGGGGATGCAGTGCAGTGAGTCCAGAGAGTGCACTGGCACCACTGGGGATGCACTGCAGTGAGTCCAGAGAGTGCACTGGCACCACTGATGATGCAGTACAGTGAGTCCAGTGAGTGCACTGGCACCACTGGGGATGTAGTGCAGTGACTCCAGAGAGTGCACTGGCACCACTGGGGATGCAGTGCAGTGACTCCAGAGAGTGCACTGGCACCACTTGGGATGCAGTGCAGTGAGTCCAGAGAGTGCACTGGCACCACTGGGGATGCAGTGCAGTGCGTCCAGAGAGTGCACTGGCACCACTGGGGATGCAGTGCAGTGAGTCCAGAGAGTGCACTGGCACCACTTGGGATGCAGTGCAGTGAGTCCAGAGAGTGCACTGGCACCACTGGGGATGCAGTGCAGTGAGTCCAGAGAGTGCATTGGCACCACTGGGGATGCAGTGCAGTGAGTCCAGAGAGTGCACTGGCAGCACTGGGGATGCACTGCAGTGAGTCCACAGTGTGCACTGGTACCACTGGGGATGCAGTGCAGTGAGTCCAGAGAGTGCACTGTCACCACTGGGGATGCAGTGCAGTGAGTCCAGAGAGTGCACTGGCACCACTGGGGATGCAGTGCAGTGAGTCCAGAGAGTGCACTGGCACCACTGGGGATGCAGTGCAGTGAGTCCACAGAGTGCACTGGCAGCACTGGGGATGCAGTGCAGTGAGTCCAGAGAGTGCACTGGCACCACTGGGGATGCACTGCAGTGAGCCCAGAGAGCGCATTGGCACCACTGGGGATGCACTGCAGTGAGTCCACAGAGTGCACTGGCACCACTGAGAATGCACTTCAGTGAGTCCAGAGAGTGCACTGGTACCACTGGGGATGCACTGCAGTGAGTCCAGAGAGTGCACTAGCACCACTGGGGATGCAGTGCAGTGAATCCAGTGAGTGCACTGGCACCACTGGGGATGCAGTGCAGTGAGTCAAGAGAGTGCACTGGCACCACTGGGGATGCAGTACAGTGAGTCCAGAGAGTGCACTGGCACCACTGGGGATGCAGTGCAGTGAGTCCAGAGAGTGCACTGGCACCACTGGGGATGCAGTGCAGTGAGTCCAGAGAGTGCACTGGCACCACTGGGGATGCACTGCAGTGAGTCCAAAGAGTTCACTGGCACCACTGGAGATGCACTTCAGTGAGTGCAGAGACTGCACTGGCAGCACTGGGGATGCAGTGCAGTGAGTCCAGTGAGTGTACTGGCACCACTGGGGATGCACTGCAGTGAGTCCAGAGAGTGCATTGGCACCACTTGGGATGCACTGCAGTGAGTCCAGAGAGTGCACTTGCACCACTGGGGATGCAGTGCAGTGAGTCCAGAGAGTGCACTGGCACCAGTGGGGATGCAGTGCAGTGAGTCCAGAGAGTGCACTGGCACCAATGGGGATGCACTTCAGTGAGTCCAGAGAGTGCACTGGCTCCACTGGGGATGCAGTGCAGTGAGTCCAGAGAGTGCACTGGCACCATTGGAGATGCAGTGCAGTGAGTCCAGAAAGTGCACTGGCACCACTGGGGATGCAGTGCAGTGAGTCCAGAGAGTGCACTGGCACCATTGGAGATGCAGTGCAGTGAGTCCAGAGAGTGCACTGGCACCACTGGGGATGCAGTGCAGTGAGTCCAGAGAGTGCACTGGCACCACTGGGGATGCACTGCAGTGAGTCCAGAGAGTTCACTGGCACCATTGGGGATGCACTTCAGTGAGTGCAGAGACTGCACTGGCACCACTGGGGATGCAGTGCAGTGAGTCCAGTGAGTGTACTGGCACCACTGGGGATGCACTGCAGTGAGTCCAGAGAGTGCATTGGCACCACTTGGGATGCACTGCAGTGAGTCCAGAGAGTGCACTTGCACCACTGGGGATGCAGTGCAGTGAGTCCAGAGAGTGCACTGGCACCACTGGGGATGCAGTGCAGTGAGTCCAGAGAGTGCACTGGCACCACTGGGGATGCACTGCAGTGAGTCCAGAGAGTGCACTGGCACCACTGATGATGCAGTACAGTGAGTCCAGTGAGTGCACTGGCACCACTGGGGATGTAGTGCAGTGACTCGAGAGAGTGCACTGGCACCACTGGGGATGCAGTGCAGTGACTCCAGAGAGTGCACTGGCACCACTTGGGATGCAGTGCAGTGAGTCCAGAGAGTGCACTGGCACCACTGGGGATGCAGTGCAGTGAGTCCAGAGAGTGCACTGGCACCACTGGGGATGCAGTGCAGTGAGTCCAGAGAGTGCACTGGCACCACTGGGGATGCACTGCAGTGAGTCCAGAGAGTGCACTGGCACCACTGATGATGCAGTACAGTGAGTCCAGTGAGTGCACTGGCACCACTGGGGATGTAGTGCAGTGACTCGAGAGAGTGCACTGGCACCACTGGGGATGCAGTGCAGTGAGTCCAGAGAGTGCACTGGCACCACTTGGGATGCAGTGCAGTGAGTCCAGAGAGTGCACTGGCACCACTGGGGATGCAGTGCAGTGAGTCCAGAGAGTGCATTGGCACCACTGGGGATGCAGTGCAGTGAGTCCAGAGAGTGCACTGGCAGCACTGGGGATGCACTGCAGTGAGTCCACAGTGTGCACTGGTACCACTGGGGATGCAGTGCAGTGAGTCCAGAGAGTGCACTGGCACCACTGGGGATGCACTGCAGTGAGTCCAGAGAGTGCACTGGCACCACTGGGGATGCAGTGCAGTGAGTCCAGAGAGTGCACTGGCACCACTGGGGATGCAGTGCAGTGAGTCCAGAGAGTGCACTGGCAGCACTGGGGATGCAGTGCAGTGAGTCCAGAGAGTGCACTGGCACCACTGGGGATGCACTGCAGTGAGTCCAGAGAGCGCATTGGCACCACTGGGGATGCACTGCAGTGAGTCCACAGAGTGCACTGGCACCACTGAGAATGCACTTCAGTGAGTCCAGAGAGTGCACTGGTACCACTGGGGATGCACTGCAGTGAGTCCAGAGAGTGCACTAGCACCACTGGGGATGCAGTGCAGTGAATCCAGTGAGTGCACTGGCACCACTGGGGATGCAGTGCAGTGAGTCAAGAGAGTGCACTGGCACCACTGGGGATGCAGTACAGTGAGTCCAGAGAGTGCACTGGCACCACTGGGGATGCAGTGCAGTGAGTCCAGAGAGTGCACTGGCACCACTGGGGATGCAGTGCAGTGAGTCCAGAGAGTGCACTGGCACCACTGGGGATGCACTGCAGTGAGTCCAGAGAGTTCACTGGCACCACTGGGGATGCACTTCAGTGAGTGCAGAGACTGCACTGGCAGCACTGGGGATGCAGTGCAGTGAGTCCAGTGAGTGTACTGTCACCACTGGGGATGCACTGCAGTGAGTCCAGAGAGTGCATTGGCACCACTTGGGATGCACTGCAGTGAGTCCAGAGAGTGCACTTGCACCACTGGGGATGCAGTGCAGTGAGTCCAGAGAGTGCACTGGCACCACTGGGGATGCAGTGCAGTGAGTCCAGAGAGTGCACTGGCACCATTGGAGATGCAGTGCAGTGAGTCCAGAAAGTGCACTGGCACCACTGGGGATGCAGTGCAGTGAGTCCAGAGAGTGCACTGGCACCACTGGGGATGCAGTGCAGTGAGTCCAGAGAGTGCACTGGCACCACTGGGGACGCACTGCAGTGAGTCCAGAGAGTTCACTGGCACCACTGGGGATGCACTTCAGTGAGTGCAGAGACTGCACTGGCACCACTGGGGATGCAGTGCAGTAAGTCCAGTGAGTGTACTGGCACCACTGGGGATGCACTGCAGTGAGTCCAGTGAGTGTACTGGCACCACTGGGGATGCACTGCAGTGAGTCCAGAGAGTGCATTGGCACCACTTGGGATGCACTGCAGTGAGTCCAGAGAGTGCACTTGCACCACTGGGGATGCAGTGCAGTGAGTCCAGAGAGTGCACTGGCACCACTGGGGATGCAGTGCAGTGAGTCCAGAGAGTGCACTGGCACCACTGGGGATGCACTGCAGTGAGTCCAGAGAGTGCACTGGCACCACTGATGATGCAGTACAGTGAGTCCAGTGAGTGCACTGGCACCACTGGGGATGTAGTGCAGTGACTCCAGAGAGTGCACTGGCACCACTGGGGATGCAGTGCAGTGACTCCAGAGAGTGCACTGGCACCACTTGGGATGCAGTGCAGTGAGTCCAGAGAGTGCACTGGCACCACTGGGGATGCAGTGCAGTGCGTCCAGAGAGTGCACTGGCACCACTGGGGATGCAGTGCAGTGAGTCCAGAGAGTGCACTGGCACCACTTGGGATGCAGTGCAGTGAGTCCAGAGAGTGCACTGGCACCACTGGGGATGCAGTGCAGTGAGTCCAGAGAGTGCATTGGCACCACTGGGGATGCAGTGCAGTGAGTCCAGAGAGTGCACTGGCAGCACTGGGGATGCACTGCAGTGAGTCCACAGTGTGCACTGGTACCACTGGGGATGCAGTGCAGTGAGTCCAGAGAGTGCACTGTCACCACTGGGGATGCAGTGCAGTGAGTCCAGAGAGTGCACTGGCACCACTGGGGATGCAGTGCAGTGAGTCCAGAGAGTGCACTGGCACCACTGGGGATGCAGTGCAGTGAGTCCACAGAGTGCACTGGCAGCACTGGGGATGCAGTGCAGTGAGTCCAGAGAGTGCACTGGCACCACTGGGGATGCACTGCAGTGAGTCCAGAGAGCGCATTGGCACCACTGGGGATGCACTGCAGTGAGTCCACAGAGTGCACTGGCACCACTGAGAATGCACTTCAGTGAGTCCAGAGAGTGCACTGGTACCACTGGGGATGCACTGCAGTGAGTCCAGAGAGTGCACTAGCACCACTGGGGATGCAGTGCAGTGAATCCAGTGAGTGCACTGGCACCACTGGGGATGCAGTGCAGTGAGTCAAGAGAGTGCACTGGCACCACTGGGGATGCAGTACAGTGAGTCCAGAGAGTGCACTGGCACCACTGGGGATGCAGTGCAGTGAGTCCAGAGAGTGCACTGGCACCACTGGGGATGCAGTGCAGTGAGTCCAGAGAGTGCACTGGCACCACTGGGGATGCACTGCAGTGAGTCCAAAGAGTTCACTGGCACCACTGGAGATGCACTTCAGTGAGTGCAGAGACTGCACTGGCAGCACTGGGGATGCAGTGCAGTGAGTCCAGTGAGTGTACTGGCACCACTGGGGATGCACTGCAGTGAGTCCAGAGAGTGCATTGGCACCACTTGGGATGCACTGCAGTGAGTCCAGAGAGTGCACTTGCACCACTGGGGATGCAGTGCAGTGAGTCCAGAGAGTGCACTGGCACCACTGGGGATGCAGTGCAGTGAGTCCAGAGAGTGCACTGGCACCAATGGGGATGCACTTCAGTGAGTCCAGAGAGTGCACTGGCTCCACTGGGGATGCAGTGCAGTGAGTCCAGAGAGTGCACTGGCACCATTGGAGATGCAGTGCAGTGAGTCCAGAAAGTGCACTGGCACCACTGGGGATGCAGTGCAGTGAGTCCAGAGAGTGCACTGGCACCACTGGGGATGCAGTGCAGTGAGTCCAGAGAGTGCACTGGCACCACTGGGGACGCACTGCAGTGAGTCCAGAGAGTTCACTGGCACCACTGGGGATGCACTTCAGTGAGTGCAGAGACTGCACTGGCACCACTGGGGATGCAGTGCAGTAAGTCCAGTGAGTGTACTGGCACCACTGGGGATGCACTGCAGTGAGTCCAGAGAGTGCATTGGCACCACTTGGGATGCACTGCAGTGAGTCCAGAGAGTGCACTTGCACCACTGGGGATGCAGTGCAGTGAGTCCAGAGAGTGCACTGGCACCACTGGGGATGCAGTGCAGTGAGTCCAGAGAGTGCACTGGCACCAATGGGGATGCACAGCAGTGAGTCCACAGAGTGCACTGGCACCACTGGGGATGCAGTACAGTGAGTCCAGAGAGTGCACTGGCACCACTGGGGATGCAGTGCAGTGAGTCCAGAGAGTGCACTGGCACCACTGGGGATGCACTGCAGTGAGTCCAGAGAGTGCACTGGCACCACTGATGATGCAGTACAGTGAGTCCAGTGAGTGCACTGGCACCACTGGGGATGTAGCGCAGTGACTCGAGAGAGTGCACTGGCACCACTGGGGATGCAGTGCAGTGACTCCAGAGAGTGCACTGGCACCACTTGGGATGCAGTGCAGTGAGTCCAGAGAGTGCACTGGCACCACTGGGGATGCAGTGCAGTGAGTCCAGAGAGTGCACTGGCACCACTGGGGATGCAGTGCAGTGAGTCCAGAGAGTGCACTGGCACCACTGGGGATGCACTGCAGTGAGTCCAGAGAGTGCACTGGCACCACTGATGATGCAGTACAGTGAGTCCAGTGAGTGCACTGGCACCACTGGGGATGTAGTGCAGTGACTCGAGAGAGTGCACTGGCACCACTGGGGATGCAGTGCAGTGACTCCAGAGAGTGCACTGGCACCACTTGGGATGCAGTGCAGTGAGTCCAGAGAGTGCACTGGCACCACTGGGGATGCAGTGCAGTGAGTCCAGAGCGTGCATTGGCACCACTGGGGATGCAGTGCAGTGAGTCCAGAGAGTGCTCTGGCACCACTGGGGATACAGTGCATTGAGTCCACAGAGTGCACTGGTACCACTGGGGATGCAGTGCAGTGAGTCCAGAGAGTGCACTGGCACCACTGGGGATGCAGTGCAGTGAGTCCAGAGAGTGCACTGGCACCACTGGGGATGCAGTGCAGTGAGTCCAGAGAGTGCACTGGCACCACTGGGGATGCAGTGCAGTGAGTCCAGAGAGTGCACTGGCAGCACTGGGGATGCAGTGCAGTGAGTCCAGAGAGTGCACTGGCACCACTGGGGATGCACTGCAGTGAGTCCAGAGAGCGCACTGGCACCACTGGGGATGCAGTGCAGTGAGTCCACAGAGTGCACTGGCACCACTGAGAATGCACTTCAGTGAGTCCAGAGAGTGCACTGGTACCACTGGGGATGCACTGCAGTGAGTCCAGAGAGTGCACTAGCACCACTGGGGATGCAGTGCAGTGAATCCAGTGAGTGCACTGGCACCACTGGGGATGCAGTGCAGTGAGTCAAGAGAGTGCACTGGCACCACTGGGGATGCAGTACAGTGAGTCCAGAGAGTGCATTGGCACCATTGGAGATGCAGTGCAGTGAGTCCAGAGAGTGCACTGGCACCACTGGGGATGCACAGCAGTGAGTCCAGAGAGTGCATTGGCACCACTGGGGATGCAGTGCAGTGAGTGAAGAGAGTGCACTGGCACCATTGGAGATGCACTGCAGTGAGTCCAGAGAGTGCACTGGCACCACTGGGGATGCAGTGCAGTGAGTCCAGAGAGTGCACTGGCACCACTGGGGATGCAGTGCAGTGAGTCCAGAGAGTGCACTGGCACCACTGGGGATGCACTGCAGTGAGTCCAGAGAGTTCACTGGCACCACTGGAGATGCACTTCAGTGAGTGCAGAGACTGCACTGGCAGCACTGGGGATGCAGTGCAGTGAGTCCAGTGAGTGTACTGGCACCAATGGGGATGCAGTGCAGTGAGTCCAGAGAGTGCATTGGCACCACTTGGGATGCACTGCAGTGAGTCCAGAGAGTGCACTTGCACCACTGGGGATGCAGTGCAGTGAGTCCAGAGAGTGCACTGGCACCACTGGGGATGCAGTGCAGTGAGTCCAGAGAGTGCACTGGCACCAATGGGGATGCACTTCAGTGAGTCCAGAGAGTGCACTGGCTCCACTGGGGATGCAGTGCAGTGAGTCCAGAGAGTGCACTGGCACCATTGGAGATGCAGTGCAGTGAGTCCAGAGAGTGCACTGGCACCACTGGGGATGCAGTGCAGTGAGTGCAGAGACTGCACTGGCACCACTGGGGATGCAGTGCAGTGAGTCCAGAGAGTGCACTGGCACCACTGGGGACGCACAGCAGTGAGTCCAGAGAGTTCACTGGCACCACTGGGGATGCACTTCAGTGAGTGCAGAGACTGCACTGGCACCACTGGGGATGCAGTGCAGTAAGTCCAGTGAGTGTACTGGCACCACTGGGGATGCACTGCAGTGAGTCCAGAGAGTGCATTGGCACCACTTGGGATGCACTGCAGTGAGTCCAGAGAGTGCACTTGCACCACTGGGGATGCAGTGCAGTGAGTCCAGAGAGTGCACTGGCACCACTGGGGATGCAGTGCAGTGAGTCCAGAGAGTGCACTGGCACCAATGGGGATGCACAGCAGTGAGTCCACAGAGTGCACTGGCACCACTGTGGATGCAGTACCGTGAGTCCAGAGAGTGCACTGGCACCACTGGGGATGCACTGCAGTGAGTCCAGAGAGTGCTCTGGCACCACTGGCGATGCAGTGCAGTGAGTGCAGAGACTGCACTAGCACCACTGGGGATGCAGTGCAGTCAGTCCAGTGAGTGTACTGGCACCACTGGGGATGCAGTGCAGTGAGTCCAGAGAGTGCACTGGCACCACTGAGAATGCACTTCAGTGAGTCCAGAGAGTGCACTGGCACCACTGGGGATGCACTGCAGTGAGTCCAGAGAGTGAACTAGCACCACTGGGAATGTAGTGCAGTGAATCCAGTGAGTGCACTGGCACCAGTGGGGATGCACTGCAGTGAGTCCAGAGAGTGCACTGGCACCACTGGAGATGCAGTACAGTGAGTCCAGTGAATGCACTGGCAACACTGGGGATGCAGTGCAGTGAGTCCAGAGAGTGCACTGGCACCACTGGTGATGCAGTATAGTGAGTCCAGTGAGTGCACTGGCACCACTGGGGATGCAGTGCAGTGAGTCCAGAGAGTGCACTGGCACCACTGGGGACGCACTGCAGTGAGTCCAGAGAGTTCACTGGCACCACTGGGGATGCACTTCAGTGAGTGCAGAGACTGCACTGGCACCACTGGGGATGCAGTGCAGTAAGTCCAGTGAGTGTACTGGCACCACTGGGGATGCACTGCAGTGAGTCCAGTGAGTGTACTGGCACCACTGGGGATGCACTGCAGTGAGTCCAGAGAGTGCATTGGCACCACTTGGGATGCACTGCAGTGAGTCCAGAGAGTGCACTTGCACCACTGGGGATGCAGTGCAGTGAGTCCAGAGAGTGCACTGGCACCACTGGGGATGCAGTGCAGTGAGTCCAGAGAGTGCACTGGCACCACTGGGGATGCACTGCAGTGAGTCCAGAGAGTGCACTGGCACCACTGATGATGCAGTACAGTGAGTCCAGTGAGTGCACTGGCACCACTGGGGATGTAGTGCAGTGACTCCAGAGAGTGCACTGGCACCACTGGGGATGCAGTGCAGTGACTCCAGAGAGTGCACTGGCACCACTTGGGATGCAGTGCAGTGAGTCCAGAGAGTGCACTGGCACCACTGGGGATGCAGTGCAGTGCGTCCAGAGAGTGCACTGGCACCACTGGGGATGCAGTGCAGTGAGTCCAGAGAGTGCACTGGCACCACTTGGGATGCAGTGCAGTGAGTCCAGAGAGTGCACTGGCACCACTGGGGATGCAGTGCAGTGAGTCCAGAGAGTGCATTGGCACCACTGGGGATGCAGTGCAGTGAGTCCAGAGAGTGCACTGGCAGCACTGGGGATGCACTGCAGTGAGTCCACAGTGTGCACTGGTACCACTGGGGATGCAGTGCAGTGAGTCCAGAGAGTGCACTGTCACCACTGGGGATGCAGTGCAGTGAGTCCAGAGAGTGCACTGGCACCACTGGGGATGCAGTGCAGTGAGTCCAGAGAGTGCACTGGCACCACTGGGGATGCAGTGCAGTGAGTCCACAGAGTGCACTGGCAGCACTGGGGATGCAGTGCAGTGAGTCCAGAGAGTGCACTGGCACCACTGGGGATGCACTGCAGTGAGTCCAGAGAGCGCATTGGCACCACTGGGGATGCACTGCAGTGAGTCCACAGAGTGCACTGGCACCACTGAGAATGCACTTCAGTGAGTCCAGAGAGTGCACTGGCACCACTGGGGATGCACTGCAGTGAGTCCAGAGAGTGCACTGGCACCACTGGAGATGCAGTACAGTGAGTCCAGTGAATGCACTGGCAACACTGGGGATGCAGTGCAGTGAGTCCAGAGAGTGCACTGGCACCACTGGTGATGCAGTATAGTGAGTCCAGTGAGTGCACTGGCACCACTGGGGATGCAGTGCAGTGAGTCCAGAGAGTGCACTGGCACCACTGGGGACGCACTGCAGTGAGTCCAGAGAGTTCACTGGCACCACTGGGGATGCACTTCAGTGAGTGCAGAGACTGCACTGGCACCACTGGGGATGCAGTGCAGTAAGTCCAGTGAGTGTACTGGCACCACTGGGGATGCACTGCAGTGAGTCCAGAGAGTGCATTGGCACCACTTGGGATGCACTGCAGTGAGTCCAGAGAGTGCACTTGCACCACTGGGGATGCACTGCAGTGAGTCCAGAGAGTGCTCTGGCACCACTGGCGATGCAGTGCAGTGAGTGCAGAGACTGCACTAGCACCACTGGGGATGCAGTGCAGTGAGTCCAGAGAGTGCACTGGCACCAATGGGGATGCACTTCAGTGAGTCCAGAGAGTGCACTGGCTCCACTGGGGATGCAGTGCAGTGAGTCCAGAGAGTGCACTGGCACCATTGGAGATGCAGTGCAGTGAGTCCAGAAAGTGCACTGGCACCACTGGGGATGCAGTGCAGTGAGTCCAGAGAGTGCACTGGCACCACTGGGGATGCAGTGCAGTGAGTCCAGAGAGTGCACTGGCACCACTGGGGACGCACTGCAGTGAGTCCAGAGAGTTCACTGGCACCACTGGGGATGCACTTCAGTGAGTGCAGAGACTGCACTGGCACCACTGGGGATGCAGTGCAGTAAGTCCAGTGAGTGTACTGGCACCACTGGGGATGCACTGCAGTGAGTCCAGAGAGTGCATTGGCACCACTTGGGATGCACTGCAGTGAGTCCAGAGAGTGCACTTGCACCACTGGGGATGCAGTGCAGTGAGTCCAGAGAGTGCACTGGCACCACTGGGGATGCAGTGCAGTGAGTCCAGAGAGTGCACTGGCACCAATGGGGATGCACAGCAGTGAGTCCACAGAGTGCACTGGCACCACTGGGGATGCAGTACAGTGAGTCCAGAGAGTGCACTGGCACCACTGGGGATGCACTGCAGTGAGTCCAGAGAGTGCTCTGGCACCACTGGCGATGCAGTGCAGTGAGTGCAGAGACTGCACTAGCACCACTGGGGATGCAGTGCAGTCAGTCCAGTGAGTGTACTGGCACCACTGGGGATGCACTGCAGTGAGTCCAGAGAGTGCACTGGCACCACTGAGAATGCACTTCAGTGAGTCCAGAGAGTGCACTGGCACCACTGGGGATGCACTGCAGTGAGTCCAGAGAGTGCACTGGCACCACTGGGGATGCAGTGCAGTGAGTCCAGAGAGTGCACTGGCACCACTGGGGATGCACTTCAGTGAGTCCAGAGAGTGCACGGGCTCCACTGGGGATGCACTGCAGTGAGTCCACAGAGTGCACTGGCACCACTGGGGATGCAGTGCAGTGAGTCCAGAGAGTGCACTGGCTCCACTGGGGATGCAGTGCAGTGAGTCCAGAGAGTGCTCTGGCACCACTGGGTATGCAGTGCAGTGAGTCCAGAGTGTGCACTGGCACCACTGGGAATGCAGTGCAGTGAGTCCAGAGATCGCACTGGCACCACGGGGGATGCACTTCAGTGAGTCCAGAGAGTGCACTGGCACCACTGGGGATGCAGTGCAGTGAGTCCAGAGAGTGCACTGGCACCACTGGCGATGCACTGCAGTGAGTCAAGAGAGTGCACTGGCACCACTGGGGATGCACTGCAGTGAGTCCAGAGAGTGCACTGGCACCAGAGGGAATGCACTGCAGTGAGTCCAGTGAGTGCACTGGCACCACTGGGGATGCAGTGCAGTGAGTGCAGGGAGTGCACTGGCACCACTGGGGATGCAGTGCAGTGAGTCCAGAGAGTGCAGTGGCACCACTGGGGATGCAGTGCAGTGAGTCCAGAGAGTGCACAGGCAGCACTGGGGATGCAGTGCAGTGAGTCCAGAGAGTACTCTGGCACCACTGGGGATGCAGTGCAGTGAGTCCAGAGAGTGCACTGGCACCAATGGGGATGCACTTCAGTGAGTCCAGAGAGTGCACTGGCTCCACTGGGGATGCAGTGCAGTGAGTCCAGAGAGTGCACTGGCACCATTGGAGATGCAGTGCAGTGAGTCCAGAAAGTGCACTGGCACCACTGGGGATGCAGTGCAGTTACTCCAGAGAGTGCACTGGCACCACTGGGGATGCAGTGCAGTGAGTCCAGAGAGTGCACTGGCACCACTGGGGACGCACTGCAGTGAGTCCAGAGAGTTCACTGGCACCACTGGGGATGCACTTCAGTGAGTGCAGAGACTGCACTGGCACCACTGGGGATGCAGTGCAGTAAGTCCAGTGAGTGTACTGGCACCACTGGGGATGCACTGCAGTGAGTCCAGAGAGTGCATTGGCACCACTTGGGATGCACTGCAGTGAGTCCAGAGAGTGCACTTGCACCACTGGGGATGCAGTGCAGTGAGTCCAGAGAGTGCACTGGCACCACTGGGGATGCAGTGCAGTGAGTCCAGAGAGTGCACTGGCACCAATGGGGATGCACAGCAGTGAGTCCACAGAGTGCACTGGCACCACTGGGGATGCAGTACAGTGAGTCCAGAGAGTGCACTGGCACCACTGGGGATGCAGTGCAGTGAGTCCAGAGAGTGCTCTGGCACCACTGGCGATGCAGTGCAGTGAGTGCAGAGACTGCACTAGCACCACTGGGGATGCAGTGCAGTCAGTCCAGTGAGTGTACTGGCACCACTGGGGATGCACTGCAGTGAGTCCAGAGAGTGCACTGGCACCACTGAGAATGAACTTCAGTGAGTCCAGAGAGTGCACTGGCACCACTGGGGATGCACTGCAGTGAGTCCAGAGAGTGCACTGGCACCACTGGGGATGCAGTGCAGTGAGTCCAGAGAGTGCACTGGCACCACTGGGGATGCACTTCAGTGAGTCCAGAGAGTGCACGGGCTCCAGTGGGGATGCACTGCAGTGAGTCCAGTGAGTGCACTGGCACCACTGGGGATGCACTGCAGTGAGTCCAGAGAGTGCACTGGCTCCACTGGGGATGCAGTGCAGTGAGTCCAGAGAGTGCTCTGGCACCACTGGGTATGCAGTGCAGTGAGTCCAGAGTGTGCACTGGCACCACTGGGAATGCAGTGCAGTGAGTCCAGAGATCGCACTGGCACCACGGGGGATGCACTTCAGTGAGTCCAGAGAGTGCACTGGCACCACTGGGGATGCAGTGCAGTGAGTCCAGAGAGTGCACTGGCACCACTGGCGATGCACTGCAGTGAGTCAAGAGAGTGCACTGGCACCACTGGGGATGCACTGCAGTGAGTCCAGAGAGTGCACTGGCACCAGAGGGAATGCACTGCAGTGAGTCCAGTGAGTGCACTGGCACCACTGGGGATGCAGTGCAGTGAGTGCAGGGAGTGCACTGGCACCACTGGGGATGCAGTGCAGTGAGTCCAGAGAGTGCAGTGGCACCACTGGGGATGCAGTGCAGTGAGTCCAGAGAGTGCACAGGCAGCACTGGGGATGCAGTGCAGTGAGTCCAGAGAGTACTCTGGCACCACTGGGGATGCAGTGCAGTGAGTCCAGAGAGTGCACTGGCACCACTGGGGATGCACTGCAGTGAGTCCAGAGAGTGCACTGGCACCACTGGTGATGCACTGCAGTTACTCCAGAGAGTGCACTGGCACCACTGGGGATGCGGTGCAGTGAGTCCAGAGAGTGCACTGGCACCACTGGTGATGCACTGCAGTGAGTCCAGAGAGTGCACTGGCACCACTGAGAATGCCCTTCAGTGAGTCCAGAGAGTGCACTGGCACCACTGGGGATGCACTGCATTGAGTCCACAGAGTGCACTAGCACCACTGGGGATGCAGTGCAGTGAGTCCAGAGAGTGTACTGGCACCACTGGGGATGCACTGCAGTGAGTCCAGAGAGTGCACTGTCACCACTGAGAATGCACTTCAGTGAGTCCAAAGAGTGCACTAGCACCACTGGGGATGCACTGCAGTGAGTCCAGAGAGTGAACTAGCACCACTGGGAATGTAGTGCAGTGAATCCAGTGAGTGCACTGGCACCAGTGGGGATGCACTGCAGTGAGTCCAGAGAGTGCACTGGCACCACTGGGGATGCACTGCAGTGAGTCCAGAGAGCGCACTGGCACCACTGGGGATGCACTGCAGTGAGTCCACAGAGTGCACTGGCACCACTGAGAATGCACTTCAGTGAGTCCAGAGAGTGCACTGGCACCACTGGGGATGCACTGCAGTGAGTCCAGAGAGTGAACTAGCACCACTGGGAATGCAGTGCAGTGAATCCAGTGAGTGCACTGGCACCACTGGGGATGCAGTGCAGTGAGTCAAGAGAGTGCACTGGCACCACTGGGGATGCACTGCAGTGAGCCCAGAGAGTGCACTGGCACCACTGGGGATGCGTTGCCGGGAGTCCAGAGAGTGCACTGGCACCACTGGGGATGCAGTGCAGTGAGTCCAGAGAGTGCACTGGCACCACTGGGGATGCAGTGCAGTGAGTCCAGAGAGTTCTCTGGCACCACTGGGGATGCAGTGCAGTGAGTCCAGAGAGTGCACTGGCACCACTGGGATGCAGTGCAGTGAGTCCAGAGAGTGCACTGGCGCCACTGGTGATGCACTGCAGTTACTCCAGAGAGTGCACTGGCACCACTGGGGATGCGGTGCGGTGAGTCCAGAGAGTGCACTGGCACCACTGGGGATGCAGTGCAGTCAGTCCAGTGAGTGTACTGGCACCACTGGGGATGCACTGCAGTGAGTCCAGAGAGTGCACTGGCACCACTGAGAATGCCCTTCAGTGAGTCCAGAGAGTGCACTGGCACCACTGGGGATGCACTGCAGTGAGTCCACAGAAGGCACTAGCACCACTGGGGATGCAGTGCAGTGACTCTAGAGAGTGCACTGGCACCACTGGGGATGCACTTCAGTGAGTCCAGAGAGTGCACTGGCACCACTGGGGATGCAGTGCAGTGAGTCCAGAGAGTGCATTGGCACCACTGGGGATGCAGTGCAGTGAGTCCAGAGAGTGCACTGGCACCACTGGGGATGCACTGCAGTGAGTCCACAGAGTGCACTGGTACCACTGGGGATGCAGTGCAGTGAGTCCAGAGAGTGCACTGGCACCACTGGGGATGCACTGCAGTGAGTCCAGAGAGTGCACTGGCACCACTGGGGATGCAGTGCAGTGAGTCCAGAGAGTGCGCTGGCACCACTGGGGATGCAGTGCAGTGAGTCCAGAGAGTGCACTGGCACCACTGGGGATGCAGTGCAGTGAGTCCAGAGAGTGCACTGGTGTTGTCGACGGAGGGAAGACACAAACGCTCAATATGAGTGTTAAGTATGCTTCAGCTTTAATGGATAGCTCAATTGTCTTTTATCGTGTACAGGATAATTAGCTCATACATATTGCAAAAGCCAAGCTCCTTATTGGTTAGCGTAATCTCCTGCCCTACCGGTTAGTTCCGCATTCTTTTAGCCGCTAGTTCCCTTTTCTAGTCTAACTATAACTCCAAGGGCAGTATGCCCTCTACTGTCATTGGTTCTAACTGCCTGGGATTTCTCGCAAGAGTTCCCGGACAAGCCTTGCGTACGTGCCTTTGCTCTTGCTCCTCTAGACCAGCTGGGTGCGGCAATCCGCCACCTCCCCACCCTGCAGCTGCACGAGATCAATGTGACCACGCGCAGCGAGCCAGTCCTCAACAATTCCCCCGTTTTTATTTTGTGCTAGAAAAACCTTATTAGTTAGTTGCTCGAGCCTTTTTGTTAGACAACTAAATATTACTCGCGCCGCTACTATGATTAGTGCGATTATTAGCAGTAAGCGTAGCCCTTCTTTTATGAGACCCAATATCCAGCCTCCCATGTTCCCAAACCAACTCGCAAATAGTTCATCAAGCCAATTATTCTGGACCACTATCTTCTTGGTGTGGTCTCTCAGCCATTTCAGCTGCTCGTGGATTGACTCGCCATGGTCCGAGAGATTAAAACAGCACATTCCTTCGAGCTCTTCACACCCGTGGCCCTGTGCCAGCAGTAGAAAATCAATCGCCGCTCTGTTCTGTAATACAGCGTGTCGCAGGCTATCCAGGTCCTGGGCCATTTCTGTGAGTATCTGCGTAGTCACATTTGCTTGTTTTACAGTCCAACAAGCTAGTTTCCCAAGGCTAGCCATAGCATGGGCTACCGCCACTCCAGGCACAAGTGCCGCCGAAAAGAATCTTTCGGCAGGACCCCAGAGTTCGACCTGGTCATCACAGTCACTCCCCAAAGTTTTTAGACTGCGTCTCGTCCGGCGTCTCCATTGTTGAGTAATGTTTCACAACTCTTGAAACCCCGGTAACTCTTTATAACAATCTATATCTGGTGTCTTACGCTTTTCTAAAAAGCACTTAAGTAAATCAACTGCCGCTTGTTTCTCCATTCTTACTTACGGTGCCGTTGCCCCCGTGTAAAGCTTCTGTTCGCGGCGTTCCGGCGGGACCCACTATGGGTTCGTCCCGGGCGCTCTTCCCGAGTCGCCTTCTGCTCGCCCCAATCTTGTGTTCCGCGGAATCCGGGTTACGTAGTCAGAACCGGCTTTCCCTTTTTCTCCGTCACCTAAGACCGGCTTACTCGTTTCGGGTCCTCGTCCAGCAAGGGTCCCTGTTCGGGCGCCATTTGTTGTCGACGGAGGGAAGACACAAACGCTCAATATGAGTGTTAAGTATGCTTCAGCTTTAATGGATAGCTCAATTTTCTTTTATCGTGTACAGGATAATTAGCTCATACATATTGCAAAAGCCAAGCTCCTTATTGGTTAGCGTAATCTCCTGCCCTACCGGTTAGTTCCGCATTCTTTTAGCCGCTAGTTCCCTTTTCTAGTCTAACTATAACTCCAAGGGCAGTATGCCCTCTACTGTCATTGGTTCTAACTGCCTGGGATTTCTCGCAAGAGTTCCCGGACAAGCCTTGCGTACGTGCCTTTGCTCTTGCTCCTCTAGACCAGCTGGGTGCGGCAATCCGCCACCTCCCCACCCTGCAGCTGCACGAGATCAATGTGACCACGCGCAGCGAGCCAGTCCTCAACACACTGGCACCAAGGGGATGCACTGCAGTGAGTCCAGAGAGTGCACTGGCACCACTGGGGATGCGGTACCGGGAGTCCAGAGAGTGCACTGGCACCACTGGGGATGCACTGCAGTGAGTCCAGAGAGTGCAGTGGCACCACTGGGGATGCACTGCAGTGAGTCCAGAGAGTGCACTGGCACCACTGGGGATGCACTGCAGTGAGTCCAGAGAGTGCACTGTCACCACTGGGGATGCAGTGCAGTGAGTCCAGAGAGTGCACTGGCACCACTGGGGATGCACTGCAGTGAGTCCAGAGAGTGCTCTGGCACCACTGGGGATGCAGTGCAGTGAGTCCAGAGAGTGCACTGGCACCACTGGGGATGCAGTGCAGTGAGTCCAGAGAGTGCACTGGCACCACTGGGGATGCAGTGCAGTGAGTCCAGAGAGTGTACTGGCACCATTGGGGATGCACTGCAGTGAGTCCAGAGAGTGCACTGCCACCACTGAGGATGCCCTTCAGTGAGTCCAGAGAGTGCACTGGCACCACTGGGGATGCACTGCAGTGAGTCCACAGAGTGCACTAGCACCACTGGGGATGCAGTGCAGTGAGTCCAGAGAGTGCACTGGCACCACTGGGGATGCACTTCAGTGAGTCCAGAGAGTGCACGCGCTCCACTGGGGATGCAGTACAGTGAGTCCAGAGAGTGCATTGGCACCACTGGGGATGCAGTGCAGTGAGTCCAGAGAGTGCACTGGCAGCACAGAGGATGCAGTGCAGTGAGTCCAGAGAGTGCTCTGGCACCACTGGGGATGCAGTGCAGTGAGTCCAGAGAGTGCACTGGCACCACTGGGGATGCAGTGCAGTGAGTCCAGAGAGTGCACTGGCACCACTGGGGATGCACTGCAGTGAGTCCAGAGAGTGCACTGGCACCACTGGTGATGCACTGCAGTGAGTCCAGAGAGTGCACTGGCACCACTGGGGATGCAGTGCAGTGAGTCCAGAGAGTGCACTGGCACCAGAGGGAATGCACTGCAGTGAGTCCAGTGAGTGCATTGGCACCACTGGGGATGCAGTGCAGTGAGTCCAGAGAGTGCACTGGCAGCACTGGACATGCAGTTCAGTGAGTCCAGAGAGTGCAGTGGCACCACTGGGGATGCAGTGCAGTGAGTCCAGAGAGTGCACTGGCAGCACTGGGGATGCAGTGCAGTGAGTCCAGAGAGTGCACTGGCAATACTGGGGATGCAGTGCAGTGAGTCCAGAGAGTGCACTGGCACCACTGGGGCTGCAGTGCAGTGAGTCCAGAGAGTGCACTGGCACCACTGGGGATGCAGTGCAGTGAGTCCAGAGAGTGCTCTGGCACCACTGGGGATGCACTGAAGTGAGTCCAGAGAGTGCACTGGCACCACTGGGGATGCAGTGCAGTGAGTCCAGAGAGTGCACTGGCAATACTGGGGATGCAGTGCAGTGAGTCCAGAGAGTGCACTGGCAACACTGGGGTTGCAGTGCAGTGAGTCCAGAGAGTGAACTGGCACCACTGGGGATGCAGTGCAGTGAGTCCAGAGTGTGCACTGGCACCACTGGGGATGCAGTGCAGTGAGTCCAGAGATTGCACTGGCACCACTGGGGATGCAGTGCAGTGAGTCCAGAGATTGCACTGGCACCACTGGGGATGCACTGCAGTGAGTCCAGAGAGTGCACTGGCACCACTGGGGATGCAGTGCAGTGAGTCCAGAGAGTGCACTGGCACCACTGGGGATGCAGTGCAGTGAGTCCAGTGAGTGTACTGGCACCACTGGGGATGCAGTGCAGTGAGTCCAGAGAGTGCACTGGCACCACTGAGAATGCACTTCAGTGAGTCCAGAGAGTGCACTGCCACCACTGGGGATGCAGTGCAGTGAGTCCAGAGAGTGCACTGGCACCACTGAGAATGCACTTCAGTGAGTCCAAAGAGTGCACTGGCACCACTGGGGATGCACTGCAGTGAGTCCAGAGAGTGCACTAGCACCACTGGGAATGCAGTACAGTGAGTCCAGAGAGTGCACTGGCACCACTGGGGATGCACTGCAGTCACTCCAGAGAGTGCACTGGCACCACTGATGATGCAGTACAGTGAGTCCAGTGAGCGCACTGGCACCACTGGGGATGTAGTGCAGTGATTCGAGAGAGTGCACTGGCACCACTGGGGATGCACTGCAGTGAGTCCAGAGAGTGCACTGGCACCACTTGGGATGCAGTGCAGTGAGTCCAGAGAGTGCACTGGCACCACTGGGGATGCAGTGCAGTGAGTCCAGAGAGTGCATTGGCACCACTGGGGATGCAGTGCAGTGAGTCCAGAGAGTGCACTGGCACCACTGGGGATGCACTGCTGTGAGTCCAGAGAGTGCACTGGCAGCAGTGGAGATGCACTGCAGTGAGTCCAGAGAGTGCACTGGCACCACTGGGGATGCACTGCAGTGAGTCCAGAGAGTGCAGTGGCACCACTGGGGATGCAGTGCAGTGAGTCCAGAGAGTGCACTGGCACCACTGGGGATGCACTGCTGTGAGTCCAGAGAGTGCACTGGCACCACTGGGGATGCAGTGCAGTGAGTCCAGAGAGTGCACTGGCAGCACTGGGGATGCAGTGCAGTGACTCGAGAGAGTGCACTGGCACCACTGGGGATGCACTGCAGTGAGTCCAGAGAGCGCACTGGCACCACTGGGGATGCACTGCAGTGAGTCCACAGAGTGCACTGGAACCACTGAGAATGCACTTCAGTGAGTCCAGAGAGTGCACTGGCACCACTGGGGATGCACTGCAGTGAGTCCATGTTGAGGACTGGCTCGCTGCGCGTAATCACATTGATATCATGCAGCTGCAAGATAAGGAAATGGCGGATTACCGCACCCAGCTGGTCTAGAAAAACAAGAGCAAAGGCACGTACGCAAGGCTTGTCTGGGAACTCTTGTGAGAAATCCCAGGCAGCTTGTCTGGGAACTCTTGTGAGAAATCCCAGGCAATTAGAAACAATGATAGTAGAGGGCATACTGCCCTGGGAGTTATAGTTAGATTAGAAAGGGGAACTAGCGGATAGAAGAATGCGGAACTAACAGATAGGGCAGTAGATGACGCTTACCAATAAGGAGCTTGGCTTTTGCAATATGTATGAGCTAATTATCCTGTACACGATAAAAGACAATTGAGCTATCCATTAAAGCTGAAGCATACTTAACACTCATATTGAGCGTTTGTGTCTTCCCTCCGTCGACAACAAATGGCGCCCGAACAGGGACCCTTGCTGGACGAGGACCCGAAACGAGTAAGCCGGTATTAGGCGACGGAGTACAAGGGGAAAGCCGGTTCTGACTACGTAACCCGGAATCCGCGGAACATAAGATTGGGGCGAGCAGAAGACGACTCGGGAAGAGCGCCCGGGACGAACCCATAGCGGGTCCCGCCGGAACGCCGCGAACGGAAGCTTTGTACGGGGGCAACGGCACCGTGAGTAAGCATGGAGAAACAAGCGGCAATAGATTTACTTAAGTGCTTTTTAGAAAAGCGTAAGACACGCTTTGCACGGGGGCAACGGCACCGTGAGTAAGCATGGAGAAACAAGCGGCAATTAATTTACTTAAGTGCTTTTTAGAAAAGCGTAAGACGCCAGATATAGATTGTCATAAAGAATTACAGGGGTTAGTGGCCTATGGGGTGGCGAAGGGCTGCTTTATTAACCCTGACACATTGTTTGAGGAGGATGAGTGGCGTAAGTTTGGTGATATATTGTTTGAGGAAATGATTAGTGAGAATAAGACGGCTAAGAAGCTGGCAAAACCGTGGCGGGCTGTTACGAATGCTTTAACAATACATCGGGTAGAACAGAAAGTAGCAGCCGCTGCAACAGAGCGGCTGGGCAAAACGTTGAGGGCGGATGAAGAGGCCAATCCGTACCCCCTCCCTCCGTCGGTCCAACAATTCACCATGAAGGCACCCGGGGGATGGGGAGAGGGGGCACGACCCAGTGCACCTCCTCTACCCCTGGAAACTCCCGAGGGAGAGGCGGCAGGCGAGGGGAGAAATAAGAATCCATTTTTGAAAGATATGCGACTCGAATCAGGGGGGTCGGAGAGAGCAGGACTCTGGGCGAAAATAGCAGGGGAGGCGTTACGTGAAGGTGATGTGGGGGCAGCGACAGAGCTTGTAGGCGCCTTCCCCGTGGTGTACTCTCCACCAGACGCCCAGGGCCAGATAACTGTTACTATGACAAATCTGGACTGGAAAATACTGACCCAATTGCGTGCCACGGTAAATGAGTCAGGAATACGTGGGGAGCCAACGAAACAGATGTTAGACTATCTGTGGTCCACTAACGTGTTGCTCCCCGGCGATATTCGTAATATCATGAAACTAATACTGACGCAGCATCAGATCCTGCTGTTTAATGCCCATTGGCATTCAGCTTGTCAGGAGGCAGTCGCGGTGCAGCGTCAGCCCGGAGATCCATTATACGGGGTCACGCTGGAGGAGCTTTTGGGGGTCGGTGCATACAATCGCTTGGAGGCCCAGGCCCTAATGGGGCCGGATAAGGCAAAAGCGACCATGACGCTAGCTAGGAGAGCACTGGACCAAATTAGGGAGCCTGGAGGAATGCCCTCCTATATGTCCATCAAGCAAGGGCGAGACGAAGCGTTTGGAACATTTATTGATAGGGTTGCCGCAGCTATACAGGTAGCTGGGTTACCCGAATATCTCAAAGGCCCTATTCTTAAACAATGCGCCCTTCAAAATTGTAATCAAACCTCTCGAAATGTTCTAAATACGCTGCCCAGTACCTGGACTATAGAAGAGGCTCTTGATCGATTGTCGCGGATACCGATAGGCTCGCAAGCGCTATTGGTTGACGCTATTCGAAAGGTAGGGGAAAGTATTACTCAGGGACTGCAGGCTAGTCAGTCGCAGGTATTCGCCGCCCTTGCCCCCCTGCAAAGTGGAAAAGGACCTCACTCGTCGAGAAGACCTGCACTACGCTGCTATCGGTGTGGCATCGCGGGTCATATAAAGAGGCAATGTGGGACGGCTAATGTGTGGTGTCCCTCTTGCCGATCTGATACGCATAATGAAACCGCTTGCCGGCGGAAGACCCAGGGAAACGGGAAGACCAGCGGGAACCGCCGCCCCGCGATGACACAAAAAGCGGCTTTCCCCTCAACAGCGGCGGCAGCTGCGGAGACTCCAACCGAGACGAATCCTTTCACCTCCAACCAGCCACCAGAGGGAGCCTGGGGATTGGACTTGGCAACCGCAGTAAATGTGACTTTGATGGACAATAAGCCTGTTGGGGTGAAAACAGGCGTTATGGGACCTGTAAAAATTAATAATGAGCCTGTTGGAGCACTTCTGATTGGAAGGTCATCGGCGACATTAAATGGGGCTTTAGTGTTAACAGGACTTATTGATAAGGACTTTACTGGGGAGATACAAATTATGGTATCAGCCATGTTCCCTCCGCTACATATACCGAAGGGAACTCGATTGGCTCAATTCTGCCTGTCTCTTGCCAAAGCGACTGATCCCTTCCGCACCTGTTTGTTCGGGGTCCCAATAGGGAACAAGGAGGAGCTGAAACAACTGTTAGCACCATATTCCGCAAGTACTGATTTGTTCGATCTTTCGTCCAACCTCTCCGACGCCGTTGTGGCGGCGCTAGTGGCTCTGAACACGAGCTTGCCATGGGATCCCCAGGAACTGGATTTGTTGGGATCAGTGGCGGTAGGGAACACCAGTAATAACTGGACACAGACGTGCTTTATGTGGAATAAAGGAAAACAAAATATGACTCAATGGACTAATGTGACCTCTCACACAAGGGGGTTCGAAGCTAATAGCAGCTATTGCGGGTACAACGACACCACCAACACCACCATGGGGGCATACGGGAACAAGTCAAGCACATGGCCAAGGCAAACTGCTAAGGCCTTACCACCTGGTATATTCCTGATCTGTGGAGATCGAGCCTGGCAGGGAATCCCAGCAAATGCGCACGGGGGGCCATGCTATTTGGGACGCTTGACTTTGTTTGCCCCTGACCTACACAGTCAAGAATTGCGAAACATTACTCAACAATGGAAACGACGGACGAGACGCAGTCTCAAAAACTTTGGGGAGTGACTGCGATAACCAGGTCGAACTCTGGGGTCCTGCTGAAAGGTTCTTTTCAGCGGCACTTGTGCCTGGAGTGGCTGTGGCTCATGCTATGGCTAGTCTAGGGAAACTAGCTTGTTGGGCTGTAAAACAAGCAAATGTGACATTTGAAAAAAAAAAAAAAAAAAAAAAAAAAAAAAAAAAAAAAGGGAGAGAGAGAAACTAGCTTGCACATTTTAGGTCTGTGAAATTTTGTGAGAATTTTTTCCTGCACTGGACAGTTGAGAGAAAAAAAAAAAAAAGGAAAGAAAAAAAAAAAAAAAAAAAAAAAAAAAAAAAAAGCACATAGGGAATTATGTTAATTGTGTTTGTGTCTTTAGGCAAAGCTGTGGAAGTCTTGAAATGTCACAGTAGTAAATAACTTTTATTACTTTTTGGCTAATTCTTTTTCTGTTGGAACACTGAATTCTGTGCATATGTATATATGAACACAAATTGAAGGCCTCTACCTCCTGGAGTATACAACTTGGTTTGTTTACCTCCACATGATTTTTTTTTTTTTTTAAGTTCAGTGTGGAGACTTGAAACTTGAATGTCCCTTCCAACTTTTATATTTAAAACAAGACTAGAAAATTGAAGACTGTTTTTCACCTGTACATAGAAATATTAAAGGGTGGTCTTAAAATTTGAACATTGGTCTGGAGAAAAACCATGGTGTTTGTTATGGACAATTAACTGTTAAAGTTATTGTAAGTTATCTGTATTTAGCAGAGTATTTTCAACGAGTGATCTGAGCTGAAATTGGAGACTATTAGTAAGTTATGTTTGGAAGTTTTAACTTCAATGAAGTAATTATTTGCTGTGAAAGAGACGAACATTGAATGACTGAACAAAGAGGGTGCAATATCTTTGTTTTTTATGAGGCTCCTGAGAATAAAACCAACTGAAGCATTTCAATTCACTTGAATGAGAAACGTGTTTAATTAAAAGAGCCCAAGAAGACACTGGTATGAAAGGTAAAATCTCAGAGGTTGGTCAGTTAATGTGGCACACTTGCTGGTCACTTTGTAAAATGTAGATTTGAAGTACAGTGGTGAAAACATTAAATGTGACTACGCAGATGCTCACAGAAATGGCCCAGGACCTGGACAGCTTGCGACACGCTGTGTTACAGAACAGAGCGGCGATTGATTTTCTACTGCTGGCACAGGGCCACGGGTGTGAAGAGCTCGAAGGAATGTGCTGTTTTAATCTCTCGGACCATGGCGAGTCAATCCACGAGCAACTGAAATGGCTGAGAGACCACACCAAGAAGATAGTGGTCCAAGATAATTGGCTTGATAGACTGTTTGCAAATTGGTTTGGGAACATGGGGGGTTGGATATTGGGTCTGATAAAAGAAGGGCTACGCTTACTGCTAATAATTGTCCTAATTATAGTAGCGGCGCGAGTAGTATTTAGTTGCCTAATAAAAAGGCTCGAGCAGTTAACTAGTAGGGTTTTTCTAGCAACAGTAATAGCATGTGTAAGGTGTAATTGCTCGAAAAAGAAAAAAAAAAAAAAAAAAAAAAAAAAAAAAAAAAAAAAAGGGGTCAATGCCACACGTGCTCCTTATTGCAATGCATCTCTTTGCTGTCATTATACAAACTATAATAGCATCCTTCCTTGCGCCAGGAGCCGCTCTGCTCGGCTGTGGGATCGACTGTGGAACGGACGCCCCTAGGTGCACCCCGAGCATTTTTTCCTCGGAGGGGTCTCCACTCTCAGCCGCTCACCACGGGAGCAGACAAGGACCTCCTGAAGCTGCACACAAATTATTTTCAGTGATATTGTCTTGTGGTATGAATGAGAAGTGCAAGAGGCCTCTCTGCGTGATTGTGTGATTGTGTGATTGTGCTGTGCGAGTAAGAAGCAGTATCGCTGCGAAGCAACATTCCTAGCGCTTAGTGGCTTGTTGACTGATGTAGATTCTAGTAGGCACACTACTTTACAATCGTAGTTCTGCATGAGATTTTTGACCCTGTTGCTTATTGTACCTTGCTTATTGCAGTGTGTGCGGTGATTGATAGAAAAATCTATAGAAAGCTTTTGGTTCAAAATAAAAACGGGGGAATTGTTGAGGACTGGCTCGCTGCGCGTAATCACATTGATATCATGCAGCTGCAAGATAAGGAAATGGCGGATTACCGCACCCAGCTGGTCTAGAAAAACAAGAGCAAAGGCACGTACGCAAGGCTTGTCTGGGAACTCTTGTGAGAAATCCCAGGCAGCTTGTCTGGGAACTCTTGTGAGAAATCCCAGGCAATTAGAAACAATGATAGTAGAGGGCATACTGCCCTGGGAGTTATAGTTAGATTAGAAAGGGGAACTAGCGGATAGAAGAATGCGGAACTAACAGATAGGGCAGTAGATGACGCTTACCAATAAGGAGCTTGGCTTTTGCAATATGTATGAGCTAATTATCCTGTACACGATAAAAGACAATTGAGCTATCCATTAAAGCTGAAGCATACTTAACACTCATATTGAGCGTTTGTGTCTTCCCTCCGTCGACAACAAGTCCAGAGAGTGCACTAGCACCACTGGGGAATGCAGTGCAGTGAGTCCAGTGAGTACACTGGCACCAATGGGGATGCAGTGCAGTGAGTCAAGAGAGTGCACTGGCACCACTGGGGATGCACTGCAGTGAGCCCAGAGAGTGCACTGGCACCACTGGGGATGCGGTGCCGGGAGTCCAGAGAGTGCACTGGCACCACTGGGGATGCAGTGCAGTGAGTCCAGAGAGTGCACTGGCACCACTGGGGATGCAGTGCAGTGAGTCCAGAGAGTGCACTAGCACCACTGGGGATGCACTGCAGTGAGTCCAGAGAGTGCTCTGGCACCACTGGGGATGCAGTGCAGTGAGTCCAGAGAGTGCACTGGCACCACCGGGGATGTGTTGCCGGGAGTCCAGAGAGTGCACTGGCACCACTGGGGATGCAGTGCAGTGAGTCCACAGACTGCACTGGAACCACTGAGAATGCACTTCAGTGAGTCCAGAGAGTGCACTGGCACCACTGGGGATGCACTGCAGTGAGTCCACAGAGTGCACTAGCACCACTGGGGAATGCAGTGCAGTGAGTCCAGTGAGTACACTGGCACCAATGGGGATGCAGTGCAGTGAGTCAAGAGAGTGCACTGGCACCACTGGGGATGCACTGCAGTGAGCCCAGAGAGTGCACTGGCACCACTGGGGATGCGGTGCCGGGAGTCCAGAGAGTGCACTGGCACCACTGGGGATGCAGTGCAGTGAGTCCAGAGAGTGCACTGGCACCACTGGGGATGCAGTGCAGTGAGTCCAGAGAGTGCACTAGCACCACTGGGGATGCACTGCAGTGAGTCCAGAGAGTGCTCTGGCACCACTGGGGATGCAGTGCAGTGAGTCCAGAGAGTGCACTGGCACCACCGGGGATGTGTTGCCAGGAGTCCAGAGAGTGCACTGGCACCACTGGGGATGCAGTGCAGTGAGTCCAGAGAGTGCACTGGCACCACTGGGGATGCAGTGCAGTGAGTCAAGAGAGTGCACTGGCACCACTGGGGATGCACAGCAGTGAGCCCAGAGAGTGCACTGGCACCACTGGGGATGCGGTGCCGGGAGTCCAGAGAGTGCACTGGCACCACTGGGGATGCGGTGCAGTGAGTCCAGAGAGTGCACTGGCACCACTGAGAATGCACTTCAGTGAGTCCAGAGAGTGCACTGGTACCACTGGGGATGCAGTGCAGTGAGTCCAGAGAGTGCACTAGCACCACTGGGGATGCAGTGCAGTGAATCCAGTGAGTGCACTGGCACCACTGGGGATGCAGTGCAGTGAGTCAAGAGAGTGCACTGGCACCACTGGGGATGCACAGCAGTGAGCCCAGAGAGTGCACTGGCACCACTGGGGATGCGGTGCCGGGAGTCCAGAGAGTGCACTGGCACCACTGGGGATGCAGTGCAGTGAGTCCAGAGAGTGCACTGGCACCACTGGGGATGCACTGCAGTGAGTCCAGAGAGTGCACTGGCACCACTGGGGATGCACTGCAGTGAGTCCAGAGAGTGCTCTGGCACCACTGGGGATGCAGTGCAGTGAGTCAAGAGAGTGCACTGGCACCACTGGGGATGCAGTGCAGTGAGTCCAGAGAGTGCACTGGCACCACTGGTGATGCACTGCAGTTACTCCAGAGAGTGCACTGGCACCACTGGGGATGCGGTGCGGTGAGACCAGAGAGTGCACTGGCACCACTGGGGATGCAGTGCAGTCAGTCCAGTGAGTGTACTGGCACCACTGGGGATGCACTGCAGTGAGTCCAGAGAGTGCACTGGCACCACTGGGGATGCAGTGCAGTGAGTCCAGAGAGTGCACTGGCACCACTGGGGATGCACTGCAGTGAGTCCAGAGAGTGCACTAGCACCACTGGGGATGCACTGCAGTGAGTCCACAGAGTGCACTAGCACCACTGGGGATGCAGTGCAGTGAGTCCAGAGAGTGCACTGGCACCACTGGGGATGCACTTCAGTGAGTCCAGAGAGTGCACTGGCACCACTGGGGATGCAGTTCAGTGAGTCCAGAGAGTGCACTGGCACCACTGGGGATGCAGTGCAGTGAGTCCAGAGAGTGCACTGGCAACACTGGGGTTGCAGTGCAGTGAGTCCAGAGAGTGCACTGGCACCACTGGGGATGCAGTGCAGTGAGTCCAGAGTGTGCACTGGCACCACTGGGGATGCAGTGCAGTGAGTCCAGAGATTGCACTGGCACCACTGGGGATGCAGTGCAGTGAGTCCAGAGAGTGCACAGGCAGCACTGGGGATGCAGTGCAGTGAGTCCAGAGAGTGCACTGGCACTACTGGGGATGCAGTGCAGTGAGTCCAGAGAGTGCACTGGCACCACTGGGGATGCAGTGCAGTGAGTCCAGTGAGTGTACTGGCACCACTGGGGATGCACTGCAGTGAGTCCAGAGAGTGCACTGGCACCACTGAGAATGCACTTCAGTGAGTCCAGAGAGTGCACTGGCACCACTGGGGATGCAGTGCAGTGAGTCCAGAGAGTGCACTGGCACCACTGAGAATGCACTTCAGTGAGTCCAAAGAGTGCACTGGCACCACTGGGGATGCACTGCAGTGAGTCCAGAGAGTGCACTAGCACCACTGGGAATGCAGTACAGTGAGTCCAGTGAGTGCACTGGCACCACTGGGGATGCAGTGCAGTGAGTCCAGAGAGTGCAGTGGCACCACTGGGGATGCAGTGCAGTGAGTCCAGAGAGTGCACTGGTACAACTTGGGATGCAGTGCAGTGAGTCCAGTGAGTGCACTGGCACCACTGGGGATGCACTGCAGTGAGTCCAGAGAGTGCACTGGCACCACTGGGGATGCACTGCTGTGAGTCCAGAGAGTGCACTGGCAGCAGTGGAGATGCACTGCAGTGAGTCCAGAGAGTGCACTGGCACCACTGGGGATGCACTGCAGTGAGTCCAGAGAGTGCAGTGGCACCACTGGGGATGCAGTGCAGTGAGTCCAGAGAGTGCACTGGCACCACTGGGGATGCACTGCAGTGAGTCCAGAGAGTGCACTGGCACCACTGGGGATGCAGTGCAGTGAGTCCAGAGAGTGCACTGGCAGCACTGGGGATGCAGTGCAGTGAGTCCAGAGAGTGCACAGGCACCACTGGGGATGCACTGCAGTGAGTCCAGAGAGCGCACTGGCACCACTGGGGATGCAGTGCAGTGAGTCCACAGAGTGCACTGGAACCACTGAGAATGCACTTCAGTGAGTCCAGAGAGTGCACTGGCACCACTGGGGATGCACTGCAGTGAGTCCAGAGAGTGCACTAGCACCACTGGGGAATGCAGTGCAGTGAGTCCAGTGAGTACACTGGCACCACTGGGGATGCAGTGCAGTGAGTCAAGAGAGTGCACTGGCACCACTGGGGATGCACTGCAGTGAGCCCAGAGAGTGCACTGGCACCACTTGGGATGCGGTGCCGGGAGTCCAGAGAGTGCTTTGGCACCACTGGGGATGCACTGCAGTGAGTCCAGAGAGTGCACTGGCACCACTCAGGGTGCAGTGCGGTGAGTCCAGAGAATGCACTGGCACCAATGGGGATGCAGTGCAGTGAGTCCAGAGAGCGCACTGGCTCCACTGGGATGCAGTGCAGTCATTCCTGTGAGTGTACTGGCACCACTGGGGATGCAGTGCAGTGAGTCCAGAGAGTGCACTGGCACCACTGAGAATGCACTTCAGTGAGTCCAGAGAGTGCACTGGCACCACTGGGGATGCAGTGCAGTGAGTCCAGAGAGTGCACTGGCACCTACGGGGATGCACTGCAGTGAGTCCAGAGAGTGCACTGGCACCACTGTGGATGCACTGCAGTGAGTCCAGAGAGTGCACTGGCACCACTGGGGATGCACTGCAGTGAGTCCAGAGAGTGCACTGGCACCACTGGGGATGCACTGCAGTGAGTCCAGAGAGTGCACTGGCACCACTGGGGATGCACTTCAGTGACTCCAGAGAGTGCACTGGTACCACTGGGCATGCAGTGCAGTGACTCCAGAGAGTGCACTGGCACCACTGGGGATGCACTTCAGTGACTCCAGAGAGTGCACTGGCACCACTGGGGATGCAGTGCAGTGAGTCCACAGATTGCACTGGCACCACTGGGGCTGCAGTGCAGTGAGTCCAGAGAGTGCACTGGCACCAGTGGGGATGCAGTGCAGTGAGTCCAGAGAGTGCACTGGCACCACTGGGGATGCAGTACAGTGAGTCCAGAGAGTGCACTGGCACCACTTGGGATGCACTGCAGTGAGTCCAGAGAGTGCACTGGCACCACTGGGGATGCACTACAGTGAGTCCAGAGATTGCACTGGCACCACTGGGGATGCAGTGCAGTGAGTCCAGAGAGTGCACTGGCACCACTGGGCATGCAGTGCAGTGAGTCCAGAGAGTGCACTGGCACCACTGGGGATGCACTTCAGTGACTCCAGAGAGTGCACTGGCACCACTGGGGATGCAGTGCAGTGAGTCCAGAGAGTGCACTGGCACCACTGGGGATGCTGTGCAGTGAGTCCAGAGATTGCACTGGCACCACCGGGGCTGCAGTGCAGTGAGTCCAGAGAGTGCACTGGCACCACTGGGGATGCAGTTTAGTGAGTCCAGAGAGTGCACTGGCACCACTGGTGATGCAGTACAGTGAGTCCAGAGAGTGCACTGGCACCACTGGGGATGCACTGCAGTGAGTCCAGAGAGTGCACTGGCACCACTGGGGATGCACTACAGTGAGTCCAGAGATTGCACTGGCACCACTGGGGATGCAGTGCACTGAGTCCAGAGAGTGCACTGGCACCACTGGGGATGCAGTGCAGTGAGTCCAGAGAGTGCACTGGCAGCACAGAGGATGCAGTGCAGTGAGTCCAGAGAGTGCACTGACACCACTGGGGATGCAGTGCAGTGAGTCCAGAGAGTGCACTGGCACCACTGGGGATGCAGTGCAGTGAGTCCAGAGAGTGCTCTGGCACCACCGGGGCTGCAGTGTAGTGAGTCCAGAGAGTGCACTGGCACCACTGGGGATGCAGTGCAGTGAGTCCAGAGAGTGCACTGGCACCACTGGTGATGCAGTACAGTGAGTCCAGAGAGTGCACTGGCACCACTGGGGATTCACTGCAGTGAGTCCAGAGAGTGCACTGGCACCACTGGGGATGCACTACAGTGAGTCCAGAGATTGCACTGGCACCACTGGGGATGCAGTGCACTGAGTCCAGAGAGTGCACTGGCACCACTGGGGATGCACTGCAGTGAGTCCACAGAGTGCACTGGCAGCACAGAGGATGCAGTGCAGTGAGTCCAGAGAGTGCACTGACACCACTGGGGATGCACTGCAGTGAGTCCAGAGAGTACACTGGCACCACTGGGGATGCAGTGCAGTGAGTCCAGAGAGTTCACTGGCACCACTGGGGATGCAGTCCAGTGAGTCCAGTGAGTGCACTGGCACCACTGGGGATGCAGTGCAGTGACTGCAGAGAGTACACTGGCACCACCGGGGATTCACTGCAGTGAGTCCAGAGAGTGCACTGGCACCACCTGTGATGCAGTGCAGTGAGTCCAGTGAGTGCACTGGCACCACTGGGGATGCAGTGCTGTGACTCCAGAGAGCACACTGGCACCACTGGGGATGCAGTGCAGTCAGTCCAGTGAGTGCACTGGTACCACTGGGGATGCAGTACAGTGAGTCCAGAGAGTGCACTGACACCACTGGGGATGCACTGCAGTGAGTCCAGACAGTGCGCTGGCACCACTGGAGATGCAGTGCTGTGACTCCAGAGAGCGCACTGGCACCACTGGGAATGCAGTGCAGTGAGTGCAGAGAGTGCACTGGCACCACTGGGGATGCACTTCAGTGAGTTCAGAGAGTGCACTGGCACCACTGGGGATGGGTTTCAAGCCAACTGCATTAACCGCTCATGCTTCTTTCTTATGAGACGTTAGTAAACCAATTACATAGCCTTGTCAAGACTAAATCACAGGTAAAAATCCTGTACATCTCATGTGGCCAACCACTCCCAACTAGGATTCCAAGAACCAGGAGTTTCGGTGAAAATAGGGCTAGTGCTATTAGAGGGGTGATTATTAGGGTAAGCCCTAAGCTGTCTTTAATGGAGAAGTATGGGTGGAATGGGATTTTGTCGCAGTCTGATACGATTCCTAGTGGGTTATTTGAGCCTGATTCGTGTAGGAAGGTTAGGTGGACTAGGGTGATTCCTGCAATTAGGAAGGGCAGTAGGAAGTGGATGGCGAAGAATCGGGTTAAGGTTGGATTGTCTACTGAGAATCCTCCTCAGGCTCATTCTACTAGAGTTTGCCCAATGTACGGGATGGCTGAGAATAGGTTGGTGATTACGGTGGCCCCTCAGAATGACATTTGTCCTCATGGTAGGACATACCCTACGAAGGCAGTTGCTATTAGGGTGAGTAGGAGGATTACTCCTGTGTTTCAGGTTTCTTTGTATAGGTAGGAGCCGTAGTAGAGGCCTCGTCCGATGTGTAAGTAGATGCAGATAAAGAAGAGCGAAGCACCGTTGGCGTGGAGGTTGCGGATGAGCCATCCGTACTGGACGTCTCGGCATGTGTGAGCTACTGAGGAGAAGGCGAGTGAAGTGTCTGCGGTGTAGTGTATGGCTAGTAGCAGGCCTGTTAGGATTTGTGTGGCTAAGCAGATGGCTAGAAGGGAGCCGAAGTTTCATCAGGCAGAGATGTTGGAGGGGGCGGGTAGGTCGATTAGGGAGTTGTTGATTATTTTTAGTAGGGGATGGGATTTGCGGATGTTAGGGGCCATTAGTGAGTCTGTGTGTTATTAGGATTATTACCAGGATGGAGAGGGCGAAGGATCCTAGGTAGGCCTTAATTAGCCCTGTGTGTATTGAGGTTGCGGCTTTGCTTGCGGCTACTTGTAGTTCAGCAAGGCCCTCTGGCCCTATTTTTTTGAGTCAGGAGAGGTCGATCAAGTGTAGGGCAATGTTTTGTCCCTTTTCTAGTAGGTTTTTGGAGAAGAATCGGTGTACTAGGGGGTTGAAGTACCCTAATGCAGAGGAGAAGTTTATGAGGGGGTTTGGTTTGGGGTGAGTGAGGGTGTGTGTTATGTTCGATAGTTCTAGGGCTAGGATGATTCCTAGGATTGTTATGAGGATGGCAGCAGTTTTGGTGATAAGGGGTATGGTTATTGGGGGGGTTTTGGTTGGTGTGATGAAAGAGGTAATGATTATTCCTGCTGTAACGCTGCCTAGGGCGAGTCGGGTTAGGGGGGCGGTGATTAGTGGGTTGTTTTCGTTTATTGATACTATTGGGGGGATTCGGGTTTGTCCAGCTTGGACTAGGATGGTTATGCGGATGCTGTAGGTTGCGGTGAATGCTGTGGCTATAAGGGTTAGGAGTAGGGCTCAAGTATTTAGGTATGATGTGTTTAAGCTTTCGATGATGAGGTCTTTTGAGTAGAATCCGGCTAGGAATGGGGTTCCTATCAGCGCCAGGTTTCCGATGGTTAGGCAGGAAGTAGTGACTGGGAGTATTTTCTGTAGGCCTCCTATCTTTCGGATATCTTGTTCTCCGTTTAGGTTGTGGATGATAGACCCTGAGCATAGGAATAGTATGGCTTTAAAGAAGGCATGGGTTGAGATGTGTAGGAAGGCTAGTTGTGGGAGGTTTAGTCCGATAGTGACTATTATTAGTCCTAGTTGGCTGGATGTTGAGAAAGCAATGATTTTTTTGATGTCATTTTGGGTTAGGGCGCATGTGGCAGCGAATAGGGTTGATAGAGCACCTAGGCATAGGCAGGCAGTTAGGGCTGTCTGGTTGGTGGCTAGCAGGGGGTGCATGCGGATGAGCAGGAAGATTCCGGCTACTACTATGGTACTGGAGTGCAGTAGGGCTGATACTGGGGTGGGGCCTTCTATTGCTGCGGGCAGTCATGGGTGGAGTCCAAATTGGGCGGATTTTCCTGCGGCTGCGAGGATTAATCCTATGAGGGGGAGGATTGGGGTTTGGTGGGGGTGTACGGCTTGTTGGATCTCTCAGGTGTTGAATGTTGAAGCTAGTCATGCTATGCTCAGGATCAGTCCGACGTCTCCGATTCGGTTGTAGATTACGGCTCGTAGGGCGGCGGTGTTGGCATCTGCTCGGCCTTGTCATCAGCCGATGAGAAGGAAGGACATGATTCGTACTCCTTCCCAGCCTACGAATAGGAGGAATATGTTGTTTGCGGTTGTTAGGAGGAGTATGGCGACTAGGAATGTCAGTAGGTAGGTGAAAAATTTTGTTACGTATGGCTCTGAGGCCATGTATCATATGGCGAATTGTAGGATTGATCATGTTACAAATAGGGCGATTGGAAGAAATGTTATTGAGTATTGGTCTATTTTTAGGCTCAGGGGGATTTTAAAGTTTATAATGAATTTTCACTCCCAGTGGCAGGTGACAGATTCTACTCCCGAGTAGATGAATGCGGTTGTAGGGGCTAGGCTAATTAGGAATGCGGTTTTAACAGCGCGGGTGGTGGCTTGTGGGGTGTTTTTAAAGTTTTTAAATAGAAATGGCAGGATGATTGGGGTTAGGAGGATTGTCAGCGTGAGTAGTGTGAGGGAGTTGATTAGTAGTGTGGGGTTCACTATTTTTACTTGGATTTGCACCAAGATGGGTGGTTCCTAAGACCAGTGGATTGCTGTTATCCTTTAAAAGTAAGGGGGCTGAGGTTTTAGGCTCAGATGTAAGAGTTAGCAGCTCTTGTTGGTTAAACCCTCCCCTCGGCAGGTAAGAAGGTTTGAACTTCTATTCTTAGAATCACAGTCTAATGTTTGGTTTAAACTATACTTGCATGAGGGGATTCCGGAGATCAGTTCGGGTTTGAGGATTAGGAGGAATATTGGGATAATGTGGAGTGTTATGAGCAGGTGTTCTCGCGTGGTTGAGTTTTGCATAGATGTGATGTGGGAGGGGATTGAGCCTCGTTGGGTCATTAGTAGTATGAATAAGGTGTAGGAGGCGGTTAGTAGGGTTGCGATTCCTGTTAGGATGATCGTGAAGGCAGATCAGTTGAATAAGGTGATTATAATGGTTAGCTCTGCTATGAGGTTTGTTGTTGGGGGTAAGGCTATGTTTGTTAGATTGGCCAGCAATCATCAGGTAGCTATGAGTGGTAGGAGAGGTTGTAGGCCTCGTGTGAGTAGTAGAATTCGGCTGTGCGTACGTTCATAGTTTGTGTTGGCTAGGCAGAATAGTATGGAGGAAGTTAGTCCATGGGAAATTATTAGGATCATTGCCCCTGAGAATGATCAGTGGGTTTGGATTATTCCTGCGGCGATAACTAGGCCTATGTGGCTAACGGATGAATAAGCGATTAGTGATTTTAGGTCTGTCTGTCGTAGGCAGATTGAGCTAGTCATTAGGGCGCCTCATAGGGCCAGGGTTAGGAAGGGGTAGTGCAGGAGGTTGGACAGTGGGCCCATAAATAGAGTGACTCGTATAATTCCGTATCCTCCTAGCTTTAGTAGTAGGGCGGCGAGGAGTATTGAGCCTGCGATGGGTGCTTCTACGTGGGCTTTTGGCAGTCAGAGGTGTAGGCCGTATAGTGGGGCTTTTACTATGAATGCTATGAGCAGTGCTAGACCTGATAGTATTCCTGTCCATGAGGTGGATAGGGTTGGGTGGGTTAGTTGTAGGGTTGGCAGGTGCAGGGTGCCAATTTTCACGTATAGGTGTATGATTGTGATTAGCAGGGGTAGAGAGCTTACTGGCGTGTAGAATAGCAGGTAGATGCCAGCGCTTAGGCGTTCTGGTTGGTTCCCCCATCGGGTGATTAAGATTAGGGTGGGAATGAGGGTTGCTTCAAATGAGATGTAAAATAGTGCTAGTTCTGTGGTGGAAAAGGCTAGTAGGATGAATGGCTGGACTGCGACTAAGGTTGAGATAAAGATTCGTTTGCGTTGTAGGGGTTCTTGTTGCAGGTGGTTTTGGCTTGCTATGATTATGAGTGGGAGTAGTCAGCAGGATAGTACTAGGAGGGGGGATGAGATTTGGTCAATTCCTGTTCAGTTGGATAAAAATTTGTAGGGGTAGTAGGTTGGGATTAATCACTGTAGGCTTAGGGCAGCGATTAGGAGGCTGTATAAGGTGGTGTTAGTCCATAGAAATTTTGGTGGAGACAGCAGGGCTGTTGGAAGAAGTATGATTGTGGGTAGGATGATTTTTAGCATTGCAGGAGGTTTAGGTTGTGTAGATGGTCGGAGCCATGTGTGCGGGTGGAGGCTACTAGGATGGCCAGGCCTGTGCCCGCCTCACACGCTGAGAAGGTTAGCATGAGAATTGGTACCATGGTGAATGAGGAGACTTGGTTTTCGATGGATCATATTGATAGGCCTACGAATATCGATAATATTATGCTTTCAAGGCATAGTAGGGCGGATACTAGGTGGGTTCGGTGGAAGGCTAGCCCTAGTCCGCTGAAAATGAAGGCTGAGTAGAAGCTTAAATGTAGGGGCGACATAAGAAAGTTACAGGGTTGGCTGTAATCTGCTGGGTCGAAACCAGCTATCTTTTTGGTTAGACTAACTTTCTGTTATTCTGCTCATTCTAGGCCCCCTTGAATTCACTCGTAGGCCAGTCCGAGTGTTAGGAGAAGGAGGATCACTACAGTTCAGGTGAGGGTCATTAGGGGGGATTGGAGTTGGACGGCTCATGGCAGGGGGAGTAGGAGGGCGATTTCTAGGTCGAATAGGACGAACAGGATGGCTACTGAGGAAGAATCGGACTGAGAATGGTAATCGAGCAGATCCAAGTGGGTCGAATCCACATTCGTACGGTGAGAGTTTCTCTGAGTCGGGGTTTATTTGGGCGAGTCAGAAGTTTAATGCGGTTAGGGCGGCGCTTAGGATTGATGATAGGGCGAATATGAACATGAGTGCGTTCATTGCTCTCCTCTGGGTTTATACCAGATTCTAGAGATTGGAAGTCAATTGTAATTAATATACTAGAAGAGCAAGATCCTCATCAGTAGATGGTTATGTAGAGGAATAGTCAGATGATGTCTACGAAGTGTCAGTATCAGGCTGCTGCCTCGAATCCGAAGTGGTGGTCTGATGTAAAGTGGAACTTGATCAGTCGGAAGAGGCAGACGGTCAGGAAGGAGGATCCGATGATTACGTGGAGTCCGTGGAATCCAGTGGCAACGAAGAAGGTAGATCCGTAGACGCTATCGGCGATTGAGAATGGGGCTTCGTGGTATTCTATTGCTTGTAGGGCTGTGAAGTAGAATCCCATGAGGATCGTTAGGGTTAGGGCGTGGATGGCGTGTTTTCGGTTTCCTTCTGTGATGCTGTGATGGGCTCACGTTACGGTAACGCCTGAGGCTAGTAGGATGGCTGTGTTTAGTAGGGGGACTTCTATCGGGTTGAGTGGTTTAATTCCTGTTGGGGGTCATTGGCCTCCTAGTTCTGGGGTTGGGGCCAGGCTCGAGTGGAAGAACGCTCAGAAGAACCCTAAGAAGAAGAATGCTTCGGATGTGATGAAAAGGATTATGCCGTATCGTAGGCCTTTTTGGACTGTGGGAGTGTGATGGCCTTGGAAGGTGCTTTCTCGTACAATGTCTCGTCATCATTGGAGTATTACTAGGAGTATTGAGATGAGGCCTAGGGTTAGTAGTATGGATGAGTTGTAGTGGAATCACATGATTAATCCTGAGGTTGTGAGTAGGGCGGCAGCTGCCCCGAAGATTGGTCAAGGGCTTGGGTCAACTATGTGGTATGAGTGTGCTTGGTGTGCCATTAGATGTTTTCTTGTAAGTATAGGCTTAGAAGGAGCACGAAGACGTAGGCCTGGATTATGGCTACTGCTACTTCTAGGATGGTTAGGAGTAGTAGGATGATTATTGTTAGGATGGATACTGCAGGAAGGGTGGGTATTAATGCAATGGAGGCTGTAGAGATGAGTTGGATGAGTAAGTGTCCTGCTGTAAGGTTGGCTGTAAGGCGGACTCCGAGGGCTAGGGGGCGGATTAGTAGGCTGGTTGTTTCGATCAGGATTAGTGCGGGGATTAGGGGTGTAGGGGTACCTTCGGGTAATAGGTGGGCTAAAGAGGCTGATGGTTGGTTTCGTAGGCCTGTTAGTAGTGTGGCGAGCCATAGTGGGAAGGCTAGGGCTATGTTCATAGATAGTTGGGTGGTTGGGGTGAATGTATATGGAAGGAGGCCTAGAAGGTTGATTGTAAGAAGTATGATTATTAGGGATGTAAATATTATGGCTCATTTGTGGCCATTTTTGTTGAGTGGGACTATTAGTTGTTTTGTGATTAGGTGAAGGAGTCATGTTTGGATAGTAGAAAGGCGGTTGTTGATTCATCGGTTGTTTGGGGACGGGAATAGTAGGGCTGGGAAGAGTAGGGATAGTAGGATTAAGGGGATGCCGAATAGATTGGGGCTGGAAAATTGGTCAAAGAAGCTTAGGTTCATGGTCAGGATCATGGTGTGGGTTTGGTAGTGAGGGAGGTCTTATTTGATGGGGGGTTGGTTGTGGTGAAGGCTAGTAGTTTTGGTTGGATGAGGAGTGCTAGGGTTAATCAGGTTATAATTATGATTGAAAATCATGGTGCGGGGTTAAGCTGTGGCATATCATTAAGGAGGGGGAAGTCCCTCTTTGGCTAGCTTAAAAGGCTAGTGCTGTTGCATAGCTTCTTAATGATTAGGATGATGATAGAAGGGACGATCAGGCCTCGAAATGTGGGAGTGGGGTTGATTCTACTACAATGGGTATGTAGCTGTGATTAGCCCCGCAAATTTCTGAGCATTGTCCGTAAAAAATCCCAGGCCGGGTGGTAATGAATGAAGTTTGGTTTAGTCGGCCTGGGATTGCGTCTGTTTTAACTCCGAGCGTTGGGACTGCTCAGGAGTGGAGTACGTCTCCTGCAGTAATGATCACGCGGATGGGGGATTCTATTGGGATAACTACGCGGTGGTCAACTTCTAGCAGTCGGAAGTGGCCGTTGGGTAAGTCTGGGGTGGGCACTATGTAGGAGTCGAATGATAGGTCTTTGAAGTCTGTGTATTCGTAGCTTCAGTATCATTGGTGGCCGATGGCTTTTAGGGTGAGGTCTGGTTCATCGATTTTGTCCATTATGTAGAGGATTTGTAGGGATGGGAGGGCGAGGAGTACCAGGACGATAGCAGGTAGGATTGTCCAGATCAGCTCTACTTCTTGGGCGTCTACAGCATTGGACGAGAGTTTTTCTGTTAGTATGTGGGCTAAAAGGTAGAGAACTAGGCTGCAGATAGCTAGGGCAACGATTAGGGCGTGGTCGTGGAATTCAACGAGTTCTTCTATGATGGGTGATGAGGCGTCTTGGAATCTGTTGTGGTTTAACCCGGCTGGCAGCTAAACACCACACAGCCGTTCGCTCACCCTCCCCCCTCCCTCTCTGGGATGGGGGAGAGAAACGGGAAAGTGAAGCCTGTGAGTTGAGATAAAGACAGTTTATTAAGACAGGAAAATAATAATAACAATAATAATAATAATAGTGATAATGGTAATAGTATTAACAATAATAATGTGTAAGAAAACAAGTGATGCACAATGCAATTGCTCACCACCCGCTGACCGATGCCCAGCCTATTCCCGAGCAGCCGGCCCCCCCACCCCGGCCAGCCACCCCTATATATTGTTTAGCATGACGTCAGATGGTATGGAATACCCCTTTGGCCAGTTTGGGTCAGCTGTCCTGGGTCTGTCCCCTCCCAGCTCCTGCTGCACCCCCAGCCTGCTCGCTGGCAGGACAGAGCAAGAAGCCGAAAAGTCCTTGGCCTGGTGTAAACACTGCTCTGCAACAATTAAAACATCAGCATGTTATCAGCGCTCTTCTCATCCTAATCCAAAACATAGCACCCTACCAGCTACTATGAGCTACTTAACTCTGTCCTAACTGGAACCAGGACAGATATCCACCCCTTATTCCATACCATTTATGTCATGCTCAGGTTACACTCTGTCCAATACATTCTAATTAATCACCATTTTCATCTATGATATATAGCAATCATGGTAGTGATGACATACATTATTATATAATAATTAACATACTACAATTCAACTCATGGGCTATTCTCACCCAGTATCAAATCCCCTTGAGGTACACACCGGACCTCCCCATTCTTTTGCATTACCCACCAAGTGCATCCAGGTCCCTGAGCAAAAGCAATTCCACGAATGGGTTTGCCTTTTCCTGAGGCAGGAGTAGCCCAGACTGTTTTACCCAGCATGTTTCTTACGTGCACTACAGGAACTTTATCCCCTTCTACAGTGCGTAACAGGTTTGATTGGGCAGGTCCAGCTCGGTTGGCAGATCCCCTGGTATTGACTAACCAGGTGGCCTTTGCCAAATGTGTATCCCAATTTTTGAATGTCCCAGCACCCATTGCTTTCAGTGTAGTCTTCAACAGTCCATTGTATCGTTCAACTTTTCCAGAGGCTGGTGCATGATAGGGGATGTGATACACCCACTCAATACCATGTTCTTTGGCCCAAGTGTCTATAAGGTTGTTTCGGAAATGAGTCCCGTTGTCTGACTCAATTCTCTCTGGGGTGCCATGTCGCCATAAGACTTGCTTTTCAAGGCCCAGGATAGTGTTCCGGGCGGTGGCATGGGGCACAGGATATGTTTCCAGCCATCCGGTGGTTGCTTCCACCATTGTAAGTACGTGGCGCTTGCCGTTGCGGGTTTGAGGGAGTGTGATGTAATCAATCTGCCAGGCCTCTCCATATTTATATTTCAGCCATCGTCCTCCATACCAAAGAGGTTTTGACCGTTTGGCTTGCTTGATTGCAGCACATGTTTCACAGTCATGAATAACCTGTGCTGTAGTGTCCATGGTCAGGTCCACCCCTCGATCACGAGCCCATCTGTAGGTTGCATCTCTACCTTGATGGCCTGAGGTGTCATGGGCCCATCGGGCTATAAATAATTCACCTTTATGTTGCCAGTCCAGGTCCACCTGAGCCACTTCAATCTTAGCAGCCTGATCCACCTGCTGGTTGTTTTGGTGTTCTTCAGTAGCCCGATTCTTGGGCACATGAGCATCTACATGGCGTACCTTTACAACCAGGTTCTCTACCCGGGCAGCAATATCTTGCCACAATGCCGCAGCCCAGATGGGCTTGCCCCTGCGCTGCCAGTTGTTCTGCTTCCATTGCTGTAACCACCCCCACAGGGCATTTGCTACCATCCATGAATCAGTATAGAGATAGAGAACTGGCCACTTTTCTCGTTCAGCAATATCTAAAGCCAGCTGAATGGCTTTTACTTCTGCAAACTGACTCGATTCACCTTCTCCCTCAGCAGCTTCTGCAACTCGTCGTGTAGGACTCCATACAGCAGCTTTCCATCTCCGATGCTTTCCCACAATACGACAGGACCCGTCAGTGAACAAGGCATATTTCTTCTCATTTTCTGGTAGCTTGTTGTACAGGGGGGCTTCTTCAGCACGAACCACCTCCTCCTCTGGTGATATCCCAAAGTATTTGCCTTCTGGCCAGTCCATAATCACCTCCAAGATTCCTGGGCGACTGGGGTTTCCTATTCGAGCCCGCTGAGTAATCAGTGCAACCCACTTGCTCCATGTAGCATCAGTTGCATGATGCGTAGAGGGGACCCTTCCTTTGAACATCCAGCCTAGTACCGGCAGTCGGGGTGCCAGGAGGAGCTGCGCTTCAGTACCGACCACTTCCGAAGCAGATCGAACTCCTTCATATGCTGCCAATATCTCCTTTTCAGTTGGAGTATAGCGGGCTTCAGATCCTCTGTATCCCCGACTCCAAAACCCCAGGGGTCGACCTCGAGTTTCCCCAGGTTCTTTCTGCCAGAGGCTCCAGGTGGGACCATTCTCTCCGGCTGCGGTGTAGAGCACATTCTTTACATCTGGTCCTGTTCGGACTGGCCCGAGGGCTACTGCATGAACTATTTCCTGCTTAATTTGTTCAAAGGCTTGTCGTTGCTCAGGGCCCCATTCAAAAGCATTCTTCTTACGGGTTACTTGGTAGAGCGGGTTTACAATCAGACTGTAATTTGGAATATGCATTCTCCAAAACCCCACGACACCTAGGAAAGTTTGTGTTTCTTTTTTGCTAGTTGGTGGAGACATAGCTGTTATTTTGTTGATCACATCCATTGGGATTTGACGGCGTCCATCTTGCCATTTTATTCCTAAAAACTGGATCTCTCGTGCAGGTCCTTTAACTTTATTCTGTTTTATGGCAAAACCAGCCTTCAGAAGGATTTGGACTATTTTCTTCCCTTTCTCGAAAACTTCTTCTGCAGTGTCACCCCACACAATGATGTCATCGATGTACTGCAGGTGTTCAGGAGCTTCCCCCTGCTCCAGCGCAGACTGGATCAGTCCATGGCAAATGGTAGGGCTGTGTTTCCACCCCTGGGGCAGCCGATTCCAAGTATATTGGACTCCCCTCCAAGTGAAAGCAAACTGTGGCCTGCACTGTGCTGCTAGAGGGATGGAGAAAAATGCATTAGCGATATCAATTGTGGCATACCACTTGGCTGCCTTTGATTCCAGTTCATACTGGAGTTCTAGCATGTCCGGCACTGCAGCACTCAGTGGTGGCGTGACTTCGTTCAGGCCACGATAGTCCACTGTTAGTCTCCACTCACCATTAGACTTTCGCACTGGCCATATGGGACTATTAAAAGGTGAATGAGTCTTGCTGATCACTCCTTGGCTCTCCAGTTGACGAATTAGCTTATGGATGGGACTCAGGGAGTCTCGGTTGGTGCGATATTGCCGCCGGTGCACAGTTGTGGTAGCGATCGGCACTTGCTGTTCTTCAACCCTCAGCAACCCCACAACAGAAGGGTCCTCTGAGAGACCAGGCAAGGTAGACAACTGTTTAATGTCCTCTGTCTCCAAAGCAGCTATGCCAAAAGCCCAGCGGAACCCTTTTGGGTCCTTGAAATATCCTCTTCTAAGATAGTCTATGCCAAGGATGCACGGAGCATCTGGGCCAGTCACAATACGGTGCTTTTGCCACTCATTACCGGTTAGACTCACTTCAGCCTCCAATACAGTTAACTGCTGGGATCCCCCCGTCACACCATAAATACAGATGGGCTCTGGCCCTTTATAGCTTGATGGCATTAGAGTACATTGTGCACCGGTGTCTACCAAAGCCTTATACTTCTGTGCGTCTGACGTGCCAGGCCATCGAATCCACACAGTCCAATAAACTCGATTGTCCCTTTCCTCCCCCTGGCTGGAGGCAGGGCCCCTCTAGTCCTGGTCAGAATCTTCATTTCTGTGTTTAAAGGACTGCCTGCTGGAAGTTGGAGCAGCAAACCTTTCAGAGAACTCCTTTTTCCCAATTGTTTTCCTTTGCAATTCACGTACCCGTGCCTCTAGGGTCACAGTAGATTTTCCATCCCATTTTCTCATGTCCTCTCCATGGTCACGTAGGTAAAACAACAGGGTGGCGCGGTGTGTGTGCCCACCATATTGTCTTCCTTGCATAGATGAACGTTTACCCCTAATAGCTGAGACACTGGTTTGTACAGGTGGGGAGGAAAATAAACTCTCTTTAAGTTGGTGGATCTCTTCAGAAAGTTTCTCCAAGGTATTCTCTTTTAGCTGGTGGACACTGGTTCGTTCAGGTGAAGGGGAAGATAATCTTTCTTCAAGTTGGTGGATCTTTTCAGAAAGTTTCTCCAAAGCATTCTCTTTTAGCTGGTGGACACTGGTTCGTTCAGGTGAAGGGGAAGATAATCTTTCTTCAAGTTGGTGGATCTTTTCAGAAAGTTTCTCCAAAGCATTCTCTTTTAGCTGGTGGACACTGGTTCGTTCAGGTGAAGGGGAAGATAATCTTTCTTCAAGTTGGTGGATCTTTTCAGAAAGTTTCTCTAAAGCATTCTCTTTTAGCTGGTGGACACTGGTTCGTTCAGGTGGAGGGGAAGATAAATTCTCTTTAAGTTGGTGGACCTCTTCAGAGAGTTTCTCCACAGCTGAGACACAGGCCTTTAGGGAAGAGGAGAGATTTCCTTCGTACTGCCGGAGTATTTTAGTCACTTCATTCACTGTGGGATTCTCCTCCGTTTTCCAGGCTAGCATTGCCAATGAGCTGGCATATGATGATGGGGCACTCTGTACAAACTTCCGCCACATGGGTAGTGTACACCGGACTGCATCTGGATCTGCGGATGTTTGTGCGTCGTCTAGGTCCTTATAAATTACTTCCCGTACGGACAATTCCCTCAGGTACTGAATTCCCTTCTCCATGGTGGTCCATTTGCTTGGTAAACATACAAGTTCTTCCTTGAAGGGATACCTTTCCTTCACAGCTGACAGGAGACGCCTCCAGAGGCTGCGAGATTGTGCTCCATCTCCAATTGCTTTGTCAATGCATGCGTCCCTAGCAAGGGATCCCAGCCGCCTGGCTTCCTTGCCCTCTAATTCCACATAATTGGCTCCGGTGTCCCAGCACCGGAGCAGCCAGGTGACAAGCTGCTCACCTATACAGCGACCAAAATCTTTTCGCACATCTCGTAGCTCACGCTGGTATAGAGTCCGGGTAGTTACTGTTGATTTTTCGACATCCCCATCCTCATCTTCAGTCTCCTGCACCTTTGATGGCCCAGCCTCGTCTTCAGTATGCCCAGACTTAGCAGAAGACTGTTTGCGTTGTAAACGACCTGAGCCTCTATACCATTTTTTCACCTTGTCTACAGGGGCAACTTGCACTGCTACAGCTCGTTTCTCTGACCCAGACACAGGGTCTGCCACAGGGGTTGGAATACCCTCTGCGGGGTCAACTTGCACTGCTACAGCTCGTTTCTCTGACCCAGCCACAGGAGTGGGAGCAGCTGCAGGAGCTGGAGCTGCTGCAGGAGCTGGAGCTGGAGCGGCTGCAGGGGCTGGAGTGGCTGTGGGAGCTGGAGCTGGAGCGGCTGCAGGAGCCGGAACGGCTGCAGGAGCTGGAGCTGGAGCGGCTGCAGGAGCTGGAGCTGGAGCGGCTGCAGGAGCTGGAACTGGAGCAGCTGCAGGAGCTGGAGCTGGAGCGGCTGCAGGAGCTGGAGCTAGGTTGCTAGTAGCATCAATTGCAGCTCGATAGGCACAAGCCAGACCCCAGCACGCTACAGTGATTTGTGTCACTTTGGAACTGCCAGAGTCATGACACCTTTTTTTCAAGCATTCTGCCAGCTTTTTAGGATTTTGCAGTTGTTCAGGGGTGAATGTCCAAAACACTGGAGGTGACCACTGCTCTAGAAACCTGCCCATATCCTCCCACACTCCCTGCCACTCGCAACTATCCCGCCTCAAGAGAGATCTCCGGATGAGATTCCTGAGTAGTTGTTTAACCCTCCACAAAATCTGAAGCGCATTCAGGAGACATAACAACAAGAGCAGGCTGGTCTGAGTATCCCAAGGATATTCAACATCTCGGAGAACCACCGTAACTAGCTCGGGGGATAAGAGGGTGGTGGTGAAGTAGAAAGGGAGAGTGAACAGGTAGGGAAACATGTCTTCCCCTGTCCCCTTCACAGATTGGCTCCCTAACGAAAACAGGCAATAGGTGTAATTGCTAATAGTTTCCGAGATATGGGTTCCAAAGTATAGAGTCGACGTCAGTGCTGAGTACAAATACCAGGTTAGAGTCGTGACCAGATATTTCATCATTTCATAAGCCATTGCTACACCGCACAGTACCATAACAATCTTAAACCAGGGCCCGGAAAGGATAAACAGTGCAACAGGGAGCACATACAGAAAGTAACGCACCATAAAACTCAATTTGGAATACAGGTACAGCAGACTGGAGATTAAGGCAATCAACATCGTGACTAGCAACTATTAAGCAGGTCCAGTACTTATACCAATTTTAGTTTAACACACTCTGGTCAAATCTGTCGATATCTCAACCCTTCGAGCCCCACCTTGGGCGCCAAAAGGGCTGTTGTGGTTTAACCCGGCTGGCAGCTAAACACCACACAGCCGTTCGCTCACCCTCCCCCCTCCCTCTCTGGGATGGGGGAGAGAAACGGGAAAGTGAAGCCGGTGAGTTGAGATAAAGACAGTTTATTAAGACAGGAAAATAATAATAACAATAATAATAATAGTGATAATGATAATAGTATTAATAATAATAATGTGTAAGAAACAAGTGATGCACAATGCAATTGCTCACCACCCGCTGACCGATGCCCAGCCTATCCCCGAGCAGCCCGGCCCCCCACCCCGGCCAGCCACCCCTATATATTGTTTAGCATGACGCCAGATGGTATGGAATACCCCTTTGGCCGGTTTGGGTCAGCTGTCCTGGGTCTGTCCCCTCCCAGCTCCTGCTGCACCCCCAGCCTGCTCGCTGGCAGGACAGAGCGAGAAGCCGAAAAGTCCTTGGCCTGGTGTAAACACTGCTCTGCAACAATTAAAACATCAGCATGTTATCAGCGCTCTTCTCATCCTAATCCAAAACATAGCACCCTACCAGCTACTATGAGGAAAAATTAACTCTGTCCTAACTGGAACCAGGACAGTTGCAGTCGTGCCTGTTGCCACTGTCGAGGATCCAGGAGTGGCTTTACGAGCAAGTGAACATGCGGATAGAAGGCTGCATCATCGTGAGTATCAGCACGACCCCGCGTTACGTCGTTAGTTTGTTTTCCCTCATTCACAATCCTATTTTCTCTTGTCAAGAAAAACTAGCACAAGGGAAAAAAAATTCGTACTTCTCTAACAATTAGTCTTCATTGTCCAGCCTGGGTCAGCAAAGCTGATGATGGTTTGTGTTGTTGCTGAACTAATTGCCACTGTTGCTGCTTTCTAGGGCTTTGACGAGTACATGAATTCGGTGCTGGACGACGCAGAGGAGATTCACTCCAAGACAAAATCAAGGAAACAGCTGGGTATGTCGTGTGTCTGTGCAACCCGAGTGACGCGCGGTCTGAAACCTGCCCGGGTGAGCCTTCTAGGTAGCAGCACTGAGAGGTACCAACCATGTGACGAGCCTTGATGTTGAAGTTCCGTGAGCAATTACTGGCTACATCTCTGTCCCTGATGAGTTTTGAGCTGCTGATTTTGCTGGATGAAGGAGAATCTGTCCCTGCCTGAGGCCAGTTCTGGTCTTTGAAACGTGTAATACCAGGCGGCCTGCACTGGCTGGAGGAGTCTGGTCACAGCTCCTTTCAGCTGCATCTAAAGCCGGTGGCCCTGGGCGATTCTCACACTTGCTGTGATCTCTGAGTCAAAGCCGGGAGCCACGGTAGCGGCAGTGTTTATTTACCACCTGCTGGTGGACAGAAGCAACGATGTGCGCCCAGTGCTGGGGTTTTCAGCAGGGAGAGCGTGCTGCTGGAACGGGGACGGTGGCTGGCGTGGGACTTGTGAGTGTGGGGCAGCTGGCAGGAACAGGACTCTGCGTGATGGGCAAAACCCTGCTCAACCACACAAAATACTTTCTGAAAACATGAGATTATTCTCGGATTCTGGGCTCTCTCTAATCCCCTCTTTCCCTTCTCTTTGCTGCAGGCCGGATCATGTTAAAAGGGGACAACATCACTCTTCCACAGAGCGTTTCTAAGTAGAATTTGCCATCCTTAGAACAAAGGTGGCTGCCGTGCTGCGGAGTGACTGAGTGCCAGGGGAACGCGGCCCGCTGGTAGATAGGAAGTTGGGGTAGATAGTAACTGGGGTTGCATGCTGAGGACAAAAGTCCTTCCTTTGTGGGAGAGAGTTTTTTGTAGCTTGAAACAATACGTGATGTATTTCACAAATAAACATTTTTCACATTAACTGTAAATGTAAACCACTAATCTGCTTGTTTTCAGTCTCTTCCTTCCGTGAATGGAGAAGGAGGAGAAATATAGAAGCGTGGGCTTTTCGTTTAGCTGTGGATCTGATAAGTTTCGATAACGCTATGTGCTTTCTTGACCATTACATCTGCATTATGTGGCCAGGGTGGACTCGTTCAGGGCACGGAAGCCCCACACAGTCCTTGAGCTAGCAGGGTGCTAAGGAGGGTGTTGGAGATTTTGCATACAATTGCAGCCCTTTGTTGCCGCAGTGACAGGTTCCTCAGATTCTTTCTAAACAGGGTTTAGCTTGTTGAGAATCTTTTTGGGAGTGTTTATTGTGGATCAATCGGTAAGAGTATCTTAGTGGGCCTGTGAGGGATTTGGGGCTGTGGTGCAGTAACCCAGCGTTTACAAGTGTTACTGCTATGCATGCTTGTCAAATAACATCTCCAGATCAGAGAGTGAGAGCGGGCAACTGGTTTGGATTAAATCTGTCACTTCTTGCTGCTTTGGACAGAGCCTGTAGATTAAACCCATGTGCTGTTCAATAAGCTGGGGTATCAGATGTGTCGGTTGGGTGTTTATCATTTGATTTATTTTTTTTATCCGTTTGGAGATCTGTCTTTTCTATTTAAGTTTCCCCAAGAGAGCTGAGTTGCTTGGTGCATCGACCAAAGATAAGTTCCCTGGCTGACTTGGGACAACCAGTCCCCTCATTTTCTGATCACAAAAGAAAAAAAAAAAAAACAAAGAAGAAAAATTTTGACTGTAACTGTAACTCAGAAACTAAGATTACCTGAATGGAGAGAAATGAATTTTGATGCACAGGCTGTGCTACAAATCTGTTAATCAGCATTCAGTTTTTCAAAACTTCCATTTGTGTATCATCATCGTGAAAATTAATAAATTCAAAGTGGGAGATCCTTTCCTGAAAGGGAAGGACAGAAATACGAGTCTTGCTGTGGGGCCTACCCAGCGCAGTTCTGCCGCTCCGAGAAGTAATACGTCAGGAGTGTCAAAGCAGACGTTCACTTGCCCTGCCCTACCCTGCTGCTCCTCAGCCCTTGCTCAGGCCTTTTGGGCCATCTGGCCGTCCGTCTGGCCGTCTATCCATCCATCTGGCTGTCTGTCCGTCCGTCTGGCCCTCTGTCCCTCCGTCCCACCGCCCTGCCCCGTCCCTGCCGTCTCCCTAGGGAAGCAAAGAGTCCCTGGGCTGCCTTCAGGGGGGAGGTTCTGCTGAGGAAATTAAAGCTTCCCCCGTAACGGGCGCCTTGCGAGTTATTTTGAGTTCCAACCTTCTGCCTTCCTTTCGTAGCAGTGCCTCTGAGGGGTGCGCTGTAAGGTAGCCGTCATCTGGCGCGCTGCTCCTGCGTTTCCCAAAGGAACTGCCTTCGGGATCTGACTAACTCTGGATGCACGCGGTTGTCACCTTAATTTCTCTGTTAGTTTGCTGAAAACAACCCGCTTGGGTGACCTTGGTGTTTGTTTCTTAAACCTTGGATCGAGGAGGTCTCTGTTTCCTTATGCTGATGTTCACGATGAAAGTGCAGAAGGGATGCTTACTGTTGCCCGGGTCAGTCCTGTTGCCAGGATGGGAATGTTTAGCCTACCGGCCCTCTGGTGCTGTTAGGCTGCACTCGGAGTGTGAGCTCTGGGCCTTATTTCGAAAAGACTGCGTTATTTGAGTGTACAAACCCGAGATATTCTGCGGATAGGTGATTCTCAAAGCACGTCAGAACCACCACTGTGGCGTGTCCTGGAGTCGGACGCACGTTTGACTGATCAGGCGGAGCAGGTGAATTGAATTTGTTGCTGGATGGCGAGGTGTTCTGGGGGAAGAGCTAGTCTAAGGAAAACTTCCTCTTACTGCCCCTTCCCATCTCAAATGGCCACTGCCTGGGGAAATTGCTTCTTTATGACATTAACTACAACGTTACAGTGAGGATGAGGAATCATCATTACTCCCATAGTTATTTGCTGCCAAGCCGCAGCGTTGATTTCAGAGACTTAAAAAAAAAAAAAGGAAAAGAAAGGAAGTATGTATTCTTTCACATACTCTCTTTTCCCTGAGAGTAAAGGTTGTAGCTTCTGCAGTACCCTTCCTCTGGAAACGATTCCCAGTGCCTGCTCAGACACTGGGGAGGAAAATGACAGAGAGAACAATGGAGGAGAGCCACCCGATACAAAGAAAGGAAAAAAGGGGTTATGGATGAACGGAAAGCCACTACATAAAAAATTGGTGCTATCTAAAAATTGGTTAACGGTTTGGGACCTGCAGGTGCTGCCTACACGTGCGTGTGTTGCAGTCGTGCCTGTTGCCACTGCGCAAAATGGAGAGAGCTTCTTTGTCGAATGCAGCATGTTAAAGCATGCGCCATTGCCTGGAAGAAATGCACGGCCTTCCCTCGTGTGGGACTTCTTCCCCATTGATCTGTGGTTTACCTGAAGGTTTACCATAACCTACATAAGTTTCAAAAGCAAGCAAGCAACCAACCAAAAAACAACACCAACATTAAAGAGTGGCAAGGCAGATGCTCATCTGGGGACTCTGACTCATCGGTGACATCACCAAGCAAAGCATTGTGAGCGCTTCGGGTCGGGGCTGCTGTGGCGAGCCTCGCAGCCGGGAGGGAGAGCGGGTACGGTTCGCCTCTGGTGGGTCTGTGTCAGCCCTCTGCCCTGGTGGCTTCGTTAGCAGTGAGAGTTTGACTGCTGTGTTCCCAGCTTTCGCTTCTGCACCGACCGTGTGGCAGAGCCCGCAAGCTGCTTCCTCAGCTGGAAGAGGAAGAGGAGTGACCTCAACTGTGCCGAGGTAAAGCAGAACCGTTGAAAAGATTTGTCAAAGATGCGGGTTGTACCAGCGCAGCCGCTGCAGCTGCAGCAGGTCCTGGAGCATTGCAGAAGCTAGAGAGGGGTTTCTTTGTGAAAAGAATGCTGTAAAAGTGTTTTCACGCCAGAAATTAGGACAAGCGCCTCTGTTGTTTGGATATCCTCTATTGACCTGGCACACTGGCATTACAGCATACCTGGCACACTCTTTGTATTGTTGGTTAAAAAAAAAAAAAAGTGTTTTAGGGCAGGCCAAAAACCTGCCTTGGCACTTCCACATCGCAGCAGTGCTTGCAGGCCGTGCATCCTGGATGCCAGGTGTCCTGGTTCCAGTTAGGACAGAGTTAAGTAGCTCATAGTAGCTGGTAGGGTGCTATGTTTTGGATTAGGATGAGAAGAGCGCTGATAACATGCTGATGTTTTAATTGCTGCAGAGCAGTGTTTACACCAGGCCAAGGACTTTTCGGCTTCTCGCTCTGTCCTGCCAGCGAGCAGGCTGGGGGTGCAGCAGGAGCTGGGAGGGGACAGACCCAGGACAGCTGACCCAAACCGGCCAAAGGGGTATTCCATACCATCTGGCGTCATGCTAAACAATATATAGGGGTGGCTGGCCGGGGTGGGGGGCCGGGCTGCTCGGGGATAGGCTGGGCATCGGTCAGCGGGTGGTGAGCAATTGCATTGTGCATCACTTGTTTCTTACACATTATTATTATTAATACTATTATCATTATCACTATTATTATTATTATTGTTATTATTATATTCCTTATATTCCTTATATTATTATATTCCTGTCTTAATAAACTGTCTTTATCTCAACTCACCGGCTTCACTTTCCCGTTTCTCTCCCCCATCCCAGAGAGGGAGGGGGGAGGGTGAGCGAACGGCTGTGTGGTGTTTAGCTGCCAGCCGGGTTAAACCACAACACCAGGCCAGGATCTAAATCCGATGGTGCTGTTGGTAACGTGAAGTTCAGGAAGCTCTTCTGGGTTTTTCTGCTCTTCCATGTGGATTTTTGCCCTGTGAAGGTGGTGTACTGAGCTCTTTTCTTACCAACAAATAGGTTTAAAAGCAGTTACAGTTTAACATCTACATGCTTGGGTGTTATTAACACAGCATTGCATACTGAGCTGGTGCTTGGTAGGAGAAAACATAAATCTTACCTGGGAAACTCGAACACTCTCAACTACATACTGCTATGAAGAAACTCAGCTGTAAGAGTGCCCTTAATTAACACATCACCAGAGCTATTGTGCTACTGACGGTTGAAGGCACCTTTTTCCAACGCTGTCTTATTGGAAGTCGATACAGACTGGCAGTATGCAGTTGGTTCCCATCTTCTGCTCCAGCAGAAGTCCTATTTTAATTAACCAGCAGGTCCCTCTGAGTGGCTTTGCTAAAACTCCTGCAGTAGGAAGTATCCTACGAGAGCCAAGTTACTAAACTGATGTGTGGTTTTCCCTTAATCCCCTCACCCCTGACTTTCTAGCTCCTGACGACACTGCCAACGTGTGCAGTGCTAGGTGCCAGCTGCCATGGTTTATATGTACTGTAAAATTAGTGATTTGGGACTTGTGAGCACTGAGAACAGGTTAGCAATTGCTTAAGAGCTTTACTTTCTCGTTCTGCTAATGCACATGAAATTCTTCAGGAACTGCAGCACAAGAACCGTCTTGCACAGGATCTCTGGAAGCAGGAAATAGCCGCTCTGTGGACCTCTCTCTTCCTTTGATATGTTAAGGGCTCTTTAGAAGAGCAGAAGATGGAGCAGCTCTTCCTGGGAGGGAGAACGGGGCTATTCGCAGCTCGTTCCAGTGGTCCCAGGTGTCTCATGGTTGTGACATTTGTGGCTGGGGGAGACCGCTCAGTCGAGTCATTGGTCACCTCCTGGCTTTGCAGAACACAGACTTTCAGAGTAAAGGTGTCGCTGTCGCTCTGGGCCTGGGAGATGGGCGAAACATCTTAGGCTTGAAACTGATTCTCTGCAGAGTGGCGTGCTCAGATCTGAGCACATCGTCTTGGCCTGTTCTGTGCTTCGACCATGGGAAGATGAATGGTTTACCTATGCACCGTTAAATATAATTTGACACCTAGCACACAACACTTTCAGCCCGTGGGGTGCTTTAACAAGCAGGTAAATCAGCGGGGACTGTTTTGCAGCCAGGGCGATGCTGGGTGATTAAAAAGCAGGGTCAGAGCAAGGAGTTTATGGTGTTCTTTCTTGCTTGTCATCCGACTGTCCGCTTACACTGTTCTAAAAAAAAACAAAACAAAAAATCCGAAACGGGGTAAGCATCTTTAATATCTTTATTATAAATGGAAGGCACAAAACAGGCCAGCAACAGAGACTGTCCAAGAGAAATACTTTATGCTTTATAAACAAACAAGAAAGTACCCTTAGGTAGGTGTGATAATCCTTCTCTAATGCATTCTTTGGAGTGCAAAAATATTTTGTTCCCTTCTTGCTCTTCTCTCCAGGACAAAGGCAGAATAGCCAACTGGAAAGTTAGACCAGGGAGGTCAGTTTGTTCCATACTGAGAAAGACAAGCCTGTAAAACAAACCAGACAGATTTTCTTTGGACTATTTATCTTCCTTCAGCAAAGGCATGGTTTATGATACTTGTTGGCATGTATTTCCAGACCCCCAGCTACCGTGACTGTAGTGCATCTGTAATTCTTTTGTACAAAAAGAGTTCAAAATCTCGTAACGCAAAAACTTTACTAGCACCCTGGAGAAAAAAGAAATCTAAAAATCTTGCCAACTTCAATTACAGACCTGCTGAGTGCACCAGAGTTACTCATTTTTATTCAGGCTTTCAGGGGCTAGTTCAGTTGGTTTCTGTTCAGCACTTGGATCGCCATATTGGCAGATGTCAGTTAAAAAAAAAAAAAAAAAAGCTTTTGAGATCTTTTTTAAAATGAGACTGCTTTTATGGCATTTAGGGCTGTGAGGTATCCTTGGTTTTTGCTTTCTTCCCATTCCTTAGACCAGATCCGTTCATATCCTGAACAGCGTTCTGGGTCTCTTCAGGAAAATGGAAGGCAACAAGCAAAATGATGAGCTCCTTGGGCATTCAAAAGAGCTCAGTCTGGAAAAGATTTCAAGTCCAACTTCCATGCTAAGGAGCACCAGTAATTTTTAGAAGTAGATGCAGAGGAACCTGCATGGCACTAAGTGTGTTTCTGAAGGTGCTAAAGGTCAGAAGTGACGATTCCTGTCGATACTAAAGAAGAGAAGGAAACCTTGCACTTAACTTCTGTTTTTATTCCCTTTGTCAAGCAGTCAAAACCAATACCTAATATGAGAACCCAACTTTTCCTCTCTTTACTTTAGATTTGGGAAAATTCCCTGCCAAAAAAATATTTCCTGGAAAATTCACTAGTGTTTGTGTGAGTAAAAGGTTCCAACCTTTTATTATTAATTTGTAAGAACTATTTCATCCGCTTTTGTCCAGAAGAGTCCGAAATAATTTGCACAGAAATGTGCAGCATTTTAATGAAAGGATTCAGAATCACTCTAATTTGAACTTTATCTGGTCTGGTTGCAGGTTTTATGACATTTAGTGTCTTAAAAAAAAAAAAATCAAAATATCTGACTTCACATCAGAAAAAAAAAACCTGCTTGCGGCTAAATAAAATCTGTTGCAGCTCTGGTCATTGAAAAATCATTGGCTGTTAAATTGGACCTAAGTCATCTTTTCTAACCTTTCATGATCTTGCAGCAATGGATGATGACGGATATATGGATTAGGGAACAGCACGTGATGGCAAACCTGCGGTATTTGCTACAGCGCAGAAAGAAAACAAATTGCTTCCAAAAAATCAAACTAATTCAAAATTCTTGGTATCATGCAGCCATGCCACTGGCAAAGTGAGCATTGCCCTGCCTCTCAAAGCTTGCTGTATCCTTGGTCTGCTGTCTTCCTGCTGTTAATTGATTGCAACTCTACGTGTCTGATCAGGGCTACGAGTTGTTCTCGATATGGATACCATACGACATATACTGTGCACGCTTGTGTGTATAGATATGTTTATCCTGTATGCATGTACATATGTATGCATATTTGTGTGTTGGCCCCCAGATCATTCATGTTATAAAGCATTGGCCTCGAAGGCATACTCATCAAAATATTTTGTAGATCCTCCATTTTTTTCTAGCTCCCTCAAAATGAGAGAGTTTTTACGCGCTCTCTGCATCAAAAAGGCAAAAATTCTGATTTCCACTGTCGCTCTCGCTAACTTTCTATCACTCACTCCTCGTGTGTGTCTAAACACATATGTGTGTATGCGTATGCACATTTGTGTATTTATATGCACTGGTGCATTTTTTGCTGTACAGGTAATAAAGACGGGGAAAGGTTTTTGTCTTTTCTTAATAGGTGAAGAAATCTTGAAGACCAGAGATTGGAACATACTGAATTTTAAATTAAAAAAAAAAAAAAAAAGTTAAATTGTCCGGCTGTGGAAGATGGATCCTCATTTTTGCAGCCACTTTGAATCACGAGTTCATCTCTAAATGCGCTGTTTTTTTTTGTTTTTGTTTTGTTTTGTTGGGTTTTTTTTTTTTGGTTTTTATTTTTTGAAGAGCTAACTAACCCTGGCTGTCTCCAGTCTGAGAGAGTATTCAAATGGACTTGCTTCCTCCATTAGTTATAAGCTGTTTAAAAGCACATCCTATGTTTGAATTGTGGATGAGAGGCTCCCTTGGCAAAGTGAGGAGGCAAATTCTTCCTACCCCTTTATCATTAATTCACGGATTCAGTGTTGGTTCGGCCTCCAGGAGAAGTTCACTGGAAGTCTTTGAAGATCGATAACTTTGCTGAGGTTGTCCAGGTAGGTGAACTCGAAGACCCACAGTGACTGGAACATGCTATTTAACGCGTCATACTGCATTCTGTAGCAGTTACTGGTAGCCATAGTTGATCATTGCCTTGCACGTATGATCAGGTGTTTTTTTAAGAAGTGACTCCATTTTCAGGCTTTTTTTTTCCATTTTTTTCACGAAGGGGTAGAGTAGGAGGAGGAAGCAGAATGGTCTTTGGTTAACGTGATAACCAGATAGATTCTGAAGTCTGATAGATTCTGGGCCCCATAGGACCCACCCCTGTGACCCCCGGAGGGCCCCCGGGCGCAGCATAGAACCCACCCCGGTGACCTGTGGTGCTTGTACACAGTGCACTGAGCTGCTTGTACACAGTAGGGGCTTGCATTTGGGGGGGTGTTGGGAGCTGCTTGTACAATATAGGGATCTGCATCTGGAGGGGGTTGGGAGCTGCTTGTACACCTTTGGGACTTGCATCTGGGGGGTGCTTCGGAGCTGCTTGTACACTGTAGGGTCCTGCCTTGTGCAGGGTTTGTAGCTGCTTCTACACCTTTGGGGTCTGCAGCTGGGGGGGGGGGGGGGTGACAGGTGCTTGTCTGCTGTAGGTGGCCACGTTGGGGGAGTTGGGAGCTGCTTGTACACTGTAAGGGTCTGGGTCTTGGGGGGGGTTGCGGCTGTTTGTACACCTTTGGGGCCTGCCTCTGGGGAGGGTGGGGAGTTGCTTGTATGCCTTTGGGGCCTGTGTTTGGGGGGGGGGTTGGAGTCTGTGCCGGGGGGGTTGGGAGCTGCTTGTACACTCTAGGGTCCTCTGGCGGGCTTTGGGGCCTCCCTTTGAGGGGGGTGGTGGGAGCTGGTTGTACACCTTTGGGGCCTGCGTCTGGGGGGTTGGGGCTGGGGCCGGGACCTGGGGCCTGCATCTGGGTGGGGTGGGGTCCAGTTCATGGGGGGGGGGGGGTTGGGAGCTGCTTGTGGACAGTTGGGGTCTGCATCCAGGTGTGGATAGGGTAAGGGGATAGGTAAGAGGATAGGTAAGGGGATCGAGGTTGTGGGAATAAAAATATTTTTGCACAGTTACATCGTTTAGAGGGAAGGAAGGTGGTATTGAGATATGCTCACAGTGATAAGAAAGCTTAACAGACAACCTTGTAAAATGCAGACAACCAGAATCCTTAGAGCAATTGGGTAGAAATCACGGTGTAAGAAACATTACCACCTCAAAGAGGAAAACAGTCAAGAAAAAAAGAAAATTGACTTGTAACAGGCCAGCAGCTGTGTATTTTCTGTGAAGCACCGGATAGATTGTGAACCTGGATTACCCAGTCAATGGGGAAACAGGGGAGGGTCCCGGTCATCAAGAGGAAAAAAAAAAATGTATATAAACTGTGTTAGGGAACTAGTAGGTGGCTTGTGGGACGCCTGCCATTGCAATCGTGAATAAAAATGCTACTTCACTGAGATCCTTGCCTGAGCCTATGGTATTGGTTACAGAGTGTTTCTAACAAGGTGTTAGGGTTTTAAGGTTTCTTTTTTTTAAGGTTAACGTGATAAGCAGCTAGATTGTGAATTCAATTGTAGCAACCTGAGGCAGTAGCACGGACGTTTTTGAGGCTGTACTATATTTTCCTTGTTGGTTTCCTTTTGGTTACAGGGAGACAACTGTTCCTTCCGCCACTGCGAAGCTGCTCTGGGGAACGAGACGGTCTGCACGCTGTGGCAGGAGGGTCGTTGTTTCAGGAATGTCTGCCTGAATGATTCAGACACATGGAAATTGATGTGAGTGCCTAAAGATGTGTTCTCAAAATAAATCAACAAAAGCATTTTTCAGTGCCGTAGGTGTGCTGATTGTGCTTTTGCAGGACAGATTCATTTGCTTTGAAATGACACTGGTTTCTGTTACCAGGAGAGGGGGTGGGAGGAAGGAGAGGGAAATAAAATCAATGCCTTAGGTACGTCTTAGCAAGATTTTCTTTTATTAGATGCCGACAGTATTTTCTCAACAGATGCAGAATAACTGCTAACTAGACTGCTAAAACCTGCTGGAGCAGGGGGGTAATAAACAGGCTGTACTAGCCTCCTGAGAGCAGGCTTGATAATGATCTATCAGGTCTCTTGTGTCCCGGAGTCCTTCAGATAATGCTGTTCTAGCTGCCTGGGCTAGGAAGCAGTGGGGAAAGTTAAAGGTGCAGAAGAACGACGTCTCCAAGAAGTAGTTCTGGATAGAGTTAACCTAGGCAATTTAAGATGTTCTTTTTCCCTCTGAATAATCCTAGTATAATCCTAGGTGTATTAGTTTAACCCACCCTAAACTGATGTCTGAGAGTGCCTGTCTTCTCAAACTGAATGATGACAAAGCTAAACGTGCATAGTGGTTACAGCTTCTGCAAACTTTGTGAATATGCCCGGAAATACTATACTTGAGTGATAAACTGACCTTTGGAATGATGTTTCAGCACTGTATTGTGACAGCCCTATCGCTGTCGTGACCTGGAACTGTGCATCTCTTTGCAAACCTTAGGTGCATGTTATCACGAGCTTGTCTTTCTTTCTGTCTTCAGAAAAAGCGCAGTGAGATTCCCTGCTACTGGGAGAAGCAGCCAGTAGGCTGTCAGAAAGCCAACTGTGCTTTTCATCACGCAAAGGGACGTTACATCGATGGAGTCTTCGTTAGAGTGAGTTTAGGTCCTTTTTCTTTAAGTATTGAGGAATTAATTTTGAATATTCCTTAGTGGGTGCCAATACTGTAGGAGACATCAGGTACCCGTTCATTTGTGAGTGCAGGAAAAGGTCTGCAGTCCTAGGTGGTCAGCTAAACCGAGTGTCCTGCTGGTGTACTGCTGGTATTTGTTTTCTGCTTTCATGCTCAGCTTCTCTCTGCTTTGTGTGATATTTGCCTTGCAGTTTGCTTTCTGTTGTTTCATCTTCTGCTGGGTGGCAGGGAGATGTGTTGTTGTTTGAAGGCAAGTCATTGTTCACGGTGTAAACAGTGGCGGGATGGGCAAAAGGAGATGCTGCATTCATTGCCTGTGCAGGTTATCTGCCTTACCTACCAATGCTCTTCGTGCATTGTGGCCAAAGTTTTAAACTGCCATGTTACTGATGATCCTCCTCTTCCTCTAGCTACACTGCCAAGTGTATCAAATCACGATGATTTGAAAGTGGCTCAGATGTCACTGCAGCAAAACAAACTTTCTGTCCAGTCCAATGCCTCTCCATAGCTAAGGGGGGTGACGAAAGTGGAAAACTCGGAAAATGTCCCAAGCCCTACACACCCTCCAGTTGTAATCAATGCTGCAGATGATGATGAAGATGACGATGGTGAGCATGCTTTGGTTCTTGGAAGGACTTTGTGCTGTAAATGAATGTATAAATCACAGATGAGCTGAGGTCTGACTAGCGATAGGGCAGGCAGTCTGGTCAGCTCGCTGGTGGCTTTGTCTGGCGGTCAGTGGACAGAACCTGAAATGCTGGAGGAAAGCTTAGAACCACTCTTGGCTTTAGCTGGTCTGTTGTGTAAAGCTCTATGTGAAAGTAGGAGGGAAATTCCTTTTTCTTCTGTCTGAAGAGTAATATGTTGTGTAGTAGTTAAAGCTGCAGAGAGAATCTAGAGTCCGAGATGTTTTGTCCTAGTGTAGTCTCCTTACGAGTTCATCAGGTCAGCGTAGCTGTATTAAAAAAAAAGAAAAAAAAAGCTTTTTTATATGAGCCATGGACTGGAGTGTCATCGCATGAGCTACATAATCATGAACAATCTGGTCTATGCATAGCTGAACAGATTTTTCCCCTTCAGACCAGCTTTCTGAGGCAGGAGAAGAAACTAAAACTCCCATCCAGCAACCAGCTGAGGAAGGCCAAAATGGATTACGGATGATTTCCACTCGGAAAGCCAGTGCTACTACTGCTAAGCAAGGTATTCCGGCACCTGTAGTAGGATAAATCGGAAGGAGAACTTGCCAATGAACTCGAAAGCAATGTGGCGTAAAAACACAACAGAATGTAGGGGTGCTGAATGGACTCGGTTATTTCCATGATCTCATTTCTCCCTAATAGCATCATGTGCCCATTGGGTCAGAAAGTTGAACTGCTTTTCTTTCCTTTTGGAGAACAAAACAGGGCCACAGCATGGAGTTTAAATGGCTGCACGTGCAGCCTGGCAACCACTGTTGAAAGCCATATCTAACGATAGAGGGATCTAATATCGTGTCAATGGATTAAAATTAAAACTACAATTTTTACCCTGAAGGGGGAAAGGAGGGGCAAAATGCCATTGATTCTACGGTTCTTTCAGTTGTGAGGAGTGTTGACGGGGTTTATTGTAAATGCTTCTGAAAGTTCCTGAGCACTAAGAAGCCTGAGGATCTGTGGTCCTCAGTGAGTGCCTCTAAGCCTTAGTCTCATTAAGTGTTTTCTGTTTTCAGAGGACGGTCTGAATTTTGGAATAAAAACACTTGAAGAAATCAAATCGCAGAAAATGAAGGAAAAAACTAAGAGACACGGTGGTGAGTTAATATTCCCTACTTTCTTACCCTGTTCACCTTCATCCCGTTTGACGTTCTTTTTTAAAAAAGAAATTCTTCCAGTAATACCGGGTAGCTGGCTATGCTTTGGTGAATCCAACTATTTGCCAAAGAAGTGAAATTTGATTGGCTTCAGAATGGCAGGTGATGGTGGCTGGGAGCTGCTTGAGGGAGAGACTTCCATTTTTAGCTGGGGGCATCGAGCAACCTGATTCTCAGCCAGCTGGTATTCTAGATGGGAATTGCAAGGGCAACCAGAGGCAAATTAGTCACCTCTCTTATTTACATGCTCTGGTCACTGTATGTTTGACAGTAACGGATAATTAAAGTTCTGTGTTCTTTGCGATAGTTTGTTATGTTTGGTAAACTTCCTTATGTTTTGCTTGCTCTGAACAGAAGGTCCTTCAAGATCTTCTCTTCCTCCCGTCGATTCTATGATTTTTCCTGCTCCGGAAAAGGAAAATGTCCGGGCAGGGGTGAGAACTGTGACGCCGTCTACAGAGGAAGGTAATAATTAATGCTTTTGTTTTGATTTCATTCCTCCTAAACTGGAAGGTTAAAACAGGAGCTCCGGAGCTCCCGGGGTCCCGCCAGGGGTCACCGGGGTGGGTCCTCGGGGGCACCTGGGGGCTTGCCGGGGGTCACCGGGGTTTGTACTCGGGGGCGCCTGGGGCTTGCCGGGGGTCACCGGGGTGGGTGCTCGGGGGCGCCTGGGGTCCCGGCGGGGGTCACCGGGGTGGGTCCTCGGGGGCGCCCGGGGGCTTGCCCGTGGTTACTGGGGTGGGTCCTAGGGGGCGCCCGGGGTTTTCCAGGGGTCACCGGTATGGGTCCTTGGGGGTGCCCGGGGGCTTGCCGGGGGTCACCGGGGTGGGTCCTCGGGGACGCACGTGGGCTTGCCGCGGGTCACCAGCGTGGATCCAAGGGGGTGCCCGGGTGCTTGCCGGGGGTCACCGGGGTGGGTCATTGGAGGCGGCCGGGGGCTTGCCGGGGGTCACCGGGGTGGGTCCTCGGGGGCGCCCATGGTCCCGCCGGGGGTCACCGGGGTGGGTCCTCGGAGACGCCCGGGGGCTTGCCATAGGTCACCGGGGAGGGTACTCGGGGGCGCCCAGGGTCCCGCCGGGGTTTACCGGAGTGGGTCCTAGGGGGCACCTGGGGCTTGGCGGGGCTCACCGGGGTGGGTCCTCAGAGGCGCCCGGGGGCTTGGCGGGGGTCACCGGGGAGGGTCCTCGGAGGCGCCCGGGGGCTTGCCGGGGGTCACCGGGATTGGGTCCTCGGGGGCGCCCGGGGGCTTGCCGGGGGTCACCGGGGTGGGTCCTCGGGGCTCCTGGGGTGCCGCCGGGGGTCACCGGGGTGCGTCCTTGGGGGCTCCCGGGGGCCTGCCGGGGGTCACCGGGGTGGGTCCTCGGGGGCTCTCGGGGCCTTGTCGGCGGTCACCGGGGTATGTCCTCGGGGGCGCCCCGGGGCTTGTTGGGGGTCTCCGGGGTGGGTCCTCGGGGGCACCAGGGGTCCCTCTGGGGGTCACCGGGGTGGGTCCTCGGGGGCGCCAGGGGTCCCTCCGGGGGTCACCGGGGTGGGTCCTCGGGGGCGCCCGGGGACTTGCCATGGGTCACCGGGGTGGGTCCTCCGGGGCGCCCAGGGTCCCGCCGGGGGTCACCGGGGTGGGTCCTCGGGGGCGCCCGGGGTCCCTCCGGGGGTCACCTGGATAGGTCCTCAGGGGCGCCTGGGGTTTGCCGGGGGTCACCAGGGTAGGTCCTCTGGGGCGTCCGGGTGCTTGCCGGGGGTCACCGGGGTGGGTCCTCGGGGGCGCCCGGGGGATTGCCGGGGGTAACCGGGGTGGGTCCACAGAGGTGCCCGGGGGCTTGCCGGGGGTCACCGGGGTGGGTCCTCGGGGGTGCCCAGGGTCCCACCAGATGTCAGCAGGAGTGGGTCCTCGGGGGCGCTCGCGGTCCCGCCGGGGGTCACCGGGGTTGGTATTCGGCGGCGCCTGGGGGCTTGCCGGGGGTGACTGGGGTGGGTCCTCGGGGGCCCCCGGGGTCCCACCGGGGGTCACCGGGGTGGGTCCTCGGGGGCACCCGGGGCTTGCCGGGGGTCACCGGGGTGGGTCCTCGGGGGCGCCCGGGGGCTTGCCGGGGGTCACCGGGGTGGGTCCTCGGGGCTCCTGGGGTGCCGCCGGGGGTCACCGGGGTGCGTCCTTGGGGGCTCCCGGGGGCCTGCCGGGGGTCACCGGGGTGGGTCCTCGGGGGCTCTCGGGGCCTTGTCGGCGGTCACCGGGGTATGTCCTCGGGGGCGCCCCGGGGCTTGTTGGGGGTCTCCGGGGTGGGTCCTCGGGGGCACCAGGGGTCCCTCCGGGGGTCACCGGGGTGGGTCCTCGGGGGCGCCAGGGGTCCCTCCGGGGGTCACCGGGGTGGGTCCTCGGGGGCGCCCGGGGACTTGCCATGGGTCACCGGGGTGGGTCCTCCGGGGCGCCCAGGGTCCCGCCGGGGGTCACCGGGGTGGGTCCTCGGGGGCGCCCGGGGTCCCTCCGGGGGTCACCTGGATAGGTCCTCAGGGGCGCCTGGGGTTTGCCGGGGGTCACCAGGGTAGGTCCTCTGGGGCGTCCGGGTGCTTGCCGGGGGTCACCGGGGTGGGTCCTCGGGGGCGCCCGGGGGATTGCCGGGGGTAACCGGGGTGGGTCCACAGAGGTGCCCGGGGGCTTGCCGGGGGTCACCGGGGTGGGTCCTCGGGGGTGCCCAGGGTCCCACCAGATGTCAGCAGGAGTGGGTCCTCGGGGGCGCTCGCGGTCCCGCCGGGGGTCACCGGGGTTGGTATTCGGCGGCGCCTGGGGGCTTGCTGGGGGTGACTGGGGTGGGTCCTCGGGGGCCCCCGGGGTCCCACCGGGGGTCACCGGGGTGGGTCCTCGGGGGCACCCGGGGCTTGCCGGGGGTCACCGGGGTGGGTCCTCGGGGGCGCCCGGGGGCTTCCCGGGGGTCACGGGGGTGGATCATCCGGGGCGCCCGGGGGCTTCCCGGGTGTCACCGGGGTGGGTCCTCAGGGGCTCCCGGGGTCCCACCAGGGTTCACTGGGGTGGGTCCTTGGGGGCGCCCGGGGCTTGCCGGGGGTCACCGGGGTGGGTCCTCGGGGGCACCTGGGGGCTTGCCGTGGGTCACTGGGGTGGGTTCTCGGGGGCTCCCAGGGGCTTGCTGGGGGTCAGCGGGGTGGGTCCTCGGGGGCGCCCAGGGTCCCACCAGATGTCAGCGGGGGAGGGTCCTCCGGGGCGCTCGGGGTCCCACCGGGGGTCACTGGGGTTGGTACTCGGGTTCGCCTGGGGGCTTGGGGGGTGACTGTGGTGGGTCCTCGGGGGCGCCCGGGGTCCCACCGGGGGTCACCAGGGTGGGTCCTTGGGGTCACCGGGGTCCCGCCGGGGGTCACTGGGGTGAGTCCTCGGAGGCGCCCAGGGGCTTCAAGGGGGTCACTGGGGTGGGCCCTCGGGGGCGCCCGGAGGCTTGCCAGGGGTCAACGGGGTGGGTCCTCGGGGGCGCCCGGGGTCCCGCCGGGGGTCTCCAGGGTGGGTACTCGGGGGCGCCCGGGGGCTTGCCATAGGTCACCGGGGAGGGTCCTCGGGGGCGCCCGGGGGCTTGCCAGGGGTCACCGGGGAGGGTACTCGGGGTCGCCCGGGGGCTTGCCGGTGGTCACTGGTGTGGGTCGACGGGGGCGCCTGGGGTCCCGCCGGGGGTCACCGGGGTGGGTCCTCGGAGGCAGCTGGGGGTTTGCAGGGGGTCACCGGGGTGGGTCCTCTAAGGCGCCCGGGGGCTTGGCGGGGGTCACCGGAGTGGGTCCTCGGGGGCGCCCGGGGTGCCCCCGGGGGTCACCGGGGTGGGTCCTTGGGGGCTCCCGGGGGCCTGCCGGGGGTCACCGGGGTGGGTCCTCGGGGGCGCCCGGGGGCTTGCCCGTGGTTACCGGGGTGGGTTCTAGGGGGCGCCCGCGGGCATGTCGGGGGTCCCCGGGGTGGGTCCTCGGGGGCACCCAGGGGCTTGTCGGGGGTCTCCGGGGTGGGTCCTCGGAGGCGCCAGGGGTCCCTCCGGGGGTCACCTTGTTGGGTCCTCGGGGGCGCCCGGGGACTTGCCATGGGTCACCGGGGTGGGTCCTCCGGGGCGCCCAGGGTCCCGCCGGGGGTCACCGGTGTGGGTCCTCGGGGGCGCCCGGGGTCCCTCCGGGGGTCACCGGGATAGGTCCTCAGGGGCGCCCGGGGTTTGCCGGGGGTCACCAGGGTAGGTCCTCTGGGGCGTCCAGGGGCTTGCCGGGGGTCACTGGGATGGGTCCTCGGGGACGCCCGGGGGATTGCCGGGGGTAACCGGGGTGGGCCCACGGAGGTGCCCGGGGGCTTGCCTGGGGTCACCGGGGTGGTTCCCGGTGACTCCAGAGAATCCACTGGCACCACTGGGGACCCACCCCGGTGACCCCAGAGAGTCCACTGGCAGCACTGGGGACCCACCCCGGACACTCCAGAGAGTCTACAGGCACCACTGCGGACCCACCCCGGTGACTCCAGAGAGACATCTGGAACCTATGTGGACCCACCCCGGTGACTCCAGAGAGTCCACTTGCACCACTGGGGACCCACCCATGTGACCCCAGAGAGTGCACTGGCACCACAGGGTACCCACCCCGTTTACTCCAGAGAGTCCACTGGCACCTCTGGGGACCCACCCCGGTGACTCCAGAGAGTCCACTGGCACCACGGGGGACCCACCCTGGTGACAAAAGAGAGTGCACTAGCACCAAAGGGGACCCACCCCGGTGACTTCAGAGAGTCCACTTGCACCACTGGGGACCCACCCCGGTGGCTCCAGAGAGTCCACTTGCACCACTGGGGACCCACCCAGGTCACTCCAGAGAGTCCACTTGCGTCACGAGGGACGCACCCCGGTGACTCCAGACAGTCCATTGGCACCACTGGGGACCCACCGTGTTGACTCCAGAGAGTCCACTGGCACCACTGGGGACCCACCACGGTGACTCCAGAGAGTCCACTGCCACCACTTGGGACCCACCCCGGTGACTTCAGAGAATCCACTTGAACCACTGGGGACCGGCCACGGTGACTCCAGAGAGTCGACTGGCACCACTGCGGACCCACCCCGGTGACTCCAGAGAGTCCACTTGCACCACTGGGGACCCACCCAGGTGACTCCAGAGAGTCCACTTGCATCACGATGGACCCACACAGGTGACTCCAGAGAGTCCAGTTGCATCACGAGGGACCCACCCTGTTGACTCCAGAGAGTCTCCTGGCACCACTGGGGACCCACCCCGGTGACAAAAGAGAGTCCAGTTACATCACTGTGGACCCACCCCGCTGACTCCAGAGAGTCCACTGGCAGAACTGGGGACCCACCCTGGTGACTCCACTGGCACTACTAGCACCACTGGAGACCCACCCCGGTGACTCCAGAGAGTCCATTTGCACCACTGGGGACCCACCCCGGTGACTCCAGAGAGTCCATTTGCACCACTGGGGACCCACCCCGGTGACTCCAGAGAGTCCACTGGCACCACCGGGGACCCAGCCTGGTGGCTCCAGAGAGTGCACTGGCGCCACAGGAGACCCACTCCGGTGACTCCAGAGAGTGCACTGGCGCCACCGGGGACCCTCCCTGGCGACTCCAGAGAGTGCACTTGCGCAACTGGGGACGTACAACGGTGACTCCAGAGAGTGCACTGGCACCACTGGGGACGCACCGCCGTGACTCCAGAGCGTGCACTGGCGCCATTGGGTACGCACCGCCGTGACTCCAGAGAGTGCACTGGTACCACAGGGGATGCACCCGGGCGACTCCAGAGAGTGCACTGGCACCACCGGGGATGCACCCCTGGCGACTCCAGAGAGTGCACTGGCACCACCGGAGATGCACTCCGGTGACTCCAGAGAGTGCACTGGCACCACTGGGGATGCACCCCGGAGACTCCAAAGAGTGCAGTGGCATCACCGGGGATGCACCCGGGTGACTCCAGAGAGTGCACTGGCGCCACCGGGGACCCACCCAGGTGACTCCAGAGAGTGCACTGGCACCACCGGGGACCCTCCCTGGCGACTCCAGGGAGTGCACTGGTGCCCCTGGGGACCCACCCCGGCGACTCCAGAGAGTGCACTGGCACCCCTTGGGACGCACCCCGGTGACTCCAGAGGGTGCACTGGCGCCACTGGGGACGCACCGCGGTGACTCCAGAGAGTGCACTGGCTCCACTGGGGACGCACCCCGGTGACTCCAGAGAGTGCCCTGGCGTTACTGGGGACGCACCGCGGTGAGTCCAGAGTGTGCCCTGGCGCCACTGGGGACGCAGCGCCGTGACTCCAGAGAGTGCCCTGGCGCCACTGGGGACGCAGCGCTGTGACTCCAGAGAGTGCCCTGGCGACACTGGGGACGCACCCCGGTGACTCCAGAGAGTGCCCTGGCGCCACCGGGGATGCACCCGGGCGACTCCAGAGAGTGCACTGGCGCCACTGGGGACGCACCGCGGTGAGTCCAGAGAGTGCACTGGCGCCCCTGGGGACGCACACCGGTGACTGCAGAGAGTGCACTGGCACCACCGGGGATGCACCCCGGTGACTCCAGAGAGTACACTGGCGCCACCGGGGACCCAGCCCGGTGACTCTGGAGAGTGCACTGGTGCCACTGGGGACGCACTCCGGTGACTCCAGAGAGTGCACTGGCGCCCCTGGGGACGCACACCAGTGACTCCAGAGAGTGCACTGGCACCACCGGGGATGCACCCTGGTGACTCCAGAGAGTGCACTGGCACCACCGGGGATGCACCCGGGCGACTCCAGAGAGTGCACTGGCAAAACCGGGGACCCACCCCGGTCATTCCAGAGAGTGCACTGGGGCCACCGGGGACCCACCCCGGTGACTCCAGAGAGTGCACTGGCGCCCCTGGGGACCCACTCCGGTGATTCCAGAGAGTGCACTGGCGCCACTGGGGACCCAGCCTTGTGACTCCAGAGAGTGCACTGGCACCACCGGGGACTGACCCCGGTGACTACAGAGAGTGCACTGGCGCCACCGGGGACCCTCCCTGGCGATTCCAGAGAGTGCACTTGCGCAACTGGGGACGTACAACGGTGACTCCAGAGAGTGCACTGGCACCACTGGGGACGCACCGCCGTGACTCCAGAGCGTGCACTGGCGCCATTGGGTACGCACCGCCGTGACTCCAGAGAGTGCACTGGTACCACAGGGGATGCACCCGGGCGACTCCAAAGAGTGCACTGGCACCACCGGTGTTGTACCCTGGCGACTCCAGAGAGTGCACTGGCGCCCCTTGGGACGCACCCCGGTGACTCCAGAGGGTGCACTGGCGCCACTGGGGACGCACCACGGTGACTCCAGAGAGTGCACTGGCGCCACTGGGGACGCACCGCCGTAACTCCAGAGAGTGCCCTGGCGACACTGGGGACGCACCCCGGTGACTCCAGAGAGTGCCCTGGCGCCACCGGGGATGCACCCGGGCGACTCCAGAGAGTGCACTGGCGCCACTGGGGACGCTCCGCGGTGAGTCCAGAGAGTGCACTGGCGCCCCTGGGGACGCACACCGGTGACTGCAGAGAGTGCACTGGCACCGCCGGGGATGCACCCCGGTGACTCCAGAGAGTGCACTGGCGCCACCGGGGACCCAGCCCGGTGACTCTGGAGAGTGCACTGGTGCCACTGGGGACGCACCCCGGTGACTCCAGAGCGTGCACTGGCACCAGTGGGGACGCACCGCCGTGACACCAGAGCGTGCACTGGCTCCACTTGGGACGCACCGCCGTGACTCCAGAGAGTGCACTGGCACCAAAGGGGATGCACCCCCGGAGACTCCACAGAGTGCCCTGGCACCACCTGGGATGCACAACCGGTGACTCCAGAGAGTGCACTGGCGCCCCTGGGGACGCACACCGGTGACTCCAGAGAGTGCACTGGCACCACCGGGGATGCACCCTGGTGACTCCAGAGAGTGCACTGGCACCACCGGGGATGCACCCCGGTGACTCCAGAGAGTGCACTGGCGCCCCTGGGGACCCACTCCGGTGATTCCAGAGAGTGCACTGGCACCACTGGGGATGCAGTGCAGTGAGTCCAGAGAGTGCACTGGCACCACTGGGGATGCAGTGCAGTGAGTGCAGAGAGTGCACTGGCACCACTGGGTCTTCAGTGCAGTGAGTCCAGAGAGTGCACTGGCACCAGTGGGGATGCAGTGTAGTGAGTCCAGAGAGTGCACTGGCACCAGTGGGGATGCACTGCCGTGAGTCCAGAGAGTGCACTGGCACCACTGGGGATGCATCCCTGTGACTCCAGAGAGTGCACTGGCACCACTGGAGATCCACCCCGGTGACTCCAGAGAGTGCACTGGCACCACTGGGGATGCACCCCGGTGACTCCAGAGTGCACTGGCACCACCGGGGATGCACCCTGGTGATTCCAGAGAGTGCACTGGCGCCACAGGGGACCCACCCCGGCGACTCCAGAGAGTGCACTGGCGCCACCCGGGACCCACCCCGGTGACTCCAGAGAGTGCACTGGAACCACCGGGAACGCACCCGGGCGACTCCAGAGAGTGCACTGGCACCATCGGGGACCGACCCCGGTGACTCCAGAGAGTGCACTGGCGCCACCCGGGACCCACCCCGGTGATTCCAGAGAGTGCACTGGCGCCACCGGGGACCCACCCCGGTGACTCCAGAGAGTGCACTGGCGCCACAGGGGACCCACCCAGGTTACTCCAGAGAGTGCACTGGCGCCACCGTAGACGCACCCCGGTGACTCCAGAGAGTGCACTGGCACCACCGGGGACCCTCCCGGTGACTCCAGAGAGTGCCCTGGCGCCCCTGGTAATGCACACCGGCGACTCCACAGAGTGCCCTGGCGCCCCTGGGGAGGCACCCCGGTGACTCCAGAGCATGCCCTGGCGCCACTGGGAACGCACCCCGGCGACTCCAGGGAGTGCCTTCGCGCCACTGGGGACGCAGCGCCGTGACTCCAGAGAGCGCCCTGGCGCCACTCGGGACGCACCCCGGTGACTCCTGAGAGTGCCCTGGCGCCCCTGGGGACGCACCTCGGCGACTCCAGAAAGTGCCCTGGCGCCCCTGGGGACGAACCCCGGTGACTCCAGAGAGTGCACTGGCGCCCCTGGGGACGCGCCCCGGCGACTCCAGATAGTGCACTGGAGCCCCTGGGGACACACCCCGGCGACTCCAGAGAGTGCACAAGCGCACCTGGGGACGCAACCCGGCGACTCCAGAGAGTGCACTGGCACCACCGGGGATGCACCACCGTGACTCCAGAGAGTGCACTGGCAGCACCGGTGATGCACCCCCGGTGACGCCAGAGAGTGCACTGGCACCACTGGGGATGCACGCCGGAGACTCAAAAGAGTGCAGTGGCACCTCCGGGGATGAACCCCGGTGACTCCAGAGAGTGAACTGGAACCACCGGGAACGAACCCGGGCGACTCCAGAGAGTGCACTGGCACCACTGGGGACCGACCCCGGTGACTCCAGAGAGTGCACTGGCGCCACCCGGGACCCAGCCCGGTGACTCCAGAGAGTACACTGACGCCACCGGGGACGCACTCCGGTGACTCCAGAGAGTGCACTGGCGCCACCGGGGACCCACCAGGGTGACTCCAGAGAGTGCAATGGCGCCCCTGGGGACCCTCCCGGGCGACTCCAGGGAGTGCACTGGCGCCACCGGGGACGCACCCCGGTGACTCCAGAGAGTGCACTGGCGCCCCTTGGGATGCACCCCGGTGACTCCAGAGAGTGCCCTGGCGCCCCTGGGGACGCATCGCGGTGACTCCAGGGAGTGCCCTCGCGCCCCTGGGGACGCAGCGCCGTGACTCCAGAAAGTGCCCTGGCGCCTCTGGGGATGAACCACAGTGACTCCAGAGAGTGCGCTGGCACCAGTGGGGATGCACCCCGGTGACTGCAGAGAGTGCACTGGCGCCACCGGGGACCCAGCGCGGGGACTCCAGAGAGTGCACTGGCGCCACCGGGGACCCAGCCCGGCGACTCTGGAGAGTGCACTGGCGACCCTGGGGACGCGCCCCGGCGTCCAGAGAGTGCACTGGCGACCCTGGGGAAGCGCCCCGGCGACTCCAGAGAGTGCACTGGAGCCCCTGGGGACGCACCCCGGCGACTCCGAGAGTGCACCGGCTCCCCTGGGGACGCACCCCGGTGACTCCAGAGAGTGCACAAGCGCACCTGGGGACGCAACCCGGCGACTCCAGAGAGTGTACTGGCACCACCGGGAATGCACCACCGTGACTCCAGAGAGTGCACTGGCACCACTGGGGATGCAGTGCAGTGAGTCCAGAGAGTGCACTGGCACCACTGGGGATGCAGTGCAGTGAGTGCAGAGAGTGCACTGGCACCACTGGGTCTTCAGTGCAGTGAGTCCAGAGAGTGCACTGGCACCAGTGGGGATGCAGTGTAGTGAGTCCAGAGAGTGCACTGGCACCAGTGGGGATGCACTGCCGTGAGTCCAGAGAGTGCACTGGCACCACTGGGGATGCATCCCTGTGACTCCAGAGAGTGCACTGGCACCACTGGAGATCCACCCCGGTGACTCCAGAGAGTGCACTGGCACCACTGGGGATGCACCCCGGTGACTCCAGAGTGCACTGGCACCACCGGGGATGCACCCTGGTGATTCCAGAGAGTGCACTGGCGCCACAGGGGACCCACCCCGGCGACTCCAGAGAGTGCACTGGCGCCACCCGGGACCCACCCCGGTGACTCCAGAGAGTGCACTGGAACCACCGGGAACGCACCCGGGCGACTCCAGAGAGTGCACTGGCACCATCGGGGACCGACCCCGGTGACTCCAGAGAGTGCACTGGCGCCACCCGGGACCCACCCCGGTGATTCCAGAGAGTGCACTGGCGCCACCGGGGACCCACCCCGGTGACTCCAGAGAGTGCACTGGCGCCACAGGGGACCCACCCAGGTTACTCCAGAGAGTGCACTGGCGCCACCGTAGACGCACCCCGGTGACTCCAGAGAGTGCACTGGCACCACCGGGGACCCTCCCGGTGACTCCAGAGAGTGCCCTGGCGCCCCTGGTAATGCACACCGGCGACTCCACAGAGTGCCCTGGCGCCCCTGGGGAGGCACCCCGGTGACTCCAGAGCATGCCCTGGCGCCACTGGGAACGCACCCCGGCGACTCCAGGGAGTGCCTTCGCGCCACTGGGGACGCAGCGCCGTGACTCCAGAGAGCGCCCTGGCGCCACTCGGGACGCACCCCGGTGACTCCTGAGAGTGCCCTGGCGCCCCTGGGGACGCACCTCGGCGACTCCAGAAAGTGCCCTGGCGCCCCTGGGGACGAACCCCGGTGACTCCAGAGAGTGCACTGGCGCCCCTGGGGACGCGCCCCGGCGACTCCAGATAGTGCACTGGAGCCCCTGGGGACACACCCCGGCGACTCCAGAGAGTGCACAAGCGCACCTGGGGACGCAACCCGGCGACTCCAGAGAGTGCACTGGCACCACCGGGGATGCACCACCGTGACTCCAGAGAGTGCACTGGCAGCACCGGTGATGCACCCCCGGTGACGCCAGAGAGTGCACTGGCACCACTGGGGATGCACGCCGGAGACTCAAAAGAGTGCAGTGGCACCTCCGGGGATGAACCCCGGTGACTCCAGAGAGTGAACTGGAACCACCGGGAACGAACCCGGGCGACTCCAGAGAGTGCACTGGCACCACTGGGGACCGACCCCGGTGACTCCAGAGAGTGCACTGGCGCCACCCGGGACCCAGCCCGGTGACTCCAGAGAGTACACTGACGCCACCGGGGACGCACTCCGGTGACTCCAGAGAGTGCACTGGCGCCACCGGGGACCCACCAGGGTGACTCCAGAGAGTGCAATGGCGCCCCTGGGGACCCTCCCGGGCGACTCCAGGGAGTGCACTGGCGCCACCGGGGACGCACCCCGGTGACTCCAGAGAGTGCACTGGCGCCCCTTGGGATGCACCCCGGTGACTCCAGAGAGTGCCCTGGCGCCCCTGGGGACGCATCGCGGTGACTCCAGGGAGTGCCCTCGCGCCCCTGGGGACGCAGCGCCGTGACTCCAGAAAGTGCCCTGGCGCCCCTGGGGATGAACCCCAGTGACTCCAGAGAGTGCGCTGGCACCAGTGGGGATGCACCCCGGTGACTGCAGAGAGTGCACTGGCGCCACCGGGGACCCAGCGCGGGGACTCCAGAGAGTGCACTGGCGCCACCGGGGACCCAGCCCGGCGACTCTGGAGAGTGCACTGGCGACCCTGGGGACGCGCCCCGGCGTCCAGAGAGTGCACTGGCGACCCTGGGGAAGCGCCCCGGCGACTCCAGAGAGTGCACTGGAGCCCCTGGGGACGCACCCCGGCGACTCCGAGAGTGCACCGGCTCCCCTGGGGACGCACCCCGGTGACTCCAGAGAGTGCACAAGCGCACCTGGGGACGCAACCCGGCGACTCCAGAGAGTGTACTGGCACCACCGGGAATGCACCACCGTGACTCCAGAGAGTGCACTGGCACCACTGGGGATGCAGTGCAGTGAGTCCAGAGAGTGCACTGGCACCACTGGGGATGCAGTGCAGTGAGTGCAGAGAGTGCACTGGCACCACTGGGGATGCAGTGCAGTGAGTCCAGAGAGTGCACTGGCGCCAGTGGGAATGCAGTGCAGTGAGTCCAGAGAGTGCACTGGCAGCAGTGGGGATGCAGTGCAGTGAGTCCAGAGAGTTCACTGGTACCAGTGGGGATGCAGTGCAGTGAGTCCAGAGAGTGCACTGGCACCAGTGGGGATGCAGTGCAGTGAGTCCAGAGAGTGCACTGGCACCACTGGGGTTGCAGTGCAGTGAGTGCAGAGAGTGCACTGGCACCAGTGGGCATGCACTGCAGTGACTCCAGAGAGTGCACTAGCACCAGTGGGGATGCACTGCAGTGACTCCAGAGAGTGCACTGGCACCAGTGGGCATGCAGTGCAGTGAGTTCTTATAGTGCACTGGCACCAGTGGGGATGCAGTGCAGTGAGTCCAGAGAGGGCATTGGCACCAGTGGGGATGCAGTGCAGTGAGTCCAGAGAGTGCACTGGCACCAGTGGGGATGCAGTGCAGTGAGTCCAGAGAGTGCACTGGCACCAGTGGGGATGCAGTGCAGTGAGTCCAGAGAGTGCACTGGCACCACTGGGGATGCAGTGCAGTGAGTCCAGAGAGTGCACTGGGACCAGTGGGGATGCAGTGCAGTGAGTCCAGAGAGTGCACTGGCACCACTGCGGATCAGTGCAGTGACTCTAGAGAGTGCACTGGCACCAGTGGGGTTGGAGTGCAGTGACTCTAGAGAGTGCACTGGCACCAGTGGGGATGCAGTGCAGTGAGTCCAGAGAGTGCACTGGCACCAGTGGGGATGCAGTGCAGTGAGTCCAGAGAGTTCACTGGCACCTCTGGCGATGCAGTGCAGTGACTCCGGAGAGTGCACTGGCACCACTGGGGATGCAGTGCAGTGAGTCCAGAGAGTGCACTGGCACCAGTGGGGATGCAGTGCAGTGACTCCAGAGAGTGCACTGGCAGCAGTGGGGATGCAGTGCAGTGAGTCCAGAGAGTGCACTGGCACCACTGGGGATGCAGTGCAGTGACTCCAGAGAGTGCACTGGCAGCAGTGGGGATGCAGTGCAGTGAGTCCAGAGAGTGCACTGGCACCACTGGGGATGCAGTGCAGTGAGTCCAGAGAGTGCACTGGCACCACTGGGGATGCAGTGCAGTGAGTCCAGAGAGTGTACTGGCACCACTGGGGATGCAGTGCAGTGACTCCAGAGAGTGCACTGGCACCACTGGGGATGCAGTGCAGTGAGTCCAGAGAGTGCACTGGCACCAGTGGGGATGCAGTGCAGTGAGTCCAGAGAGTGCACTGGCACCAGTGGGGATGCAGTGCACTGAGTCCAGAGAGTGCACTGGCACCAGTGGGGATGCAGTGCACTGAGTCCAGAGAGTGCACTGGCACCACTGGGGATTCAGTGTAGTGAGTCCAGAGAGTGCACTGGCACCAGTGGGGTTGCAGTGCAGTGAGTCCAGAGAGTGCACTGGCACCACTGGGGATGCAGTGCAGTGAGTGCAGAGAGTGCACTGGCACCAGTGGGGATGCAGTGCAGTGAGTCCAGAGAGTGCAATGGCGCCAGTGGGGATGCAAAGCAGTGAGTCCAGAGAGTGCACTGGCACCAGTGGGAATGCAGTGCAGTGAGTTGAGAGAGTGCACAGGAACCAGTGGGGATGCACTGCAGTGTCTCCAGAGAGTGCACTGGCACCACTGGGGATGCAGTGCAGTGAGTCCAGAGAGTGCATTGGCACCAGTGGGAATGCAGTGCAGTGAGTCCAGAGAGTGCACTGGCTCCAGTGGGGATGCAGTGCAGTGACTCCAGCGAGTGCACTGGCACCAGTGGGGATGCAGTGCAGTGACTCCAGAGAGTGCACTGGCAGCAGTGGGGATGCAGTGCAGTGAGTCCAGAGAGTGCACTGGCACCACTGGGGATGCAGTGCAGTGACTCCAGAGAGTGCACTGGCAGCAGTGGGGATGCAGTGCAGTGACTCCAGAGAGTGCACTGGCAGCAGTGGGCATGCAGTGCAGTGAGTCCAGAGAGTGCACTGGCACCAGTGGGGATGCAAAGCAGTGAGTCCAGAGAGTGCACTGGCACCAGTGGGGATGCACTGCAGTGAGTCCAGAGAGTGCATTGGCACCAGTGGGGATGTAGTGCAGTGAGTCCAGAGAGTGCACTGGCACCAGTGGGGATGTAGTGCAGTGAGTCCTTAGACTGCACTGGCACCAGTGGGGATGCAGTGCAGTGAGTCCAGAGAGTGCACTGGCACCACTGGGGATGCAGTGCAGTGACTCCAGAGAGTTCACTGGCACCAGTGGGGATGCAGTGCAGTGAGTCCAGAGAGTGCGCTGGTACCAGTGGGGATGCAGTGCAGTGAGTCCAGAGAGTGCACTGGCACCACTGCGGATCAGTGCAGTGACTCTAGCGAGTGAACTGGCACCAGTGGGGATTCAGTGCAGTGACTCTAGAGAGTGCACTGGCACCAGTGGGGATGCAGTGCAGTGAGTCCAGAGAGTGCACTGGCACCAGTGGGGATGCAGTGCAGTGAGTGCAGAGAGTGCACAGGCACCAGTGGGGATGCAGTGCAGTGAGTCCAGAGAGTGCACTGGCACCAGTGGGCGTGCAGTGCAATGAGTCCAGAGAGTGCACTGGCACCAGTGGGGATTCAGTGCAGTGAGTCCAGAGGGTTCACTGGAACCACTAGGGATGCAGTGCAGTGACTCCAGAAAGTGCACTGGCACTACTGGGGATGCAGTGCAGAGAGTACAGAGAGTGTACTGGCACCAGTGGGGATGCAGTGCAGTGACTCCAGAGAGTGCACTGGCACCAGTAGGGATGCAGTGAAGTGAGTCCAGAGAGTGCACTGGCACCACTGGGGATGCAGTGCAGTGAGTCCAGAGAGTTCACTGGCACCACTGGGGATGCAGTGCAGTGAGTCCAGAGAGTGCACTGGCACCAGTGGGGATGCAGTGCAGTGAGTCCAGAGAGTTCACTGGCACCACTTGGGATGCAGTGCAGTGACTCCAGAAAGTGCACTGGCACCAGTGGGGATGCAGTGCAGCGACTCTAGAGAGTGCACTGGCACCAGTGGGGATGCAGTGCAGTGAGTCCAGAGAGTGCACTGGCACCAGTGGGGATGCAGTGCAGTGAGTCCAGAGAGTGCACTGTCAACAGTGGTTATGCAGTGCAGTGACTCCAGAAAGTGCACTGGCACCAGTGGGGATGCAGAGCAGTGAGAGCAGAGAGTGCACTGGCACCAGTGGGGATGCAGTGCAGTGAGTCCAGAGAGTGCACTGGCACCACTGGGGATGCAGTGCAGTGAGTCCAGAGAGTGCACTGGCACCAGTGGGGATGCAGGGCAGTGAGTCCAGAGAGTGCACTGGTACCAGTGGGGATGCAGTGCAGTGAGTCCAGAGAGTGCACTGGCACCACTGCGGATCAGTGCAGTGACTCTAGAGAGTGAACTGGCACCAGTGGGGATTCAGTGCAGTGACTCTAGAGAGTGCACTGGCACCAGTGGGGATGCAGTGCAGTGAGTCCAGAGAGTGCACTGGCACCAGTGGGGATGCAGTGCAGTGAGTGCAGAGAGTGCACTGGCACCAGTGGGGATGCAGTGCAGTGAGTCCAGAGAGTTCACTGGCACCACTAGGGATGCAGTGCAGTGACTCCAGAAAGTGCACTGGCACTACTGGGGATGCAGTGCAGTGAGTCCAGAGAGTGTACTGGCACCAGTGGGGATGCAGTGCAGTGACTCCAGAGAGTGCACTGGCGCAAGTAGGTATGCAGTGAAGTGAGTCCAGAGAGTGCACTGGCACCACTGGGGATGCAGTGCAGTGAGTCCAGAGAGTTCACTGGCACCACTGGGGATGCAGTGCAGTGAGTCCAGAGAGTGCACTGGCACCAGTGGGGATGCAGTGCAGTGAGTCCAGAGAGTTCATTGGCACCACTTGGGATGCAGTGCAGTGACTCCAGAGAGTGCACTGGCACCAGTGGGGATGCAGTGCAGCGACTCTAGAGAGTGCACTGGCACCAGTGGGGATGCAGTGCAGTGAGTCCAGAGAGTGCACTGGCACCACTGGGGATGCAGTGCAGTGAGTCCAGAGAGTGCATTGGCACCAGTGGGGATGCAGTATAGTGAGTCCAGAGAGTGCACTGTCAACAGTGGTTATGCAGTGCAGTGACTCCAGAAAGTGCACTGGCACCAGTGGGGATGCAGAGCAGTGAGTGCAGAGAGTGCACTGGCACCAGTGGGGATGCAGTGCAGTGAGTCCAGAGAGTGCACTGGCACCAGTGGTGATGCAGTGCAGTGAGTGCAGAGAGTGCACAGGCACCAGTGGGGATGCAGTGCAGTGAGTCCAGAGAGTGCACTGTCACCAGTGGGGATTCAGTGCAGTGAGTCCAGAGTGTTCACTGGCACCACTAGGGATGCAGTGCAGTGACTCCAGAAAGTGCACTGGCACTACTGGGGATGCAGTGCAGTGACTCCAGAGAGTGCACTGGCACCAGTAGGGATGCAGTGAAGTGAGTCCAGAGAGTGCACTGGCACCACTGGGGATGCAGTGCAGTGAGTCCAGAGAGTTCACTGGCACCACTGGGGATGCAGTGCAGTGAGTCCAGAGAGTGCAATGGCACCAGTGGGGATGCAGTGCAGTGAGTCCAGAGAGTGCCCTGGCACCACTGGTGATGCAGTGCAGTGACTCCAGAAAGTGCACTGGCAGCAGTGGGGATGCAGTGCAGCGACTCTAGAGAGTGCACTGGCACCAGTGGGGATGCAGTGCAGTGAGTCCAGAGAGTGCACTGGCACCACTGGGGATGCAGTGCAGTGAGTCCAGAGAGTGCACTGGCACCAGTGGGAATGCAGTGCAGTGACTCCAGAGAGTGCACTAGCAACAACTGGGGATGCACTGCAGTGTCTCCGGAGAGTGCACTGGCACCACTGGGGATGCAGTGCAGTGAGTTCAGATAGTGCACTGGCACCAGTGGGGATGCAGTGCAGTGAGTCCAGAGAGTGCACTGGCATCTGTGGGGATGCAGTGCAGTGACTCCAGAGAGTGCATTGGCACCACTGGGGATGCAGTGCAGTGAGTCCAGAGAGTGCACTGGCACCAGTGGGGATGCAGTGCAGTGAGTCCAGAGAGTGCACTGGCACCACTGTGGATAAGTGCAGTGACTCCATAGAGTGCACTGGCACCAGTGGGGTTGGAGTGCAGTGACTCTAGAGAGTGCACTGGCAGCAGTGGGGATTCAGTGCAGTGAGTCCAGAGAGTGCACTGGCACCAGTGGGGATGCAGTGCAGTGAGTGCAGAGAGTGCACTGGCACCAGTGGGGATGCAGTGCAGTGAGTCCAGAGAGTGCAGTGGCACCAGTGGGGATGCAGTGCAGTGAGTCCAGAGAGTGCACTGGCACCAGTGGGGATGCAGTGCAGTGAGTCCAGAGAGTTCACTGGCACCAGTGGGGATGCAGTGCAGTGAGTCCAGAGAGTGCACTGGCACCACTGGGGATGCAGTGCAGTGACTCCAGAGAGTTCACTGGCACCACTGGGGATGCAGTGCAGTGCAGTGAGTCCTTAGAGTGCACTGGCACCAGTGGGGATGCAGTGCAGTGAGTCCAGAGAGTGCATTGGCACCAGTGGGGATGCAGTGCAGTGACTCCAGAGAGTGCACTGGCAGCAGTGGGGATGCAGTGCAGTGAGTCCAGAGAGTGCACTGGCACCACTGGGGATGCAGTGCAGTGAGTCCAGAGAGTGCACTGGCACCACTGGGGATGCAGTGCAGTGAGTCCAGAGAGTGCACTGGCACTACTGGGGATGCAGTGCAGTGAGTCCAGAGAGTGCACTGGCACCAGTGGGGATGCAGTGCAGTGAGTCCAGAGAGTGCACTGGCACCAGTGGGGATGCAGTGCAGTGAGTCCAGAGAGTTCACTGGCACCAGTGGGGATGCAGTGCAGTGTAGTGAGTCCTTAGAGTGCACTGGCACCAGTGGGGATGCAGTGCAGTGAGTCCAGAGAGTGCACTGGCACCACTGGGGATGCACTGCAGTGACTCCAGAGAGTGCACTGGCACCAGTGGGGATGCAGTGCAGTGAGTCCAGAGAGTGCACTGGCACCACCGGGGATTCAGTGCAGTGAGTCCAGAGAGTTCACTGGCACCACTAGGGATGCAGTGCAGTGACTCCAGAAAGTGCACTGGCACTACTGGGGATGCAGTGCAGTGAGTCCAGAGAGTGCACTGGCACCAGTGGGGATTCAGTGCAGTGAGTCGAGAGAGTGCACTGGCACCAGTGGGGATGCAGTGCAGTGAGTCCAGAGAGTTCACTGGCACCAGTGGGGATGCAGTGCAGTGAGTCCTTAGACTGCACTGGCACCAGTGGGGATGCAGTGCAGTGAGTCCATAGAGTGCACTGGCACCAGTGGGGATGCAGTGCAGTGACTCCAGAGAGTGCACTGGCACCAGTGGGGATGCAGTGCAGTGAGTCCAGAGAGTGCACTGGCACCAGTGGGGATGCAGTGCAGTGAGTCCAGAGAGTGCACTGGCACCACTGCGAATGCACTGCAGTGAGTCCGGAGAGTGCCCTGGCACCACTGGGGATGCAGTGCAGTGAGTCCAGAGAGTGCACTGGCACCACTGGGGATGCAGTGCAGTGAGTCCAGAGAGGTCACTGGCACCACTTGGGATGCGGTGCAGTGACTCCAGAAAGTGCACTGGCACTACTGGGGATGCAGTGCAGTGAGTCCAGAGAGTGCACTGGCACCAGTGGAGATGCAGTGCAGTGAGTCCAGAGAGTGCACTGGCACCAGTGGGGATGCAGTGTAGTGAGTCCAGAGAGTGCACTGGCACCACTGGGGTTGCAGTGCAGTGAGTGCAGAGAGTGCACTGGCACCAGTGGGGATGCAGTGCAGTGACTCCAGAGAGTGCACTAGCACCAGTGGGGATGCACTGCAGTGACTCCAGAGAGTGCACTGGCACCAGTGGGCATGCAGTGCAGTGAGTTCTTATAGTGCACTGGCACCAGTGGGGATGCAGTGCAGTGAGTCCAGAGAGTGCATTGGCACCAGTGGGGATGCAGTGCAGTGAGTCCAGAGAGTTCACTGGCACCAGTGGGGATGCAGTGCAGTGAGTGCAGAGAGTGCACTGGCACCAGTGGGGATGCAGTGCAGTGAGTCCAGAGAGTGCACTGGCACCACTGGGGATGCAGTGCAGTGAGTCCAGAGAGTGCACTGGGACCAGTGGGGATGCAGTGCAGTGAGTCCAGAGAGTGCACTGGCACCACTGCGGATCAGTGCAGTGACTCTAGAGAGTGCACTGGCACCAGTGGGGTTGGAGTGCAGTGACTCTAGAGAGTGCACTGGCACCAGTGGGGATGCAGTGCAGTGAGTCCAGAGAGTGCACTGGCACCACTGGGGATGCAGTGCAGTGAGTCCAGAGAGTTCACTGGCACCAGTGGGGATGCAGTGCAGTGACTCCGGAGAGTGCACTGGCACCAGTGGGGATGCAGTGCAGTGAGTCCAGAGAGTGCACTGGCACCAGTGGGGATGTAGTGCAGTGACTCCAGAGAGTGCACTCGCAGCAGTGGGGATGCAGTGCAGTGAGTCCAGAGAGTGCACTGGCACCACTGGGGATGCACTGCAGTGAGTCCACAGAGTGCACTGGTACCACTGGGGATGCAGTGCAGTGAGTCCAGAGAGTGCACTGGCACCACTGGGGATGCAGTGCAGTGAGTCCAGAGAGTGCACTGGCACCACTGGGGATGCAGTGCAGTGAGTCCAGAGAGTGTACTGGCACCACTGGGGATGCAGTGCAGTGACTCCAGAGAGTGCACTGGCACCACTGGGGATGCAGTGCAGTGAGTCCAGAGAGTGCACTGGCACCAGTGGGGATGCAGTGCAGTGAGTCCAGAGAGTGCACTGGCACCAGTGGGGATGCAGTGCACTGAGTCCAGAGAATGCACTGGCACCAGTGGGGATGCAGTGCAGTGAGTCCAGAGAGTGCACTGGCACCACTGGGGATGCAGTGTAGTGAGTCCAGAGAGTGCACTGGCACCAGTGGGGTTGCAGTGCAGTGAGTCCAGAGAGTGCACTGGCACCACTGGGGATGCAGTGCAGTGAGTGCAGAGAGTGCACTGGCACCAGTGGGGATGCAGTGCAGTGAGTCCAGAGAGTGCAATGGCGCCAGTGGGGATGCAAAGCAGTGAGTCCAGAGAGTGCACTGGCACCAGTGGGAATGCAGTGCAGTGAGTTGAGAGAGTGCACAGGAACCAGTGGGGATGCACTGCAGTGTCTCCAGAGAGTGCACTGGCACCACTGGGGATGCAGTGCAGTGAGTCCAGAGAGTGCATTGGCACCAGTGGGGATGCAGTGCAGTGACTCCAGAGAGTCCACTGGCTCCAGTGGGGATGCAGTGCAGTGACTCCAGCGAGTGCACTGGCACCAGTGGGGATGCAGTGCAGTGAGTCCAGAGAGTGCACTGGCACCAGTGGGGTTGCAGAGCAGTGAGTGCAGAGAGTGCACTGGCACCAGTGGGGATGCAGTGCAGTGAGTCCAGAGAGTTCACTGGCACCAGTGGGGATGCAGTGCAGTGACTCCAGAGAGTGCACTGGCAGCAGTGGGCATGCAGTGCAGTGAGTCCAGAGAGTGCACTGGCACCAGTGGGGATGCAAAGCAGTGAGTCCAGAGAGTGCACTGGCACCAGTGGGGATGCACTGCAGTGAGTCCAGAGAGTGCATTGGCACCAGTGGGGATGTAGTGCAGTGAGTCCAGAGAGTGCACTGGCACCAGTGGGGATGTAGTGCAGTGAGTCCTTAGACTGCACTGGCACCAGTGGGGATGCAGTGCAGTGAGTCCAGAGAGTGCGCTGGTACCAGTGGGGATGCAGTGCAGTGAGTCCAGAGAGTGCACTGGCACCACTGCGGATCAGTGCAGTGACTCTAGCGAGTGAACTGGCACCAGTGGGGATTCAGTGCAGTGACTCTAGAGAGTGCACTGGCACCAGTGGGGATGCAGTGCAGTGAGTCCAGAGAGTGCACTGGCACCAGTGGGGATGCAGTGAAGTGAGTGCAGAGAGTGCACAGGCACCAGTGGGGATGCAGTGCAGTGAGTCCAGAGAGTGCACTGGCACCACCGGGGATTCAGTGCAGTGAGTCCAGAGAGTTCACTGGCACCACTAGGGATGCAGTGCAGTGACTCCAGAAAGTGCACTGGCACTACTGGGGATGCAGTGCAGAGAGTACAGAGAGTGTACTGGCACCAGTGGGGATGCAGTGCAGTGACTCCAGAGAGTGCACTGGCACCAGTAGGGATGCAGTGAAGTGAGTCCAGAGAGTGCACTGGCACCACTGGGGATGCAGTGCAGTGAGTCCAGAGAGTTCACTGGCACCACTGGGGATGCAGTGCAGTGAGTCCAGAGAGTGCACTGGCACCAGTGGGGATGCAGTGCAGTGAGTCCAGAGAGTTCACTGGCACCACTTGGGATGCAGTGCAGTGAGTCCAGAGAGTGCACTGGCACCAGTGGGGATGCAGTGCAGCGACTCTAGAGAGTGCACTGGCACCAGTGGGGATGCAGTGCAGTGAGTCCAGAGAGTGCACTGTCAACAGTGGTTATGCAGTGCAGTGACTCCAGAAAGTGCACTGGCACCAGTGGGGATGCAGAGCAGTGAGTGCAGAGAGTGCACTGGCACAAGTGGGGATGCAGTGCAGTGAGTCCAGAGAGTGCACTGGCACCACTGGGGATGCAGTGCAGTGAGTCCAGAGAGTGCACTGGCACCAGTGGGGATGCAGTGCAGTGAGTCCAGAGAGTGCACTGGCACCACTGGGGATGCACTGCAGTGACTCCAGAGAGTGCACTGGCACCAGTGGGGATGCAGTGCAGTGAGTCCAGAGAGTGCACTGGCACCACCGGGGATTCAGTGCAGTGAGTCCAGAGAGTTCACTGGCACCACTAGGGATGCAGTGCAGTGACTCCAGAAAGTGCACTGGCACTACTGGGGATGCAGTGCAGTGAGTCCAGAGAGTGCACTGGCACCAGTGGGGATTCAGTGCAGTGAGTCGAGAGAGTGCACTGGCACCAGTGGGGATGCAGTGCAGTGAGTCCAGAGAGTTCACTGGCACCAGTGGGGATGCAGTGCAGTGAGTCCTTAGACTGCACTGGCACCAGTGGGGATGCAGTGCAGTGAGTCCATAGAGTGCACTGGCACCAGTGGGGATGCAGTGCAGTGACTCCAGAGAGTGCACTGGCACCAGTGGGGATGCAGTGCAGTGAGTCCAGAGAGTGCACTGGCACCAGTGGGGATGCAGTGCAGTGAGTCCAGAGAGTGCACTGGCACCACTGCGAATGCACTGCAGTGAGTCCGGAGAGTGCCCTGGCACCACTGGGGATGCAGTGCAGTGAGTCCAGAGAGTGCACTGGCACCACTGGGGATGCAGTGCAGTGAGTCCAGAGAGGTCACTGGCACCACTTGGGATGCGGTGCAGTGACTCCAGAAAGTGCACTGGCACTACTGGGGATGCAGTGCAGTGAGTCCAGAGAGTGCACTGGCACCAGTGGAGATGCAGTGCAGTGAGTCCAGAGAGTGCACTGGCACCAGTGGGGATGCAGTGTAGTGAGTCCAGAGAGTGCACTGGCACCACTGGGGTTGCAGTGCAGTTAGTGCAGAGAGTGCACTGGCACCAGTGGGGATGCAGTGCAGTGACTCCAGAGAGTGCACTAGCACCAGTGGGGATGCACTGCAGTGACTCCAGAGAGTGCACTGGCACCAGTGGGCATGCAGTGCAGTGAGTTCTTATAGTGCACTGGCACCAGTGGGGATGCAGTGCAGTGAGTCCAGAGAGTGCATTGGCACCAGTGGGGATGCAGTGCAGTGAGTCCAGAGAGTTCACTGGCACCAGTGGGGATGCAGTGCAGTGAGTGCAGAGAGTGCACTGGCACCAGTGGGGATGCAGTGCAGTGAGTCCAGAGAGTGCACTGGCACCACTGGGGATGCAGTGCAGTGAGTCCAGAGAGTGCACTGGGACCAGTGGGGATGCAGTGCAGTGAGTCCAGAGAGTGCACTGGCACCACTGCGGATCAGTGCAGTGACTCTAGAGAGTGCACTGGCACCAGTGGGGTTGGAGTGCAGTGACTCTAGAGAGTGCACTGGCACCAGTGGGGATGCAGTGCAGTGAGTCCAGAGAGTGCACTGGCACCACTGGGGATGCAGTGCAGTGAGTCCAGAGAGTTCACTGGCACCAGTGGGGATGCAGTGCAGTGACTCCGGAGAGTGCACTGGCACCAGTGGGGATGCAGTGCAGTGAGTCCAGAGAGTGCACTGGCACCAGTGGGGATGTAGTGCAGTGACTCCAGAGAGTGCACTCGCAGCAGTGGGGATGCAGTGCAGTGAGTCCAGAGAGTGCACTGGCACCACTGGGGATGCAGTGCAGTGACTCCAGAGAGTGCACTGGCAGCAGTGGGGATGCAGTGCAGTGAGTCCAGAGAGTGCACTGGCACCACTGGGGATGCAGTGCAGTGAGTCCAGAGAGTGCACTGGCACCACTGGGGATGCAGTGCAGTGAGTCCAGAGAGTGTACTGGCACCACTGGGGATGCAGTGCAGTGACTCCAGAGAGTGCACTGGCACCACTGGGGATGCAGTGCAGTGAGTCCAGAGAGTGCACTGGCACCAGTGGGGATGCAGTGCAGTGAGTCCAGAGAGTGCACTGGCACCAGTGGGGATGCAGTGCACTGAGTCCAGAGAATGCACTGGCACCAGTGGGGATGCAGTGCAGTGAGTCCAGAGAGTGCACTGGCACCACTGGGGATGCAGTGTAGTGAGTCCAGAGAGTGCACTGGCACCAGTGGGGTTGCAGTGCAGTGAGTCCAGAGAGTGCACTGGCACCACTGGGGATGCAGTGCAGTGAGTGCAGAGAGTGCACTGGCACCAGTGGGGATGCAGTGCAGTGAGTCCAGAGAGTGCAATGGCGCCAGTGGGGATGCAAAGCAGTGAGTCCAGAGAGTGCACTGGCACCAGTGGGAATGCAGTGCAGTGAGTTGAGAGAGTGCACAGGAACCAGTGGGGATGCACTGCAGTGTCTCCAGAGAGTGCACTGGCACCACTGGGGATGCAGTGCAGTGAGTCCAGAGAGTGCATTGGCACCAGTGGGGATGCAGTGCAGTGACTCCAGAGAGTCCACTGGCTCCAGTGGGGATGCAGTGCAGTGACTCCAGCGAGTGCACTGGCACCAGTGGGGATGCAGTGCAGTGAGTCCAGAGAGTGCACTGGCACCAGTGGGGTTGCAGAGCAGTGAGTGCAGAGAGTGCACTGGCACCAGTGGGGATGCAGTGCAGTGAGTCCAGAGAGTTCACTGGCACCAGTGGGGATGCAGTGCAGTGACTCCAGAGAGTGCACTGGCAGCAGTGGGCATGCAGTGCAGTGAGTCCAGAGAGTGCACTGGCACCAGTGGGGATGCAAAGCAGTGAGTCCAGAGAGTGCACTGGCACCAGTGGGGATGCACTGCAGTGAGTCCAGAGAGTGCATTGGCACCAGTGGGGATGTAGTGCAGTGAGTCCAGAGAGTGCACTGGCACCAGTGGGGATGTAGTGCAGTGAGTCCTTAGACTGCACTGGCACCAGTGGGGATGCAGTGCAGTGAGTCCAGAGAGTGCGCTGGTACCAGTGGGGATGCAGTGCAGTGAGTCCAGAGAGTGCACTGGCACCACTGCGGATCAGTGCAGTGACTCTAGCGAGTGAACTGGCACCAGTGGGGATTCAGTGCAGTGACTCTAGAGAGTGCACTGGCACCAGTGGGGATGCAGTGCAGTGAGTCCAGAGAGTGCACTGGCACCAGTGGGGATGCAGTGAAGTGAGTGCAGAGAGTGCACAGGCAGCAGTGGGGATGCAGTGCAGTGAGTCCAGAGAGTGCACTGGCACCACCGGGGATTCAGTGCAGTGAGTCCAGAGAGTTCACTGGCACCACTAGGGATGCAGTGCAGTGACTCCAGAAAGTGCACTGGCACTACTGGGGATGCAGTGCAGAGAGTACAGAGAGTGTACTGGCACCAGTGGGGATGCAGTGCAGTGACTCCAGAGAGTGCACTGGCACCAGTAGGGATGCAGTGAAGTGAGTCCAGAGAGTGCACTGGCACCACTGGGGATGCAGTGCAGTGAGTCCAGAGAGTTCACTGGCACCACTGGGGATGCAGTGCAGTGAGTCCAGAGAGTGCACTGGCACCAGTGGGGATGCAGTGCAGTGAGTCCAGAGAGTTCACTGGCACCACTTGGGATGCAGTGCAGTGAGTCCAGAGAGTGCACTGGCACCAGTGGGGATGCAGTGCAGCGACTCTAGAGAGTGCACTGGCACCAGTGGGGATGCAGTGCAGTGAGTCCAGAGAGTGCACTGTCAACAGTGGTTATGCAGTGCAGTGACTCCAGAAAGTGCACTGGCACCAGTGGGGATGCAGAGCAGTGAGTGCAGAGAGTGCACTGGCACAAGTGGGGATGCAGTGCAGTGAGTCCAGAGAGTGCACTGGCACCACTGGGGATGCAGTGCAGTGAGTCCAGAGAGTGCACTGGCACCAGTGGGGATGCAGTGCAGTGAGTCCAGAGAGTGCACTGGTACCAGTGGGGATGCAGTGCAGTGAGTCCAGAGAGTGCACTGGCACCACTGCGGATCAGTGTAGTGACTCTAGAGAGTGAACTGGCACCAGTGGGGATTCAGTGCAGTGACTCTAGAGAGTGCACTGGCACCAGTGGGGATGCAGTGCAGTGAGTCCAGAGAGTGCACTGGCACCAGTGGGGATGCAGTGCAGTGAGTGCAGAGAGTGCACTGGCACCAGTGGGGATGCAGTGCAGTGAGTCCAGAGAGTTCACTGGCACCACTAGGGATGCAGTGCAGTGACTCCAGAAAGTGCACTGGCACTACTGGGGATGCAGTGCAGTGAGTCCAGAGAGTGTACTGGCACCAGTGGGGATGCAGTGCAGTGACTCCAGAGAGTGCACTGGCGCAAGTAGGTATGCAGTGAAGTGAGTCCAGAGAGTGCACTGGCACCACTGGGGATGCAGTGCAGTGAGTCCAGAGAGTTCACTGGCACCACTGGGGATGTAGTGCAGTGAGTCCAGAGAGTGCCCTGGCACCACTGGGGATGCAGTGCAGTGAGTCCAGAGAGTGCACTGGCACCACTGGGGATGCAGTGCAGTGAGTCCAGAGAGGTCACTGGCACCACTTGGGATGCGGTGCAGTGACTCCAGAAAGTGCACTGGCACTACTGGGGATGCAGTGCAGTGAGTCCAGAGAGTGCACTGGCACCAGTGGAGATGCAGTGCAGTGAGTCCTGAGAGTGCACTGGCACCAGTGGGGATGCAGTGTAGTGAGTCCAGAGAGTGCACTGGCACCAGTGGGGTTGCAGTGCAGTGAGTCCAGAGAGTGCACTGGCACCAGTGGGGATGCACTGCAGTGTCTCCAGAGAATGCACTGGCACCACTGGGGATGCATTGCAGTGACTCCAGAGAGTGCACTGGCACCAGTGGGGATGCAGTGCAGTGAGTCCAGAGAGTGCACTGGTACCAGTGGGGATGCAGTGCAGTGAGTCCAGAGAGTGCACTGGCACCACTGTGGATCAGTGCAGTGACTCTAGGGAGTGAACTGGCACCAGTGGGGATGCAGTGCAGTGAGTCTAGAGAGTGCAGTGGTACTACTGGGGATGCAGTGCAGTGAGTCCAGAGAGTGCACTGGCACCAGTGGGGATGCAGTGCAGTGAGTGCAGAGAGTGCACTGGCACCAGTGGGGATGCAGTGCAGTGAGTCCAGAGAGTGCACTGGCACCAGTGGGCGTGCAGTGCAATGAGTCCAGAGAGTGCACTGGCACCAGTGGGGATGCAGTGCAATGACTCCAGAGAGTTCACTGGCACCAGTGGGGATGCAGTGCAGTGAGTCCAGAGAGAGCACTGGCACCAGTGGGGATGCAGTGCAGTGACTCCAGAGAGTGCACTGGCACCACTAGGGATGCAGTGCAGTGAGTCCAGAAAGTGCACTGGCACTACTGGGGATGCAGTGCAGTGAGTCCAGAGAGTGCACTGGCACCAGTGGGGATGCAGTGCAGTGAGTCCAGAGAGTGCACTGGCACCACTGGGGATGCAGTGCAGTGAGTCCAGAGAGTGCACTGGCACCACCAGGGATGCAGTGCAGTGACTCCAGAGAGTGCACTGGCACCAGTGGGGATGCACTGCAGTGAGTCCAGAGAGTGCCATGGCACCACTGGGGATGCAGTGCAGTGAGTCCAGAGAGTGCACTGGCACCACTAGGGATGCAGTGCAGTGACTCCAGAAAGTGCACTGGCACTACTGGAGATGCAGTGCAGTGAGTCCAGAGAGTGCACTGGCACCAGTCGGGATGCAGTGCAGTGAGTCCAGAGAGTGCACTGGCACCACTGGGGATGCAGTGCAGTGAGTCCAGAGAGTGCACTGGCACCAGTGGGGATGCAGTGTAGTGAGTCCAGAGAGTGCACTGGCACCAGTGGGTTTGCAGTGCAGTGAGTCCAGAGAGTGCACTGGCACCAGTGGGGATGCACTGCAGTGTCTCCAGAGAGTGCACTGGCACCACTGGGGATGCATTGCAGTGACTCCAGAGAGTGCACTGGCACCAGTGGGGATGCAGTGCAGTGAGTCCAGAGAGTGCACTGGTACCAGTGGGGATGCAGTGCAGTGAGTCCAGAGAGTGCACTGGCACCACTGCGGATCAGTGCAGTGACTCTAGAGAGTGCACTGGCACCAGTGGGAATGCAGTGCAGTGAGTCCAGAGAGTGCACTGGCACCAGTGGGGATGCAGTGCAGTGAGTGCAGAGACTGCACTGGCACCAGTGGGGATGCAGTGCAGTGAGTCCCGAGAGTGCACTGGCACCAGTGGGCGTGCAGTGCAATGAGTCCAGAGAGTGCACTGGCACCAGTGGGGATGCAGTGCAGTGAGTCCAGAGAGTTCACTGGCACTACTGGGGATGCAGTGCAGTGAGTCCAGAGAGTGCACTGGCACCACTGGGGATGCAGTGCAGTGAGTCCAGAGAGTTCACTGGCACCAGTGGGGATGCAGTGCAGTGACTCCAGAGAGTGCACTGGCACCAGTGGTGATGCACTGCAGTGAGTCCAGACAGTGCACTGGCACCAGTGGGGATGCAGTGCAGTGAGTCCAGAGAGTGCACTGGCACCAGTGGGGATGCAGTGCAGTGACTCCAGAGAGTGCACTGGCACCAGTGGTGATGCAGTGCAGTGAGTGCAGAGAGTGCACAGGCACCAGTGGGGATGCAGTGCAGTGAGTCCAGAGAGTGCACTGGCACCACTAGATGCAGTGCAGTGACTCCAGAAAGTGCACTGGCACTACTGGAGATGCAGTGCAGTGACTCCAGAAAGTGCACTGGCACTACTGGGGATGCAGTGCAGTGAGTCCAGAGAGTGCACTGGCACCAGTGGAGATGCAGTGCAGTGAGTCCAGAGAGTGCACTGGCACCAGTGGGGATGCAGTGTAGTGAGTCCAGAGAGTGCACTGGCACCAGTGGGGTTGCAGTGCAGTGAGTGCAGAGAGTGCACTGGCACCAGTGGGAATGCAGTGCAGTGAGTCCAGAGAGTGCACTGGCACCACTGGGGATGCATTGCAGTGACTCCAGAGAGTGCACTGGCACCAGTGGGGATGCAGTGCAGTGAGTCCAGAGAGTGCACTGGTACCAGTGGGGATGCAGTGCAGTGAGTCCAGAGAGTGCACTGGCACCACTGCGGATCAGTGCAGTGACTCTAGAGAGTGAACTGGCACCAGTGGGGATGCAGTGCAGTGACTCTAGAGAGTGCACTGGCACCAGTGGGGATGCAGTGCAGTGAGTCCAGAGAGTGCACTGGCAGCAGTGGGGATGCAGTGCAGTGAGTCCAGAGAGTGCACTGGCACCAGTGGGGATGCAGTGCAGTGAGTGCAGAGAGTGCACTGGCACCAGTGGACGTGCAGTGCAATGAGTGCAGAGAGTGCACTGGCACCAGTGGGGATGCAGTGCAGTGAGTCCAGAGAGTTCACTGGCACTACTGGGGATGCAGTGCAGTGAGTCCAGAGAGTGCACTGGCAGCAGTGGGCATGCAGTGCAGTGAGTCCAGAGAGTTCACTGGCACCAGTGGGGATGCAGTGCAGTGACTCCAGAAAGTGCACTGGCACCAGTGGGGATGCAGTGCAGTGAGTCCAGACAGTGCACTGGCACCAGTGGGGATGCAGTGCAGTGACTCCAGAGAGTGCACTGGCACCAGTGGGGATGCACTGCAGTGAGTCCAGAGAGTGCACTGGCACCAGTGGGGATGCAGTGCAGTGACTCCAGAGAGTGCACTGGCACCAGTGGGGATGCAGTGCAGTGAGTCCAGAGAGTGCCGTGGCACCACTGGGGATGCAGTGCAGTGAGTCCAGAGAGTGCACTGGCACCACTAGGGATGCAGTGCAGTGACTCCAGAAAGTGCACTGGCACTACTGGAGATGCAGTGCAGTGACTCCAGAAAGTGCACTGGCACTACTGGGGATGCAGTGCAGTGAGTCCAGAGAGTGCACTGGCACCAGTGGAGATGCAGTGCAATGAGTCCAGAGAGTGCACTGGCACCAGTGGGGATGCAGTGTAGTGAGTCCAGAGAGTGCACTGGCACCAGTGGGGTTGCAGTGCAGTGAGTCCAGAGAGTGCACAGGCACCAGTGGGGATGCACTGCAGTGTCTCCAGAGAGTGCACTGGCACCACTGGGGATGCATTGCAGTGACTCCAGAGAGTGCACTGGCACCAGTGTGGATGCAGTGCAGTGAGTCCAGAGAGTGCACTGGTACCAGTGGGGATGCAGTGCAGTGAGTCCAGAGAGTGCACTGGCACCACTGCGGATCAGTGCAGTGACTCTAGAGAGTGAACTGGCACCAGTGGGGATTCAGTGCAGTGACTCTAGAGAGTGCACTGGCACCAGTGGGGATGCAGTGCAGTGAGTCCAGAGAGTGCACTGGCACCCGTGGGGATGCAGTGCAGTGAGTGCAGAGAGTGCACTGGCACCAGTGGGGATGCAGTGCAGTGAGTCCCGAGAGTGCACTGGCACCAGTGGGCGTGCAGTGCAATGAGTCCAGAGAGTGCACTGGCACCAGTGGGGATGCAGTGCAGTGAGTCCAGAGAGTTCACTGGCACCACTAGGGATGCAGTGCAGTGACTCCAGAAAGTGCACTGGCACTACTGGGGATGCAGTGCAGAGAGTACAGAGAGTGTACTGGCACCAGTGGGGATGCAGTGCAGTGACTCCAGAGAGTGCACTGGCACCAGTAGGGATGCAGTGAAGTGAGTCCAGAGAGTGCACTGGCACCACTGGGGATGCAGTGCAGTGAGTCCAGAGAGTTCACTGGCACCACTGGGGATGCAGTGCAGTGAGTCCAGAGAGTGCACTGGCACCAGTGGGGATGCAGTGCAGTGAGTCCAGAGAGTTCACTGGCACCACTTGGGATGCAGTGCAGTGAGTCCAGAGAGTGCACTGGCACCAGTGGGGATGCAGTGCAGCGACTCTAGAGAGTGCACTGGCACCAGTGGGGATGCAGTGCAGTGAGTCCAGAGAGTGCACTGTCAACAGTGGTTATGCAGTGCAGTGACTCCAGAAAGTGCACTGGCACCAGTGGGGATGCAGAGCAGTGAGTGCAGAGAGTGCACTGGCACAAGTGGGGATGCAGTGCAGTGAGTCCAGAGAGTGCACTGGCACCACTGGGGATGCAGTGCAGTGAGTCCAGAGAGTGCACTGGCACCAGTGGGGATGCAGTGCAGTGAGTCCAGAGAGTGCACTGGTACCAGTGGGGATGCAGTGCAGTGAGTCCAGAGAGTGCACTGGCACCACTGCGGATCAGTGCAGTGACTCTAGAGAGTGAACTGGCACCAGTGGGGATTCAGTGCAGTGACTCTAGAGAGTGCACTGGCACCAGTGGGGATGCAGTGCAGTGAGTCCAGAGAGTGCACTGGCACCAGTGGGGATGCAGTGCAGTGAGTGCAGAGAGTGCACTGGCACCAGTGGGGATGCAGTGCAGTGAGTCCAGAGAGTTCACTGGCACCACTAGGGATGCAGTGCAGTGACTCCAGAAAGTGCACTGGCACTACTGGGGATGCAGTGCAGTGAGTCCAGAGAGTGTACTGGCACCAGTGGGGATGCAGTGCAGTGACTCCAGAGAGTGCACTGGCGCAAGTAGGTATGCAGTGAAGTGAGTCCAGAGAGTGCACTGGCACCACTGGGGATGCAGTGCAGTGAGTCCAGAGAGTTCACTGGCACCACTGGGGATGCAGTGCAGTGAGTCCAGAGAGTGCCCTGGCACCACTGGGGATGCAGTGCAGTGAGTCCAGAGAGTGCACTGGCACCACTGGGGATGCAGTGCAGTGAGTCCAGAGAGGTCACTGGCACCACTTGGGATGCGGTGCAGTGACTCCAGAAAGTGCACTGGCACTACTGGGGATGCAGTGCAGTGAGTCCAGAGAGTGCACTGGCACCAGTGGAGATGCAGTGCAGTGAGTCCTGAGAGTGCACTGGCACCAGTGGGGATGCAGTGTAGTGAGTCCAGAGAGTGCACTGGCACCAGTGGGGTTGCAGTGCAGTGAGTCCAGAGAGTGCACTGGCACCAGTGGGGATGCACTGCAGTGTCTCCAGAGAATGCACTGGCACCACTGGGGATGCATTGCAGTGACTCCAGAGAGTGCACTGGCACCAGTGGGGATGCAGTGCAGTGAGTCCAGAGAGTGCACTGGTACCAGTAGGGATGCAGTGCAGTGAGTCCAGAGAGTGCACTGGCACCACTGTGGATCAGTGCAGTGACTCTAGAGAGTGAACTGGCACCAGTGGGGATGCAGTGCAGTGAGTCTAGAGAGTGCAGTGGTACTACTGGGGATGCAGTGCAGTGAGTCCAGAGAGTGCACTGGCACCAGTGGGGATGCAGTGCAGTGAGTGCAGAGAGTGCACTGGCACCAGTGGGGATGCAGTGCAGTGAGTCCAGAGAGTGCACTGGCACCAGTGGGCGTGCAGTGCAATGAGTCCAGAGAGTGCACTGGCACCAGTGGGGATGCAGTGCAATGACTCCAGAGAGTTCACTGGCACCAGTGGGGATGCAGTGCAGTGAGTCCAGAGAGAGCACTGGCACCAGTGGGGATGCAGTGCAGTGACTCCAGAGAGTGCACTGGCACCACTAGGGATGCAGTGCAGTGAGTCCAGAAAGTGCACTGGCACTACTGGGGATGCAGTGCAGTGAGTCCAGAGAGTGCACTGGCACCAGTGGGGATGCAGTGCAGTGAGTCCAGAGAGTGCACTGGCACCACTGGGGATGCAGTGCAGTGAGTCCAGAGAGTGCACTGGCACCACCAGGGATGCAGTGCAGTGACTCCAGAGAGTGCACTGGCACCAGTGGGGATGCACTGCAGTGAGTCCAGAGAGTGCCATGGCACCACTGGGGATGCAGTGCAGTGACTCCAGAGAGTGCACTGGCACCAGTCGGGATGCAGTGCAGTGAGTCCAGAGAGTGCACTGGCACCACTGGGGATGCAGTGCAGTGAGTCCAGAGAGTGCACTGGCACCAGTGGGGATGCAGTGTAGTGAGTCCAGAGAGTGCACTGGCACCAGTGGGTTTGCAGTGCAGTGAGTCCAGAGAGTGCACTGGCACCAGTGGGGATGCACTGCAGTGTCTCCAGAGAGTGCACTGGCACCACTGGGGATGCATTGCAGTGACTCCAGAGAGTGCACTGGCACCAGTGGGGATGCAGTGCAGTGAGTCCAGAGAGTGCACTGGTACCAGTGGGGATGCAGTGCAGTGAGTCCAGAGAGTGCACTGGCACCACTGCGGATCAGTGCAGTGACTCTAGAGAGTGCACTGGCACCAGTGGGAATGCAGTGCAGTGAGTCCAGAGAGTGCACTGGCACCAGTGGGGATGCAGTGCAGTGAGTGCAGAGACTGCACTGGCACCAGTGGGGATGCAGTGCAGTGAGTCCCGAGAGTGCACTGGCACCAGTGGGCGTGCAGTGCAATGAGTCCAGAGAGTGCACTGGCACCAGTGGGGATGCAGTGCAGTGAGTCCAGAGAGTTCACTGGCACTACTGGGGATGCAGTGCAGTGAGTCCAGAGAGTGCACTGGCACCAGTGGGGATGCAGTGCAGTGAGTCCAGAGAGTTCACTGGCACCAGTGGGGATGCAGTGCAGTGACTCCAGAGAGTGCACTGGCACCAGTGGTGATGCACTGCAGTGAGTCCAGACAGTGCACTGGCACCAGTGGGGATGCAGTGCAGTGAGTCCAGAGAGTGCACTGGCACCAGTGGGGATGCAGTGCAGTGAGTCCAGAGAGTGCACTGGCACCAGTGGGGATGCAGTGCAGTGACTCCAGAGAGTGCACTGGCACCAGTGGTGATGCAGTGCAGTGAGTGCAGAGAGTGCACAGGCACCAGTGGGGATGCAGTGCAGTGAGTCCAGAGAGTGCACTGGCACCACTAGATGCAGTGCAGTGACTCCAGAAAGTGCACTGGCACTACTGGAGATGCAGTGCAGTGACTCCAGAAAGTGCACTGGCACTACTGGGGATGCAGTGCAGTGAGTCCAGAGAGTGCACTGGCACCAGTGGAGATGCAGTGCAGTGAGTCCAGAGAGTGCACTGGCACCAGTGGGGATGCAGTGTAGTGAGTCCAGAGAGTGCACTGGCACCAGTGGGGTTGCAGTGCAGTGAGTGCAGAGAGTGCACTGGCACCAGTGGGAATGCAGTGCAGTGAGTCCAGAGAGTGCACTGGCACCACTGGGGATGCATTGCAGTGACTCCAGAGAGTGCACTGGCACCAGTGGGGATGCAGTGCAGTGAGTCCAGAGAGTGCACTGGTACCAGTGGGGATGCAGTGCAGTGAGTCCAGAGAGTGCACTGGCACCACTGCGGATCAGTGCAGTGACTCTAGAGAGTGAACTGGCACCAGTGGGGATGCAGTGCAGTGACTCTAGAGAGTGCACTGGCACCAGTGGGGATGCAGTGCAGTGAGTCCAGAGAGTGCACTGGCAGCAGTGGGGATGCAGTGCAGTGAGTCCAGAGAGTGCACTGGCACCAGTGGGGATGCAGTGCAGTGAGTGCAGAGAGTGCACTGGCACCAGTGGACGTGCAGTGCAATGAGTGCAGAGAGTGCACTGGCACCAGTGGGGATGCAGTGCAGTGAGTCCAGAGAGTTCACTGGCACTACTGGGGATGCAGTGCAGTGAGTCCAGAGAGTGCACTGGCAGCAGTGGGCATGCAGTGCAGTGAGTCCAGAGAGTTCACTGGCACCAGTGGGGATGCAGTGCAGTGACTCCAGAAAGTGCACTGGCACCAGTGGGGATGCAGTGCAGTGAGTCCAGACAGTGCACTGGCACCAGTGGGGATGCAGTGCAGTGACTCCAGAGAGTGCACTGGCACCAGTGGGGATGCACTGCAGTGAGTCCAGAGAGTGCACTGGCACCAGTGGGGATGCAGTGCAGTGACTCCAGAGAGTGCACTGGCACCAGTGGGGATGCAGTGCAGTGAGTCCAGAGAGTGCCGTGGCACCACTGGGGATGCAGTGCAGTGAGTCCAGAGAGTGCACTGGCACCACTAGGGATGCAGTGCAGTGACTCCAGAAAGTGCACTGGCACTACTGGAGATGCAGTGCAGTGACTCCAGAAAGTGCACTGGCACTACTGGGGATGCAGTGCAGTGAGTCCAGAGAGTGCACTGGCACCAGTGGAGATGCAGTGCAATGAGTCCAGAGAGTGCACTGGCACCAGTGGGGATGCAGTGTAGTGAGTCCAGAGAGTGCACTGGCACCAGTGGGGTTGCAGTGCAGTGAGTCCAGAGAGTGCACAGGCACCAGTGGGGATGCACTGCAGTGTCTCCAGAGAGTGCACTGGCACCACTGGGGATGCATTGCAGTGACTCCAGAGAGTGCACTGGCACCAGTGTGGATGCAGTGCAGTGAGTCCAGAGAGTGCACTGGTACCAGTGGGGATGCAGTGCAGTGAGTCCAGAGAGTGCACTGGCACCACTGCGGATCAGTGCAGTGACTCTAGAGAGTGAACTGGCACCAGTGGGGATTCAGTGCAGTGACTCTAGAGAGTGCACTGGCACCAGTGGGGATGCAGTGCAGTGAGTCCAGAGAGTGCACTGGCACCCGTGGGGATGCAGTGCAGTGAGTGCAGAGAGTGCACTGGCACCAGTGGGGATGCAGTGCAGTGAGTCCCGAGAGTGCACTGGCACCAGTGGGCGTGCAGTGCAATGAGTCCAGAGAGTGCACTGGCACCAGTGGGGATGCAGTGCAGTGAGTCCAGAGAGTTCACTGGCACTACTGGGGATGCAGTGCAGTGAGTCCAGAGAGTGCACTGGCACCAGTGGGCATGCAGTGCAGTGAGTCCAGAGAGTTCACTGGCACCAGTGGGGATGCAGTGCAGTGACTCCAGAGAGTGCACTGGCACCAGTGGGGATGCAGTGCAGTGAGTCCAGACAGTGCACTGGCACCAGTGGGGATGCAGTGCAGTGACTCCAGAGAGTGCACTGGCACCAGTGGGGATGCAGTGCAGTGAGTCCAGAGAGTGCCGTGGCACCACTGGGGATGCAGTGCAGTGAGTCCAGAGAGTGCACTGGCACCACTAGGGATGCAGTGCAGTGACTCCAGAAAGTGCACTGGCACTACTGGAGATGCAGTGCAGTGAGTCCAGAGAGTGCACTGGCACCAGTCGGGATGCAGTGCAGTGAGTCCAGAGAGTGCACTGGCACCACTGGGGATGCAGTGCAGTGAGTCCAGAGAGTGCACTGGCACCAGTGGGGATGCAGTGTAGTGAGTCCAGAGAGTGCACTGGCACCAGTGGGGTTGCAGTGCAGTGAGTCCAGAGAGTGCACTGGCACCAGTTCGGATGCAGTGCAGTGAGTCCAGAGAGTGCACTGGCATCTGTGGGGATGCAGTGCAGTGAGTCCAGAGAGTGCACTGGCACCACTGGGGATGCAGTGCAGTGACTCCAGAGAGTGCACTGGCACCAGTGGGGATGCAGTGCAGTGAGTCCAGAGAGTCCACTGGCACCAGTGGGGATGCAGTTCAGTGAGCCCAGAGAGTGCACTGGCACCAGTGGGGATGCAGTGCAGTGAGTACAGAGAGTGCACTGGCACAAGTGGGGATGCAGTGCAGTCAGTCCAGACAGTGCAATGGCACCAGTGGGGATGCAGTGCAGTGAGTCCAGAGAGTGCACTGGCACCAGTGGGAATGCAGTGCAGTGAGTTGAGAGAGTGCACTGGAACCAGTGCGGATGCACTGCAGTGTCTCCAGAGAGTGCACTGGCAGCAGTGGTTATGCAGTGCAGTGAGTCCAGAGAGTGCATTGGCACCAGTGGGGATGCAGTGCAGTGAGTCCAGAGAGTGCACTGGCACCAGTGGGGATGCAGTGCAGTGAGTCCAGAGAGTGCACTGGTACCAGTGGGGATGCAGTGCAGTGAGTCCAGAGAGTGCACTGGCACCACTGCGGATCAGTGCAGTGACTCTAGAGAGTGCACTGGCACCAGTGGGAATGCAGTGCAGTGAGTCCAGAGAGTGCACTGGCACCAGTGGGGATGCAGTGCAGTGAGTGCAGAGACTGCACTGGCACCAGTGGGGATGCAGTGCAGTGAGTCCAGAGAGTGCACTGGCACCAGTGGGCGTGCAGTGCAATGAGTCCAGAGAGTGCACTGGCACCAGTGGGGATGCAGTGCAGTGAGTCCAGAGAGTTCACTGGCACCAGTGGGGATGCAGTGCAGTGACTCCAGAGAGTGCACTGGCACCAGTGGGGATGCACTGCAGTGAGTCCAGACAGTGCACTGGCACCAGTGGGGATGCAGTGCAGTGACTCCAGAGAGTGCACTGGCACCAGTGGGGATGCAGTGCAGTGAGTCCAGAGAGTGCCCTGGCACCACTGTGGATGCAGTGCAGTGACTCCAGAGAGTGCACTGGCACCAGTGGGGATGCAGCGCAGTGAGTCCAGAGAGTGCCGTGGCACCACTGGGGATGCAGTGCAGTGACTCCAGAGAGTGCACTGGCACCAGTGGGGATGCAGTGCAGTGAGTCCAGAGAGTGCCGTGGCACCACTGGGGATGCAGTGCAGTGAGTCCAGAGAGTGCACAGGCACCAGTGGGGATGCACTGCAGTGTCTCCAGAGAGTGCACTGGCACCACTGGGGATGCATTGCAGTGACTCCAGAGAGTGCACTGGCACCAGTGGGGATGCAGTGCAGTGAGGCCAGAGAGTGCACTGGTACCAGTGGGGATGCAGTGCAGTGAGTCCAGAGAGTGCACTGGCACCACTGCGGATCAGTGCAGTGACTCTAGAGAGTGAACTGGCACCAGTGGGGATTCAGTGCAGTGACTCTAGAGAGTGCACTGGCACCAGTGGGGATGCAGTGCAGTGAGTCCAGAGAGTGCACTGGCACCAGTGGGGATGCAGTGCAGTGAGTGCAGAGAGTGCACTGGCACCACTGGGGATGCAGTGCAGTGAGTCCCGAGAGTGCACTGGCACCAGTGGGCGTGCAGTGCAATGAGTCCAGAGAGTGCACTGGCAGCAGTGGGGATGCAGTGCAGTGAGTCCAGAGAGTTCACTGGCACTACTGGGGATGCAGTGCAGTGAGTCCAGAGAGTGCACTGGCAGCAGTGGGCATGCAGTGCAGTGACTCCAGAGAGTTCACTGGCACCAGTGGGGATGCAGTGCAGTGACTCCAGAGAGTGCACTGGCACCAGTGGGGATGCAGTGTAGTGAGTCCAGAGAGTGCACTGGCACCAGTGGGGATGCAGTGTAGTGAGTCCAGAGAGTGCACTGGCACCAGTGGGGATGCAGTGTAGTGAGTCCAGAGAGTGCACTGGCACCAGTGGGGTTGCAGTGCAGTGAGTCCAGAGAGTGCACAGGCACCAGTGGGGATGCACTGCAGTGTCTCCAGAGAGTGCACTGGCACCACTGGGGATTCAGTGCAGTGACTCTAGAGAGTGCACTGGCACCAGTGGGGATGCAGTGCAGTGAGTCCAGAGAGTGCACTGGTACCAGTGGGGATGCAGTGCAGTGAGTCCAGAGAGTGCACTGGCACCACTGCGGATCAGTGCAGTGACTCTAGAGAGTGAACTGGCACCAGTGGGGATGCAGTGCAGTGAGTCCAGAGAGTGCACTGGCACCAGTGGGGATGCAGTGCAGTGAGTCCAGAGAGTGCACTGGCACTTTGGGGATGCAGTGCAGTGAGTGCAGAGAGTGCACTGGCAGCACTGGGGATGCAGTGCAGTGAGTCCCGAGAGTGCACTGGCACCAGTGGGCGTGCAGTGCAATGAGTCCAGAGAGTGCACTGGCAGCAGTGGGGATGCAGTGCAGTGAGTCCAGAGAGTTCACTGGCACTACTGGGGATGCAGTGCAGTGAGTCCAGAGAGTGCACTGGCAGCAGTGGGCATGCAGTGCAGTGACTCCAGAGAGTTCACTGGCACCAGTGGGGATGCAGTGCAGTGACTCCAGAGAGTGCACTGGCACCAGTGGGGATGCAGTGCAGTGAGTCCAGACAGTGCACTGGCACCAGTGGGGATGCAGTGCAGTGACTCCAGAGAGTGCACTGGCACCAGTGGGGATGCACTGCAGTGAGTCCAGAGAGTGCACTGGCACCAGTGGGGATGCAGTGCAGTGACTCCAGAGAGTGCACTGGCACCACTGGGGATGCAGTGCAGTGAGTCCAGAGAGTGCACTGGCACCAGTGGGGATGCAGTGCAGTGAGTCCAGAGAGTGCACTGGCACCACTAGGGATGCAGTGCAGTGACTCCAGAAAGTGCACTGGCACTACTGGAGATGCAGTGCAGTGACTCCAGAAAGTGCACTGGCACTACTGGGGATGCAGTGCAGTGAGTCCAGAGAGTGCACTGGCACCAGTGGAGATGCAGTGCAGTGAGTCCAGAGTGTGCACTGGCACCAGTGGGGATGCAGTGTAGTGAGTCCAGAGAGTGCACTGGCACCAGTGGGGTTGCAGTGCAGTGAGTCCAGAGAGTGCACAGGCACCAGTGGGGATGCACTGCAGTGTCTCCAGAGAGTGCACTGGCACCAGTGGGGATGCATTGCAGTGACTCCAGAGAGTGCACTGGCACCAGTGGGGATGCAGTGCAGTGAGTCCAGAGAGTGCACTGGTACCAGTGGGGATGCAGTGCAGTGAGTCCAGAGAGTGCACTGGCACCACTGCGGATCAGTGCAGTGACTCTAGAGAGTGAACTGGCACCAGTGGGGATGCAGTGCAGTGACTCTAGAGAGTGCACTGGCACCAGTGGGGATGCAGTGCAGTGAGTCCAGAGAGTGCACTGGCACCAGTGGGGATGCAGTGCAGTGAGTGCAGAGAGTGCACTGGCACCAGTGGGGATGCAGTGCAGTGAGTCCCGAGAGTGCACTGGCACCAGTGAGCGTGCAGTGCAATGAGTCCAGAGAGTGCACTGGCACCAGTGGGGATGCAGTGCAGTGAGTCCAGAGAGTTCACTGGCACTACTGGGGATGCAGTGCAGTGAGTCCAGAGAGTGCACTGGCACCAGTGGGCATGCAGTGCAGAGAGTCCAGAGAGTTCACTGGCACCAGTGGGGATGCAGTGCAGTGAGTCCAGAGAGTGCACTGGCACCAGTGGGGATGCAGTGCAGTGAGTCCAGACAGTGCACTGGCACCAGTGGGGATGCAGTGCAGTGACTCCAGAGAGTGCACTGGCACCAGTGGGGATGCAGTGCAGTGAGTCCAGAGAGTGCCGTGGCACCACTGGGGATGCAGTGCAGTGAGTCCAGAGAGTGCACTGGCACCACTAGGGATGCAGTGCAGTGACTCCAGAAAGTGCACTGGCACTACTGGAGATGCAGTGCAGTGAGTCCAGAGAGTGCACTGGCACCAGTCGGGATGCAGTGCAGTGAGTCCAGAGAGTGCACTGGCACCACTGGGGATGCAGTGCAGTGAGTCTAGAGAGTGCACTGGCACCAGTGGGGATGCAGTGTAGTGAGTCCAGAGAGTGCACTGGCACCAGTGGGGTTGCAGTGCAGTGAGTCCAGAGAGTGCACTGGCACCAGTGGGGATGCAGTGCAGTGAGTCCAGAGAGTGCACTGGCAGCAGTGGGGATGCAGTGCAGTGAGTCCAGAGAGTGCACTGGCACCAGTGGGGATGCAGTGCAGTGACTCCAGAGAGTGCACTGGCACCAGTGGGGATGCAGTGCAGTGAGTCCAGAGAGTCCACTGGCACCAGTGGGGATGCAGTGCAGTGAGTCCAGAGAGTGCACTGGCACCAGTGGGGATGCAGTGCAGTGAGTCCAGAGAGTGCACTGGCACCAGTGGGGATGCAGTGCAGTGAGTCCAGAGAGTGCACTGGCACCAGTGGGGATGTAGTGCAGTGAGTCCAGAGAGTGCACTGGCACCAGTGGGGATGCAGTGCAGTGAGTCCAGAGAGTGCACTGGCACCAGTGGGGATGCAGTGCAGTGAGTCCAGAGAGTGCACTGGCACCACTAGGGATGCAGTGCAGTGAGTCCAGAGAGTTCACTGGCACCACTGGGGATGCAGTGCAGTGTAGTGAGTCCTTAGAGTGTACTGGCACCAGTGGGGATGCAGTGCAGTGAGTCCAGACAGTGCACTGGCACCACTGGGGATGCAGTGCAGTGAGTCCAGAGAGTGCACTGGCACCAGTGGGGATGCAGTGTAGTGAGTCCAGAGAGTGCACTGGCACCAGTGGGGTTGCAGTGCAGTGAGTCCAGAGAGTGCACTGGCACCAGTGGGGATGCAGTGCAGTGAGTCCAGAGAGTGCACTGGCAGCAGTGGGGATGCAGTGCAGTGAGTCCAGAGAGTGCACTGGCACCACTGGGGATGAAGTGCAGTGACTCCAGAGAGTGCACTGGCACCAGTGGGGATGCAGTGCAGTGAGTCCAGAGAGTCCACTGGCACCAGTGGGGATGCAGTGCAGTGAACCCAGAGAGTGCACTGGCACCACTGGGGATGCAGTGCAGTGAGTCCAGAGAGTGCACTGGCACCAGTGGGGATGCAGTGCAGTGAGTCCAGAGAGTGCACTGGCACCAGTGGGGATGCAGTGCAGTGAGTCCAGAGAGTGCACTGGCAGCAGTGGGGATGCAGTGCAGTGAGTCTAGAGAGTGCACTGGCACCAGTGGGGATGCAGTGCAGTGACTCCAGAGAGTGCACTGGCACCAGTGGGGATGCAGTGCAGTGACTCCAGAGAGTGCTCTGGCAGCAGTGGGGATGCAGTGCAGTGAGTCCAGAGAGTGCACTTGCACCAGTGGGGATGCAGTGCAGTGAGTCCAGAGAGTGCACTGGCACCAGTGGGGATGTAGTGCAGTGAGTCCAGAGAGTGCACTGGCACTAGTGGGGATGCAAAGCAGTGACTCCAGAGAGTGCACTGGCACCACTGGGGATGCAGTGCAGTGAGTCCAGAGAGTGCACTGGCACCACTGGGGATGCAGTGCAGTGAGTCCAGAGAGTTCACTGGCACCACTGGGGATGCAGTGCAGTGTAGTGAGTCCTTAGAGTGTACTGGCACCAGTGGGGTTGCAGTGCAGTGAGTCCAGAGAGTGCACTGGCACCACTGGGGATGCAGTGCAGTGAGTCCAGAGAGTGCACTGGCACCACCGGGGATTCAGTGCAGTGAGTCCAGAGAGTGCACTGGCACCACTAGGGATGCAGTGCAGTGACTCCAGAAAGTGCACTGGCACTCTTGGGGATGCAGTGCAGTGAGTCCAGAGAGTGCACTGGCACCAGTGGGGATGCAGTGCAGTCAGTCCAGAGAGTGCACTGGCACCAGTGGGGATGCAAAGCAGTGACACCAGAGAGTGCACTGGCACCACTGGGGATGCACTGCAGTGTCTCCATAGAGTGCACTGGCACCACTGGGGATGCAGTGCAGTGAGTCCAGAGAGTGCACTGGCATCACTGGGGATGCAGTGCAGTGACTCCAGAGAGTGCACTGGCACCAGTGGGGATGCAGTGCAGTGAGTCCAGAGAGTGCACTGGCACCACTGGGGATGCATTGCAGTGACTCCAGAGAGTGCACTGGCACCAGTGGGGATGTCGTGCAGTGACTCCAGAGAGTGCACTGGCACCAGTGGGGATGCAGTGCAGTGAGTCCAGAGAGTGCACTGGCACCACTGGGGATGCAGTGCAGTGAGTCCAGAGAGTGCACTGGCACCACTGGGGATGCAGTGCAGTGAGTGCAGAGAGTGCACTGGCACCAGTGGGGATGCAGTGCAGTGAGTCCAGGGAGTGCACTGGCACCAGTGGGGATGCACTGCAGTGAGTCCAGACAGTGCACTGGCACCAGTGGGGATGCAGAGCAGTGACTCCAGAGAGTGCACTGGCACCAGTGGGGAGGCAGTGCAGTGAGTCCAGAGAGTGCACTGGCACCACTGGGGATGCAGTGCAGTGACTCCAGAGAGTGCACTGGCACCACTAGGGATGCAGTGAAGTGACTCCAGAAAGTGCACTGGCACTACTGGGGATGCAGTGCAGTGAGTCCAGAGAGTGCACTGGCACCAGTGGGGATGCAGTGTAGTGAGTCCAGAGAGTGCACTGGCACCAGTGGGGATGTAGTGCAGTGAGTCCAGAGAGTGCACTGGCACCAGTGGGGATGCAAAGCAGTGACTCCAGAGAGTGCACTGGCACCAGTGGGGATGCAAAGCAGTGAGTCCAGAGAGTGCACTGGCACCAGTGGGGATGTAGTGCAGTGAGTCCAGAGAGTGCACTGGCACCAGTGGTGATGCCGTGCAGTGAGTCCGGAGAGTGCAATGGCACCAGTGGGGATGCAAAGCAGTGAGTCCAGAGAGTGCACTGGCACCAGTGGGAATGCAGTGCAGTGAGTCCAGAGAGTGCACTGGCACCACTGGGGATGCAGTGCAGTGACTCCAGAAAGTGCACTGGCACTACTGGAGATGCAGTGCAGTGAGTCCAGAGAGTGCACTGGCACCAGTGGGGATGCAGTGCAGTGAGTCCAGAGAGTGCACTGGCACCAGTGGGGATGCAGTGCAGTGAGTCCAGAGAGTGCACTGGCACCAGTGGGGATGCAGTGCAGTGAGTCCAGAGAGTGCAATGGCACCAGTGGGAATGCAAAGCAGTGAGTCCAGAGAGTGCACTGGCACCAGTGGGAATGCAGTGCAGTGAGTTGAGAGAGTGCACTGGAACCAGTGCGGATGCACTGCAGTGTCTCCAGAGAGTGCACTGGCACCACTGGGGATGCAGTGCAGTGAGTCCAGAGAGTGCATTGGCACCAGTGGGGATGCAGTGCACTGACTCCAGAGAGTGCACTGGCACCAGTGGGGATGCAGTGCAGTGAGTCCAGAGAGTGCACTGGCACCAGTGGGGTTGCAGTGCAGTGAGTCCAGAGAGTGCACTGGCACCAGTGGGGATGCAGTGCAGTGAGTCTAGAGAGTGCACTTGCAGCAGTGGTGATGCAGTGCAGTGAGTCCAGAGAGTGCACTGGCACCACTAGGGATGCAGTGCAGTGACTCCAGAGAGTGCTCTGGCAGCAGTGGGGATGCAGTGCAGTGAGTCCAGAGAGTGCACTGGCACCAGTGGTGATGCAGTGCAGTGAGTCCAGAGAGTGCACTGGCACCAGTGGGGATGCAGTGCAGTGACTCCAGAGAGTGCTCTGGCAGCAGTGGGGATGCAGTGCAGTGAGTCCAGAGAGTGCACTGGCACCAGTGGGGATGCAGTGCAGTGAGTCCAGAGAGTGCACTGGCACCAGTGGGGATGTAGTGCAGTGAGTCCAGAGAGTGCACTGGCACCAGTGGGGATGCAGTGCAGTGAGTCCAGAGAGTGCACTGGCACCACTGGGGATGCAGTGCAGTGAGTCCAGAGAGTTCATTGGCACCACTGGGGATGCAGTGCAGTGAGTCCAGAGAGTTCACTGGCACCACTGGGGATGCAGTGCAGTGTAGTGAGTCGTTAGAGTGCACTGGGACCAGTGGGGATGCAGTGCAGTGAGTCCAGAGAGTGCACTGGCACCAGTGGGGATGCACTGCAGTGACTCCAGAGAGTGCACTGGCACCAGTGGGGATGCAGTGCAGTGAGTCCAGAGAGTGCACTGGCACCACCGGGGATTCAGTGCAGTGAGTCCAGAGAGTTCACTGGCACCACTAGGGATGCAGTGCAGTGACTCCAGAAAGTGCACTGGCACCAGTGGGGATGCAGTGCAGTGAGTCCAGAGAGTGCACTGGCACCACTGGGAATGCAGTGCAGTGAGTCCAGAGAGTGCACTGGCACCAGTGGGGATGCACTGCAGTGACTCCAGAGAGTGCACTGGCACCAGTGGGGATGCAGTGCAGTGAGTCCAGAGAGTGCACTGGCACCACCGGGGATTCAGTGCAGTGAGTCCAGAGAGTTCACTGGCACCACTAGGGATGCAGTGCAGTGACTCCAGAGAGTGCACTGTCACCAGTGGGGATGCAGTGCAGTCAGTCCAGAGAGTGCACTGGCACCACTGGGAATGCAGAGCACTGAGTCCAGAGAGTGCACTGGCACCAGTGGGGATGTAGTGCAGTGAGTCCAGAGAGTGCACTGGCACCAGTGGGGATGCAAAGCAGTGACTCCAGAGAGTGCACTGGCACCACTAGGGATGCAGTGCAGTGAGTCCAGAGAGTGCACTGGCACCACTGGGGATGTAGTGCAGTGAGTCCAGAGAGTGCACTGGCAGCAGTGGTTATGCAGTGCAGTGAGTCCAGAGAGTGCACTGGCACCAGTGGGGATGCAAAGCAGTGAGTCCAGAGAGTGCACTGGCACCAGTGGGAATGCAGTGCAGTGAGTCCAGAGAGTGCACTGGCACCACTGGGGATGCAGTGCAGTGACTCCAGAAAGTGCACTGGCACTACTGGAGATGCAGTGCAGTGAGTCCAGAGAGTGCACTGGCACCATTGGGGATGCAGTGCAGTGAGTCCAGAGAGTGCACTGGCACCAGTGGGGATGCAGTGCAGTGAGTCCAGAGAGTGCACTGGCACCAGTGGGGATGCAGTGCAGTGAGTCCAGAGAGTGCAATGGCACCAGTGGGAATGCAAAGCAGTGAGTCCAGAGAGTGCACTGGCACCAGTGGGAATGCAGTGCAGTGAGTTGAGAGAGTGCACTGGAACCAGTGCGGATGCACTGCAGTGTCTCCAGAGAGTGCACTGGCACCACTTGTGATGCAGTGCAGTGAGTCCAGAGAGTGCATTGGCACCAGTGGGGATGCAGTGCACTGACTCCAGAGAGTGCACTGGCACCAGTGGGGATGCAGTGCAGTGAGTCCAGAGAGTGCACTGGCACCAGTGGGGTTGCAGTGCAGTGAGTCCAGAGAGTGCACTGGCACCAGTGGGGATGCAGTGCAGTGAGTCTAGAGAGTGCACTGGCAGCAGTGGTGATGCAGTGCAGTGAGTCCAGAGAGTGCACTGGCACCAGTGGGGATGCAGTGCAGTGACTCCAGAGAGTGCTCTGGCAGCAGTGGGGATGCAGTGCAGTGAGTCCAGAGAGTGCACTGGCACCAGTGGGGATGCAGTGCAGTGAGTCCAGAGAGTGCACTGGCACCAGTGGGGATGTAGTGCAGTGAGTCCAGAGAGTGCACTGGCACCAGTGGGGATGCAAAGCAGTGACTCCAGAGAGTGCACTGGCACTCTTGGGGATGCAGTGCAGTGAGTCCAGAGAGTGCACTGGCACCAGTGGGGATGTAGTGCAGTGAGTCCAGAGAGTGCACTGGCACCAGTGGGGATGCAGTGCAGTGAGTCCAGAGAGTGCACTGGCACCACTGGGGATGCAGTGCAGTGAGTCCAGAGAGTTCACTGGCACCACTGGGGATGCAGTGCAGTGAGTCCAGAGAGTTCACTGGCACCACTGGGGATGCAGTGCAGTGTAGTGAGTCCTTAGAGTGCACTGCCACCAGTGGGGATGCAGTGCAGTGAGTCCAGAGAGTGCACTGGCACCAGTGGGGATGCACTGCAGTGACTCCAGAGAGTGCACTGGCACCAGTGGGGATGCAGTGCAGTGAGTCCAGAGAGTGCACTGGCACCACCGGGGATTCAGTGCAGTGAGTCCAGAGAGTTCACTGGCACCACTAGGGATGCAGTGCAGTGACTCCAGAAAGTGCACTGGCACCAGTGGGGATGCAGTGCAGTGAGTCCAGAGAGTGCACTGGCACCACTGGGAATGCAGTGCAGTGAGTCCAGAGAGTTCACTGGCACCAGTGGGGATGCAGTGCAGTGAGTCCAGAGAGTTCACTGGCACCAGTGGGGATGCAGTGCAGTGACTCCAGAGAGTGCACTGGCACCAGTGGGGATGCACTGCAGTGAGTCCAGAAAGTGCACTGGCACCAGTGGGGATGCAGTGCAGTGAGTCCAGAGAGTGCACTGGCACCACTGGGAATGCAGTGCAGTGAGTCCAGAGAGTTCACTGGCACCAGTGGGGATGCACTGCAGTGAGTCCAGAAAGTGCACTGGCACTACTGGGGATGCAGTGCAGTGAGTCCAGAGAGTGCACTGGCACCAGTGGAGATGCAGTGCAGTGAGTCCAGAGAGTGCACTGGCACCACTGGGGATGCAGTGTAGTGAGTCCAGAGAGTGCTCTGGCTCCAGTGGGGTTGCAGTGCAGTGACTCCAGAGAGTGCACTGGCACCAGTGGGTATGCAGTGCAGTGAGTGCAGAGAGTGCACTGGCACCAGTGGGGATGCAGTGCAGTCAGTCCAGAGAGTTCACTGGCACCAGTGGGGATGCAAAGCAGTGACTCCAGAGAGTGCACTGGCAACACTGGGGATGCACTGCAGTGTCTCCAGAGAGTGCACTGGCACCAGTGGGGATGCAGTGCAGTGAGTCCAGAGAGTGCACTGGCATCACTGGGGATGCAGTGCAGTGACTCCAGAGAGTGCACTGGCACCACTGGGGTTGCAGTGCAGTGACTCCAGAGAGTGCACTGGCACCACTGGGAATGCATTGCAGTGAGTCCAGAGAGTGCACTGGCACCAGTGGGGATGCAGTGCAGTGAGTCCTGAGAGTGCACTGGCACCAGTGGGAATGCAGTGCAGTGACTCCAGAGAGTGCACTGGCACCAGTCGGGATGCAGTGCAGTGAGTCCAGACAGTGCACTGGCACCACTGGGGATGCACTGCAGTGAGTCCAGAGAGTGCACTGGCACCAGTGGGGATGCAGTGCAGTGAGTCCAGAGAGTTCACTGGCACCAGTGGGGATGCAGTGCAGTGAGTCCAGAGAGTGCACTGTCACCAGTGGGGATGCAGTGCAGTGACTCCAGAGAGTGCACTGGCAGCAGTGGGGATGCAGTGCAGTGACTCCAGAGAGTGCACTGGCACCAGTGGGGATGCAGTGCAGTGAGTCCAGAGAGTGCACTGGCACCACTGGGGATGCACTGCAGTGACTCCAGAGAGTGCACTGGCACCAGTGGGGATGCAGTGCAGTGACTCCAGAGAGTGCACTGGCACCAGTGGGTATGCAGTGCAGTGAGTGCAGAGAGTGCACTGGCACCAGTGGGGATGCAGTGCAGTCAGTCCAGAGAGTGCACTGGCACCAGTGGGTATGCAGTGCAGTGAGTCCAGAGAGTTCACTGGCACCAGTGGGGATGCAGTGCAGTGACTCCAGAGAGTGCACTGGCACCAGTGGGGATGCACTGCAGTGTCTCCAGAGAGTGCACTGGCACCAGTGGGGATGCAGTGCAGTGAGTCCAGAGAGTGCACTGGCATCACTGGGGATGCAGTGCAGTGACTCCAGAGAGTGCACTGGCACCAGTGGGGTTGCAGTGCAGTGACTCCAGAGAGTGCACTGGCACCACTGGGGATGCATTGCAGTGAGTCCAGAGAGTGCACTGGCACCAGTGGGGATGCAGTGCAGTGAGTCCTGAGAGTGCACTGGCACCAGTGGGAATGCAGTGCAGTGACTCCAGAGAGTGCACTGGCACCAGTCGGGATGCAGTGCAGTGAGTCCAGACAGTGCACTGGCACCACTGGGGATGCACTGCAGTGAGTCCAGAGAGTGCACTGGCACCACTGGGGATGCAGTGCAGTGAGTCCAGAGAGTTCACTGGCACCAGTGGGGATGCAGTGCAGTGAGTCCAGAGAGTGCACTGTCACCAGTGGGGATGCAGTGCAGTGAGTCCAGAGAGTGCACTGGCACCACTAGGGATGCAGTGCAGTGAGTCCAGAAAGTGCACTGGCACTACTGGGGATGCAGTGCAGTGAGTCCAGAGAGTGCACTGGCACCAGTGGGGATGCAGTGCAGTGAGTCCAGAGAGTTCACTGGCACCAGTGGGGATGCAGTGCAGTGACTCCAGAGAGTGCACTGGCACCAGTGGGGATGCACTGCAGTGAGTCCAGAGAGTGCACTGGCACCACTGGGGATGCAGTGCAGTGACTCCATAGACTGCACTGGCACCAGTGGGGATGCAGTGCAGTGAGTCCAGAGAGTGCACTGGCACCAGTGGGGATGCAGTGCAGTGAGTCCAGAGAGTGCACTGGCTCCACTAGGGATGCAGTGCAGTGACTCCATAAAGTGCACTGGCACTACTGGGTATGCAGTGCAGTGAGTCCAGAGAGTGCACTGGCACCAGTGGGGATGCAGTGCAGTCAGTCCAGAGAGTGCACTGGCACCACTGGGGATGCAGTGCAGTGAGTCCAGAGAGTGCACTGGCACCAGTGGGGTTGCAGTGCAGTGAGTCCAGAGAGTGCACTGGCAGCAGTGGGAATGCAGTGCAGTGAGTCCAGAGAGTGCACTGGCACCAGTGGGGATGCAGTGTAGTGAGTCCAGAGAGTGCACTGGCACCAGTGGGGTTGCAGTGCAGTGAGTCCAGAGAGTGCACTGGCAGCAGTGGGAATACAGTGCAGTGAGTCCAGAGAGTGCACTGGCAGCAGTGGGTATGCAGTGCAGTGAGTCCAGAGAGTGCACTGGCACCAGTGGGGATGCAGTGCAGTGAGTGCAGAGAGTGCCGTGGCACCACTGGGGATGCAGTGCAGTGAGTCCAGAGAGTGCACTGGCACCACTAGGGATGCAGTGCAGTGACTCCAGAAAGTGCACTGGCACTACTGGAGATGCAGTGCAGTGAGTCCAGAGAGTGCACTGGCACCAGTCGGGATGCAGTGCAGTGAGTCCAGAGAGTGCACTGGCACCACTGGGGATGCAGTGCAGTGAGTCCAGAGAGTGCACTGGCACCAGTGGGGATGCAGTGTAGTGAGTCCAGAGAGTGCACTGGCACCAGTGGGGTTGCAGTGCAGTGAGTCCAGAGAGTGCACTGGCACCAGTGGGGATGCAGTGCAGTGAGTCCAGAGAGTGCACTGGCATCTGTGGGGATGCAGTGCAGTGAGTCCAGAGAGTGCACTGGCACCACTGGGGATGCAGTGCAGTGACTCCAGAGAGTGCACTGGCACCAGTGGGGATGCAGTGCAGTGAGTCCAGAGAGTCCACTGGCACCAGTGGGGATGCAGTTCAGTGAGCCCAGAGAGTGCACTGGCACCAGTGGGGATGCAGTGCAGTGAGTACAGAGAGTGCACTGGCACAAGTGGGGATGCAGTGCAGTCAGTCCAGACAGTGCAATGGCACCAGTGGGGATGCAAAGCAGTGAGTCCAGAGAGTGCACTGGTACCAGTGGGGATGCAGTGCAGTGAGTCCAGAGAGTGCACTGGCACCACTGCGGATCAGTGCAGTGACTCTAGAGAGTGCACTGGCACCAGTGGGAATGCAGTGCAGTGAGTCCAGAGAGTGCACTGGCACCAGTGGGGATGCAGTGCAGTGAGTGCAGAGAGTGCACTGGCACCAGTGGGGATGCAGTGCAGTGAGTCCCGAGAGTGCACTGGCACCAGTGGGCGTGCAGTGCAATGAGTCCAGAGAGTGCACTGGCACCAGTGGGGATGCAGTGCAGTGAGTCCAGAGAGTTCACTGGCACTACTGGGGATGCAGTGCAGTGAGTCCAGAGAGTGCACTGGCAACAGTGGGCATGCAGTGCAGTGAGTCCAGAGAGTTCACTGGCACCAGTGGGGATGCAGTGCAGTGACTCCAGAGAGTGCACTGGCACCAGTGGGGATGCACTGCAGTGAGTCCAGACAGTGCACTGGCACCAGTGGGGATGCAGTGCAGTGAGTCCAGAGAGTGCACTGGCACCAGTGGGGATGCAGTGTAGTGACTCTAGAGAGTGCACTGGCACCAGTGGGGATGCAGTGCAGTGAGTCCAGAGAGTGCACTGGCACCAGTGGGGATGCAGTGCAGTGAGTCCAGAGAGTGCACTGGCACCAGTGGGGATGCAGTGCAGTGAGTCCCGAGAGTGCACTGGCACCAGTGGGCGTGCAGTGCAATGAGTCCAGAGAGTGCACTGTCACCAGTGGGGATGCAGTGCAGTGAGTCCAGAGAGTGCCGTGGCACCACTGGGGATGCACTGCAGTGAGTCCAGAGAGTGCACTGGCACCACTAGGGATGCAGTGCAGTGACTCCAGAGAGTGCACTGGCACCAGTGGGGATGCAGTGCAGTGAGTCCCGAGAGTGCACTGGCACCACCGGGGATTCAGTGCAGTGAGTCCAGAGAGTTCACTGGCACCACTAGGGATGCAGTGCAGTGACTCCAGAAAGTGCACTGGCACCAGTGGGGATGCAGTGCAGTGAGTCCAGAGAGTGCACTGGCACCAGTGGGAATGCAGTGCAGTGAGTCCAGAGAGTGCACTGGCACCAGTGGGGATGCACTGCAGTGAGTCCAGAGAGTGCACTGGCACCAGTGGGGATGCAGTGCAGTGAGTCCAGAGAGTGCACTGGCACCACCGGGGATTCAGTGCAGTGAGTCCAGAGAGTTCACTGGCACCACTAGGGATGCAGTGCAGTGACTCCAGAAAGTGCACTGGCACCAGTGGGGATGCAGTGCAGTGAGTCCAGAGAGTGCACTGGCACCAGTGGGGATGCAGTGCAGTGAGTCCAGAGAGTTCACTGGCACCAGTGGGGATGCAGTGCATTGACTCCAGAGAGTGCACTGGCACCAGTGGGGATGCACTGCAGTGAGTCCAGAGAGTGCACTGGCACCACTGGGGATGCAGTGCAGTGACTCCATAGACTGCACTGGCACCAGTGGGGATGCAGTGCAGTGAGTCCAGAGAGTGCACTGGCACCAGTGGGGATGCAGTGCAGTGAGTCCAGAGAGTGCACTGGCTCCACTAGGGATGCAGTGCAGTGACTCCATAAAGTGCCCTGGCACTACTGGGTATGCAGTGCAGTGAGTCCAGAGAGTGCACTGGCACCAGTGGGGATGCAGTGCAGTCAGTCCAGAGAGTGCACTGGCACCACTGGGGATGCAGTGCAGTGAGTCCAGAGAGTGCACTGGCACCAGTGGGGTTGCAGTGCAGTGAGTCCAGAGAGTGCACTGGCAGCAGTGGGAATGCAGTGCAGTGAGTCCAGAGAGTGCACTGGCACCAGTGGGGATGCAGTGTAGTGAGTCCAGAGAGTGCACTGGCACCAGTGGGGTTGCAGTGCAGTGAGTCCAGAGAGTGCACTGGCAGCAGTGGGAATACAGTGCAGTGAGTCCAGAGAGTGCACTGGCAGCAGTGGGTATGCAGTGCAGTGAGTCCAGAGAGTGCACTGGCACCAGTGGGGATGCAGTGCAGTGAGTGCAGAGAGTGCCGTGGCACCACTGGGGATGCAGTGCAGTGAGTCCAGAGAGTGCACTGGCACCACTAGGGATGCAGTGCAGTGACTCCAGAAAGTGCACTGGCACTACTGGAGATGCAGTGCAGTGAGTCCAGAGAGTGCACTGGCACCAGTCGGGATGCAGTGCAGTGAGTCCAGAGAGTGCACTGGCACCACTGGGGGTGCAGTGCAGTGAGTCCAGAGAGTGCACTGGCACCAGTGGGGATGCAGTGTAGTGAGTCCAGAGAGTGCACTGGCACCAGTGGGGTTGCAGTGCAGTGAGTCCAGAGAGTGCACTGGCACCAGTGGGGATGCAGTGCAGTGAGTCCAGAGAGTGCACTGGCATCTGTGGGGATGCAGTGCAGTGAGTCCAGAGAGTGCACTGGCACCACTGGGGATGCAGTGCAGTGACTCCAGAGAGTGCACTGGCACCAGTGGGGATGCAGTGCAGTGAGTCCAGAGAGTCCACTGGCACCAGTGGGGATGCAGTTCAGTGAGCCCAGAGAGTGCACTGGCACCAGTGGGGATGCAGTGCAGTGAGTACAGAGAGTGCACTGGCACAAGTGGGGATGCAGTGCAGTCAGTCCAGACAGTGCAATGGCACCAGTGGGGATGCAAAGCAGTGAGTCCAGAGAGTGCACTGGCACCAGTGGGAATGCAGTGCAGTGAGTTGAGAGAGTGCACTGGAACCAGTGCGGATGCACTGCAGTGTCTCCAGAGAGTGCACTGGCAGCAGTGGTTATGCAGTGCAGTGAGTCCAGAGAGTGCATTGGCACCAGTGGGGATGCAGTGCAGTGAGTCCAGAGAGTGCACTGGCACCAGTGGGGATGCAGTGCAGTGAGTCCAGAGAGTGCACTGGTACCAGTGGGGATGCAGTGCAGTGAGTCCAGAGAGTGCACTGGCACCACTGCGGATCAGTGCAGTGACTCTAGAGAGTGCACTGGCACCAGTGGGAATGCAGTGCAGTGAGTCCAGAGAGTGCACTGGCACCAGTGGGGATGCAGTGCAGTGAGTGCAGAGAGTGCACTGGCACCAGTGGGGATGCAGTGCAGTGAGTCCCGAGAGTGCACTGGCACCAGTGGGCGTGCAGTGCAATGAGTCCAGAGAGTGCACTGGCACCCGTGGGGATGCAGTGCAGTGAGTCCAGAGAGTTCACTGGCACTACTGGGGATGCAGTGCAGTGAGTCCAGAGAGTGCACTGGCAACAGTGGGCATGCAGTGCAGTGAGTCCAGAGAGTTCACTGGCACCAGTGGGGATGCAGTGCAGTGACTCCAGAGAGTGCACTGGCACCAGTGGGGATGCACTGCAGTGAGTCCAGACAGTGCACTGGCACCAGTGGGGATGCAGTGCAGTGAGTCCAGAGAGTGCACTGGCACCAGTGGGGATGCAGTGTAGTGACTCTAGAGAGTGCACTGGCACCAGTGGGGATGCAGTGCAGTGAGTCCAGAGAGTGCACTGGCACCAGTGGGGATGCAGTGCAGTGAGTCCAGAGAGTGCACTGGCACCAGTGGGGATGCAGTGCAGTGAGTCCCGAGAGTGCACTGGCACCAGTGGGCGTGCAGTGCAATGAGTCCAGAGAGTGCACTGTCACCAGTGGGGATGCAGTGCAGTGAGTCCAGAGAGTGCCGTGGCACCACTGGGGATGCACTGCAGTGAGTCCAGAGAGTGCACTGGCACCACTAGGGATGCAGTGCAGTGACTCCAGAGAGTGCACTGGCACCAGTGGGGATGCAGTGCAGTGAGTCCAGAGAGTGCACTGGCACCACCGGGGATTCAGTGCAGTGAGTCCAGAGAGTTCACTGGCACCACTAGGGATGCAGTGCAGTGACTCCAGAAAGTGCACTGGCACCAGTGGGGATGCAGTGCAGTGAGTCCAGAGAGTGCACTGGCACCAGTGGGAATGCAGTGCAGTGAGTCCAGAGAGTGCACTGGCACCAGTGGGGATGCACTGCAGTGACTCCAGAGAGTGCACTGGCACCAGTGGGGATGCAGTGCAGTGAGTCCAGAGAGTGCACTGGCACCACCGGGGATTCAGTGCAGTGAGTCCAGAGAGTTCACTGGCACCACTAGGGATGCAGTGCAGTGACTCCAGAAAGTGCACTGGCACCAGTGGGGATGCAGTGCAGTGAGTCCAGAGAGTGCACTGGCACCAGTGGGGATGCAGTGCAGTGAGTCCAGAGAGTTCACTGGCACCAGTGGGGATGCAGTGCATTGACTCCAGAGAGTGCACTGGCACCAGTGGGGATGCACTGCAGTGAGTCCAGAGAGTGCACTGGCACCACTGGGGATGCAGTGCAGTGACTCCATAGACTGCACTGGCACCAGTGGGGATGCAGTGCAGTGAGTCCAGAGAGTGCACTGGCACCAGTGGGGATGCAGTGCAGTGAGTCCAGAGAGTGCACTGGCTCCACTAGGGATGCAGTGCAGTGACTCCATAAAGTGCACTGGCACTACTGGGTATGCAGTGCAGTGAGTCCAGAGAGTGCACTGGCACCAGTGGGGATGCAGTGCAGTCAGTCCAGAGAGTGCACTGGCACCACTGGGGATGCAGTGCAGTGAGTCCAGAGAGTGCACTGGCACCAGTGGGGTTGCAGTGCAGTGAGTCCAGAGAGTGCACTGGCAGCAGTGGGAATGCAGTGCAGTGAGTCCAGAGAGTGCACTGGCACCAGTGGGGATGCAGTGTAGTGAGTCCAGAGAGTGCACTGGCACCAGTGGGGTTGCAGTGCAGTGAGTCCAGAGAGTGCACTGGCAGCAGTGGGAATACAGTGCAGTGAGTCCAGAGAGTGCACTGGCAGCAGTGGGTATGCAGTGCAGTGAGTCCAGAGAGTGCACTGGCACCAGTGGGGATGCAGTGCAGTGAGTGCAGAGAGTGCCGTGGCACCACTGGGGATGCAGTGCAGTGAGTCCAGAGAGTGCACTGGCACCACTAGGGATGCAGTGCAGTGACTCCAGAAAGTGCACTGGCACTACTGGAGATGCAGTGCAGTGAGTCCAGAGAGTGCACTGGCACCAGTCGGGATGCAGTGCAGTGAGTCCAGAGAGTGCACTGGCACCACTGGGGGTGCAGTGCAGTGAGTCCAGAGAGTGCACTGGCACCAGTGGGGATGCAGTGTAGTGAGTCCAGAGAGTGCACTGGCACCAGTGGGGTTGCAGTGCAGTGAGTCCAGAGAGTGCACTGGCACCAGTGGGGATGCAGTGCAGTGAGTCCAGAGAGTGCACTGGCATCTGTGGGGATGCAGTGCAGTGAGTCCAGAGAGTGCACTGGCACCACTGGGGATGCAGTGCAGTGACTCCAGAGAGTGCACTGGCACCAGTGGGGATGCAGTGCAGTGAGTCCAGAGAGTCCACTGGCACCAGTGGGGATGCAGTTCAGTGAGCCCAGAGAGTGCACTGGCACCAGTGGGGATGCAGTGCAGTGAGTACAGAGAGTGCACTGGCACAAGTGGGGATGCAGTGCAGTCAGTCCAGACAGTGCAATGGCACCAGTGGGGATGCAAAGCAGTGAGTCCAGAGAGTGCACTGGCACCAGTGGGAATGCAGTGCAGTGAGTTGAGAGAGTGCACTGGAACCAGTGCGGATGCACTGCAGTGTCTCCAGAGAGTGCACTGGCAGCAGTGGTTATGCAGTGCAGTGAGTCCAGAGAGTGCATTGGCACCAGTGGGGATGCAGTGCAGTGAGTCCAGAGAGTGCACTGGCACCAGTGGGGATGCAGTGCAGTGAGTCCAGAGAGTGCACTGGTACCAGTGGGGATGCAGTGCAGTGAGTCCAGAGAGTGCACTGGCACCACTGCGGATCAGTGCAGTGACTCTAGAGAGTGCACTGGCACCAGTGGGAATGCAGTGCAGTGAGTCCAGAGAGTGCACTGGCACCAGTGGGGATGCAGTGCAGTGAGTGCAGAGAGTGCACTGGCACCAGTGGGGATGCAGTGCAGTGAGTCCCGAGAGTGCACTGGCACCAGTGGGCGTGCAGTGCAATGAGTCCAGAGAGTGCACTGGCACCAGTGGGGATGCAGTGCAGTGAGTCCAGAGAGTTCACTGGCACTACTGGGGATGCAGTGCAGTGAGTCCAGAGAGTGCACTGGCAACAGTGGGCATGCAGTGCAGTGAGTCCAGAGAGTTCACTGGCACCAGTGGGGATGCAGTGCAGTGACTCCAGAGAGTGCACTGGCACCAGTGGGGATGCACTGCAGTGAGTCCAGACAGTGCACTGGCACCAGTGGGGATGCAGTGCAGTGAGTGCAGAGAGTGCACTGGCACCAGTGGGGATGCAGTGTAGTGACTCTAGAGAGTGCACTGGCACCAGTGGGGATGCAGTGCAGTGAGTCCAGAGAGTGCACTGGCACCAGTGGGGATGCAGTGCAGTGAGTGCAGAGAGTGCACTGGCACCAGTGGGGATGCAGTGCAGTGAGTCCCGAGAGTGCACTGGCACCAGTGGGCGTGCAGTGCAATGAGTCCAGAGAGTGCACTGGCACCAGTGGGGATGCAGTGCAGTGAGTCCAGAGAGTGCCGTGGCACCACTGGGGATGCAGTGCAGTGAGTCCAGAGAGTGCACTGGCACCACTAGGGATGCAGTGCAGTGACTCCAGAGAGTGCACTGGCACCAGTGGGGATGCAGTGCAGTGAGTCCAGAGAGTGCACTGGCACCACCGGGGATTCAGTGCAGTGAGTCCAGAGAGTTCACTGGCACCACTAGGGATGCAGTGCAGTGACTCCAGAAAGTGCACTGGCACCAGTGGGGATGCAGTGCAGTGAGTCCAGAGAGTGCACTGGCACCAGTGGGAATGCAGTGCAGTGAGTCCAGAGAGTGCACTGGCACCAGTGGGGATGCACTGCAGTGACTCCAGAGAGTGCACAGGCAGCAGAGGGGATGCAGTGCAGTGAGTCCAGAGAGTGCACTGGCACCACCGGGGATTCAGTGCAGTGAGTCCAGAGAGTTCACTGGCACCACTAGGGATGCAGTGCAGTGACTCCAGAAAGTGCACTGGCACCAGTGGGGATGCAGTGCAGTGAGTCCAGAGAGTGCACTGGCACCACTGGGAATGCAGTGCAGTGAGTCCAGAGAGTGCACTGGCACCAGTGGGGATGTAGTGCAGTGAGTCCAGAGAGTGCACTGGCACCAGTGGGGATGCAAAGCAGTGACTCCAGAGAGTGCACTGGCACCACTAGGGATGCAGTGCAGTGAGTCCAGAGAGTGCACTGGCACCAGTGGGGATGTAGTGCAGTGAGTCCAGAGAGTGCACTGGCACCAGTGGGAATGCAGTGCAGTGAGTCCAGAGAGTGCACTGGCACCAGTGGGGATGCAAAGCAGTGAGTCCAGAGAGTGCACTGGCACCAGTGGGGATGCAGTTCAGTGAGCCCAGAGAGTGCACTGGCACCAGTGGGGATGCAGTGCAGTGAGTACAGAGAGTGCACTGGCACAAGTGGGGATGCAGTGCAGTCAGTCCAGACAGTGCAATGGCACCAGTGGGGATGCAAAGCAGTGAGTCCAGAGAGTGCACTGGCACCAGTGGGAATGCAGTGCAGTGAGTTGAGAGAGTGCACTGGAACCAGTGCGGATGCACTGCAGTGTCTCCAGAGAGTGCACTGGCAGCAGTGGTTATGCAGTGCAGTGAGTCCAGAGAGTGCATTGGCACCAGTGGGGATGCAGTGCAGTGAGTCCAGAGAGTGCACTGGCACCAGTGGGGATGCAGTGCAGTGAGTCCAGAGAGTGCACTGGTACCAGTGGGGATGCAGTGCAGTGAGTCCAGAGAGTGCACTGGCACCACTGCGGATCAGTGCAGTGACTCTAGAGAGTGCACTGGCACCAGTGGGAATGCAGTGCAGTGAGTCCAGAGAGTGCACTGGCACCAGTGGGGATGCAGTGCAGTGAGTGCAGAGAGTGCACTGGCACCACTGGGGATGCAGTGCAGTGAGTCCCGAGAGTGCACTGGCACCAGTGGGCGTGCAGTGCAATGAGTCCAGAGAGTGCACTGGCACCAGTGGGGATGCAGTGCAGTGAGTCCAGAGAGTTCACTGGCACTACTGGGGATGCAGTGCAGTGAGTCCAGAGAGTGCACTGGCAACAGTGGGCATGCAGTGCAGTGAGTCCAGAGAGTTCACTGGCACCAGTGGGGATGCAGTGCAGTGACTCCAGAGAGTGCACTGGCACCAGTGGGGATGCACTGCAGTGAGTCCAGACAGTGCACTGGCACCAGTGGGGATGCAGTGCAGTGAGTGCAGAGAGTGCACTGGCACCAGTGGGGATGCAGTGTAGTGACTCTAGAGAGTGCACTGGCACCAGTGGGGATGCAGTGCAGTGAGTCCAGAGAGTGCACTGGCACCAGTGGGGATGCAGTGCAGTGAGTGCAGAGAGTGCACTGGCACCAGTGGGGATGCAGTGCAGTGAGTCCCGAGAGTGCACTGGCACCAGTGGGCGTGCAGTGCAATGAGTCCAGAGAGTGCACTGGCACCAGTGGGGATGCAGTGCAGTGAGTCCAGAGAGTGCCGTGGCACCACTGGGGATGCAGTGCAGTGAGTCCAGAGAGTGCACTGGCACCACTAGGGATGCAGTGCAGTGACTCCAGAGAGTGCACTGGCACCAGTGGGGATGCAGTGCAGTGAGTCCAGAGAGTGCACTGGCACCACCGGGGATTCAGTGCAGTGAGTCCAGAGAGTTCACTGGCACCACTAGGGATGCAGTGCAGTGACTCCAGAAAGTGCACTGGCACCAGTGGGGATGCAGTGCAGTGAGTCCAGAGAGTGCACTGGCACCAGTGGGAATGCAGTGCAGTGAGTCCAGAGAGTGCACTGGCACCAGTGGGGATGCACTGCAGTGACTCCAGAGAGTGCACAGGCAGCAGAGGGGATGCAGTGCAGTGAGTCCAGAGAGTGCACTGGCACCACCGGGGATTCAGTGCAGTGAGTCCAGAGAGTTCACTGGCACCACTAGGGATGCAGTGCAGTGACTCCAGAAAGTGCACTGGCACCAGTGGGGATGCAGTGCAGTGAGTCCAGAGAGTGCACTGGCACCACTGGGAATGCAGTGCAGTGAGTCCAGAGAGTGCACTGGCACCAGTGGGGATGTAGTGCAGTGAGTCCAGAGAGTGCACTGGCACCAGTGGGGATGCAAAGCAGTGACTCCAGAGAGTGCACTGGCACCACTAGGGATGCAGTGCAGTGAGTCCAGAGAGTGCACTGGCACCAGTGGGGATGTAGTGCAGTGAGTCCAGAGAGTGCACTGGCACCAGTGGGAATGCAGTGCAGTGAGTCCAGAGAGTGCACTGGCACCAGTGGGGATGCAAAGCAGTGAGTCCAGAGAGTGCACTGGCACCAGTGGGGATGCAGTGCAGTGAGTCCAGAGAGTGCACTGGCACCAGTGGGGATGCAGTGCAGTGAGTCCAGAGAGTGCAATGGCACCAGTGGGAATGCAAAGCAGTGAGTCCAGAGAGTGCACTGGCACCAGTGGGAATGCAGTGCAGTGAGTTGAGAGAGTGCACTGGAACCAGTGCGGATGCACTGCAGTGTCTCCAGAGAGTGCACTGGCACCACTTCTGATGCAGTGCAGTGAGTCCAGAGAGTGCATTGGCACCAGTGGGGATGCAGTGCACTGACTCCAGAGAGTGCACTGGCACCAGTGGGGATGCAGTGCAGTGAGTCCAGAGAGTGCACTGGCACCAGTGGGGTTGCAGTGCAGTGAGTCCAGAGAGTGCACTGGCACCAGTGGGGATGCAGTGCAGTGAGTCTAGAGAGTGCACTGGCAGCAGTGGTGATGCAGTGCAGTGAGTCCACAGAGTGCACTGGCACCAGTGGGGATGCAGTGCAGTGACTCCAGAGAGTGCTCTGGCAGCAGTGGGGATGCAGTGCAGTGAGTCCAGAGAGTGCACTGGCACCAGTGGGGATGCAGTGCAGTGAGTCCAGAGAGTGCACTGGCACCAGTGGGGATGTAGTGCAGTGAGTCCAGAGAGTGCACTGGCACCAGTGGGGATGCAAAGCAGTGACTCCAGAGAGTGCACTGGCACTCTTGGGGATGCAGTGCAGTGAGTCCAGAGAGTGCACTGGCACCAGTGGGGATGTAGTGCAGTGAGTCCAGAGAGTGCACTGGCACCAGTGGGGATGCAGTGCAGTGAGTCCAGAGAGTGCACTGGCACCACTGGGGATGCAGTGCAGTGAGTCCAGAGAGTTCACTGGCACCACTGGGGATGCAGTGCAGTGAGTCCAGAGAGTTCACTGGCACCACTGGGGATGCAGTGCAGTGTAGTGAGTCCTTAGAGTGCACTGGCACCAGTGGGGATGCAGTGCAGTGAGTCCAGAGAGTGCACTGGCACCAGTGGGGATGCACTGCAGTGACTCCAGAGAGTGCACTGGCACCAGTGGGGATGCAGTGCAGTGAGTCCAGAGAGTGCACTGGCACCACCGGGGATTCAGTGCAGTGAGTCCAGAGAGTTCACTGGCACCACTAGGGATGCAGTGCAGTGACTCCAGAAAGTGCACTGGCACCAGTGGGGATGCAGTGCAGTGAGTCCAGAGAGTGCACTGGCACCACTGGGAATGCAGTGCAGTGAGTCCAGAGAGTTCACTGGCACCAGTGGGGATGCAGTGCAGTGAGTCCAGAGAGTTCACTGGCACCAGTGGGGATGCAGTGCAGTGAGTCCAGAGAGTTCACTGGCACCAGTGGGGATGCACTGCAGTGAGTCCAGAAAGTGCACTGGCACCAGTGGGGATGCAGTGCAGTGAGTCCAGAGAGTGCACTGGCACCACTGGGAATGCAGTGCAGTGAGTCCAGAGAGTTCACTGGCACCAGTGGGGATGCACTGCAGTGAGTCCAGAAAGTGCACTGGCACTACTGGGGATGCAGTGCAGTGAGTCCAGAGAGTGCACTGGCACCAGTGGAGATGCAGTGCAGTGAGTCCAGAGAGTGCACTGGCACCACTGGGGATGCAGTGTAGTGAGTCCAGAGAGTGCACTGGCACCAGTGGGGTTGCAGTGCAGTGACTCCAGAGAGTGCACTGGCACCAGTGGGTATGCAGTGCAGTGAGTGCAGAGAGTGCACTGGCACCAGTGGGGATGCAGTGCAGTCAGTCCAGAGAGTTCACTGGCACCAGTGGGGATGCAAAGCAGTGACTCCAGAGAGTGCACTGGCAACACTGGGGATGCACTGCAGTGTCTCCAGAGAGTGCACTGGCACCAGTGGGGATGCAGTGCAGTGAGTCCAGAGAGTGCACTGGCATCACTGGGGATGCAGTGCAGTGACTCCAGAGAGTGCACTGGCACCACTGGGGTTGCAGTGCAGTGACTCCAGAGAGTGCACTGGCACCACTGGGAATGCATTGCAGTGAGTCCAGAGAGTGCACTGGCACCAGTGGGGATGCAGTGCAGTGAGTCCTGAGAGTGCACTGGCACCAGTGGGGATGCAGTGCAGTGACTCCAGAGAGTGCACTGGCACCAGTCGGGATGCAGTGCAGTGAGTCCAGACAGTGCACTGGCACCACTGGGGATGCACTGCAGTGAGTCCAGAGAGTGCACTGGCACCAGTGGGGATGCAGTGCAGTGAGTCCAGAGAGTTCACTGGCACCAGTGGGGATGCAGTGCAGTGAGTCCAGAGAGTGCACTGTCACCAGTGGGGATGCAGTGCAGTGACTCCAGAGAGTGCACTGGCAGCAGTGGGGATGCAGTGCAGTGACTCCAGAGAGTGCACTGGCACCAGTGGGGATGCAGTGCAGTGAGTCCAGAGAGTGCACTGGCACCACTGGGGATGCACTGCAGTGACTCCAGAGAGTGCACTGGCACCAGTGGGGATGCAGTGCAGTGACTCCAGAGAGTGCACTGGCACCAGTGGGTATGCAGTGCAGTGAGTGCAGAGAGTGCACTGGCACCAGTGGGGATGCAGTGCAGTCAGTCCAGAGAGTGCAATGGCACCAGTGGGGATGCAAAGCAGTGACTCCAGAGAGTGCACTGGCACCAGTGGGGATGCACTGCAGTGTCTCCAGAGAGTGCACTGGCACCAGTGGGGATGCAGTGCAGTGAGTCCAGAGAGTGCACTGGCATCACTGGGGATGCAGTGCAGTGACTCCAGAGAGTGCACTGGCACCAGTGGGGTTGCAGTGCAGTGACTCCAGAGAGTGCACTGGCACCACTGGGGATGCATTGCAGTGAGTCTAGAGAGTGCACTGGCACCAGTGGGGATGCAGTGCAGTGAGTCCTGAGAGTGCACTGGCACCAGTGGGAATGCAGTGCAGTGACTCCAGAGAGTGCACTGGCACCAGTCGGGATGCAGTGCAGTGAGTCCAGACAGTGCACTGGCACCACTGGGGATGCACTGCAGTGAGTCCAGAGAGTGCACTGGCACCACTGGGGATGCAGTGCAGTGAGTCCAGAGAGTTCACTGGCACCAGTGGGGATGCAGTGCAGTGAGTCCAGAGAGTGCACTGTCACCAGTGGGGATGCAGTGCAGTGAGTCCAGAGAGTGCACTGGCACCACTAGGGATGCAGTGCAGTGAGTCCAGAAAGTGCACTGGCACTACTGGGGATGCAGTGCAGTGAGTCCAGAGAGTGCACTGGCACCAGTGGGGATGCAGTGCAGTGAGTCCAGAGAGTTCACTGGCACCAGTGGGGATGCAGTGCAGTGACTCCAGAGAGTGCACTGGCACCAGTGCGGATGCACTGCAGTGAGTCCAGACAGTGCACTGGCACCAGTGGGGATGCAGTGCAGTGAGTCCATAGAGTGCACTGGCACCAGTGGGGATGCAGTGCAGTGAGTCCAGAGAGTGCACTGGCACCAGTGGGGATGCAGTGCAGTGAGTCCAGAGAGTGCACTGGCTCCACTAGGGATGCAGTGCAGTGACTCCATAAAGTGCACTGGCACTACTGGGTATGCAGTGCAGTGAGTCCAGAGAGTGCACTGGCACCAGTGGGGATGCAGTGCAGTCAGTCCAGAGAGTGCACTGGCACCACTGGGGATGCAGTGCAGTGAGTCCAGAGAGTGCACTGGCACCAGTGGGGTTGTAGTGCAGTGAGTCCAGAGAGTGCACTGGCACCAGTGGGAATGCAGTGCAGTGAGTCCAGAGAGTGCACTGGCACCAGTGGGGATGCAGTGTAGTGAGTCCAGAGAGTGCACTGGCACCAGTGGGGTTGCAGTGCAGTGAGTCCAGAGAGTGCACTGTCACCAGTGGGAATACAGTGCAGTGAGTCCAGAGAGTGCACTGGCAGCAGTGGGTATGCAGTGCAGTGAGTCCAGAGAGTGCACTGGCACCAGTGGGGATGCAGTGCAGTGAGTCCAGAGAGTGCCGTGACACCACTGGGGATGCAGTGCAGTGAGTCCAGAGAGTGCACTGGCACCACTAGGGATGCAGTGCAGTGACTCCAGAAAGTGCACTGGCACTACTGGAGATGCAGTGCAGTGAGTCCAGAGAGTGCACTGGCACCAGTCGGGATGCAGTGCAGTGAGTCCAGAGAGTGCACTGGCACCACTGGGGATGCAGTGCAGTGAGTCCAGAGAGTGCACTGGCACCAGTGGGGATGCAGTGTAGTGAGTCCAGAGAGTGCACTGGCACCAGTGGGGTTGCAGTGCAGTGAGTCCAGAGAGTGCACTGGCACCAGTGGGGATGCAGTGCAGTGAGTCCAGAGAGTGCACTGGCATCTGTGGGGATGCAGTGCAGTGAGTCCAGAGAGTGCACTGGCACCACTGGGGATGCAGTGCAGTGACTCCAGAGAGTGCACTGGCACCAGTGGGGATGCAGTGCAGTGAGTCCAGAGAGTCCACTGGCACCAGTGGGGATGCAGTTCAGTGAGCCCAGAGAGTGCACTGGCACCAGTGGGGATGCAGTGCAGTGAGTACAGAGAGTGCACTGGCACAAGTGGGGATGCAGTGCACTCAGTCCAGACAGTGCAATGGCACCAGTGGGGATGCAAAGCAGTGAGTCCAGAGAGTGCACTGGCACCAGTGGGAATGCAGTGCAGTCAGTTGAGAGAGTGCACTGGAACCAGTGCGGATGCACTGCAGTGTCTCCAGAGAGTGCACTGTCAGCAGTGGTTATGCAGTGCAGTGAGTCCAGAGAGTGCATTGGCACCAGTGGGGATGCAGTGCAGTGAGTCCAGAGAGTGCACTGGCACCAGTGGGGATGCAGTGCAGTGAGTCCAGAGAGTGCACTGGCACCACTGGGGATGCAGTGCAGTGAGTCCAGAGAGTGCACTGGCACCACTGCGGATCAGTGCAGTGACTCTAGAGAGTGCACTGGCACCAGTGGGAATGCAGTGCAGTGAGTCCAGAGAGTGCACTGGCACCACTGGGGATGCAGTGCAGTGAGTCCAGAGAGTGCACTGGCACCAGTGGGGATGCAGTGCAGTGAGTCCCGAGAGTGCACTGGCACCAGTGGGCGTGCAGTGCAATGAGTCCAGAGAGTGCACTGGCACCAGTGGGGATGCAGTGCAGTGAGTCCAGAGAGTTCACTGGCACTACTGGGGATGCAGTGCAGTGAGTCCAGAGAGTGCACTGGCAACAGTGGGCATGCAGTGCAGTGAGTCCAGAGAGTTCACTGGCACCAGTGGGGATGCAGTGCAGTGACTCCAGAGAGTGCACTGGCACCAGTGGGGATGCACTGCAGTGAGTCCAGACAGTGCACTGGCACCAGTGGGGATGCAGTGCAGTGAGTGCAGAGAGTGCACTGGCACCAGTGGGGATGCAGTGTAGTGACTCTAGAGAGTGCACTGGCACCAGTGGGGATGCAGTGCAGTGAGTCCAGAGAGTGCACTGGCACCAGTGGGGATGCAGTGCAGTGAGTCCAGAGAGTGCACTGGCACCAGTGGGGATGCAGTGCAGTGAGTCCCGAGAGTGCACTGGCACCAGTGGGCGTGCAGTGCAATGAGTCCAGAGAGTGCACTGGCACCAGTGGGGATGCAGTGCAGTGAGTCCAGAGAGTGCCGTGGCACCACTGGGGATGCAGTGCAGTGAGTCCAGAGAGTGCACTGGCACCACTAGGGATGCAGTGCAGTGACTCCAGAAAGTGCACTGGCACTACTGGAGATGCAGTGCAGTGACTCCAGAAAGTGCACTGGCACTACTGGGGATGCAGTGCAGTGAGTCCAGAGAGTGCACTGGCACCAGTGGAGATGCAGTGCAGTGAGTCCAGAGTGTGCACTGGCACCAGTGGGGATGCAGTGTAGTGAGTCCAGAGAGTGCACTGGCACCAGTGGGGTTGCAGTGCAGTGAGTCCAGAGAGTGCACAGGCACCAGTGGGGATGCACTGCAGTGTCTCCAGAGAGTGCACTGGCACCACTGGGGATGCATTGCAGTGAGTCCAGAGAGTGCACTGGCACCAGTGGGGATGCAGTGCAGTGAGTCCAGAGAGTGCACTGGTACCAGTGGGGATGCAGTGCAGTGAGTCCAGAGAGTGCACTGGCACCACTGGGGATGCAGTGCAGTGAGTCCAGAGAGTTCACTGGCACGACTGGGGATGCAGTGCAGTGAGTCCAGAGAGTTCACTGGCACCACTGGGGATGCAGTGCAGTGTAGTGAGTCCTTAGAGTGCACTGGCACCAGTGGGGATGCAGTGCAGTGAGTCCAGAGAGTGCACTGGCACCAGTGGGGATGCACTGCAGTGACTCCAGAGAGTGCACTGGCACCAGTGGGGATGCAGTGCAGTGAGTCCAGAGAGTGCACTGGCACCACCGGGGATTCAGTGCAGTGAGTCCAGAGAGTTCACTGGCACCACTAGGGATGCAGTGCAGTGACTACAGAAAGTGCACTGGCACCAGTGGGGATGCAGTGCAGTGAGTCCAGAGAGTGCACTGGCACCACTGGGAATGCAGTGCAGTGAGTCCAGAGAGTTCACTGGCACCAGTGGGGATGCAGTGCAGTGAGTCCAGAGAGTTCACTGGCACCACTGGGGATGCAGTGCAGTGACTCCAGAGAGTGCACTGGCACCAGTGGGGATGCAGTGCAGTGAGTCCAGAAAGTGCACTGGCACCAGTGGGGATGCAGTGCAGTGAGTCCAGAGAGTGCACTGGCACCACTGGGAATGCAGTGCAGTGAGTCCAGAGAGTTCACTGGCACCAGTGGGGACGCACTGCAGTGAGTCCAGAAAGTGCACTGGCACTACTGGGGATGCAGTGCAGTGAGTCCAGAGAGTGCACTGGCACCAGTGGAGATGCAGTGCAGTGAGTCCAGAGAGTGCACTGGCACCACTGGGGATGCAGTGTAGTGAGTCCAGAGAGTGCACTGGCACCAGTGGGGTTGCAGTGCAGTGACTCCAGAGAGTGCACTGGCACCAGTGGGTATGCAGTGCAGTGAGTGCAGAGAGTGCACTGGCACCAGTGGGGATGCAGTGCAGTCAGTCCAGAGAGTTCACTGGCACCAGTGGGGATGCAAAGCAGTGACTCCAGAGAGTGCACTGGCAACACTGGGGATGCACTGCAGTGTCTCCAGAGAGTGCACTGGCACCAGTGGGGATGCAGTGCAGTGAGTCCAGAGAGTGCACTGGCATCACTGGGGATGCAGTGCAGTGACTCCAGAGAGTGCACTGGCACCACTGGGGTTGCAGTGCAGTGACTTCAGAGAGTGCACTGGCACCACTGGGAATGCATTGCAGTGAGTCCAGAGAGTGCACTGGCACCAGTGGGGATGCAGTGCAGTGAGTCCTGAGAGTGCACTGGCACCAGTGGGGATGCAGTGCAGTGACTCCAGAGAGTGCACTGGCACCAGTCGGGATGCAGTGCAGTGAGTCCAGACAGTGCACTGGCACCACTGGGGATGCACTGCAGTGAGTCCAGAGAGTGCACTGGCACCAGTGGGGATGCAGTGCAGTGAGTCCAGAGAGTTCACTGGCACCACTGGGGATGCAGTGCAGTGAGTCCAGAGAGTGCACTGGCACCACTGGGGATGCAGTGCAGTGAGTCCAGAGAGTGCACTGGCAGCAGTGGGGATGCAGTGCAGTGACTCCAGAGAGTGCACTGGCACCAGTGGGGATGCAGTGCAGTGAGTCCAGAGAGTGCACTGGCACCACTGGGGATGCACTGCAGTGACTCCAGAGAGTGCACTGGCACCAGTGGGGATGCAGTGCAGTGACTCCAGAGAGTGCACTGGCACCAGTGGGTATGCAGTGCAGTGAGTGCAGAGAGTGCACTGGCACCAGTGGGGATGCAGTGCAGTCAGTCCAGAGAGTGCAATGGCACCAGTGGGGATGCAAAGCAGTGACTCCAGAGAGTGCACTGGCACCAGTGGGGATGCACTGCAGTGTCTCCAGAGAGTGCACTGGCACCAGTGGGGATGCAGTGCAGTGAGTCCAGAGAGTGCACTGGCATCACTGGGGATGCAGTGCAGTGACTCCAGAGAGTGCACTGGCACCAGTGGGGTTGCAGTGCAGTGACTCCAGAGAGTGCACTGGCACCACTGGGGATGCATTGCAGTGAGTCTAGAGAGTGCACTGGCACCAGTGGGGATGCAGTGCAGTGAGTCCAGAGAGTGCACTGGCACCAGTGGGAATGCAGTGCAGTGACTCCAGAGAGTGCACTGGCACCAGTCGGGATGCAGTGCAGTGAGTCCAGACAGTGCACTGGCACCACTGGGGATGCACTGCAGTGAGTCCAGAGAGTGCACTGGCACCACTGGGGATGCAGTGCAGTGAGTCCAGAGAGTTCACTGGCACCAGTGGGGATGCAGTGCAGTGAGTCCAGAGAGTGCACTGTCACCAGTGGGGATGCAGTGCAGTGAGTCCAGAGAGTGCACTGGCACCACTAGGGATGCAGTGCAGTGAGTCCAGAAAGTGCACTGGCACTACTGGGGATGCAGTGCAGTGAGTCCAGAGAGTGCACTGGCACCAGTGGGGATGCAGTGCAGTGAGTCCAGAGAGTTCACTGGCACCAGTGGGGATGCAGTGCAGTGACTCCAGAGAGTGCACTGGCACCAGTGCGGATGCACTGCAGTGAGTCCAGACAGTGCACTGGCACCAGTGGGGATGCAGTGCAGTGAGTCCATAGAGTGCACTGGCACCAGTGGGGATGCAGTGCAGTGAGTCCAGAGAGTGCACTGGCACCAGTGGGGATGCAGTGCAGTGAGTCCAGAGAGTGCACTGGCTCCACTAGGGATGCAGTGCAGTGACTCCATAAAGTGCACTGGCACTACTGGGTATGCAGTGCAGTGAGTCCAGAGAGTGCACTGGCACCAGTGGGGATGCAGTGCAGTGAGTCCAGAGAGTGCACTGGAACCAGTGGGGTTGCAGTGCAGTGAGTCCAGAGAGTGCACTGGCACCAGTGGGAATGCAGTGCAGTGAGTCCAGACAGTGCACTGGCACCAGTGGGGATGCAGTGTAGTGAGTCCAGAGAGTGCACTGGCACCAGTGGGGTTGCAGTGCAGTGAGTCCAGAGAGTGCACTGTCACCAGTGGGAATACAGTGCAGTGAGTCCAGAGAGTGCACTGGCAGCAGTGGGTATGCAGTGCAGTGAGTCCAGAGAGTGCACTGGCACCAGTGGGGATGCAGTGCAGTGAGTCCAGAGAGTGCCGTGACACCACTGGGGATGCAGTGCAGTGAGTCCAGAGAGTGCACTGGCACCAGTAGGGATGCAGTGCAGTGACTCCAGAAAGTGCACTGGCACTACTGGAGATGCAGTGCAGTGAGTCCAGAGAGTGCACTGGCACCAGTCGGGATGCAGTGCAGTGAGTCCAGAGAGTGCACTGGCACCACTGGGGATGCAGTGCAGTGAGTCCAGAGAGTGCACTGGCACCAGTGGGGATGCAGTGTAGTGAGTCCAGAGAGTGCACTGGCACCAGTGGGGTTGCAGTGCAGTGAGTCCAGAGAGTGCACTGGCACCAGTGGGGATGCAGTGCAGTGAGTCCAGAGAGTGCACTGGCATCTGTGGGGATGCAGTGCAGTGAGTCCAGAGAGTGCACTGGCACCACTGGGGATGCAGTGCAGTGACTCCAGAGAGTGCACTGGCACCAGTGGGGATGCAGTGCAGTGAGTCCAGAGAGTCCACTGGCACCAGTGGGGATGCAGTTCAGTGAGCCCAGAGAGTGCACTGGCACCAGTGGGGATGCAGTGCAGTGAGTACAGAGAGTGCACTGGCACAAGTGGGGATGCAGTGCAGTCAGTCCAGACAGTGCAATGGCACCAGTGGGGATGCAAAGCAGTGAGTCCAGAGAGTGCACTGGCACCAGTGGGAATGCAGTGCAGTGAGTTGAGAGAGTGCACTGGAACCAGTGCGGATGCACTGCAGTGTCTCCAGAGAGTGCACTGTCAGCAGTGGTTATGCAGTGCAGTGAGTCCAGAGAGTGCATTGGCACCAGTGGGGATGCAGTGCAGTGAGTCCAGAGAGTGCACTGGCACCAGTGGGGATGCAGTGCAGTGAGTCCAGAGAGTGCACTGGTACCAGTGGGGATGCAGTGCAGTGAGTCCAGAGAGTGCACTGGCACCACTGCGGATCAGTGCAGTGACTCTAGAGAGTGCACTGGCACCAGTGGGAATGCAGTGCAGTGAGTCCAGAGAGTGCACTGGCACCACTGGGGATGCAGTGCAGTGAGTCCAGAGAGTGCACTGGCACCAGTGGGGATGCAGTGCAGTGAGTCCCGAGAGTGCACTGGCACCAGTGGGCGTGCAGTGCAATGAGTCCAGAGAGTGCACTGGCACCAGTGGGGATGCAGTGCAGTGAGTCCAGAGAGTTCACTGGCACTACTGGGGATGCAGTGCAGTGAGTCCAGAGAGTGCACTGGCAACAGTGGGCATGCAGTGCAGTGAGTCCAGAGAGTTCACTGGCACCAGTGGGGATGCAGTGCAGTGACTCCAGAGAGTGCACTGGCACCAGTGGGGATGCACTGCAGTGAGTCCAGACAGTGCACTGGCACCAGTGGGGATGCAGTGCAGTGAGTGCAGAGAGTGCACTGGCACCAGTGGGGATGCAGTGTAGTGACTCTAGAGAGTGCACTGGCACCAGTGGGGATGCAGTGCAGTGAGTCCAGAGAGTGCACTGGCACCAGTGGGGATGCAGTGCAGTGAGTCCAGAGAGTGCACTGGCACCAGTGGGGATGCAGTGCAGTGAGTCCCGAGAGTGCACTGGCACCAGTGGGCGTGCAGTGCAATGAGTCCAGAGAGTGCACTGGCACCAGTGGGGATGCAGTGCAGTGAGTCCAGAGAGTGCCGTGGCACCACTGGGGATGCAGTGCAGTGAGTCCAGAGAGTGCACTGGCACCACTAGGGATGCAGTGCAGTGACTCCAGAAAGTGCACTGGCACTACTGGAGATGCAGTGCAGTGACTCCAGAAAGTGCACTGGCACTACTGGGGATGCAGTGCAGTGAGTCCAGAGAGTGCACTGGCACCAGTGGAGATGCAGTGCAGTGAGTCCAGAGTGTGCACTGGCACCAGTGGGGATGCAGTGTAGTGAGTCCAGAGAGTGCACTGGCACCAGTGGGGTTGCAGTGCAGTGAGTCCAGAGAGTGCACAGGCACCAGTGGGGATGCACTGCAGTGTCTCCAGAGAGTGCACTGGCACCACTGGGGATGCATTGCAGTGAGTCCAGAGAGTGCACTGGCACCAGTGGGGATGCAGTGCAGTGAGTCCAGAGAGTGCACTGGTACCAGTGGGGATGCAGTGCAGTGAGTCCAGAGAGTGCACTGGCACCACTGCGGATCAGTGCAGTGACTCTAGAGAGTGAACTGGCACCAGTGGGGATGCAGTGCAGTGACTCTAGAGAGTGCACTGGCACCAGTGGGGATGCAGTGCAGTGAGTCCAGAGAGTGCACTGGCACCACTGGGGATGCAGTGCAGTGAGTGCAGAGAGTGCACTGGCACCAGTGGGGATGCAGTGCAGTGAGTCCCGAGAGTGCACTGGCACCAGTGGGCGTGCAGTGCAATGAGTCCAGAGAGTGCACTGGCACCAGTGGGGATGCAGTGCAGTGAGTCCAGAGAGTTCACTGGCACTACTGGGGATGCAGTGCAGTGAGTCCAGAGAGTGCACTGGCACCAGTGGGCATGCAGTGCAGTGAGTCCAGAGAGTTCACTGGCACCAGTGGGGATGCAGTGCAGTGACTCCAGAGAGTGCACTGGCACCAGTGGGGATGCAGTGCAGTGAGTCCAGACAGTGCACTGGCACCAGTGGGGATGCAGTGCAGTGACTCCAGAGAGTGCACTGGCACCAGTGGGGATGCAGTGCAGTGAGTCCAGAGAGTGCCGTGGCACCACTGGGGATGCAGTGCAGTGAGTCCAGAGAGTGCACTGGCACCACTAGGGATGCAGTGCAGTGACTCCAGAAAGTGCACTGGCACTACTGGAGATGCAGTGCAGTGAGTCCAGAGAGTGCACTGGCACCAGTCGGGATGCAGTGCAGTGAGTCCAGAGAGTGCACTGGCACCACTGGGGATGCAGTGCAGTGAGTCCAGAGAGTGCACTGGCACCAGTGGGGATGCAGTGTAGTGAGTCCAGAGAGTGCACTGGCACCAGTGGGGTTGCAGTGCAGTGAGTCCAGAGAGTGCACTGGCACCAGTGGGGATGCAGTGCAGTGACTCCAGAGAGTGCACTGGCACCAGTGGGGATGCAGTGCAGTGAGTCCAGACAGTGCACTGGCACCACTGGGGATGCAGTGCAGTGACTCCAGAGAGTGCACTGGCACCAGTGGGGATGCAGTGCAGTGACTCCAGAGAGTGCACTGGCAGCAGTGGGGATGCAGTGCAGTGACTCCAGAGAGTGCACTGGCACCAGTGGGGATGCAGTGCAGTGAGTCCAGAGAGTGCACTGGCACCACTGGGGATGCACTGCAGTGACTCCAGAGAGTGCACTGGCACCACTAGGGATGCAGTGCAGTGAGTCCAGAGAGTGCACTGGCACCAGTGGGGATGCACTGCAGTGAGTCCAGAAAGTGCACTGGCACTACTGGGGATGCAGTGCAGTGAGTCCAGAGAGTGCACTGGCACCAGTGGAGATGCAGTGCAGTGACTCCAGAGAGTGCACTGGCACCAGTCGGGATGCAGTGCAGTGAGTCCAGACAGTGCACTGGCACCACTGGGGATGCACTGCAGTGAGTCCAGAGAGTGCACTGGCACCACTGGGGATGCAGTGCAGTGAGTCCAGAGAGTTCACTGGCACCAGTGGGGATGCAGTGCAGTGAGTCCAGAGAGTGCACTGTCACCAGTGGGGATGCAGTGCAGTGAGTCCAGAGAGTGCACTGGCACCACTAGGGATGCAGTGCAGTGAGTCCAGAAAGTGCACTGGCACTACTGGGGATGCAGTGCAGTGAGTCCAGAGAGTGCACTGGCACCAGTGGGGATGCAGTGCAGTGAGTCCAGAGAGTTCACTGGCACCAGTGGGGATGCAGTGCAGTGACTCCAGAGAGTGCACTGGCACCAGTGGGGATGCAGTGCAGTGAGTCCAGACAGTGCACTGGCACCACTGGGGATGCAGTGCAGTGACTCCATAGACTGCACTGGCAGCAGTGGGGATGCAGTGCAGTGAGTCCAGAGAGTGCACTGGCACCAGTGGGGATGCAGTGCAGTGAGTCCAGAGAGTGCACTGGCTCCACTAGGGATGCAGTGCAGTGACTCCATAAAGTGCACTGGCACTACTGGGTATGCAGTGCAGTGAGTCCAGAGAGTGCACTGGCACCAGTGGGGATGCAGTGCAGTCAGTCCAGAGAGTGCACTGGCACCACTGGGGATGCAGTGCAGTGAGTCCAGAGAGTGCACTGGCACCAGTGGGGTTGCAGTGCAGTGAGTCCAGAGAGTGCACTGGCACCAGTGGGAATGCAGTGCAGTGAGTCCAGAGAGTGCACTGGCAGCAGTGGGGATGCAGTGTAGTGAGTCCAGAGAGTGCACTGGCACCAGTGGGGTTGCAGTGCAGTGAGTCCAGAGAGTGCACTGGCACCAGTGGGAATACAGTGCAGTGAGTCCAGAGAGTGCACTGGCAGCAGTGGGGATGCAGTGCAGTGAGTCCAGAGAGTGCACTGGCACCAGTGGGGATGCAGTGCAGTGAGTCCAGAGAGTGCCGTGGCACCACTGGGGATGCAGTGCAGTGAGTCCAGAGAGTGCACTGGCACCACTAGGGATGCAGTGCAGTGACTCCAGAAAGTGCACTGGCACTACTGGATATGCAGTGCAGTGAGTCCAGAGAGTGCACTGGCACCAGTGGGGATGCAGTGCAGTGAGTCCAGAGAGTGCACTGGCACCACTGGGGATGCAGTGCAGTGAGTCCAGAGAGTGCACTGGCACCAGTGGGGATGCAGTGTAGTGAGTCCAGAGAGTGCACTGGCACCAGTGGGGTTGCAGTGCAGTGAGTCCAGAGAGTGCACTGGCACCAGTGGGGATGCAGTGCAGTGAGTCCAGAGAGTGCACTGGCACCAGTGGGGATGCAGTGCAGTGAGTCCAGAGAGTGCACTGGCACCACTGGGGATGCACTGCAGTGACTCCAGAGAGTGCACTGGCACCAGTGGGGATGCAGTGCAGTGAGTCCAGAGAGTCCACTGGCAGCAGTGGGGATGCAGTTCAGTGAGCCCAGAGAGTGCACTGGCACCAGTGGGGATGCAGTGCAGTGAGTACAGAGAGTGCACTGGCACAAGTGGGGATGCAGTGCAGTCAGTCCAGACATTGCAATGGCACCAGTGGGGATGCAAAGCAGTGAGTCCAGAGAGTGCACTGGCACCAGTGGGAATGCAGTGCAGTGAGTTGAGAGAGTGCACTGGAACCAGTGCGGATGCACTGCAGTGTCTCCAGAGAGTGCACTGGCAGCAGTGGTTATGCAGTGCAGTGAGTCCAGAGAGTGCATTGGCACCAGTGGGGATGCAGTGCAGTGAGTCCAGAGAGTGCACTGGCACCAGTGGGGATGCAGTGCTGTGAGTCCAGAGAGTGCACTGGTACCAGTGGGGATGCAGTGCAGTGACTCCAGAGAGTGCACTGGCACCACTGCGGATCAGTGCAGTGACTCTAGAGAGTGCACTGGCACCAGTGGGAATGCAGTGCAGTGAGTCCAGAGAGTGCACTGGCACCAGTGGGGATGCAGTGCAGTGAGTCCAGAGAGTGCACTGGCACCAGTGGGGATGCAGTGCAGTGAGTCCCGAGAGTGCACTGGCACCAGTGGGCGTGCAGTGCAATGAGTCCAGAGAGTGCACTGGCACCAGTGGGGATGCAGTGCAGTGAGTCCAGAGAGTTCACTGGCACTACTGGGGATGCAGTGCAGTGAGTCCAGAGAGTGCACTGGCACCAGTGGGCATGCAGTGCAGTGAGTCCAGAGAGTTCACTGGCACCAGTGGGGATGCAGTGCAGTGACTCCAGAGAGTGCACTGGCACCAGTGGGGATGCACTGCAGTGAGTCCAGACAGTGCACTGGCACCAGTGGGGATGCAGTGCAGTGAGTCCAGAGAGTGCACTGGCACCAGTGGGGATGCAGTGCAGTGAGTCCAGAGAGTGCACTGGCACCAGTGGGGATGCAGTGCAGTGACTCCAGAGAGTGCACTGGCACTCTTGGGGATGCAGTGCAGTGAGTCCAGAGAGTGCCGTGGCACCACTGGGGATGCAGTGCAGTGAGTCCAGAGAGTGCACTGGCACCACTAGGGATGCAGTGCAGTGACTCCAGAAAGTGCACTGGCACTACTGGAGATGCAGTGCAGTGACTCCAGAAAGTGCACTGGCACTACTGGGGATGCAGTGCAGTGAGTCCAGAGAGTGCACTGGCACCAGTGGAGATGCAGTGCAGTGAGTCCAGAGAGTGCACTGGCACCAGTGGGGATGCAGTGTAGTGAGTCCAGAGAGTGCACTGGCACCAGTGGGGTTGCAGTGCAGTGAGTCCAGAGAGTGCACTGGCACCAGTGGGGATGCACTGCAGTGTCTCCAGAGAGTGCACTGGCACCACTGGGGATGCAGTGCAGTGAGTCCAGAGAGTGCACTGGCACCAGTGGTGATGCAGTGCAGTGAGTCCAGAGAGTGCACTGGTACCAGTGGGGATGCAGTGCAGTGAGTCCAGAGAGTGCACTGGCACCACTGCGGATCAGTGCAGTGACTCTAGAGCGTGAACTGGCACCAGTGGGGATTCAGTGCAGTGACTCTAGAGAGTGCACTGGCACCAGTGGGGATGCAGTGCAGTGAGTCCAGAGAGTGCACTGGCACCAGTGGGGATGCAGTGCAGTGAGTGCAGAGAGTGCACTGGCACCAGTGGGGATGCAGTGCAGTGAGTCCCGAGAGTGCACTGGCACCAGTGGGCGTGCAGTGCAATGAGTCCAGAGAGTGCACTGGCACCAGTGGGGATGCAGTGCAGTGAGTCCAGAGAGTGCCGTGGCACCACTGGGGATGCAGTGCAGTGAGTCCAGAGAGTGCACTGGCACCACTAGGGATGCAGTGCAGTGAGTCCAGAAAGTGCACTGGCACTACTGGAGATGCAGTGCAGTGACTCCAGAAAGTGCACTGGCACTACTGGGGATGCAGTGCAGTGAGTCCAGAGAGTGCACTGGCACCAGTGGAGATGCAGTGCAGTGAGTCCAGAGTGTGCACTGGCACCAGTGGGGATGCAGTGCAGTCAGTCCAGAGAGTGCACTGGCACCAGTGTGGTTGCAGTGCAGTGAGTCCCGAGAGTGCACAGGCACCAGTGGGGATGCACTGCAGTGTCTCCAGAGAGTGCACTGGCACCACTGGGGATGCATTGCAGTGACTCCAGAGAGTGCACTGGCACCAGTGGGGATGCAGTGCAGTGAGTCCAGAAAGTGCACTGGTACCAGTGGGGATGCAGTGCAGTGAGTCCAGAGAGTGCACTGGCACCACTGCGGATCAGTGCAGTGACTCTAGAGAGTGAACTGGCACCAGTGGGGATGCACTGCAGTGACTCTAGAGAGTGCACTGGCACCAGTGGGGATGCAGTGCAGTGAGTCCAGAGAGTGCACTGGCACCAGTGGGGATGCAGTGCAGTGAGTGCAGAGAGTGCACTGGCACCAGTGGGGATGCAGTGCAGTGAGTCCCGAGAGTGCACTGGCACCAGTGGGCGTGCAGTGCAATGAGTCCAGAGAGTGCACTGGCACCAGTGGGGATGCAGTGCAGTGAGTCCAGAGAGTTCACTGGCACTACTGGGGATGCAGTGCAGTGAGTCCAGAGAGTTCACTGGCACCAGTGGGGATGCAGTGCAGTGACTCCAGAGAGTGCACTGGCACCAGTGGGGATGCAGTGCAGTGAGTCCAGACAGTGCACTGGCACCAGTGGGGATGCACTGCAGTGACTCCAGAGAGTGCACTGGCACCAGTGGGGATGCAGTGCAGTGAGTCCAGAGAGTGCCGTGGCACCACTGGGGGTGCAGTGCAGTGAGTCCAGAGAGTGCACTGGCACCACTAGGGATGCAGTACAGTGACTCCAGAAAGTGCACTGGCACTACTGGAGATGCAGTGCAGTGAGTCCAGAGAGTGCACTGGCACCAGTCGGGATGCAGTGCAGTGAGTCCAGAGAGTGCACTGGCACCACTGGGGATGCAGTGCAGTGAGTCCAGAGAGTGCACTGGCACCAGTGGGGATGCAGTGTAGTGAGTCCAGAGAGTGCACTGGCACCAGTGGGGTTGCAGTGCAGTGAGTCCAGAGAGTGCACTGGCACCAGTGGGGATGCAGTGCAGTGAGTCCAGAGAGTGCACTGGCAGCAGTGGGGATGCAGTGCAGTGAGTCCAGAGAGTGCACTGGCACCACTGGGGATGCAGTGCAGTGACTCCAGAGAGTGCACTGGCACCAGTGGGGATGCAGTGCAGTGAGTCCAGAGAGTCCACTGGCACCAGTGGGGATGCAGTTCAGTGAGCCCAGAGAGTGCACTGGCACCAGTGGGGATGCAGTGCAGTGAGTACAGAGAGTGCACTGGCACAAGTGGAGATGCAGTGCAGTCAGTGCAGACAGTGCAATGGCACCAGTGGGGATGCAAAGCAGTGAGTCCAGAGAGTGCACTGCCACCAGTGGGAATGCAGTGCAGTGAATTGAGAGAGTGCACTGGAACCAGTGCGGATGCACTGCAGTGTCTCCAGAGAGTGCACTGGCAGCAGTGGTTATGCAGTGCAGTGAGTCCAGAGAGTGCATTGGCACCAGTGGGGATGCAGTGCAGTGAGTCCAGAGAGTGCACTGGCACCAGTGGGGATGCAGTGCAGTGAGTCCAGAGAGTGTACTGGCACCAGTGGGGATGCAGTGCAGTGACTCCAGAGAGTGCACTGGCACCAGTAGTGATGCAGTGAAGTGAGTCCAGAGAGTGCACTGGCACCAGTGGGGATGCAGTGCAGTGAGTCCAGAGAGTGCACTGGCACCACGTGGGGATGCAGTGCAGTGAGTCCAAAGAGTTAACTGGCACCGCTTGGCATGCAGTACAGTGACTCCAGAAAGTGCACTGGCACCAGTGGGGATGCAGTGCAGCGACTCTAGAGAGTGCACTGGCACCAGTGGGGATGCAGTGCAGTGAGTCCAGAGAGTGCATTGGCACCACTGGGGATGCAGTGCAGTGAGTCCAGAGAGTGCATTGGCAACAGTGGGGATGCAGTGTAGTGAGTCCAGAGAGTGCACTGTCAACAGTGGTTATGCAGTGCAGTGACTCCAGAAAGTGCACTGGCACCAGTGGGGATGCAGAGCAGTGAGTCCAGAGAGTGCACTGGCACCAGTGGGGATGCAGTGCAGTGAGTCCAGAGAGTGCACTGGCACCACTGGGGATGCAGTGCAGTGACTCCAGAGAGTGCACTGGCACCAGTGGGGATGCAGTCCAGTGAGTCCAGAGAGTGCATTGGCACCAGTGGGGATGCAGTGCAGTGAGTCCAGAGAGTGCACTGGCACCACTGCGGATCATTGCAGTGACTCTAGAGAGTGAACTGGCACCAGTGGGGATTCAGTGCAGTGACTCTAGAGAGTGCACTGGCACCAGTGGGGATGCAGTGCAGTGAGTCCAGAGAGTGTACTGGCACCACTGGGGATGCAGTGCAGTGACTCCAGAGAGTGCACTGGCACCAGTAGGGATGCAGTGAAGTGAGTCCAGAGAGTGCACTGGCACCACTGGGGATGCAGTGCAGTGAGTCCAGAGAGTGCATTGGCACCAGTGGGGATGCAGTGCAGTGAGTCCAGAGAGTCCACTGGCACCAGTGGGGATGCAGTGTAGTGAGCCCAGAGAGTGCACTGGCACCAGTGGGGATGCAGTGCAGTGAGTCCAGAAAGTGCACTGGCACCAGTGGGGATGCAGTGCAGTCAGTCCAGATAGTGCAATGGCACCAGTGGGGATGCAAAGCAGTGAGTCCAAAGAGTGCACTGGCACCAGTGGGAATGCAGTACAGTGAGTTGAGAGAGTGCACTGGAACCAGTGCGGATGCACTGCAGTGTCTCCAGAGAGTGCACTGGCAGCAGTGGTTATGCAGTGCAGTGAGTCCAGAGAGTGCATTGGCACCAGTGGGGATGCAGTGCAGTGAGTCCAGAGAGTGCACTGGCACCAGTGGGGATGCAGTGCAGTGAGTCCAGAGAGTGCACTGGCACCAGTGGGGATGCAGTGCAGTGACTCCAGAGAGTGCACTGGCACCACTAGGGATGCAGTGAAGTGAGTCCAGAGAGTGCACTGGCACCAGTGGGGTTGCAGTGCAGTGAGTCCAGAGAGTGCACTGGCACCAGTGGGGATGCAGTGCAGTGATCCAGAGAGTGCACTGGCACCACGTGGGGATGCAGTGCAGTGACTCCAGAGAGTGCACTGGCACCAGTGGGGATGCAGTGCAGTGAGTCCAGAGAGTGCACTGGTACCAGTGGGGATGCAGTGCAGTGAGTCCAGAGAGTGCACTGGCACCACTGCGGATCAGTGCAGTGACTCTAGAGAGTGAACTGGCACCAGTGGGGATGCAAAGCAGTGACTCCAGAGAGTGCACTGGCACCAGTGGGAATGCAGTGCAGTGACTCCAGAGAGTGCACTAGCAACAACTGGGGATGCACTGCAGTGTCTCCGGAGAGTGCACTGGTACCAATGGGGATGCAGTGCAGTGAGTTCAGATAGTGCACTGGCACCAGTGGGGATGCAGTGCAGTGAGTCCAGAGAGTGCACTGGCATCTGTGGGGATGCAGTGCAGTGAGTCCAGAGAGTGCACTGGCACCACTGGGGATGCAGTGCAGTGAGTCCAGAGAGTGCACTGGCACCAGTGGGGATGCAGTGCAGTGAGTCCAGAGAGTGCACTGGCACTAGTGGAGATAAGTGCAGTGACTCCATAGAGTGCACTGGCACCAGTGGGGTTGGAGTGCAGTGACTCTAGAGAGTGCACTGTGAGCAGTGGGGATTCAGTGCAGTGAGTCCAGAGAGTGCACTGGCACCAGTGGGGATGCAGTGCAGTGAGTCCAGAGAGTGCACTGGCACCAGTGGGGATGCAGTGCAGTGAGTCCAGAGAGTGCACTGGCAGCAGTGGGGATGCAGTGCAGTGAGTCCAGAGAGTGCACTGGCACCAGTGGGGATGCAGTGCAGTGAGTCCAGAGAGTGCACTGGCACCACTGGGGATGCAGTGCAGTGAGTCCAGAGAGTGCACTGGCACTACTGGGGTTGCAGTGCAGTGAGTCCAGAGAGTGCACTGGCACCAGTAGGGATGCAGTGCAGTGAGTCCAGAGAGTGCACTGGCACCAGTGGGGATGCAGTGCAGTGAGTCCAGAGAGTTCACTGGCACCACTGGGGATGCAGTGCAGTGTAGTGAGTCCTTAGAGTGCACTGGCACCAGTGGGGATGCAGTGCAGTGAGTCCAGAGAGTGCACTGGCACCACTGGGGATGCACTGCAGTGAGTCCAGAGAGTGCACTGGCACCAGTGGGGATGCAGTGCAGTGAGTCCAGAGAGTGCACTGGCACCACCGGGGATTCAGTGCAGTGAGTCCAGAGAGTTCACTGGCACCACTAGGGATGCAGTGCAGTGACTCCAGAAAGTGCACTGGCACTACTGGGGATGCAGTGCAGTGAGTCCAGAGAGTGCACTGGCACCAGTGGGGATGCAGTGCAGTGAGTCCAGAGAGTGCACTGGCACCAGTGGGGATGCAGTGTAGTGAGTCCAGAGAGTGCACTGGCACCAGTGGGGATGCACTGCAGTGTCTCCAGAGAGTGCACTGGCACCACTGGGGATGCATTGCAGTGACTCCAAAGAGTGCACTGGCACCAGTGGGGATGCAGTGCAGTGAGTCCAGAGAGTGCACTGGTACCAGTGGGGATGCAGTGCAGTGAGTCCAGAGAGTGCACTGGCACCACTGCGGATCAGTGCAGTGACTCTAGAGAGTGAACTGGCACCAGTGGGGATTCAGTGTAGTGACTCTAGAGAGTGCACTGGCACCAGTGGGGATGCAGTGCAGTGAGTCCAGAGAGTGCACTGGCACCAGTGGGGATGCAGTGCAGTGAGTGCAGAGAGTGCACTGGCACCAGTGGGGATGCAGTGCAGTGAGTCCCGAGAGTGCACTGGCACCAGTGGGCGTGCAGTGCAATGAGTCCAGAGAGTGCACTGGCACCAGTGGGGATGCAGTGCAGTGAGTCCAGAGAGTTCACTGGCACCAGTGGGGATGCAGTGCAGTGAGTCCAGAGAGTGCACTGGCACCAGTGGGGATGCAGTGCAGTGACTCCAGAGAGTTCACTGGCACCAGTGGGGATGCCGTGCAGTGAGTCCAGAAAGTGCACTGGCACTACTGGGGATGCAGTGCAGTGAGTCCAGAGAGTGCACTGGCACCAGTGGGGATGCAGTGCAGTGAGTCCAGAGAGTTCACTGGCAGCAGTGGGGATGCAGTGCAGTGACTCCAGAGAGTGCACTGGCACCAGTGGGGATGCACTGCAGTGAGTCCAGACAGTGCACTGGCACCAGTGGGGATGCAGTGCAGTGACTCCAGAGAGTGCACTGGCACCAGTGGGGATGCAGTGCAGTGAGTCCAGAGAGTGCCGTGGCACCACTGGGGATGCAGTGCAGTGAGTCCAGAGAGTGCACTGGCACCACTAGGGATGCAGTGCAGTGACTCCAGAAAGTGCACTGGCACTACTGGAGATGCAGTGCAGTGAGTCCAGAGAGTGCACTGGCACCAGTCGGGATGCAGTGCAGTGAGTCCAGAGAGTGCACTGGCACCAGTGGGGATGCAGTGCAGTGAGTCCAGAGAGTGCACTGGCACCAGTGGGGATGCAGTGTATTGAGTCCAAAGAGTGCACTGGCACCAGTGGGGTTGCAGTGCAGTGAGTCCAGAGAGTGCACTGGCACCAGTGGGGATGCAGTGCAGTGAGTCCAGAGAGTGCACTGGCAGCAGTGGGGATGCAGTGCAGTGAGTCCAGAGAGTGCAGTGGCAGCAGTGGGGATGCAGTGCAGTGAGTCCAGAGAGTGCACTGGCACCACTGGGGATGCAGTGCAGTGAGTCCAGAGAGTCCACTGGCACCAGTGGGGATGCAGTGCGTTGAGCCCAGAGAGTGCACTGGCAACACTGGGGATGCAGTGCAGTGAGTCCAGAGAGTGCACTGGCACCACTGGGGATGCAGTGCAGTCAGTCCAGAGAGTGCAATGGCACCAGTGGGGATGCAAAGCAGTGAGTCCAGAGAGTGCACTGGCACCAGTGGGGATGCAGTGCAGTGAGTCCAGAGAGTGCACTGGCACCACTGGGGATGCAGTGCAGTGAGTCCAGAGAGTGCACTGGCACCAGTGGGGATGCAGTGCAGTGACTCCAGAGAGTGCTCTGGCAGCAGTGGGGATGCAGTGCAGTGAGTCCAGAGAGTGCACTTGCACCAGTGGGGATGCAGTGCAGTGAGTCCAGAGAGTGCACTGGCACCTTTGGGGATGTAGTGCAGTGAGTCCAGAGAGTGCACTGGCACCAGTGGGGATGCAAAGCAGTGACTCCAGAGAGTGCACTGGCACCAGTGGGGATGCAGTGCAGTGAGTCCAGAGAGTGCAATGGCACCAGTGGGGATGCAAAGCAGTGAGTCCAGAGAGTGCACTGGCACCAGTGGGAATGCAGTGCAGTGAGTTGAGAGAGTGCACTGGAACCAGAGGGGATGCACTGCAGTGTCTCCAGAGAGTGCAGTGGCACCAGTGGGGATGCAGTGCACTGAGTCCAGAGAGTGCACTGGCAGCATTGGGATGCAGTGCAGTGAGTCCAGAGAGTGCACTGGCACCAGTGGGGATGCAGTGCAGTGACTCCAGAGAGTGCTCTGGCAGCAGTGGGGATGCAGTGCAGTGAGTCTAGAGAGTGCACTGGCACCAGTGGGGATGCAGTGCAGTGAGTCCAGAGAGTCCACTGGCACCAGTGGGGATGCAGTGCAGTGAGCCCAGAGAGTGCACTGGCACCAGTGGGGATGCAGTGCAGTGAGTCCAGAGAGTGCACTGGCACCAGTGGGGATGCAGTGCAGTGAGTCCAGAGAGTGCACTGGCACCAGTGGGGATGTAGTGCAGTGAGTCCAGAGAGTGCACTGGCACTAGTGGGTATGTAAAGCAGTGACTCCAGAGAGTGCACTGACACCAGTGGGGATGCAGTGCAGTGAGTGCAGAGAGTGCACTGGCACCAGTGGGGATGTAGTGCAGTGAGTCCAGAGAGTGCACTGGCACCAGTGGGGATGCAGTGCAGTGAGTCCAGAGAGTGCACTGGCACCAGTGGGGATGCAGTGCAGTGACTCCAGAGAGTGCACTGGCACCAGTGGGGATGCAGTGCAGTGAGTCCAGAGAGTTCACTGGCACCACTGGGCATGCAGTGCAGTGTAGTGAGTCCTTAGAGTGTACTGGCACCAGTGGGGATGCAGTGCAGTGAGTCCAGACAGTGCACTGGCACCACTGGGGATGCAGTGCAGTGAGTCCAGAGAGTGCACTGGCACCAGTGGGGATGCAGTGTAGTGAGTCCAGAGAGTGCACTGGCACCAGTGGGGTTGCAGTGCAGTGAGTCCAGAGAGTGCACTGGCACCAGTGGGGATGCAGTGCAGTGAGTCCAGAGAGTGCACTGGCAGCAGTGGGGATGCAGTGCAGTGAGTCCAGAGAGTGCACTGGCACCACTGGGGATGAAGTGCAGTGACTCCAGAGAGTGCACTGGCACCAGTGGGGATGTAGTGCAGTGAGTCCAGAGAGTCCACTGGCACCAGTGGGGATGCAGTGCAGTGAGCCCAGAGAGTGCACTGGCACCACTGGGGATGCAGTGCAGTGAGTCCAGAGAGTGCACTGGCACCACTGGGGATGCACTGCAGTGAGTCCAGAGAGTGCACTGGCACCAGTGGGGATGCAGTGCAGTGACTCCAGAGAGTGCACTGGCACCAGTGGGGATGCAGTGCAGTGAGTCTAGAGAGTGCACTGGCACCAGTGGGGATGCAGTGCAGTGACTCCAGAGAGTGCACTGGCACCAGTGGGGATGCAGTGCAGTGACTCCAGAGAGTGCTCTGGCAGCAGTGGGGATGCAGTGCAGTGAGTCCAGAGAGTGCACTTGCACCAGTGGGGATGCAGTGCAGTGAGTCCAGAGAGTGCACTGGCACCAGTGGGGATGTAGTGCAGTGAGTCCAGAGAGTGCACTGGCACTAGTGGGGATGCAAAGCAGTGACTCCAGAGAGTGCACTGTCACCACTGGTGATGCACTGCAGTGAGTCCAGAGAGTGCACTGGCACCACTGGGGATGCAGTGCAGTGAGTCCAGAGAGTTCACTGGCACCACTGGGGATGCAGTGCAGTGTAGTGAGTCCTTAGAGTGTACTGGCACCAGTGGGGTTGCAGTGCAGTGAGTCCAGAGAGTGCACTGGCACCACTAGGGATGCAGTGCAGTGACTCCAGAAAGTGCACTGGCACTCTTGGGGATGCAGTGCAGTGAGTCCAGAGAGTGCACTGGCACCAGTGGGGATGCAGTGCAGTCAGTCCAGAGAGTGCACTGGCACCAGTGGGGATGCAAAGCAGTGACACCAGAGAGTGCACTGGCACCACTGGGGATGCACTGCAGTGTCTCCATAGAGTGCACTGGCACCACTGGGGATGCAGTGCAGTGAGTCCAGAGAGTGCACTGGCATCACTGGGGATGCATTGCAGTGACTCCAGAGAGTGCACTGGCACCAGTGGGGATGTCGTGCAGTGACTCCAGAGAGTGCACTGGCACCAGTGGGGATGCAGTGCAGTGAGTCCAGAGAGTGCACTGGCACCACTGGGGATGCAGTGCAGTGAGTCCAGAGAGTGCACTGGCACCACTGGGGATGCAGTGCAGTGAGTCCAGGGAGTGCACTGGCACCAGTGGGGATGCACTGCAGTGAGTCCAGACAGTGCACTGGCACCAGTGGGGATGCAGAGCAGTGACTCCAGAGAGTGCACTGGCACCAGTGGGGAGGCAGTGCAGTGAGTCCAGAGAGTGCACTGGCACCACTGGGGATGCAGTGCAGTGAGTCCAGAGAGTGCACTGGCACCAGTGGGGATGTAGTGCAGTGAGTCCAGAGAGTGCACTGGCACCAGTGGGGATGCAAAGCAGTGGCTCCAGAGAGTGCACTGGCACCAGTGGGGATGCAGTGTAGTGAGTCCAGAGAGTGCACTGGCACCAGTGGGGATGTAGTGCAGTGAGTCCAGAGAGTGCACTGGCACCAGTGGGGATGCACTGCAGTGAGTCCGGAGAGTGCAATGGCACCAGTGGGGATGCAGTGCAGTGAGTCCAGAGAGTGCACTGGCACCAGTGGGAATGCAGTGCAGTGAGTCCAGAGAGTGCACTGGCAGCACTGGGGATGCAGTGCAGTGACTCCAGAAAGTGCACTGGCACTACTGGAGATGCAGTGCAGTGAGTCCAGAGAGTGCACTGGCACCAGTGGGGATGCAGTGCAGTGAGTCCAGAGAGTGCACTGGCAGCAGTGGGGATGCAGTGCAGTGAGTCCAGAGAGTGCACTGGCACCAGTGGGGATGCAGTGCAGTGAGTCCAGAGAGTGCAATGGCACCAGTGGGAATGCAAAGCAGTGAGTCCAGAGAGTGCACTGGCACCAGTGGGAATGCAGTGCAGTGAGTTGAGAGAGTGCACTGGAACCAGTGCGGATGCACTGCAGTGTCTCCAGAGAGTGCACTGGCACCACTGGTGATGCAGTGCAGTGAGTCCAGAGAGTGCATTGGCACCAGTGGGGATGCAGTGCACTGACTCCAGAGAGTGCACTGGCACCAGTGGGGATGCAGTGCAGTGAGTCCAGAGAGTGCACTGGCACCAGTGGGGTTGCAGTGCAGTGAGTCCAGAGAGTGCACTGGCACCAGTGGGGATGCAGTGCAGTGAGTCTAGAGAGTGCACTGGCAGCAGTGGTGATGCAGTGCAGTGAGTCCAGAGAGTGCACTGGCACCAGTGGGGATGCAGTGCAGTGACTCCAGAGAGTGCTCTGGCAGCAGTGGGGATGCAGTGCAGTGAGTCCAGAGAGTGCACTGGCACCAGTGGGGATGCAGTGCAGTGAGTCCAGAGAGTGCACTGGCACCAGTGGGGATGTAGTGCAGTGAGTCCAGAGAGTGCACTGGCACCAGTGGGGATGCAAAGCAGTGACTCCAGAGAGTGCACTGGCACCAGTGGGGATGCAGTGCAGTGAGTCCAGAGAGTGCACTGGCACCAGTGGGGATTTAGTGCAGTGAGTCCAGAGAGTGCACTGGCACCAGTGGGGATGCAGTGCAGTGAGTCCAGAGAGTGCACTGGCACCACTGGGGATGCAGTGCAGTGAGTCCAGAGAGTTCACTGGCACTACTGGGGATGCAGTGCAGTGAGTCCAGAGAGTTCACTGGCACCACTGGGGATGCAGTGCAGTGTAGTGAGTCCTTAGAGTGCACTGGCACCAGTGGGGATGCAGTGCAGTGAGTCCAGAGAGTGCACTGGCACCAGTGGGGATGCAGTGCAGTGAGTCCAGAGAGTGCACTGGCACCAGTGGGGATGCAGTGCAGTGAGTCCAGAGAGTGCAATGGCACCAGTGGGGATGCAAAGCAGTGAGTCCAGAGAGTGCACTGGCACCAGTGGGAATGCAGTGCAGTGAGTTGAGAGAGTGCACTGGAACCAGAGGGGATGCACTGCAGTGTCTCCAGAGAGTGCAGTGGCACCAGTGGGGATGCAGTGCAGTGAGTCCAGAGAGTGCACTGGCAGCAGTGGGGATGCAGTGCAGTTAGTCCAGAGAGTGCACTGGCACCAGTGGGGATGCAGTGCAGTGACTCCAGAGAGTGCACTGGCAGCAGTGGGGATGCAGTGCAGTGAGTCTAGAGAGTGCACTGGCACCAGTGGGGATGCAGTGCAGTGAGTCCAGAGAGTCCACTGGCACCAGTGGGGATGCAGTGCAGTGAGCCCAGAGAGTGCACTGGCACCAGTGGGGATGCAGTGCAGTGAGTCCAGAGAGTGCACTGGCACCAGTGGGGATGCAGTGCAGTGAGTCCAGAGAGTGCACTGGCACCAGTGGGGATGTAGTGCAGTGATTCTAGAGAGTGCACTGGCACTAGTGGGTATGCAAAGCAGTGACTCCAGAGAGTGCACTGACACAGTGGGGATGCAGTGCAGTGAGTGCAGAGAGTGCACTGGCACCAGTGGGGATGTAGTGCAGTGAGTCCAGAGAGTGCACTGGCACCAGTGGGGATGCAGTGCAGTGAGTCCAGAGAGTGCACTGGCACCAGTGGGGATGCAGTGCAGTGAGTCCAGAGAGTGCACTGGCACCACTGGGGATGCAGTGCAGTGAGTCCAGAGAGTTCACTGGCACCACTGGGGATGCAGTGCAGTGTAGTGAGTCCTTAGAGTGTACTGGCACCAGTGGGGATGCAGTGCAGTGAGTCCAGACAGTGCACTGGCACCACTGGGGATGCAGTGCAGTGAGTCCAGAGAGTGCACTGGCACCAGTGGGGATGCAGTGTAGTGAGTCCAGAGAGTGCACTGGCACCAGTGGGGTTGCAGTGCAGTGAGTCCAGAGAGTGCACTGGCACCAGTGGGGATGCAGTGCAGTGACTCCAGAGAGTGCACTGGCACCAGTGGGGATGCAGTGCAGTGAGTCCAGAGAGTGCACTGGCACCACTGGGGATGAAGTGCAGTGACTCCAGAGAGTGCACTGGCACCAGTGGGGATGCAGTGCAGTGAGTCCAGAGAGTGCACTGGCACCAGTGGGGATGCAGTGCAGTGAGCCCAGAGAGTGCACTGGCACCAGTGGGGATGCAGTGCAGTGAGCCCAGAGAGTGCACTGGCACCAGTGGGGATGCAGTGCAGTGACTCCAGAGAGTGCTCTGGCAGCAGTGGGGATGCAGTGCAGTGAGTCCAGAGAGTGCACTTGCACCAGTGGGGATGCAGTGCAGTGAGTCCAGAGAGTGCACTGGCACCAGTGGGGATGTAGTGCAGTGAGTCCAGAGAGTGCACTGGCACTAGTGGGGATGCAAAGCAGTGACTCCAGAGAGTGCACTGTCACCACTGGTGATGCACTGCAGTGAGTCCAGAGAGTGCACTGGCACCACTGGGGATGCAGTGCAGTGAGTCCAGAGAGTTCACTGGCACCACTGGGGATGCAGTGCAGTGTAGTCAGTCCTTAGAGTGTACTGGCACCAGTGGGGTTGCAGTGCAGTGAGTCCAGAGAGTGCACTGGCACCACTGGGGATGCAGTGCAGTGAGTCCAGAGAGTGCACTGGCACCACCGGGGATTCAGTGCAGTGAGTCCAGAGAGTGCACTGGCACCACTAGGGATGCAGTGCAGTGACTCCAGAGAGTGCACTGGCACTCTTGGGGATGCAGTGCAGTGAGTCCAGAGAGTGCACTGGCACCAGTGGGGATGCAGTGCAGTCAGTCCAGAGAGTGCACTGGCACCAGTGGGGATGCAAAGCAGTGACACCAGAGAGTGCACTGGCACCACTGGGGATGCACTGCAGTGTCTCCATAGAGTGCACTGGCACCACTGGGGATGCAGTGCAGTGAGTCCAGAGAGTGCATTGGCATCACTGGGGATGCATTGCAGTGACTCCAGAGAGTGCACTGGCACCACTGGGGATGTCGTGCAGTGACTCCAGAGAGTGCACTGGCACCAGTGGGGATGCAGTGCAGTGAGTCCAGAGAGTGCACTGGCACCACTGGGGATGCAGTGCAGTGAGTCCAGAGAGTGCACTAGCACCACTGGGGATGCAGTGCAGTGAGTCCAGAGAGTGCACTGGCACCACTGGGGATGCAGTGCAGTGAGTCCAGGGAGTGCACTGGCACCAGTGGGGATGTACTGCAGTGAGTCCAGACAGTGCACTGGCACCAGTGGGGATGCAGAGCAGTGACTCCAGAGAGTGCACTGGCACCAGTGGGGAGGCAGTGCAGTGAGTCCAGAGAGTGCACTGGCACCACTGGGGATGCAGTGCAGTGAGTCCAGAGAGTGCACTGGCACCAGTGGGGATGTAGTGCAGTGAGTCCAGAGAGTGCACTGGCACCAGTGGGGATGCAAAGCAGTGACTCCAGAGAGTGCACTGGCACCAGTGGGGATGCAGTGTAGTGAGTCCAGAGAGTGCACTGGCACCAGTGGGGATGTAATGCAGTGAGTCCAGAGAGTGCACTGGCACCAGTGGGGATGCACTGCAGTGAGTCCGGAGAGTGCAATGGCACCAGTGGGGATGCAAAGCAGTGAGTCCAGAGAGTGCACTGGCACCAGTGGGAATGCAGTGCAGTGAGTCCAGAGAGTGCACTGGCAGCACTGGGGATGCAGTGCAGTGACTCCAGAAAGTGCACTGGCACTACTGGAGATGCAGTGCAGTGAGTCCAGAGAGTGCACTGGCAGCAATGGGGATGCAGTGCAGTGAGTCCAGAGAGTGCACTGGCACCAGTGGGGATGCAGTGCAGTGAGTCCAGAGAGTGCAATGGCACCAGTGGGAATGCAAAGCAGTGAGTCCAGAGAGTGCACTGGCACCAGTGGGAATGCAGTGCAGTGAGTTGAGAGAGTGCACTGGAACCAGTGCGGATGCACTGCAGTGTCTCCAGAGAGTGCACTGGCACCACTGGGGATGCAGTGCAGTGAGTCCAGAGAGTGCATTGGCACCAGTGGGGATGCAGTGCACTGACTCCAGAGAGTGCACTGGCACCAGTGGGGATGCAGTGCAGTGAGTCCAGAGAGTGCACTGGCACCAGTGGGGTTGCAGTGCAGTGAGTCCAGAGAGTGCACTGGCACCAGTGGGGATGCAGTGCAGTGAGTCTAGAGAGTGCACTGGCAGCAGTGGTGATGCAGTGCAGTGAGTCCAGAGAGTGCACTGGCACCAGTGGGGATGCAGTGCAGTGACTCCAGAGAGTGCTCTGGCAGCAGTGGGGATGCAGTGCAGTGAGTCCAGAGAGTGCACTGGCACCAGTGGGGATGCAGTGCAGTGAGTCCAGAGAGTGCACTGGCACCAGTGGGGATGTAGTGCAGTGAGTCCAGAGAGTGCACTGGCACCAGTGGGGATGCAAAGCAGTGACTCCAGAGAGTGCACTGGCACCAGTGAGGATGCAGTGCAGTGAGTCCAGAGAGTGCACTGGCACCAGTGGGGATGTAGTGCAGTGAGTCCAGAGAGTGCACTGGCACCAGTGGGGATGCAGTGCAGTGAGTCCAGAGAGTGCACTGGCACCACTGGGGATGCAGTGCAGTGAGTCCAGAGAGTTCACTGGCACTACTGGGGATGCAGTGCAGTGAGTCCAGAGAGTTCACTGGCACCACTGGGGATGCAGTGCAGTGTAGTGAGTCCTTAGAGTGCACTGGCACCAGTGGGGATGCAGTGCAGTGAGTCCAGAGAGTGCACTGTCACCAGTGGGGATGCACAGCAGTGACTCCAGAGAGTGCACTGGCACCAGTGGGGATGCAGTGCAGTAAGTCCAGAGAGTGCACTGGCACCACCGGGGATTCAGTGCAGTGAGTCCAGAGAGTTCACTGGCACCACTAGGGATGCAGTGCAGTGACTCCAGAAAGTGCACTGGCACCAGTGGGGATGCAGTGCAGTGAGTCCAGAGAGTGCACTGGCACCACTGGGAATGCAGTGCAGTGAGTCCAGAGAGTGCACTGGCACCAGTGGGGATGTAGTGCAGAGAGTCCAGAGAGTGCACTGGCACCAGTGGGGATGCAAAGCAGTGACTCCAGAGAGTGCACTGGCACCAGTGGGGATGCAAAGCAGTGAGTCCAGAGAGTGCACTGGCACCAGTGGGGATGTAGTGCAGTGAGTCCAGAGAGTGCACTGGCACCACTGGGGATGCAGTGCAGTGACTCCAGAGAGTGCACTGGCACCAGTGGGGATGCAAAGCAGTGAGTCCAGAGAGTGCACTGGCACCAGTGGGAATGCAGTGCAGTGAGTGCAGAGAGTGCACTGGCACCAGTGGGGATGCAGTGCAGTGACTCCAGAAAGTGCACTGGCACTACTGGAGATGCAGTGCAGTGAGTCCAGAGAGTGCACTGGCACCAGTGGGGATGCAGTGCAGTGAGTCCAGAGAGTGCACTGGCACCAGTGGGGATGCAGTGCAGTGAGTCCAGAGAGTGCAATGGCACCAGTGGGAATGCAAAGCAGTGAGTCCAGAGAGTGCAATGGCACCAGTGGGAATGCAGTGCAGTGAGTTGAGAGAGTGCACTGGAACCAGTGCGGATGCACTGCAGTGTCTCCAGAGAGTGCACTGGCACCACTGGGGATGCAGTGCAGTGAGTCCAGAGAGTGCATTGGCACCAGCGGGGATGCAGTGCACTGACTCCAGAGAGTGCACTGGCACCAGTGGGGATGCAGTGCAGTGAGTCCAGAGAGTGCACTGGCACCAGTGGGGTTGCAGTGCAGTGAGTCCAGAGAGTGCACTGGCACCAGTGGGGATGCAGTGCAGTGAGTCTAGAGAGT